>NW_027526361.1:98510432-99110432 GCF_048455015.1 Haemaphysalis longicornis | reverse complement strand
GTTATTACAGACCGGAAGTAGCGACCAAAATTTTATGCCTCATACGACGAAATGCGGGTTACAGAACAGGGTCGCGAAGCGGGTCGCGAAGCGCACAGTCAGCGTGGTGCGCGTGCATTGTTATCTCACTGTTCTTCTACGGGGATGCGTAAGTGGTGGGGTGATACATGCGTTGGTGCTATGTTTATCCTCTCTTTCTCCTTAACTGTGCACAACTACGCGATTTTACGGTCATTTAGGCTGCTCATTGTTGAATGGGGCAGCCGGTTTTTGTCCCGTGTGAAAAAGGAGCTACGATCGTAACTTCGTGGTCGGTGCATCTTCCCAAGCGTACATTTTGTAGCTCCCGCAGCCAAGTTTTTTTGATGGGCACCTTCCTAAGCGACGCGTATGACGTCATACAGTGCACTTTTCGCCCACATTATCAGCTGTTTTCCCGCATGAACAACTTCGTCTGCTCCTCGTGTTGCGTTTCAGCGCGCCTGTGACTCGCGAGGCGCATTTTTGCGTGCAGAGAACGCCCCATGCTGTTCACGCTGATGCCCTCGTAGACGATTAAGCTCCGACAAACAGAAACAGTGCGCCAACCGTACGGCTGGCGCACTGGCGCCACGTTTTCGTTTGCAGGAACCACTTCACGCGGTTAACACTTTATTTTAACCGCGAATTTCACTGCAGCAAAATTTCAATGTAGCAAAGTAAATTACAAGTTTTACCGACGTTGTTACCTGGAGGTTCACCTGTAGTATCCCCAAGCTCCACAAATGGTATGAAATGTCATCTTAAAACGAGTTCATCCGCCTCAAAAACCTTGTTTCCAGTGCCCCATCAGCATCTGTGCTATGTTTTAGGGGTAGTTCGCAGACTACCACTTCGTGGTCAACGAATACGCCCTGATGCACCTAGTTTTTGTAATATCTGAGATATTCTCACAGTGATACCTCGTTTCTCATGCACCAATTTTGCATACAAGCCGTATCTTTATAATGCAATAAGCAGTGTAGCCACATAGTGTTTTTTAAGGCTAATAAAAACCATCAGACACCCCCAATCTCACGCCTACACAAGTCAACGTTGAAAATGGCTTAGTTAAATTTGTCTTAGGGCAGTCGACTGCCACTAGAGGAAACAGGATGTCATTGTTTGGGGGTTTGTTACAACTAAAGAGGACTCGCGGGTGTCGTTCAACAATCCGAGTTCAAAAGCTGACCAGTTTTCCGGGGTTTGTTTTTGTTTCTTGCATTGATTGCCACAAAATTAAACAGTACTGATGACACATTGTACCATACTCTGCCCAACTAGTGCTTTTAACATGGAGAAGTAGTATGAGTAAAACGCAAACTTTGATGCTAAGGTTGTCATCCACAGCAGTTGAGGTCATGACCGCGTTTGCTTGTGCAATCAGCACTGTGCGGACTTCACTCGTTCTAACCTGCTTTCCCTTAAACGACATCTGATTTACAATCCATTCAGTTAGCTGAAGTAGGTGCGAACCAGGTGTATGTCTTTTTAACAATTTCAGGGCCTTTGCTTTCAACGGCATCCAAAGCAGCCTTCCGCCGGACAGTATAACCGCTCAAACAGCTTCACCCTGCTCTGACCGGGGAAAGAAATAGCGAGCCTGCAAGCATGCGCAGTTGGGCCACAACCGCTAACGCTTGCATAGTGTATGCTGCCCGTTTCACGGTGGTACTTATCTATTAGCAGGATGGACATAATGGCATGGCTTTGGAAGAAGTTGCTCGGTGGATGTAATGGCATGTTACCCGCCACGGTGGCTCAGTGGCTATGGCGTTGTGCTGCTGAGCACAAGGACGTGGGTTCGATTCCCGACCGCAGCGGCCACTTTTCTGATGGAGGCAAAAAGCGAAAAGGCCCGTATGGGGAGATTTCGACGGAAGTTAGCAATCCCCAGGTGGTCAAAATAAATCTGGAGCTCTCCTCTACGGTGCGCCTCATCGCCTGTGTAGCGTCGGCGCATTAAACCCTACAATCAATCAATCATGTGATGGTACATTGGATGTCGCGACACGTTGGATGTCATTGGTGAATGCATGAACTGACTGTGCTTGCACGTCCACCTCCACTGCCCTCAACCCAACCGATGAGTGATGTGCATGTAGACGTGAAAGACACCAGCCAAAATGTCGCTCCAAAAGATCTGCGAGCTGAAGGGGAAAAAACACTGGCCAAACCGTCACTCCAGGAGCCCTTCAAGAAGGAAGCACAAAACACTACCTCTCAGATGCAAAAAATTTACAGACCACACGATTTTGCTGGCGGAAATGACATGTGGACATGGCTGTAAAAAAGGGGGGGATCCTGCATGAATCATGCATTAAATGTGCTTGGCAAACAACTTTGTGCGATCTTAATAAATTCAACATTTTTTCCCCCTGCATTCTGTCCTTAACATAAGCGGCAGAGAAACAAGCCAATTTCTAATCAGGCCAAGAAATGTAAGTGAAACGAGACCATGCACTGTGGCTCCCCTTTCATATCCCCCCCCCTCCTTAGTGCAGCCTGTCGAGACATTCCTTGGCATGCACTCGTCCGAGTGCATGCCAGCTGTCTTCAGAGGGCCTGTTAAAGCCTACACATCCTAATGAAGACGGGGACGGAATTCTGAGCTTTGTCCATTTTTAAAATTTCTATTTCAATCGTGACAAAGCATTTGCGAGGCCTCTGGCCAATGACATGCATGGAAACTGACCCCCTGCCTTGCATCTCGTCCCGTCTCAAGGCTGCAGCATCGCATGCGGTCGTCTGCTTTTAGCCAATGAGAGCTCGCTTTTTTAAATGAGTATGAAATGGGCAAAACTGGAAATTCCACTTCAGAGCCATTCAAAGCTCCTTTCGGTGGCCACTACAACGTGAAACTACCGCATCTGTTTCCATGCTAAGCACTCCAACATTTATTTAAAGCAGCAACAGTTGGGTATGTACAATCATTTCTCAGCAACACACTGCAGCAACTTTTCATGCAAGTACTTCACTCGTTGCAGCACAGGCTTCTTGTCGTCATACTCCGTGTAGGGGACCTGAAAAATGTCACAAGCAGAACGGCCGTGACGAGGGGCAGAAAGAGCCACACAATATACACTAGGAAGGAAGGAAGGATGTGGAAGGAAGGCAGGAAAGTTAACCTCGCTAGAGCCCAGTTTGCTATCGTGCACGTGGGAAAGGAAAAATAGGCAAAAAAGAGAAAGGAAGGAATGCAGAAAAGTTGGAGCAGACAGGTATGTCTAGCACTGAAGCACTAAACGTTCAAGTTTAGTGATTAGCACTGCAGGCTTTCAGTCTACAATGTAGCTGAGTAAACTTCGGTGTTTGAAATGGGCATTCAAAATGGTACCTTGCCACTGGTGCCACCAAGGTTTAATGAGCTGTAAAACTATAGTTCCGAGAGGGGCATCAAAAAACGGCTTCATTTATTGCGTTCACCAGGGTTCATATTATTTGCAAATATAAAGATTACAGTTTTATGACTAACACGGTTTTGTCTATTGTTCCTCCAAAAATGGCTAATTATCTCCAATTATCTTGGAAACTAACAGACCAACTGAAAAAATAATGGCATATTTGAAATCGGGGGAAAAGCAGCAAGACTGACAACTTTCACAGAGTTTGCTTGAAAATTAATAGAAGTTGTTTTAAGACACATTTTAAGACTCTTAATGGCGAGACTTGCAAATTGCGCACGAGGGCACCGATCGACAGTGCCACTGCAGAAGGCATGGAAAGTACCCCCCAACTGGCAGGCGTGGCAAACAAACAAAGGCCCATGTCTCTGCTGCACTCGAAGGGTTCAACTTGTGAGTGGAGCGACCATTACCTCGAGCACGCGGTAGCCCAGATGCCTGAGTAGACGCATTCGGAGGGCATTGCTGCCGGTGGGCACTTGCGTGTGAAGCGTCAGGTCCTTGTAGTCCAGCACGACTAGCACGACTCTACAGAGAAAGTGGACACAGCAGGAGGCCGGGTTATGGTTGATGAGCTTCCGGAAAGCAGGACCCCATTTCATAAGGCGGCACACTAGTCCACTAGTGTGACCTGTGTACCACATTATACATAACCGCTTAAAAGCTCAAAGGCTGGTTGTAAATAATAGCAAAGTGGTTCCAGAACTTGGCACCACTGTTTTGATTTTTCTTTTTGAGCTACCGTATTTTTCGGTGTATAAGTCGCGGTTTTTTTCTGAAATTTTCGTTGGTGCGTCTTATCTACCGGTGCGACTTATGTATGGAATAAATCCGGTTCGCGGCGGCCACGCGTGGCCAGCGCACGTTGAGACACAGCTCTATGGTCTAAATGAATCCAAAGCCCACCGCTACGGCGTTTCTCATAGCCCATATGTCGCTTCGGGACGTTAAACCAAAGAATTTGCCACTTTTCTAGTCAAAAACTATGATAATGGCCTGCAACAACCGCGCGCCACTTTCTGCCATGCGCAGTAACAACAGTTCAGAATAAATTCAAAGTAACATCAAACTGGGTTGCAAAAACAAAATGCAGCTTATAAATTATTGCAGATATTTACTCTGAAGGAGGTAAACGTGCTGCTAATTTTTAAAATGACAGCTTGCTGATAAGTTTCGATTTTCAGGCTGCTTCCGTTCGCGTCACTTCCGTCTGCCACGACACCTTTATTTTGCTGATTTACGACAGCACGCAAGAGACGCGCTACATTTGGAGAGGTGGCCAAGTGGGTCTCCGTCTCTTGGGACTCCATTTCCAGAAAAACAGTTGTAGCCAGTTTGATAAAGGCCAGAGTAATTCGGTCTGCGACTAGTGACGATGTTGGCAAAGAAGATATCAGTGAGTCGGAGGACGATAGCGATACATCGGCGGAACTCCCACTTGAAGTTGCTGAATTATTTGTTAGCGAGTCGGCGGAAGAAGACTGATGGTTTTACATAAACATCGGCTGTAAGTACACGCCATCTGTGTGTATCAATAAACCATTTTTGAGAAGTTAGTTCTGTCTAGACTTTGGATGTTATATGCACGTCTCGCCCTCCGTACCAGGGGATGCGTTCATAGGCGGCGGCTGCGGCAACCATGTACTTTCGCTGCACTTTCTAACGATCTGATTCACTATGAGTTTACCTAATTAACAAGTGTGCCTTGTACACTGGCGCGTCTTATACACCGGTGCGACTTATATACGTTTTTTTTTCGGAAAAACTGTCATTTTGAGGGGGGTGCGACTTATACAAAGGTGCGATTTATAGACCGCAAAATACGGTAAGTTCACATATTCTTCAGGGTTTAAAAAGCTGTTGCCGGTCAGCAAACACAGTTAATAATTTTAGTAAATGGATTATCTGTTCCAACACTGACAAACTGATATGAATGCCAATAATTCGGAGAACACGATTAACTGTTCCAAGCATTGATAAACTGGTGAAACGTGAAGCAACAAATCTCAAATACTTTGTTTGAATAGTATTATCAAAATAGGATAATTTTCTGCTGGCGGGCAGGCGAACTTATCAAGCATTTATGAAGCGTCCAGTCTGGCGGCTATGCTTCCTGCCCCAAGGTAGCTGTGCAGGACGACAAACATCAGACGGTCAAAAAAATAATAAATTATACACATCAAACATTTGAAACAAAAATTGTTCAGTTTAAATTATCAGTTTATTTGGAATTGGGCACAGCCCCATCTAAACGTGTATTTTTAAATCCCCACCTCTCCTGTCAAAATGTGTATCACCTAGTATTAAGAACATTTTCAGCATCCTGATGGCTTTGTTGTAATGAGGGTCCATTGTATGAGCCCAAATGTAGCCAAACAGCTTCGCAAAGAAAGGCAAGCCGGTTTCTCAAAACTTTCCAGCCAAAGAAAAATTTGCTCCAGTACTACAGGGGTTGTACTTAGTACAGCCTTGTGATTCACATGGTCCCGTGTTTCAATACAGTGCTTGTAGCTTAGCTTCTGTACAGAGTGCTTGATTTAAGCCGGCCAACACAAACAATAAACTCAAGTTCGTAAAAATTGTGTGTTTGTGTTTTCTGTTGTCTCCATTCTTGAACAACTACCCAATGCGCAGTTTTCAATTTAGCGACAACGCAACAATTTAGAACACTAGATAAGCAAATTCATCATCACCAGCCTGGTTGTGTTTACTGCACGACGAAGGCCTCTCCCAAAGATCTCCAGACACGTTTATCAAGTGCTAGCTGAATTTGCCCTTTGCCCCCGAATTACGAAGCCAATTACTTGAGCAAAATGCTACATAGCAACAGCAAAAAGCAACAGCTCAGTTCTGTTTGCATTGCTACTTAGAAGCATAAAGCATGGGGTTCGACTTCATTGTCCTAGACGTGTCCTATGCAGATCAGATTTAGATAAGTGAACTAGCCGGTTCCCTGTTCAGAGCTAATTTTCAAGTATATCATTGAGTGCTTTCAAAAGGAGCACTGACACCAATTTTCGGCGTTAATATTATTGCACAGTTCGCTTCCTTCACTCAACAGAATACCCTGGCTGAAATATGAGCGGCCTGCGACGCGAAGAACATAGTTCAATTGGATCGCATTTATCGCGCCGGCGGAGCAGCGCTAGGAGCGGCACTCAGCAAATGGACATCAGCGTGACATCACTCCAGGAGAGGAAAAAGAAGTGACGCGACAGCGCTCGTCAAAAACTCGTGACGTCACTTCACGCGCGCGACTCCAGGAGCGGCGAGCGGGCGCAACGCCCTCTCAAGCGGGCGCCGGTGACGTCCGCACAAAGCGGTGAGGTCAAACCGGGAGGCTGTCATATGCGCCGTTCGGGTTGAAAGCGCGGGAATTTGAAAAAAACGATTTTCAGGCCGTTCAATGTAATTAACTATCGCGCGCTGAAGTATTTGAAGTGCTGTTTCAGGTTCGCCAGACCATTAAGCATCGATAAAAGCAATAAAAGTTTAACATAAAATTTTCGTGTCAGTGCTCCTTTCAAAGGGACAGCCAACCAATTTTTGTGGAGTGCATCCCCTTTAGCTTGTATGAAAGCCAGCGTTTTATACAGTGGGGTAACCACAAGGAATTTATAAACAAACTGGTGGAAACAATTTTAATTTGGCACTAAACTTCCTCAACTCAGAAAGGTAGAGTCATGTAGTGTCGAAATGTCACGCTACAGTACATGTCCCGGTCACGTAATGTGCAAACCTTGCAGCTACTAAACGTTTATTCACTTATTGGAAACCTTTTAGCACAAGTATTTGTGTAAGTTTAGATTGTTACGTTCTGCATTCCAGTTCGAAAAGCACCGTAAAATCTTAATTGCGTGCAACGAACAGCTTAGTTTCGGTTTCGGAATGGATTGGCTGTTGGCGTCGCGGCTGTTTATAACGGGAAAAAAAAATTGGCAATGCGTGACTGAAAAAAAAAAAAAAAAAAAAAAGGCATAAAAAATAAGAAAGCCTGAAATTCATTATTTCTTAGCTGGACAAAAGTTTTTAAATACCGCCTTTCATCCCGCATACATACAAAAAGTATGTTGCCACGCTGCTCTATGTCATGGTTGCCCGCATTAGCTTTGGCCGGGCACATACGGTGCAGAGATATAAAAATTACGATTTCAAAAGTTTTAGGGCGCTATCAGCAGAACCGTTTCGGGTTAAGGCATTGTAGGCGATTCCGCTTCATTTGGGATAGAGAGCATATACTCGACAAAAGTCGGTTGTCTGCCCCTTTAAGAAAGGAAATGTGTTTCATCCACCAGTAAGCGACTCTGATTTTGCCAATAATATCACAGTAAGGGCAAAAACAGGGCTCAGAATGCATGACAAGGAAAAATTAGAGCAACGAGTTAGTGGGACCAGTCAAGCCGCCTGATCAGGCTTTCTTCATCCTCCTCTTCCCTGCTGTATAAAATTACTTTAAAACAGATAAGACATGCATAAACAGCTGGCCATTTCACAAAATGCAGTAGAAAGTCTGTTATTGGCACACGTATTGCAATCGTTTGCTCAGAGCACAGCTTTATAGCAAGAATGGCCCAACATGTGGCTGACCTGACTAGATAGTAGCACCTGGACAGTAGACGCTGCCCCTGCGACTACCATAAATTTGCAAATGTTCTTTCGAAACACACATTTCCTACCTGAAAGGTAATGTGCACAATCACAGAGACAGTTTACCATTGCGAGAAAGTGAAGGAAGAAGACCCAATGTTCTCGCACAGCTTTTGCACTGAGCATTTAACTCACAGTTGATAGCACTTGCCCTGTTCAACACTCCTCTGACGTGTCTGGCTTAGTGGCACTAATTTTTCGCCTGAAAACTGCACACCGGCCAGCCCGCCAGCCAGCATTATTAAGCCGTGCTCCCGACAAGCCGAGGTTATTTTGTCAGTCCGCAGAAAGGCTTGAGAAGCGTCACTAAAATCCCGCCATTCTGGCAGAAAACAAACCTGAAGTGATCTGGCTTGCTCGGCGACTCCAGCAGAACAGGCTGTGCATTCTTGTCGACAACCAACTCTCCATCTGTTGAGGAAGAAAGTGACGTGCTACACACTAAGATGTGGCAAGGATATGTGCAGCAAGAGCAAGTGCAAATTAGTTGCACATTTTCACTGCAACTCATCACTGATTTAGCAGGGAATGGTTTTGTAACGTCATCGGTGTTTGTTTCCATGAGGGAAATGTGCGAAAGCAATCATTACAACCTGTCTCAGCACACAAACCCATTGTTGGGTAATCCTTGCGGACAGAATGGCGCACAATGCTGGTGGCATTGCATTTCTTTTCATCCTACTTCTCGTTAATGTCTAATAATACCCCTTACAGGTGAAGATGTAAATAGTCATTATGTGGCAATGCAAAACCTTATGCAAATAATTGTAGAGAAGTATCCTGAGATGGAGCAGACATGTTCAAAGGTAGTGGTTAATCAAGGAAGCATACAAGGACAAGTGAACTGAGTTTGTCAAACTCCTGCAGTACTTTCGTTACTTGGCTTGGGTCAAGAGATGCACTTCATTTGCAAAGCCCAGGAAGAAGAGAGAACATGCACCAGACCCTTTCCATCACTGCACCAGGAACCAATGACATCACAGGGGTGTGCAATGTGGTTCAACAGTAACATTCCTGTCCCTAAAACTTCGTTTCTCTCTAGTTCATGGTTAATACTCACTCTTTGTTTGTTCCGGCAGTTTATTCCCGACTTCTAAACTAAACGATACCCGCAGCCTACGACGGTGTCGCAACTAAAGAGGACTTGCCGGCGTCGTTCAACAATCCGAGTTCAAAAGCTGATTAGTTTTCCGGGATTTGTTTTTACTGCTACGAACTGTGCAGAGCTTACCCGCTGCAAGGCCATAGGGCAGGCTCGGGTTGGCGGACAGGTACCGGCCAAGGGGAGCCAGCTGGATCAGGGCTTCCCTCACAGAGCGCTGCAGCGCTCCCGCTTCCGGCACCTTGAGGTTCTGTGGGGCACACAATTGTCGTAGCGACCTTCCATGATGTCTGCTGGGTAACCCATCACACTCCGAAGACAAGAGTACAGCAGGCCTCCTCTGCTAACTGCCCTCCCCCTTTAGTGGAGGTCCCATAAGAGAACCCGGGAAAATCTAGGGCTGGATTGCACCTGTGGCCTACACAGAAGTGGTAATCAGGGAAGCCCAGTAATACGGACCAGACCAACCAATGTGCATACTACAGGAGGAAATGCACTACTAGAGGAGTCAATAAAAAATTAAAGCCGTTCCTCTCAACGTGAAAGCTGCCGGAAGTGCAGGTCAGGGATTCGGCATAATGGGCTGTAGTGCCGTTATCCGCTCACTGCTACCACCCATCACGGTCTTCGCCGCCCTGTCTCACTCCTCTCCTGATGAATTGAACGCAGGTTTGTCCAACGCATTTCAAATTTCCCGCCTTTGCAGTGCTTGTGTGCCCCCTGCCTGAAACAGTGCCAGTGGGAGATTTTTAAGTTGTTTTTTTTTTGTGCTTGCTTTTCATTGTGCAGAAGCCGGCGTCTCACTGTGCAGTTTGGAACGCGTCATTTTTTTCTTGCACTGCCCCTTTTTTACTGCTTACTATCACAAAAACCAACCCAACGAGCGTTCCTAACTAGATGAACGCGGGGGCTGCCAGTTAATTACATGTATTTTGCCTCAATTGTACCTGCAGTTTTCTTTGCACTATACGATGAGGAGATGTACGACAAGCGCCAGCGGTTCACGAGTTTCGAGCGGTTATGACTATAAAAACCGCTTGTTTCTCAGAGCTTGTGTGGGACGCCGTGACGACGGTACGCTGTGGGGGGAGCTACGATAAGGCGAGCCCCTAAAGTGCTCTGCACTTAAAACACTTATTTCAGACTGCCTGAAGCGTTTATAGTCCCACCAATACATGAAGCCAACGTAGAAGCATCTGTCGCATGTCTTTGAATAATTTACCTATGAAAGCTCATCTTGGCATCTCCACAAAGAGTTTTGCAAGCTTGTCTCCACACACGCCGCTCTTTGCTGGCATGCACAGCATTTAGTGCTCTCCTAGGGGATCCAAAGGCAATACAAAAGTTTGCAGTGAAAAGCATCAGTCCACATCATCTGAATTTCTCAATTAAAAAATTAAAAAAACATTGTTGATTTTTTTTAATTTTCGAAATGCAATTTATTTTAATTCAAAAGTGATCATAGCTACCATATCAGGCATATAGGTCGAGATTCCTTACCAAAAAAGTTGCCGAAAAGTCACCTCTCGACCTATATAGCAGTCACTGGCGTACTGTTAGGTGCCGCCTGGCAACCAGGCAGCCCATTGAGCTCATCCAAACCACAAAGGCACCATCGCCACCACCATCAACTAGACTCGCTGCCACCTTTGGTTTGTTGCTTCTCTTCTCTGCATCTTCTCTAGCTGTCAGTGAACGTGTGCGTGCAATTTTCTTGTTGCCAAAAATGAGTTTAGGCACTTGGTGCCAGTTCGCCGCAGCATTTAAAAAATAAGTTAGGAAGTATGCCAAAGCCAAGAGAAACATGTCAGCCTTGTGCCAGTTCGGCGTCACCAAAAAAAAATGTACTCTACTTGCGTAACATAAGCTGAATAGGCTGCTCGGTATGCAATGCTCGGAAAACGTCGTTTCGTGGCTGCTGCTCTGTGCACCTGGAACTTACGTAGAAGGTGGCAGCTTTTGTCCGCGAGCGTCGTACAACGTCTCTACACATAGATACCCCAAGACGCTTGCTGACCGCCTGGACAGAGTGGCTCTCGCCACGGACTGCACACATGGTTTTGTGAGTGTTTAAGAAGTGCAGCATAAGCAATTCCTTATACTGCACCGACTACGACTTGCTGTGTGGGAGACAGCCGGCCAGAAGCACTTGTCCAACAACATTTCAGACAGCCCTAACAAGTATATATTTTTTATACTTTTAATTATACTTAAATTTTTTCTATATTAGATATTATAGTATTATAATTATAATTATAGTAATTATATTTTTGCATTTTTTTGGCTACAAGGTAAGGGGGTCGACCTATATTCCAGATCGACCTATATTCTGCCTTATACGGTAGTATCGCCCCCTTGTTTGGTGACAACCACCACATTATACTGGGGTCATTTCGCCCACATTGCACAAAAGTGACGATTCTTGCTGTCAACTTCTTCAAAGAGAACAACTGTGGAAAGTCAACGAAATATTTTAATTGAAAACAAAAAAAAAACTATAAACGAATTAAACTGAAGAGCTGTCGTTGGGAACATCACCATGACTCCCAGACAGCACATAGTGCAGATTGGTTAGAATAGTTTTGCGACAGCTCCGAGTATGCCCGTTTGCTTCAGTCCTTGCTTTGTTTCCACCTAAAGCCCTGCCCGCAGCCCAAAGCTAACTACTTATGACGGAGTAAATCAATGCCTATAATACCTGTGCTACACGAGCGTTTGAAAGGACATTTCAGTCGAATGACCTTCCAAATTTCAAATGCCATTCGAACAGGAAGGAGTTCTGCCGATTTGCAATTGAAAGATTCCGCGTTCGCCCGCCACGTATTGATGTGGCTACTGCTGCGCTGTTTCGTTATTGACTATAATTTAATTGTAAAGTTAAAATGAGCAAAAAACAGTTGATAGCGATAAAATTGATAACGATCTACAAGCGCGCACAAAACAAGTGCTGACAGCCAGTTTTTTTTTTCTTTTTTTTTCGAAGCACCGGTGTCAAGAGTACCAAGTTATCAAGGTAGCGATCGTAGAGCAAGTGATAGTAAACAAAAACAAGGGAGAAATTACGAAGCTTGTGCACCTTAAACCCCAATGTTTACTCGTAAATAATTGTTTTTGTAATTACGGAATGCAGAAACTGCTCCCGAGAGTACGACCGTTCGAGCTTCGAAGGCCTTTGAGAATTTCACAGGTCGGATGTCGTCCTCCTTCGACTCAAATGGCATTTCAGTTAAATGCCTTTGAAAAACGTCGTGTAGCAGCTCAAAGGTGCCATTTGAGTCAAATAACATTCGACTCAAAGGCCTTCGAAACGCTCGTGTAGCACTGGTATTAGTTATATAGTTCATATCAATTCCTGTGATGCCCATAAACACACACAAAAAGAGAACTCTAGAAGACTCCCAGATTTAAGCGTTACGCCTGTATATTCCCCCTCATTTGAAAAAAAAAAAAAAAAGCGTCTATGTTTTTGCTTAGCTTCGCATTATCAACCAAAACTTACATTTCCTAATATTTCCTCAATGCAAATGTAATTTACTGCAAAAAGAGTTTAATCGATGCACTGTGGACCTTTATCGGAAGAAGGATGTAAGGATTTGAAAAAAAAAAAGAAGATACCAGATCACAGTCTGTCACAGAAATAGGTTAGATTACAAAGGATTAGTGGTAGCACACCCACTGAGATGCTTCATGCGTGCGGATTGCGCAGGCAGTTGAGGATTGTAGTGAATGGCAAGGTTCCAACTCAGTAAAACCCGGTCTCTCACCTCCACAATGGAGTCGACGACGTCTTTTGGGAATGAAGGCCCTTCCGGGAACTCCAGGTCACTCACTGCAATCACGTTGAGCAGCTTCTGCCTCGCAGGGACGGCAACTGATGCATCCTCTTGTGACCCAAGGAGGAGAGGAGAATGCAGCGCGCTCATTACAATCCAAGAACGATTTCAAAGCAACTAGTTGTAATAACAAAGTTGTCCACCTGAAGCCTGAATGTGCCGAAGCATAGCTTTGCAAATAACTACAAGCTGGCAAAGCTTGTAGATATACGCCAGAGTTACTCAATATAGACAGTTGCGAAACTCCGCTTCAGTATCCGGGCGGCGCTAGCCCCCCCCACTCCGTGGAAGCTGAGGGGCAAGTCGACGCGCGCGGCACCTAGGAGATGAAAACGGAACTTTGCTAAACTATTATTATTCAAAATTCTTTTGTAAAATAAAGATTGCTTTCTAAATTAAAACACAATAATTACGTAAAATTTACTTGTGTTTTTGCGGCTTTTCTTTTTATGACTTACGGCAGCAGCCGCAAGCACTTGAGTACTGCTTCAACGTTCTGCCGACAGACGACAGGCTAGTCAACTTGCCCCGTGCTTGCCCCGGCGCAGGGGGGCAACCGAAGACCGGCTTTCGATACATGGGGCCTATGGGGAGTTTCGCAACTGTCTATATCCAGTAACTCTGGATATACGCAACCTCGATAGTGTGGCTTTTTAGCAACTTCAGCAGCTGGGCTGTTTAGAAGCAGGTTACAATGGTGAAACTAAAATTTCATAAAAAATGGGGGGGGGGCAAAGGCGACAGTGGTAAGATGTACAAACATCACATCAGCATGATGATGATTATTATTTTTATTCAAGGTCTTATGACACAAGGCCGACAAGGGAGAAGAGCACCATAAAAATAGCACTTCCAGCTTCTGCAAGCAGCAACTTCACCATGTAATATCCGTTCCATAAATACTTTCTCTCTCAACTTGTTGTGATAGTGGCTTTTTTGTTGTTTCCGTAATTCTGTTCAAATCTTTTCTACTTCCGCCCAGCTTTGCTTTAAAGGCACGCTGAAGGCAACCAGCAAGTTGGTTTCAAATTAAAGTCTGACCTTCCCACAGCCTTTCTGGCATCGATTCGTGGCCAAAAGATGCCTTAATTGCTGACAAAATCACTAATCAAACGCTGAGCAAATGTGACGCAAACAGCGACTGCAGACGCTGTTTGCACCACGACAAACCAGAAGCAAGTGAGGCAGCAGCGATGTATAGCAGTATAGAAGCAACCGAATACAACACTACCACGTGCCGAGTGGTTTGGTCCGTTTCAATCAAATCAGTCGTGCTTCCCTGAACTCCCACGTCCTTTCCAGCTCTGGAACACTAAGCAAAATGTGCTTCATGGGACCCATGATCAGTACTCAGAGTTTTTTTTGGAAGGAGAAAAAAAAAAAAAAAAAAAAAGAACAATGAAAAGGTTTTTTTGAGGCCTTGCAAATGTCGGCGCTCGTGCATAGCTCACACGCTTCCTCAAAAAGCGGTGCCGTCGCCCCATCCAGCAGCAGCCATAAAAGACGTTGAGCAAGCCAGATGTTTTAACCACTTCCAGTGCAAGTTTCACGGGATAGCCAGTGGCGGCGGCACCTGCCTTCCCGCTTTTGCTGTTTTCTACCTTATTTTATAAAAAGCTGCGCATAAGAGTAGTACATTCATGTTCTCGGTGAGCTAATCTATTGATATAAAGTAACTTGTATTTTGACTTCAGTCTCCCTTTAGCAACTACCTTCCGAACTGCCCAAATCTCCTAAAAACTGGTGCGTTTTTTTTTTCTGTCCTTTTACCTTTTCATAGCACGGTCCAGGTATGCGGCTCTACTTGCGGCATGTGGCACTGTGTATGTGGCACTGTGGAACAGATAGCTGACAGTATTTCAATGCAAGGATAATCAATTTCCTGCCTCCTTTCATCGCAAATGACATTGAGATAGCTCTTGGTTTCCCGTGCCACACTTTTCCTTCGCTGCTCTTGGAATTCTGACAAAACATTGAAATATTGTCAGGAAGCAAATGAATAATAGTAGCGAGATTCTATATCACAATATCGATACTTAAAGTGTTCTTAACCCCTTTCGAGGTTTATTCGAGAACTCAACTGTGTCAAAATTGGTGCCGATTTATAATTATTTGGCCTGAGCCAGATTGACATCAATAAATAAACATGAAAATAACAAACCTTCTGAGAACCAATAAACACAGCTTACACGTCCTGGAGCCTTTTTTCATTCCTTCGGATGTATCTAACCCATTTTGAGCAAGACACACATGCACAATTACATTTTCACATTCCAAGATTAAAAGGATGAACAGTGATGCTGTGGAGTGTTTGACCTCAGTTGACGCATCTATGCACAAAACAAAACGTGCTTGTAATTTGTGATTGAGCATACTTCCCAGTCAATTAGCTGAATAAAGCTTAAAGGACCAGAACTCCTTCTAGGGTATAAATCTAAGGTTGTCCTTTTCCCTCCCATAGAAGCCCCTATATTGACAGCAGATGGGAATTCCACAATATTTGCAACTTCCCTGTGAATTGTGCGAAAAATTATAGAAAGTGGATGAAACTCGGTGTAACGATAGAACTGGTGTTTCTTTGCGAGCTCGACAACCGGGTAAAAATAGCCAAGCAGACTCAAGCACCTTGTACCAAAACCACCTAACAACGAAGAGTGAGGGGGAATGGCTCCCCAGAAAGGGAAGCACGAGCGCAGATGAGAGAAGCGAGCAACTCTCAAGCACCACAAGACTCTTCTGCCACACGCAACACCGGTACTCAGCCACGGCCAGCGATGAAACGACCCTCACCCAGCAGGGGCCGATAGAAGTGCGGCTGCAGCACCGAGTCCAGCTGGCTCTGTTGCACCCTGCCAAGCAGAGCGAGCGACCAGACGACGTCGAGCCAGATGGCCGGTGCGTCAGCGAAGCGGTCCTCTCGGAGCTCTTCTAGGAGCACGGGGAACAGCTCGTCGGCGCACTCGGGCACGTACTGGAGCCTGGCCAGGGCCAGCACGCACGCCGTCAGGTCGGCCGGGCGGCAGGATGACCGATGCGCCACCAGCCAGCTGGCGCACGTCTCCAGGAGCTCTGCACAAAGTGCCCGCACCAGGCTTGCGTACACCACACCTTGTACGCACCCGCTTCCCCCCTGCCCCTACCACTTTGTGCATGTACAGAATATGCAAAGCCCTTAGCACCATCAGATGTTTCCCCAATGTCACATCTTACCTCACCTCCCTTCGGGGGTGACCTCGACAATGAAGGAGCTGCAACGTAGTATCAGCAACCCCTGCACTTTTCACTACACTGCTCAGCTCCATTTCAGTGCCACCATTGCAATCCCTTTGTGCTAACATTTTGATGGTCACGTGCATGCATGCACGACCGCAGTATAAACAACCAACTTTTTTGCTTTAACAAGTGAACAGTCATTAAAAAGTTGAATAACAGAGGGTTTTTGAATGGCCCAGACAGTGATTAGTAATTAATCATCGAATCACCTTTGCTGCCACCGCTCAGTTTGTACACTGAATGGCACTAACAAAGAAGATGGTAAACACACCACTATGACAACCTGCCTCTTTCACTGGGACAAAAGTGGTAGTAGGAAAAATAGTGACATACGATTGGTCTCCTAAATGCTCCACTGCCTTCCACTAGCTGGGCATTGTGCACATTGCTGTTCTAGAGAATGGTGTACCGTGCAGTAAGCTTCCTCACTCGCACCTCCAATAATATCAAATTGGGATATGTTCTGAGCAATTTCACTGAATCTTGCTGGAGCGCACTCCTGCACAGACAAGAATCAGCTTGTACTGACACCTCAGTTACAATGATGTGTCTGTACTCTTAAAATTTGTGCCATACCACAAAAGTACAGCATTCTTGGGAGCGCAGAATAGTCTGTTTACAATTCTGCGAACTATCCTCCCCCATCTAAGGGTTTGTTGCAATTATGTTTCTTTTTCTTGTTTGATTCTTGGAATACTGTAACCAGTTGGGGCGCGTAAAGTGCCTGAGATGGCAAGCATTCATTGGCCGATGTGACTGGAGCAATTACTCTTCTGAGGGGGATTTTTGTATGAATGGGTGATAATCTTCCAATCCCACTTCAATTCAAAATCAGCATGGTACTACATATAACGAAGCATCATGCGATTAAGAAGAGGCAGATATCTTCTTGGGCTTGGAGCCTGAGAAAGCTGTCATATCTGTCTGGTTAGCAGTCCAAAGAGAAAGTACGCAAAGTACAGGGTGTTACGACAATAATTGGAACACTAATTTTTTTCCCTGAGCGAACCGCTGCTCGGAGTGAAGCGGACGATGGCGATTCACGCTCCTTCCACGGCAGCAAGAAGCCAGCAGATGATCAGAAAATGTGAAAGCAGGTGAGGAAACAAACCAACGTTTATTGGCAACGACAAAACGTGGGAATATTTTATTATGATTGGTATCAGCTGTTACGGAAGTATTTGTGATCGTCGTAAACTAGGGACGAAAGAGATTTTCTGATCGTCTGCTACACCATTTGGCTTCTTTCTACCATGAATCCCAAATGTGCATTTCGCTCTGCATACCCCAGGTGGCACCGTCATTCCATGATCAGCTTGCGCTGGCTCGCACGTCCAAATTGGCCGCCATTTTCCCATAGGTGAAAATCGTTTTTATTTATTTTAAGAATAAACAGGTAAGTATTATCATTGTTCCTGGTGTCAAACAAAATAGACCACAAAATGCGACCTTCGTTTGAAGGGTGAGTGCGAACCGAGCTGTGGTTCACTCGGGAAAACATTTTAAAGAGTTCCAATTAACGTCGCAACACCCTGTATGTCACCATAATTTTTATCATCATTTTTGTTATCCAACTACTTTTTAGAGGTGTGACCAGATAACAAAAAACATCAAAACCAACCACCATGCCAGCAAGTTAAAAAAAACTGGTAAGGAAGGTTCAATGCCTTGCGAAATGTGCCACAGCAGTGCCCATAGCATTCTCAATTCCTTGGCCTTTCAGTGGGCATGAACGTGCACACTCGTGAAAAGTTCCGCAACCATTCCTTCAAGAGGAGGCTCACCAGGGTGCCTCCAGGACAGCTGGCCCACCCCGGTGAGACAGGCGGACACCAGGGAGACCTTGGTGTCGTCCGAGAGTTGCTCCACGAAGGCCTCGGACAGCTGCTGGAGCACCGCCGGCTCGGGGAAGCTCAGTGAGTGCAAGGAGTGCAGCAGGCTCACTATCTCCTTCAGCGAGGCACCCTGCACACACAATCGAGCAGCTGTGGGCATCAGTTGCTCGCTTGTTTTTTTTTTTTTTTTTAACAAAAAAAGGAAACAAGCAAAGGGACGTATTGAAGTGCAGCAAAGACGAGGACAGGAACACAGAAGACGACACACAGAGCGCTAACTTCCAACTTTAATGACACAAGAACCCCCAACCACCACCACATAGGCTGATAAAGCCAACATGCCTCATTTGAACTAACCAGGATGTAGTCAATATCCTGTCCTCGTCTTTGCTGCGCTTCAATATGTCGCTATGTACCAACTCGCCCAAACCAATACTCTGCCAAGCATAGGGGTCATGCAGACAAAATACGTTTGTTTTATCCAAAAGATTTCGTGTTCTACAGTGCCCCGAGCAGTTGTCCGGCAGTAAACGATGCTGTATTCACTGAGAAATTATTCAATTTAAGTTAAAACTTTGATTTTCCTGGAAAATCATGTGTTTTCATGACATCTGCCATGAAGTCATGAGGGACAGTATTTAAACGAGCTTCTAGTGCTTCATTAAGCTCTGCAGCCTTGCTTGCCGTCAATCCTGCCAGTGGCGCTACCATAGTCAGCGGTGGACCGTTGTCCGCCATTGCTTTGTTTTTGACCGTATTTGCTCCTGGCTTGTTTTGTTATGGTAGAAAGTAATCGTTTCGTGAAACATTGTGTATGGTCGACAAACAGGGTCACGTAAGACGTCGCTTACGCCAGTCGGCCAGCGTCATGTAAGACAACTCCAAAGCGGTGGGCTGCTGTGCAGCTGAAAAAAAATTACACCATCTTCCTGTAGGGGAACACTGAGTAGTATGCGAAGCAGCCATGGGGTCGACTGAAGTTCCCATTAGTTTTCAGTTCGTCGTTTCCGTTGACGTTCAGCTTCGCGTGCCTTCGCGCTTTCGCGTGCCTTCGCTGCGGCCAGAGAGTCGTGGGATCGAAACCGGGCGCCGCCTAACTATTTCATTTTATAGTGGACTGCGCTGACGTAAGCCTGAACGCTGACGGGGCTGAAGAGACGTGCATGCGCAGTAGAGTGCGGACGGCGGACAACGACAACGAGGAAGGGAGGGAGGGACACAGCCCCGAGCATGAGATGGGTGCATTGTTTTCTCCCGTGGAGAGCCGCCACTTCCGGTTCGGGAGCTCTCCTGGCCTCCCGTACGCCGTCGGCTTTCACGCGCATGTGTGCTTGTTGTTTATCTGTTCCCACCGGGAAAAAAAAGCTCATGCATCGGGAATTCCATAAACAACAATGATTAACCCTACTAGGGGTTTATCTGACAGGTAAGCACCCCGTGACAAATAAACAACATGCACACATGCGCCTGACAGCCACCGGAGCACGCAGGCGTATGGGAGGGCAGGAGGGATCTCGAACTGGAAGTGGCGATAGCAGAGGACGTACCCGTGAGCCTTTGCGCTTTTTACCGGTCACCTATTCTTACTGCTGTAAAATGAGGCAATCTTTCGAATGAACCAAACTCGTGTTTTGTCTGCGTGGCCCCTTTAAGGTGAAAAGCCTCGAGTGCTTCATTGTGCAAAGAACCAGCATTGCAGTCTGGTATTCAAAATACATTCACAGGGACACGAAGCTAGATCTGACGCGAGCAGCGAAATACTTTTGCTTTAGTGATATGCATTTAATGTACTTTTGTTTTTGGCTCTCTCTCCCTCACTTTTTAGGGAGTTTCTGCTTCAACGCAAGCGGCCATACACATTTGCTTCGGTAGTAAGCTTGAAATTTGTAAGCTGGTTTTCCCACAATGTATTTTTCTGCGCACGCGTGGATGCTGCATAATTGTAGATAATAGCCATAGAGGCTTTGCTTAATTAAGAAGGCACAGAAGGCTCTTAAAGAAATGAAAAGGCCAGTGTATTATGCAATATATGGTAATGTGAGAGGTAATGCATCCCATCACAATTAAAAAGCCCAAGCGTCCACAAAAAGCAAGAATAGAACGTAACGAGTCAGCTGTGCAGAACTGTCCTGCACAGGGGCGGATCCAGGCTTTTTCTGAGAGGGGGGTCAGCTCCTATCAGTGATGATGATGATGATGAGCAGGAGGAGGAAAAGGAGGAGGAGCCTCGTTTATTCACTGAAATTTCGGGAAAGCAAAAACACAAGGAATACAACAAGTCATCAATTCACCTTTTTCTGCGATCTGAGTGGTCATCTTCTTGGAGGTTTAAATTCAAACATTAAGGGAGGGGTCAGGACATCCGGACCCCCCCCTCTGGATCTGCCAATGGTCCTGCACACCATGTCCTTTTCTGGTAGCGGAGCTTGTGAAACGACATATCAGGGCACAGCCCTTTGTTGCCCGTTACTGGGCTGAGCTGCGTCACCGTCGTTGTGACCGAGCGAGCGCTGGATGGACCGCCAAGTGAAAGAAAAAGTGAATGATGAAAGGAAGATAAGGAGAAGAGTGTCGCGAAATTGGGAGGGGAGGGCAGTTCGCCGTGGCGGTGCGAGCCAGCGCTCTCCGACAAGTGTGTGGTGGGGGATGGGAGGGGGCACTACGCTGTGCCGCTCGAGGCGCTCGACGGCACCACCGTTGGCGAAAATGGGACAGGGCCTGCACGTGACTATGATGTGCATTCACTTAAGACACAGTTCACGGTCCCTTCCTGAGACGCACTTCGTACCGCTGATGCAGAGGCTCATCATCGCTGCTGTCGAGAGAACCCACGAGTGAGTGCTGCCTCAGAGCACTGCTGCTGTGCCCAAATATCGCATTATGGAGTATCGTAATCGCCAGCCATTTTTCATAATGCTTTCACCTGAGTAGATGGCTTTCTGGAGTGCAGTTTTTAAATGCCCATTTGTGCAGTTAGTGGCGCTGGCATAACCAAGCAAATAGGGAGCACAGAGGGGGATAAATTAGAGAAAATGCCTGGTGGAGTAGGAAGGTATACAGTGGAAGCACGAGGAGAGAGGTAGAAGAGGAGAGTACAGCAAGAGTTTAGAGAGCAGCTGTCAAGCGCATCTTCATGCACTGAGCGGCGTCACCTTCATTGGTAAGGTATGTGGTGAACGCACCCACTGATACCATAATTGAAAACACAGGTCCATCTACGGCAGCTCAGAGATGATGGTAGAGTGCTTGCGCCCATAGAAACATGCATGCCTCAATATATGGCAAAATCAAGAGCTTTGCTGAAGTTTCATATTAGGAAGTGTCACAGCAATTGGTAAATTATTTATTTATTTATTTTTATAAAGCATAGCATCATTGGGAAATGGTGCAGCTTTGAGTTTTGATAGCTAAAATTGCCCATGTGACAGTGTTTTTAGAGGAGGTGGCATTGCAGGTGGCATTGCAGATGGCATTGCAGATCTGCAGATGGCATTGCAGATCTACCGCGCCTATCAAAATCGATCAATTTGATCGATACTTTTGGGAGCGCCTTTTCATAGCATTCCAGGCGTTTCTCGAACGAGTAAAGCTGTTCGGAGTTAGATCAGAAAATGGCCTTTCAAAATCAGTTTTGTTTTCATTTTTGCAATGGAAACGTGATTTTTGACACGTTTTGAATCACCTGGGTGTGGAAAAGGGGTGTGGTCATCGCGCGTCACATCTACCAACGAAGAATGCGTGCAACTTGTAATTACTCTGCACCAGCGCTTGTTTTTTGCTATCAGGGCGTGAATGGGGAACTAGCAAACGATTTTCAATTGTCAGGTTCGCGTTCTGACAGTAATAACCCCAGAAATCGGCTAAAAATGTCAAGCAGTGCCTGGTTGCAAAGCTACTTTATGATTTTAGGCAGTTTTATTGCCTTTGCGCACGTTGTTCTAAGTTCTGTGGTAGTTCTACTTACCCCAGGACCATTCGCAAACAGTTTACAACAGTTTCGGTTTCATTTCTGCATCGCGAAATTCATATTTAGCGCTACTACACAGTTACCCAACTTCAAGGCTACCTGCCATGGCGCCTGAAGCGTCCGCGACTGATCCTTGAACAAAGCACGGCGCTCCTGATTTCCCCCCACCCTAACCCGATTTCTGCGATAAGAACTTCAGATGCAAGTCAAAAGGTCACACCCAGTCGCCAGATATCTGTTCCGCCGAGGACAGCGCTTCAACCCGGCCTTACACTGCCAGCTGTTCGCCTTCCAGTTTCGTTTCCATGCGAGGGTATATCCGGGTGTCTAATGTTGCTGCTTAGTTGAACTGTCTATTCGGACGCAGTCTCTGATAAGTTTTTGTACTGTTTCATTTGAAAAATGTTAGGTGGCGCTGCAATAGAGGAGGCTCGTTGTGCTGATATTTTTCAGCGCGCAATTGCTACTCGGCCAAAGATCGCAGGGCACGATTCTAGCTCATCGTACCTCATTTTTGCGAGTAAGGCTACAATTGCGAGTAAGAAGATGATAATAAAGCTCAGCTTTATGTTTTGAGAGATAACTGACCGTGAACGACAATAAGCATCAGCCACGGCGTTCCGTTTTCAACTTCATGCATGTTTTTTTCCGCATCGCGTGCTTGTCCCAAATATTGTGCTCGCTGTAAATGCAAAGTCAGCCATTGACAAGATGTTTTTATGTTATGTGGGGGCAAATTGGTACCTTTGATAACGTCAAACCGCCAGATTTATTCCAGGGAACCACCCGAAATTGCACATTTTGAATTAGAGGTTGGGCTTCACCGCATGACACCAGCACCGTGCGTGCTAACATTTTTTTTTTTTATATCTGAAAAACTCTTCCGCGCAAGTCGACATTTTTTTTAGGGTGTGTTTTTGTTTTTGAAATGTTTCCCTACAAAATGTATATTCTAATTTTTTTCTACTACTGGAGGTTTGATATACACAACTCCTTTTTTATCATTTTTTTCGACAACTTGACAAAAATTTTGATTTTGATATTTTTTTCACAACTATGATATATGAAAACCTTTAAAAACTGGTGTTATTGGAAAGTCCGTTAAATCTGCATTTTGTGCTCCTGCAATTAGTGCCTAACCAATTTTTTAGCAGAAAAAAAAATGTTTTCTTGGACCCCTAAAAATTGGTCAATTTTCTGCGGTAGCGAAAGAGTTAATCGGTAGATGTGTTCGTGGGGACCTTTCTTGTTTAGCCCTTGTTTCTTGTGTTGAGAAAACTGTGCTGTCAATACCATGAAACCTTTACCGTTGTTTTACATACACACAGAACGTTTGCAATGGCTGTTAATGTTTCTCATCCTTGCCTTCTTAATGTTTCTCATCCTTGTCCTTCTACCCTTTGCAGCTCCTCCTCCCAATCAGGATGATTCTGGTGAAGATAGACCTGTAAATTGGGGATCTTTCGGTCTCCACTCTTTTTTAAACTTCTTGTGTGCAAATGTAAAATGATTTGTGGTTTTTGAGGTTCCAAACATAGACACCTACAAGGAGGATGCAACAAACCACCCCAAGCCCACTGGCGAAATTTGACGAACCAACATCCGAAAGCCAGGTTCTGCGAGAACCGTGACAGAAAACCCACGACCAAAGTGAAACCCGAAACCCAAGCTGCACCGTGGAGCGCCTGCGAGAGTCAAACCCAGATAGGCAAGAGCTTCGCCCTCACCCTCGAAAGGAAGCCTTTGGGTGGGGCACTCTGGATTGTGAACCTGAGCAACGAAGATGTATTCGCTGGTGCATGTGCGAATAATACAGCTTTCCATTATATTACCCGATGCTCTCATGTCGACCTCATTACTTTCGTAAATCAGGAATAGATAACACAGGATGCAGAAGAGAGCAGAGAGGAAGCGGCAGCGCTCACCCCGTGTCCCTTGGACAGGTAGAAGGTGGCCGCCTGGAGCAGGGGAGTTGGACGCAGCTTGAGCCGGGCCAAAGTGCGCACCAGGAGGCGCAGGTCTGCGTGGGACAGGCACCCCACCAGCTGGAGGGCCCGGTCTTGGACCTCGAGCACGAACCGGCGGTTGTCCCCACCCATGTACTCGGCCGTCTCCAGCAGCCAGACCAGGTCCGACATGGACTTGGCCTCCGACAGGCACCTTCGTATGGCCCCCTGGAGCTGCTCCACCACCTTTCGCTGAAGCTCCCCGCTCCCCTTCTGCGGCGCAGTGGGAAGGGGGAGTGCAACACTTCTCATAACCCCACTGGTGCCTTTGGAAGAGGGTCATAGGCATTTGGTCGATTACGCAGCTGTGCAAAGAATTACGGGGATAAAGTGGTTCGTACTGCACGTGCAGCAGCAGCTTGCACTGCTGTCTCCCCTTCCCAGTGCATGATCCCCCCGGCTCGCACTTGCGCCGACCACAACTCTGTTTTGTAGCACCGATTTTCTGTGCCTCACAACACGCGCACGTGAAACATACAGATGTAATGTTTTCCCCTTTAAAAAAACATGCACCTGGATGAAGCTGGTGCTTGACGTCACACTTGCAGCATTTGCTCGGTTCTAAAAAACCTCTGTCTGTGACGCAATCCTTCAGTGAAAACAGCGAAATCTAAGCATGTCACGAGCAAAGTTTGACAGATGTGTGTGTCTCAAGGCAACAATAAGACTTGTGTAAAAAAGAAACAATTACACTAGATTACAACAATTACAGGCTGCTTCAATTAGCAGTTCAGCCATCGCAGAGCAGCCAAACTGAAGGGATCTAGAATGCAGTTCCAGCATCTGTACACTCCCGTTCTCTTCACCTCTGGTCGCTCACCTGATGTTTCACATGAGCGGCGAGGCAGGCACAGAGGTTGTGGACTTCCATGCGCCGTGATCGCCAAAGGATGCTGTGCTGGAAGCACTCCACGAGGCGTGCGTCTGGATGCGGCGAACTCAGCAGCTGCCACAAGCACCTGACCACCACGCTGTTGGGAAGGCCCTTCTCTCTCCCCTTCAAGACTTTCTCACAGACAGTTTCAAAGTCCACATCCACCAACAGTTCCTCTCTTGATTCGGGCACTGTCGCCCCAACGGGGAACTGGACACCTTCCTTGGATGCTGCGGTGGCAGCCTGCAAAAAGGCACATGCTCGGCATCAGATTACAAATCTCCCTGCTCACTATTACGCAGGCAAACCTGCTCAATGGCAAGAAGTTAAACAGGGCAGAGAATGAACCCTTTCTTTATAATCAGTACCACAATTGATTTCCTGGTACCCAATTCAGTGTAATTTTTATGTAAACTCATACAATGAACTTATTTCCTTAATTTCTTCTATCCCTTGTGTCCAGTTCCGTACGCACTCTTATTCATTGCCACATAGACGTAGTATTAGTGTATTTAGGGAATACAGTAGTAGTGGCAAGACAGTCAGGCAGTGTGACACAACATTCGGAACAGTTCTTGAAAGTTAGGTTGCGTCATCTACCATGAGCACGCTACCATTTGTTGCAATGCTTCCCCTGCTTCAGACATCCAAACATTGCATGGATGAAGTGGTGTAATGCTACCCAGGCATTTGAAGCCTGCTGCGATTGGGTAGCTGCAATAAATATTCCCGCAGCGGCCATCATTACATGGCTTTCGCACGGCTGGAATGACACATTGCAATTAAATTTGGCACCATTTGGCCACATGGTGTGCAACACATGACGGTATTTGGGGTGCAGACAATATTAAACTCGAACATTTTCTGTTCACAGCTCACGCCAAGTAAGAAACTCATTCGTTCCGACAACCGTGTAATATTCTGCCCCAGCTTTCCCCGCCCCCTTTTAACCCCCTGCCTCCCAACCAAGCCAGCTACTCTCTCTATGCCTTCACCCGTCCTCAGAGATGTGTGAATAACCGAATACTTCACAAATATACTACTCGCTACTCAACCCCATTCGCAGCACAGTTTGGCTGCTTGAAGCCTTCGAATATTCAAATTTTACGAATAATAGACCACTAAAAGTTGGTCTATCACTGCATGGCACACTCCCTTGAGTTGGCTTATACACAATTTAAAAGGTCCACAAAAAAGTCTAACACGTGTAATCCTTGCGCAAACCATGTGTGTGCTAACTCGCATGTATGTTAGCTGAAGTGTAACGCTACATGCGCAAAATTTATAAACATAAGTTTCTTGTCAATATATTGGCGTAAGTGAAGAATTCAGGGTATTATTGTTGGATCGCAGTGAGGGTCATACCAGTCACTGGCATATGCCTCTTTTCAATGACTGGAAGGGCCAGTCAAATATATATACTTCCTGTACTTGCAGCACGTGAAAAACTTGCATTTCTTCAAGGCAATGAATGATAAATTTTTGCACCCCTACTCTGCCATTTTGAGTTTTATTTCTAATTTTCGGTACCATTTTCTTATCAAGCACCACTGCATGAGCACTCCGATGTGTTCAATTCCCGAGACTAAGTTATCTTTTTCTTTTCTGTAGCTATGTCTGGGAAGCTCTATGCACATGAAACCAAAGATATTCGTATTCAAAACTATTCAATTCGCAGACAGCTTTTACTAGTGGTATTCGATTCGCAGTCCCAAATTTGCCCCTTGCACACCTCCAATTTTTATACATTTGGACTAGGGCACAAGAACTGAACTTTTCTTGTGCCACATGCACTGACATAACACTTGATAAGACCCCTGCCACCATACATGGTAAATTTGAAATAGGGAACACAAAAACAGGTTTGAAACAGTACTGGAGGCAAGTGCATGGGCACCGTCACAAGGTTACCAGAAAAACTGTGGTTGATGCCTCTGTCATAGGAGTCGGTAAAACACGACAGTGAAATGTGCAGCGAAATCTGCAGCTGAGCATGACTTGCAGGTCGGTCGCTGTCTTGTGGGTGTGCTTGGTGAGCGACGTCCTGCTGGCGGGTTGCTTCGGCAAAGGTATACTGGCGCCATTTCCGTGACGGTTATGACGTCAGTCAAATCTTGGCGTATACCAGCATAAAACACCTTCGTGTTAAAATATAAAACCCAAAAACAAACAACCCTAATTATAACGTACTCTGTAGTACTAAAGGTTGCTTCCCCACACGAAGGCCCTGTGTGCAGGGGTGCACCTTTTGCAGGCAGCTTGATTTGTTGAACTGGCGTCAGTTCCGTGACAGATATGACGTCATTGAAATCTTTGTGGGAATAAAACACTTTTGTGTAAAAATTACCTGCACAAAAAATTACCTGGCTTGCACTGGACATGTAGTGTCAAAATTTCCCTTTGCATCTGCATCTGCTCACCGGAAATCGCTGCTGATTAAGAATTTCATCTTTGCATCGATGAAGAGAAAACCATTCCACTCGTTTCTGGCCAGGCCAATGCTGCAAAAGCAGCCTGTGCGGGTGAAAGCCGATTCTCACTCCATTACAGGATATTCACGCACATGGTCGGTGATCAGGGGCAAAGAAAGACAGGCTATAAAGTGCAACATTCACCAAAAAGAGCTAGCGATACCGCTGCAACTGCACCGTAATGTTTCGTGGTAGTGGTTTTGGTTGGCGGCCGCAAATAGCAGAAAGATCCTGCGACGTCATAAAGACCCGGCGAGAAAACGGCTGGTGAATTTTCACCACTTCATCTGTTTTCCATATTATCTAGATTATTTGTTTGAAGGCTGGAATGAAATTTTGTATCATAGCAATCAGCATAAAACCGTCTTTACGATGGACCGAACCTATATTTTGTTTTCCTGTTCTTAAGGTCGGTCATGAAAGAGACACAAATACAACCTGAATGAGCTGTGAGCTTGCTGCAGCCCTGCAGTGCAAAACCGCCCGGCCAAACCGGGCTGCCAGCATTGAAGAGCCCCGAAGAGCCGCCATGGATGCTGGAAACATAGCTGCTGTGCTCTAGCTGACTTCCATGGGCCTGTTTGTGGAACAAGGTTTGCACCAGTCAGATCCTCTACTCATATAGAGACAGTGAAAAATGTACAGTGAAAGCCTAAATCAGTGGCACTGAGGTATATTTCTCTTTTACGTAATAAAATATTTCAAAGATACTTTTTCAAGTACAGTTAAAAATAAAAAAGAATAGAACAGAGGTACTGAAACAAGATTGCATCAAAAATAAGGCATTCTGCAACCACATATTACTGCAAACTGTGCACAATGTACTGCAAGTCAAACACAAGGCTGAAATCACTAACAGAATAATTCTTCCCGCTTTTTGCTTGCCACTTCGTCAGCTTATTTTTGACAATAAATGTAAGAAGGCATCTATGTTTGGTAGAATATCAAAACAAAATGACGTGTGAAAGCACTTCTCTAACAAGATATGAATACCCATTCTTGAAATGTATTTTGGTGCCTGAATGCCGTCACACAAAAGTATCTTTAGGATATTATCATGATAATTCTCAGCCTTGAAACATAGGGGCACTAAATTACATGCCCAGAGATTATATATCTGCAAACACCAATTTTTGCACCACACAACACTTAATACCTTTTCAATAAATGTTTAATAATCGAGCATCAGGTGCTTATTTTAGAACGCCCGCCCTGTAGAGGCCATCCCTAGTCCAAGATTGCCTGGCCACAGCTGGTTGGCCGAGCCCTCTTCACCCGTATTGTTGGGCCTTAAGGTTACAGTTGGTCAGGCATGCCATCCACTGCTCGTAGGAAATGGCAGTCTTGGGAGGGATGTCGGGTGTTTGTTGGCAATCCCATACCTGATGGTATAGGGTGCCGAGTGAACGGCAGAACGGTAAAACTTGAAGGTAGGGTACTACATGACGTGGAGGAGGGTGCTATGAGGTATGTGTTAGTCGTAGCTCGTGATAGGTTGGTGGCTTCATCTTTTGTATATTTCACGTGCAGCGATAGGTACTTTCTTTGTTCTTGACGGCAATTTGGCAAGATGTCAGCGTAGTTGAGGAGCAGTTCTGTCTTGAGCAGCAGGCAAGGTTTTCCCCTCTTCTGTAACGGCCCCGTGTGTATGTGCACAAGCAGCAGCACGTGCTGCGTCACAACCTGCAAGGTATTCGTATCCAGGTATTCAGACTACTAGTGTTTCGGGGAAACTGGGGATAGCATTGAGTGTCTTGTGCATGATCTTGGATATCCATCCACGGAGGTAACAGCGTCAGGCTGCTTTGGAGTTGATTAGCATGGTGATTAGCATGGCATGTTCTCCTGTCATGGTGGCTAGAGCTATTGCTGTTCCTGCAGTGGCTTCCGTGGAGGTAGTGCAGATGGACGGAGAGTTCAATTCTCGTCCGTCGGTGGTGGTTACCCAGCTGACGTATGCTGGCTGATGCTGGCATAGGAGCACATCGGCATACCTTGCTGCCGGGTTGCAGACGATTTGGAGAGCATGGCTTGAGCTCTAGCCAAGCATGCGGCCTTGTTATAAACTGGAGGCACGTTTTTTGTTTTTGGTGTTGACGGCTTGCAGGGCGTGCAGGGCTCTTCGTGTTACCTCGAGGGTGATGTTGCAGATCCATATCTCTGCAGGGTAGCTCTTCCAGTGGGCGTTAGTTTAAAACTAAGACAGACCACTTGGGAGGTGTGATGCATGTCCTGTATCCCATGTGGTATGGATTACTAACTCCTGTAGTTTTTTTTATGGAAGTGCTGAGGGTTATCGTAGGGTGATTTTGTATGCGCTTCTCCAGGCGTTGGTCAGCACTTTGTCCCACTTTGAGACAGTGTCACTACTCGAGCCACGTTCACAGCAACTGAGGTAGCAGCACAAGCTCCCCAAGTAGCAGTCGCACAACAACACATCAACGTGCATTCTCCCTCACAAATAAAGCTGCAAAAACACTAGGAACTTACGAATACAAGAACAGAAGGATATTGCTGCACTTTTATGATCAGTTTTGTACTCAGCATTAAGCATTTGACTTGGTAGACCTTGGAGGCCACTTAAAAAAAAGAAACTGGCTGCAAAAATTTATTCACGTCGTTTTCAAGGACCATTTAGGACATACGGCATATCTTGCCCAAAATGGGCTCTAAAACAGATGTTCAGGCATTGAGCTTGACTAGTTGGTTACTCGTATAGTCAAGCATCACTAGTGCTGGCAACACATAAACAAGAGCAACTGAACTTTTGCAACAGGACAGAATCAAAATCACAAAGGGAGCGTAAAATGCAGTAATAAACACAGCCAATTAAACAAAACAAAGAATGCACTTTTACACCTCAGGTACTAAACTTCCTATATTGGAGATGATATACATGTCATGCTGACAGGCCTCTGTGAGGCTCCGAAATGACTTGGGTATAAACGAGTACCACTCCATAAGCTTATCACTGCACCCGGGCGCTCGCACGGTGGCAGCCCGCCAGCATCATTTTACTCGAGAGTCACCAAACTTATCACCCCATGATGAAAGGAGTGCCAATTTTTCATGCTTCCTTTGGAAAGGGGAGGCATGGCCCCAATGCTTCATTGCACCTCAACGATGTCACTTGCCTCTTGGCAGAGAGGCCCCTCCCTACTACTGCAGTGCTGCAGGCTTCAGCCTCAGCCCTTAGGAGCTTTGCCCTGTACAAAGTCAGTCTGTGCAATAAAGCACAGCTTATTAAAAAAGAAAAAAGGCGGCAATTTTAAATAGAAAAAGAAAATGGGAAATGCTAATTTGTGATTTTCGTTTTGTGTGTAAACGTGCAATAGGTATTTGGCTCAGGTGTCCAAGGCCGCATGATCTAAAGGTTGTGCAGCCTGCTATTTGCAATACCTTTTTCTGGGCCTTTTATGTACTGCGATCCAAGACACATAGCCCCTATGTTAGGTGTCTTGCCTGTGTTGCGGTGTCTTAGTAAGTAAGCCACTGTTCACGAACGTCCAATCCCAGCTACAATTTTTTTCTGACAAATACACGAAATGAAAATGCCCGTGTGCAATTTTTTGATGCGCAGCCCTCTATTAGTGTGCCCCTAATAAGCAGGTGCAGCTTTGCTGCACTAGAATGCAACTTTTGAGACTTAGTTGATGTTTTGGCCATGGTACGTAGCCATAACTTGGCTTTGTTAAAGCTGAGGCAGATTTAGCTAATAGTACCAACCGACCTATCAACGGTAGGCACACTTACAAGTTTTAATTGGCAGGAAATCTGGTTTGGTGTGAGCAATGAAATCGCCTAAGTGTCAGCGTCCCGATGTTGCCGCCACTTTTCTGCTAACCATCAATGTTGATTGATTGACTGTGGGGTTTACGCGCCAAACCTACACCTGTGTTATGAAGCATGCCGTAGTGGCGGGCTCCCTCGGTCCACCACCTGGAGATCTTTAACGTGTGCTAAAATCTTGACCCGCAGGAGTTTTCGCATTTCACCTCCATTAGAATAACCATCAGTGTTGCAGTACATAGCAGACCACCACCGTAAATGTGTAGGTGGTAAGCATTCGGCAGTCACGCAAAAGATCCTCGGATTGACTCTAACCTACCGCATTTGAAACACAAAAAAGCTCATGCGCAAGGCTTGTAGTCCAAACTAACCTTCAGTTCCCTGTTGCAATCTGCAATCAAAGTTGATCCTCAAACATTCTCTATAGCAAGCCTCATAGTCTAAGTAAGGTCAGGTCTATTAGGCCCCACGTAGAATTATTTTTTCCTGATGAAGCAGGCACGCATGTTAAAAGCCGGTTTTTTTTTTCAGGTAAAAAAAGCTATAAAGGCAGAAAACTTGTTTGGTTCATTAACCCCACAGCGCCCAGCACATCAAATTTGATACACGGTGTTTCAGACACTGGAAAGTGACGATTAATCGCATTAAGCCAAGATTAAATCCCAGAGTATCATTTTTGATACCCTGATGAAGTTTTCTCGTGTGAGTGGTTAGAAAGGTGCTGGCAATGGCCATCTGGCAGCTAAAAAAAAATGACCGCACCCAGGAGCTCGCACGATGGCATCCCACCGTGCGAGCCCATCAGAAAATTCATTGCCAGCATATCAGAAAGCCTGAATGCCACAGGACGGCTGACAAGTCATCCTTCTCCTTCTGTGAAGATGAAAGTCTCGCCCAGTCAGCCCAGAGATGACGTTCAAGGAGACGGGGGGTGGGTATCTTTCACTTGTGACGAGCAAGTGACTTTGATGCAGAAGCTGTGTACCAAGTGCTAGCACACTTAGCACAGTTGTGTTTGCGAAATCGAACGCCACTCTCCACCTGAACATGCAACGCAACTGCTTCTTCGAATACCACACGGCAAATTTCTGCAGCTGGCAAGGAGATAGCAGAAGAGCCCACTGTATCATATATGATACGTTTTGTCCATTTTTTACTGGTTTGAAATTTCATTTTGGTTTTTGAATGTATAATGTCACATAAGCCCTAAGTGAAGGTAGACACGTTTCTGGAGTTAAAAGCACAGGCTTGCATTGATAACAACAGTACCAAATTTATTGCAAACTTTGAGAAAATAATGTAGATATTAAGGAAAACAGATGAAGCAGTAACAACTTTCCACAACTTTCTGGTTAGGTGGTCAGGTCTTTACGACATCACAACACCTTGCTTGTGCAATTGGTGGCCAGTGACCAAAGGCACTGCCATGAAAAATAACTGTGCAATATTAGTGGTGCCTCTAGTTCCCCCTGATCGTATCCCTTGAATGCTAGCCTGCTGTTAACCTAATGATAACTATGCTTTTAGCATTCACTCCATTGCATCCCTGCTGACGTCATGTAGAACGAGACTTGCAAGTTTGTTAATATTACTTGCATTGTTTCCGAGCACGAGGATGCAGGTTCGATTCCTGGCCGCGGCGGCCGCATTTCTGATGGAGGCGGAAAGCAAGAATGCCCGTGTGTTCGAAATTTTGGCCCAGGTGGTCAAAATTAATCCGAGCCCTCCACTACAGCGCGCCTCATCGCCTGTGTTGCATTGGCGCGTTAAACCCTACAATCAATCAATCAATCACTTGCATTTTTTCAGCTAAAAATGTCTTTTGTGGCTGCAATGGAGAAGTGAGTTACCAAACGCTAATTGTTTCAAATTAAACAAGGTTGTATTTTGTCCTCGTGGGCCTTTCAACCTCACAGGTAGCCAACGGCTGCTTTTATAAGACTTTTTTCTTATTCATAAAACTTATGTTGCTTGGCTTTGCGGTATAATAGCAGGACAAGACTTATTTTCAGGTTTTGCCTCGTTTCAAACGATAAAATGAACGGTGCCATATAAAGACCTGAAAGCAGCAGTACACAAAAAGTACACAAAAGTACCAAAAAGCGCATGGTTTATATAACGCGTTAGAAAAGTACAGTAGTGCATCAGTAAGCTTACGCACAAATCCCAAATAAGTGCAATAACGAGATAAAATAGCACATTAGGATAGAAATAAGTCTCAGTACAAGAGCATGGCACATTGAGGAGTCTTTTGCTGGAGTCCCAGTCAAGGAGATAGTCACATAAGTACCCAAAAATATCCTGTTTTCACATTTTATGAAAGGCTGATCACAATGAAACATGCGATACTATATCGAACACCATGAAGTTGTAGTCCACATCACCACTTTTCAGTATCACGTGGTGATTTTTCTGCCCGTAGACTGGCAGAGTCACCGCACATTCTGTAAATATAGATCTTGCGACAACCCCACCAAAAACAAGCCTAACGTCCTCCAATGAATGGACTCAGGCTATTGCTTCGTAGACCTCCTAGACCTAAACAAGGACTTCGGTCTGCTCAGTGGCGCCGGTATTTCAATCTCATTAACGTCAATGTCCAAGGTCGACGAGCGTGCCGTAGACCTGCGCTCCACAACATTTCCCGTAAACGGATCATCCAAATTCTGTGCCGGCTTGCTAGCACGCACTTGCACCCTAGTGGGCGACAACGACGCTTTTGGCAGTATCGGCGGCTTCACGTCTGACGACGTGTTCTTCAGTATAGACTTCGCCGCACTGACCTCCGGCCCGCCAAACATGCGCAAGATATCGCCCGGGCTCAGCGTCGCCTCTGAGCTGCTGGAGACGGACGTTGACGACGACTCAGCTTCGCTCGTTGTGTACGAGAAGCTGATGCGGCCGCTGCTTTCGTCCCGCCAGCGGACCCTGCGGGACGCATCTTCGTGCGACGTGGTGTCGGCAGCCGCGGTCTCTCCGGACTTCCGCTCTTGGACCTCTAAGCGGTCCAGAAGCTCCCAGACATCGGCGTCGGGCCGCTGTTCTCCCGTGGTGTCCCTCTTGGACTTGTGGTATTCGCGCACGCTCTTGCGGTGCCTTTCCCGCCAGGCACGTTCCTCGGCGGGGTCGTAGGGCTCGCGAATGTCCGCGCAGCCGCTCTCGCGGTGCAGCTCGTCCGTGTACTTCATCCAGTTGGTGCGCTGTTCGCGCTCGGCGTTCAGACTGCGCGTCATTTGCCGGCAGTGGTCGGCGCGGCGCTGGGCGATCGCGAGCGCCTGGCTGGCCGATCTCTCGGCGAACCAGTTGTCGCCGAGCAGAACCAGCACCTCGTTCGTGTGCACGATGCGGCCGGGCATGAAGGCGAGCGAGTTAATGGGCACCATCACTTCGTGGCTCACGCGGTCGGGAAGAGTTCGCAGCCGCTCGCTGAGGGCCTCGTAGTCGCGCTCGTATTGCGCCCAACGCTGCAGCTTCGCGTCGCATGACTGCAGCCCCTTGATCTGCGCTTCGCGGAGCTTTTCCAGCTGTCCAGGATCCATTGCCATCGCTTTTGTGAGCAATGCCCCGATCTGCAAAGACGGAAGCAAGTCGATCTTCGACGCGAAATGTCCACTTGCTGCTTTTGCCCGCTCAGTCACAGGTAGAACGAGAAGACACGACAGACGTCACGATATGACCGCCGCACGGACACCGCAGCATGTCTGGACGCAAGTTCAACGTTTTTGTAGCACGGTGGCCACGTGGTAATATTCACAATACGAGGTCACGAATGAGTGGTTACATTCAATACGAATAAAACACGGCGTTCAAAACCCACATGGCTCCGATGCCTCCCGTAATCGTTATAAACATTCCGCATGCTGAGTACGCAACTTTCGCGAATACGTTGGCAGTAACCTCAAAAGGTTCTGTAATGCCTTAAATCCTGCGAATCTCTCTGGAACCAAAACAAATATGCTGCTACAAAAATTTAACTCACCTCAAAAATGCGAGCGAAGGTGAAACATTTTGACGATTTCGACTTCGACTTTGGCTTTAGACGATGCTAACTTGTTTTGTAATATGTAAAAATAAATTCTCTGTACAATTTCATCTTGGGTATTTTATCTTTTTATAATGCTGCTGCGGTAAACAAAATAAATGTTTTTCTGCTTTGAAACTGGCTCTTGGTCCTCATGGCGTTAGGCAGCTGCTGCAAGTCATTATCATTATCACTCATCCGGCTCGGACATAAAAAGTTTGATCAGTTTGATTTTGTGCAACGCGTTCATAAGTGAACTGGGTGAACTTCTTGCATGTCACGATTTTCTGCCAGAAATTAAGGTTGTCACACCACGCAGTGGCTGCGTACATTAACTACTGGGACAACAGCTGCGTAGCATTCCTGTGACACAGCTGTTAAATGATTCTGAGTGCCTGTAAGGCATTCACGTTTGTGGGAACCGTTCACCTTGGAAGACTCTCGTGCCGGGTTGGAGTAACGTCGATCTCCTTTCGAACGATGAGCAAGGGAGTGAAGTTTCTAAGGTAACTACTTGTGGCCCTGCGCTCATAAATTTTTCGTCGCTGCTCGAATGTACTGCAGGGGAACATGAAACATTTTCCAGTGCTGTGAACTAGGACTGGTCACTGAGAACAGCATTGTTATGGCGCCACTGTAAACTAGGTATATCATAATCATACAGGAGGCGATGTCATAACGCTGCTTGTTCCGAGGAAAAGGGGTGTGGCCTGGTGATGTGCGCCAAATGGCACACTCCTGTGGGAACGGATGTGCAACCCCCCCCCCTCCTCCCCCCCTTTCCCCCCATGCTCTCCCTTGAAATGCAGTCGACTCGTTAAGATTTAAAATGTAACTTCGCCATTAAAGGGGCCATTAATACAAAATACAAGTTTGTTTTATTTAAAAGATTTGATGTTTCATAGGGCCCAAAAGCTTGTCCGGCAGCAAACGACGCTTTATTCGCTGAGGAATTGCACATTTTAAGCCAAAACTTTAATCATCCCGCTAAATCGTGTTTCGCGACGTCAGCGATGTCGTATTCAGGGGATGTGGCTGTGACAAGTGTGTGGCGCCCCCCATCCCTGATATTCGTTGGCCGCTAAGTTCAGTGGCCCCACCAGGCTCGGTGGGGCCGCTGGGGCCACTAAGTTCAGTGGCCCCACTAAGGCTGCTGCGCATGGGAAAACTTTTAAATTGATGTTTTGTTTACTGTCTGCCTCCATATATCGTGGGACGATACCGCTGATTGACCTCTGTCCACCCTTTCTGTGTTTCTGAACGGATTTGTTACAGCTATTGGCGATTATTCGTGATAAATTGGGGATGCTTGACAAACAGGGAACATGTAAGTGGTGATGTCGCTTATGCCAGTTGGCCAGTGTCGTTTCAGATAAGGTTATAGTGCCTGACGAGTGTGCAGCTTGGGCCAGCATAGTGCGCGCTGCACGCACTGGTGCTTCTATGTTTACGTGTTTGTAACTTCCATTGTTTACTCCAACGTTTTTACTGCTATAAAAAGAACGTGCACTCAATCCAAGCACAAATAGCTCGTTCTGCAAGCTTATAATCCCCGTTTACTTGGCGCTGCATTTTGCCGGCCTCAGCCAATTGCAACCAGCTGCCCACAATACGTCATGAGTTGATTGCAAAAAGTAGCTAGGGTGTCGCATACCTATTCTCTTTCTCCCTCATTGTATAGCTCAATTTAGTGAAGCCTGCATTAAGTGTGGTGTCAGTGTTATTCTAACAAGGCAATCTTTGGAATGAACCAAACTTGCAGCTTGTCTTCATGGCCCCTTTAAATGTGTTATTACGGCGGTAAAAATAAAAACATGGAATAAAGACACGAGCTGTTGTCCTGTTGCCCCTTTATGCTTGTAACTCCCTAATTGTGCATTTTAGGCCATCCGGCTGCAAGTTTGACCCAAACTAAGCTTGTGAGTTAATCTAGTAACGTTTTTGTTTTTAGTGCAAAAGCAGTAAGTGGCTGATAAAAGTGAGCGGTTGCTATCCCAGAAACACAGCACTATGCCCAATGGCTGCGGCGTGTTTCCTAGCACGTGCCTGAGAAAGAAAACACAAAGAAAAGGTTCGCACCGCTGTTGCTAGGTGACACCTGTGCATGCGCACACTTCAGCACTTGCCGACCTCAATAGGTTCACAGTGCAGCAGACCGTGGCAATTAACCGCCGAAGAGAGTGAGTGAATGCAGTGAAACGAGCCAAAAGAGGTACTCGAGCAGTGTGTCGTAAGGTGCATCTGGCAAAGTGGCGAAACATATCAAGGGATGGGAAGATGAGGAGTTGCGCAAAAGTGAAATGGAAGTGAGATATTGTTGACTCACCTACGGGGCAGAAACTTGGAGGCTCAATAAGAGGGTTCAACTTCAAATTGAGAACGACTCACCGGGCAATGTAGCGGAAAGTGATAGGTGTAACATTAAGGGACAAGAAGAGAGCAGAGTGGGTCAGGGAACAAAGGCGTGTTAAGGACATATTAGTAGAAATTAAGAAGAAGAAATGGACGTGGGCAGGGCATGTAATGCGAAGAAGAATATTCGTTGGTCATTAAGGGTAACAGAGTAAATCCCTAGAGAAGGCAAGCGTTGCAGGGGGTGGAAGAAAGTTCGGTGGGCACATGAGATCAAGAAGTTTGCGGGGATAAATTTGTCACAGTTGGCACAGGACCTGGGTAATTGGAGAATAATGGGAGAGGCCTTTGCCCTGTAGTGGGCGTAGATAGGCTGGTGATGATGATGATGATGATGGTGATTGTTTACTCGCCACAGTGGCTAAGGCATTGTGCTGCTGAGCTTGAAAATGTGGGATTGATTCCCGATCGCAGTGGCAACTTTCCTGATAAAGGCAAAACCAAAAACGCTCCTAAGTCGAGATTTCAGGGCATGTTAAAGATCCCTAGGAGGTCGAAATTAACCCTGCAACCTCCACTATGGCACACCTCCTATCCCAAGTGTAGTTTCGGCGTGTAAAACATCAAGAAGGAGTGTAAAATGTAATGCGCCTATGATATAAAACCATTGCAGGCACAAGGAGGAAGTAAATCTCTGCTGACAGTAATGCGAAGCCCAGAGTGGAGCACACAGCACAGCACTAATGCTTTTGCATTCACTACATCATAAGGAGTGCTTAGGTGTCCTCATAGTTTTTGCTTTTGTGCAAAACTTGTGGATGTGCCAACCACTTGCCTTGAAGAAGGCAGTGACAGGGATTGTTCAGATTTAGCTTGTTGGCCAATTTATTGCACCACAACAAACAATTACTACAATGAGAATGACTGCTTTGGGCTGCAATGGAGGGAAGGCAGTCTGAAACTGTCACATTAACAGCTGCCCGATTCACTGCAATGTCAAAAAACAGCAGCAGTGGCGACAACAGTCATTGCCACTCCACCAACTTACCTCCTGCTGGAATGGGCCACTTCCACCCACCAGTTGCCAATTGTTCATGCAGAGGTTGTTTGGATATCAACCGAGATTTTGTGGGTTTGGGCCAACTTTTTATCGACGCCTTTCCTGCTGCAAAAAACCACTAGCGTGATCTATGTGCCTTCCAATGTTGCAAGCCTGAAGACATAGGCAAGACCCTTCCATACTACTACCCCTGGTGACATAGTTCACAGGTAAACATAGCATAGCATGCACATGGTTTTAGACAGGCTTAGGGCAAAGCGCAACTCCATTAATGGAAATTACACCCTAGCTTGAATCGAAAATTCACGTCAGACTGCTTTTTCTGTAAGAATAAATTTTAAAAATGTGTTAAAAAAGGTTCAAAACGCAGAAAACAGGACAGCTTCCCACTGTTGTGAGCAGCACCAAACACGACCAAAGCAAAACACAGAAACATGGCTTGACCGTCCCCAACAACTGCATTCGACTGGCCTAAACTGCACAGATCCGGTTACCTGAAAAGAAAACACAATGAGGACCATGAATGCTGCATGCCATATGACCATTCCACAAGAGAAAGTTTTGACTCAAATTTTGTACCCTTTTAATCATTGTTTGCCCTGTAATTCATGACCGCTTTGATTATCTCTGTGAATATTTGTGGTCAATCTAATTGCAGCAAGCAATTAATTGGGACTCTTAAGAACACATCAGTGATTTATTTTATTCATGAAACCAATCTGAATTCTGTGTACACAGTGTTTCGCATAAGAAGAACCAAGTTATAAGACCAACATTCCAGCAACAAATAATTAATAGTCACTCGCGATAACATGCACAGCCCAATGTCTGTTTTTAATTTGTCGAACTAATTAGCAAAGATATATAGACTTCCTTAATTAATAAGTTAATTAATAAGTTAACTTTTTTTCAGTTACAAAAATATGCAAAATAGTAGAGCTTGTGTGAAAATTGTTCTGCAGGAGAGAAACTGACTATAGGAAAAACGTGAAAAATGCCAAAAAGCTGTGTCAAGTGCGTGGGCCTACCAGCAGGTCTTTTTGAATGTGGCGCATTTTGTTCAAAGCATTGAGTAGTGTTTTAGAATAGCCCCACATACATGCGCTCGACAAGGAAAAGTTGAGTCGAGAAAAACAGGTTTTCTTTTTTCGATTCGACCCCTCATGTATAAACGATGAGCTGAGTTGGCGGACCGTGAGGAGCTGAATAGCTCCTTTTCTGGGAACCCCTCTGGCCCCTCACCTCGAATCTTTGAATGAAGTCTGAACCTGCCAGTTGACTTGGCCCTCCCTGTTCGAGTCCTCGTATCTGGGGTGTCATTAAGTAGTATTCATGCTATCTAAATTAATTGAATAATAAAATTTTGAAAATAGGGTGAAATGGTTGTACCACCGGGCAGTGGCGCACCTTTGGGGGGAGGGGCTGTAACCCCCCACACACACCCTTTTCCGTTCTTCTACCGAATCAACAACCGAAATTGACCGAGCGAAGTTTGCAGTCTCGGAAGCTTCTATTTTTGGACATTTTTAGTTAAATCTTGAAAAATAGGATTGTTTTGCGAAGAAAACAGGAGTACAAGCTTTTAAAAGACTGTGCAGATCAACTTGCGAAATATAACTTTAAGTAGTTTAAGAAAACGAGAAAAACCTCTGAGCGACAAAAAGTGTCCGTTCATATTAAATTTCTGAATGCGTAGGAACCTTTGGAGGGTTGTAATTGTACATGTTACGGTGGCTGATTTGGCGCTCAATTTTTTCGTGTGAAACAAAACGAAAAATTGACTACTCTTTTATATCGTCTATATTTAATTAATTAATTATTTATATTATTTATTTACATTTATGATTGTGCCATATTTTTAATTTATATATTACTGAACTTTATATTTGTTGCCAAAATCTCACCCCCCCCCCCTCCCTACACATGCGCGTGTGTACATTATATCCACGCACGAACGCGCGCGTGGAGCAAAATTACCGATCGATGCAAACTCGTGCGGAACACGGTTGAAGGTCATTGAATGGCTGCTCTCGAGTGCGTTTTGTTTGCACAGCCCAGTCATCCCCTCTGCCTCTGCCTCGCGGCACATTTTATCGTGCGTTACTTGCGTCGCCCAGAAAGGTTACCGACTCGGACGAGGGGCACCGCTTACAAGGATTTACTTCTCCGCCCACGCAGGCTCCATTACTGGCTTTATCGCATTAGCCGGCCAGCACTAAACTCCTCCGCGCGCGCTGTTGTTACACATGTATACAAATAAATTGAGCGGGGCGCGCAGTCCTCTTTACGGCCTTCACCGACGGTCGTCGTCCTTTGGCCCCGCATTATATCGTCGCGGTGGCCAGCTAATCAAACGTCCCCACGCGCCTAAACCCGCGTGAAAAAGGCAACATAGAGAGTGAAAAAAAAAAAGGGGGGGGGGGGGGCGAGAAGGAGGGATCGCACTCCGCTGCTCCATTATATATAGAGCTGGCGTGATCCCGCGCCTCCTTTCACGCCCCTCCGCGGATGCTGCTGCTGCTGGCTGCTGCCTCGCCTACGGGTCAAGCGCCGTCGCTCGATGTTCCCCCCGGACCGCGTACACCCTGTTGGCTTACGGTGGCTCGCCACAGCGTCGATTTTTTTTTTTTTTTTTTTTTTTTTACAGCCTGCGCCTTCTTCACTGCGGAAACGCAAGAGAAAGCACCCGACGCGCCGCCCCGCGTCTTTTTTCAGAACGACGGGAGGCTCTGCGGCGCTCCGTGATTGTCGTGGCGCTTTCTCGCCGGGAGGAGATCCTTGCCACGCGCTACGAGGCGAAGTCCCGCGTCAATCGTTTTCCGAGCTTTCAGTTATGTACAGAGAACGCCGCTTTTCCGCGCGCGTTTTTTTCCGCCTTTGGAAATCGGTTCAGCAAAGGTCAGGAATGCGCACGAAGACTACAGGGGACCGGTTTTGGAGAGGGGGAATAACGTGCGGAAACGCGTCGCTCTCCGCACGCACTCTGGAAACCGATCCGGCGGCGGCCAGGAGCACGCACGAAGGCTACAGGACCGCTTTGGGAGAGGGGGAAAACGCGCGCGGGAAACGCTTCCGTCTCCGCACATGTGTCCCCCGCTAACTTTCAGCTTTTAACTTTCAGCCTTGGTGAAAGAGCATTTCCCTGTGCGCCAGTCTGAGCTTTTATTTATTTTATTTATTTTTTGCTTTTCCAGCTCTTCTTTCAAACGGTCCAGTAGCACAACATAATTCTCTCCTGTTGTTATTTTTCCCGTTCTGCAAGTTGGGGAGAATTTATTGGCGTGTACAAATGACCGTTTAAGGGAATACCAGTTGTCATTAAGAAGACAGGTTTGCACCGTGGCATGCGTATACAAGCCATGTGAGCTGCGCTTGAACGAGGCAAAAGTGCTAAACAGAAGCCGAGAACAAGCCGCACGCTAATTGATGGAGGCCCTTAAACAACAGAGCTTGGTCTGTTGGCGTGAGCAAAACAAAAATAACAAGAAAAAACTACGCCCCCCTGTAAAGTGTGCACCACCGCAGATAGGGTATGATAACAGTGAAGCCGGCTTTAGCGCCTGCTCGAGTGGGAGCGCAAGTGGCGTATCGCACCCCTTACTATACCATTTTAAAGGTGAGGGTATTTCTTGGGCTACTAAAACTAAAAAAAAAAAAAAGGCGCAACGTGCACTAGTAGTGCAAGGCTAGAGAGCTGGGGGGGTCGACCTAGCTTGTTCCTCCCGGCATCCGTTGTCAGTTTGGATGGCGGCCGACCGGAGCGGCCTTGTAGAATCCGGCTAAACTGGGCCTCGCTCCTCACCACTTGGCCTAGCCTCGCAAGACCGTAAGAAGCTAGACCGACTCCAGGTCCGCTGTTTCTCGAGCCTTGCACCGCTAGTGCTAGTTGCGCCCATGTTTTTCACACGCAAGAATCGCGCAAACTGTGTTAGTGCTCAGCATTCCGTTACTTTGGGTGGAAAAGAACACGCATTTTCAATCAGGTTGATGTACTGATAAAAGTGGCTGGCCTTTGTGTGCACGTGCAAGGAGTGTAGTGTAAATACGTGTTCGGATTTTGAATAAAATTTAGTGGAGAGTCTGCGTCCGTCCTGCCTTCCTTCACAGTCGGGGAAGTTTTTAGACATGGAACCTATGGAGTCAACGGTTTGTAAAATGACAGTCCCGATTTTGCGAAGTTCTCGATTTAAAGTTCTCCAATTCGCGGTACCCGGAGACTTCGTTACGTCGGTCTTTTACTGTTGTAAAACTTCCTTGTTATTGTTTTTAGGGTGTGTCCGACTTTTCTCTCTGTCTCTCCTTCCTCGTATATATATATATATATATATAGCGAATCAGAATAGGAAATGAGGGGCTCGTTGAAAATAAGACAGAAATAAGAATTGCTTTCCGAGGCCTTCTTGACTGCCAATTCTTATTTCTGTCTATATATACAGTCAAACCCGACTATAACGAACCCGGATAGAGCGAATTATGCTATATATCTAACAAAAATAAATCAGTTATGGAAACACACGGGAAACATATTCCTTATAACGAACTTCACCTCTGATATATCGAACTCGGCGTGCCTAGAATGGCCGCCAAAATGCATGGTCTCGGAGCGGCGATTGAGATGTTGATTGGCCGCGACCACTGAGCAAAGGCCGCGACTGAGACATTTCGCCTCGTATGGAGTGACATGACCCCGACACTTTCCGTAACTGTTTCCGACGCGCCGAACTCGCGACGTAACCCGCCCAGTCAGTGAGTCCGGACCAAGACGGCAGCTCGCCAACCTTCCCGATGTTGTGCCGAAAGGAGTGGCTTTCGAAGATTTTGCTGAGTGTGAATGACGATGCTGCCGTCACTGTAAGCCCCTCGGACTCGGACACCGTTAGCAGCACCGTCGTAATTCTGATGAAAAGCACGGAGGAGGCTGAGGATGTCGCGAGTGAAAGCCGTCCGACGCTTAACCTTCGGCAGTCGAGGGTCGTCCCCAAATATTTCTGGGATATTGAAGGACATGGACTCGAACTGGTGCAAACAATGCTCGTGTAAAGAATACCGTGCTTGTTACCGCTGCCAAACAAACAAAAATCACCGCTTTTTTTGGAAGTAGGCAGTTACGGCGTTAAGGCGGAAAGTAGCTTTATTATTTACAATAAATCCATTGTTTTGTGTACGGTAATGACATACTTTATTTTGTTCGTTTGTTCATGCAGGGATGGCAAGGAGATTCCCGCGTATTGCAAACTCGTAAAAATAAACTCGTTATAGGCGGGTTCGGCTATATCGAACTAATCGTGGCGCATATTGCAGTTGGCTATAACCGGGTTTGACTGTGTGTATATATATATATATATATATATATAGTAAGGAAATGAGGGGCTCGTTGAGGAAATACAGCAAGGTCGGCAGTCTACAACGCCAAAGGAGGCATAGGGGTGTGGTTAGGCTCTCTTTTTTTTTACTACGGTTAATGAAGTTGACATTTTTTTTAATGTACGGAAGAAAGAAAGAAAGAAAAACGCGCCCAGAGTGGGGACCGAACCCACGCCTTTCGATTAGATCTCGAATGCCTTACCAATTCCTGGGCGACTGTGTTCTCCCACGGCCGCTGGATGAAAGGCGCACTGGTTCTCCTTCACTTTCTGGGCTATTTATATTTACTAGAAGTGTACCTGACGCTTGAGGGTGGTAGCCAGCGCCACTCTGACTACACGGGCAGAAGGGGACCTTCTTTTCAACCCCCGGGGCGTGACTAGAACGTCTACAGCCTGTCATGAGCGGGTAACTGGCGGGAAGCCCTCTTATGCTACCTAGGCATCAAGGCTGCCAGAACCGAGACCCTCGCTAGGCTATGTGTGTGTGTGTGTATATATATATATATATATATATATATATATATATATATATATATATATATATATATATATATATATATATATATATATACAGGGTGTCCCAGCTATCATGCACCAAGATTTAAAAAAAGAGAAATTGCGTAACTCGAAGAAAACCTAGTGCATAATGTTTGCAGTACTGTGAAGAAGCGGAGAGTAATTTTTTCGTTAATGAGACCTAATTAATTAATTGTAATTAATTATCTAACTTGAGAAATACTGTCCTAATCACTAAAGTGTCAATGAGGCAATTGTAGGTAACCACGAGGGGCATCTAACTGCGCTATTTTCAGCGACGAACTAATTGCGTACACATTTATTCTGACTGATAAAGGAAACCCGCGAAATATGAAAAATACCACGTGACGGCGCCTCCGCGCGCACCGTAAAGCAACGCCCTCAAACAGGCTGCTTCTGAGTTAGCCAGAATGAAACAGACAAAAGAAAGAAAGAAGAAATCGCGACCGAGTTTGTTCCTTATCTGCACACGCGTCCCGCGAATCTTGCTGCTGCTGCTCCTTCCATGCATGCTATTATCAAGGTGATGCGCTGTCTCTTCGGGCGGGTAACACGCGAAGCAGTTGCTTTCAATCAGCTTTGTTTGGGGACGCTGCTTTACAATGCGCGCGTAAGCGTCGTCACGTGGTATTTTTCATATTTCGCGGGTTTCCTTTATCAGTCAGAATAAATTAGTACGCAATTAGTTCGTCGCTGAAAATAGCGCAGTTAGATGCTCCTCGTGGTTACCTACAATTGCCTCATTGACACTTTAGTGATTAGGACAGTATTTCTCAAGTTAGATAATTAATTACAATTAATTAATTAGGTCTAATTAACGAAAAAAATACTCTCCGCTTCTTCACAGTACTGCAAACATTATGCACTAGGTTTTCTTCGAGTTACGCAATTTCTCTTTTTTTAAATCTTGGTGCATGATAGCTGGGACACCCTGTGTATATATATATATATATATATATATATATATATATATATATATATATATATATATATATATATATATATATATATATATATATATAGAAGTTGCAGTCCTTATTGCCAGTGCTATTTGACGTTTTGACAGTGTTTATAACGCCTGCGGTGTACTACCAATTGTGCTATACCGTGACGGCTCCCGTGTGTGCGTGTGCGTGCGTGCGTGTGTGCGTGCGCGTGTGTGTGTGTGCGCGCGCATACCTACACGCACGCACACACGTCAGCGAATTTCGCTGGGTTGCCCGGTACCGTTACATCCTTAGTTCCAGTAGGCAATGCACGCCTCATTTTTCGGCCCCGAGGTAGCACTCCATCTAGTGTTGTTTCGATTGCAGCCATGTTCTTCCTGCACCACGTGTGCCAAATCGGGCTTTTTTTTTTTTCTTTCTCGTGCGAGCAGGCGCGAGCCCGGGCTCTTCGTTTCAGCGCTTCGTCTCCTCCGGAGCGGCGCTACACGCGATCGATGGCGACGTGCGGACCCGCCGCCGATGCGAGGCGGCGCCACTTGCGGGCTCGCGCGTTCCTCACTGTCGCGCCGACGGATCGTTGCCACGGTTGCTCCGGCTACCCTCTGTTGCGAAACGCCGGGTCGAGAAGTGCAGTACTCTTCCCTCCTTTGACCCCGGCTCGGAGCCCGACATCAGTGCCGCCCCGTGGTGTTTTGGCGGATCTGTTTCCCCCGTTGGCGTCCCTTCCACGCGGCGAAACGGGAAAAATTTGTCCCATCGTAGAATTCCCAGTGTACCCGTGCAAACTCGTACGATTTCGCGCTGGTTTCGCAATGATGAGGCAAATAAAGTCCTATACCTGCTTTCACGGCGGCGCTTGACACCCTTTCGTCTCAGCTCGCGAATATTCCCGCGAGTTTGACCGCAACCGCCTGCTGCAAGCTTATTCGCCTCAGCGGCCCCCACTCCCGGTTCCGTGCGCCGCTAGCCTAGCCACCTTCCTCACTGCTGGAGACGCTCGCTGGCGTTCAGAGATGTCGCCACAGTTCCTTCCGGTTCGTTCCGGTCTTCTTCTTCTGCAAAGAAGATGAATGGGGCCATCCTCCTGCCGCCCACGGAGCCAGCCGGTAGTTTCGCAAAGGGAGTGCGCGGGCGAGCGCGCTGCCCTCCTCCCCTCGAAACAACGCCGCCGCCACCGCCTGGCGGTTTTCCCATCAGCAGCAGTTGTAGTACAGCAGCGCGTCGCCGACGACCCTGTTCCGTTTGTCTAGCCGCCCACTGCTTAGCATCCCTCCCCGGTCTCTTCCCCCTTCTCGTAGCCGATTTCCCGCTCTTTTAATTTTGAAAACCCGGACCCTGCTCCGTCCCCCGAGGGAAGCGGGGACCTTTGAGGGAAATGAGTGGGCGCTTGTGCGCGCGTGGGCGGCGGGAGTCGCGGCAGCCGCCCGAACCTGGCCGTCGCCAGAAGCGCACAAGCTGCGAGTGAGTTGGGCGTGGGTGTGGCGTGGCGACAGAGGTGCACGGCAGCTTCTGTGGACGAGCGCGTAGCGTGCGTGCGTGAACGCCGTCGCCCCGGCGTTTGACAGCGGGCGGGGCCGTCCCGAGAGCAGTTGCCGCCGACCCGCCCTGCCGGCCAGCCAGCCGCGGACCCTGCCTTGCGCAAGTGCGCTGCCACCTTCCCTGCCGCCGACCATGGAGAAAAGCGAGAAGAAACCGATGCGCTTTTCCTTCCGTCGCCGTCCCAAGAGCGTGAGCATGGACAGATCCGAGCCACACGCGGCCGACGCCAACGTGAGCCAGTACTTGGAGAAGATGTACTACTTGAGGTAAAACACTCCCCTTTTACGCCAGCTCGCCTACTACTCTGTCTCGCACACGAAGAATGCTACGACCTACATGTTCTACCAGCTGCGAGCCGCCGCGCGCGGTATTACGTTCATGCGCGCTTGAGAGATAGAGTTCTAGGGAAAAAGTGAAGAAAATAGCGCGCGCGCTGTGGGTTCGGCTTCTCCGCAGTAGTAGTCTTGTTGCGGGAAAGCACGCTTCGGGGGAGTCAGCCGTAGTGGATGATTCGTGTGGCTTGAACGTAGCCGTTTACGAATACCGACCAGTCGTACTTTCTTTTACACATTTTCGTAAACAGTATCCTACCATGCAGCCTGGTGGCTGCTGGGTAGGATACTTGCTTTTTTTTTTGGTTTGTTGGTCTCTCGTTTTAAAGACGCAGCTTCTTGCCACAGCAGTCAGAGTGCGTTATCTCCTCTCTCGTCCAAGGGCCTTCTACCTTGCAATGCTGTGTAAACGATTAAGTCCGACCACTGATGCGGCATAGTTGCTACTGCTGCGAACGAAACGTAAACGCTTGATTTATAAACATGGCAGCTGTATTCAGATGCTAGCGGAATACGAAACGGGATACTGAAGAACGTACTCACGGGAAAAGCCCGCGTGATACAAAATCATGAGGAGACTCCACTACCTCGCGTTTCGCTGCGAAGTCTAGTCTCGACACGTAATCAGCAGTCCAAATGATAAGGTAACTGCAGCGTGGCGGTGTGGTTTCGGTTTTTCGTTCAGGCCGTCAATTTTTCCTTTGGGGATTTCGAAAAGCTGCGCGGGTGCGTCCTCTGCCTTTTTTCTCGTCTTTCCTGTGCTTGTTTGTATTTTCATTGACCGTACGTAATAAACCAACCAGGCCAGCTTCAGACGCCGCTAACGTCGCTGAAGTTGTGTGAAGTGTGATCTCTTTACGTAGATCAGCTGTTTCTGTCACCTGTTTACCAGCTGTAGTACGCTTATCACAGTCGACTGTATGAACTTGATTATAGGGTTTAATGCGCCAAAACTACACAAATTATTAGGCGCGCCGTAGTGGAGTGCTCCGGGTTAATTTTGACCCCCTGGGAATCTTTAATGTGCGCCGGACTGTATGAATTTCCTCCTGTGTGTACGTGTGTGTGTGCAATACTAATAAGCCTGTAAGGGATATACAGGCGTGACCGTTATGCTTGTCATTGAATATTACATGCAACCTGTCGGATGAGCGTCACCCCTGTGAAAGAATACCTCTCACTTTGTAACTTCAATTCAGCACTGAAAAGGGTAAAATTATTGCACTTGTAGAAAGAGGAGGGGAAAGACAGTACGTTCGATTGTTCACATCTTTTATGGTATTTTACCTGCTGTGATTGATGAAGTGTGATCAGTGGAGCTAAATATTGAAGTCATTGAACATAGCGGACTTCTTTTTTTCATGACAAAGTTGCAACTTGAGAGTTGAAAAACACGTAACTTGTTTGCTCCTGGTGTTGTGAGAGCTGATAACCACAGCTTGATTAATTGTGTGGTTTAGCGCGCTGAAGCTGCTCCTGGGCTATGAAGCGTGCCGTTGTGGAGAGCTCCGGATTAATTGCGACCACCTGGGGATCTTTAACGTGCGCCGAAATCTCAATATAGGGGTGTTTTTGCTTATTGCCTCCATCAGAAACACAGCCACCGCGGCTGAGGTCAAACCCACATCCTTGGGCTCAGCAGCACAACGTCCTAGCCACTGAGACGCCGCAGTGGGTGGTACACCTCAGTTAACCAGAATGTGAAAACAATACTACATGTGTGCCACCATTAATCTAGTTGAGCATTTTAATTTATAACGCTTGGTTTAAGGTACACAAGGACACCTACACTTTGCATGTTGCTCTTTGGCACTTCTACGTATAGTTTGTAGGTAGCGGTCACATGGAGTAGCAAATGCTGCGAGTTACCAGCACATGCTCATATTGTTCGGGGGCCAATACCAACAAGGGTTGTCATCACCAGCAGCGAGTTGATTTCCACTGTGGGGTGACGCTCCTCCCATCAACTTGTAATTGCTGCTGCTCTGCGTTCTCACTGCCCATTATTTTTTGCTGGATTTCTTTTGTCTTACCTCACCTCCTTTTAGCGAGTTCTCTTTGTGTCCGTAGTTCTAGTATGTCAGTTGGTGGCCATTGGGCTACCCAGGTTGGTCCACCTAGTATTGGTTCTGGGCACAGCATGTACCATTCTATCTCCTCTATTGTTCTCTTAGCCTGATCTGCAATCTCTTTCTTCTACACAAGTCTCTTCCCTGAAGAGCTTCACCTACATTCTCCTAGCAAGGAATTTTTTTAATGTAAGACTTCACAGGCAAGTGTACCCCAATGCTAGTGTGCATGCATCTCAAGTTGGTACATGGTTTTCGTGATGGGGAAGAAAATGTGTATTTTTTTTCTTCAAGAACTCCTTGAAATTAAAAAGAAAATGACTGATAGTATCAGTGATGCACACAAGTTGTGCTAACAAAAATAATTCGGCTTTTTCTACAGGCAAATGTGATGAATGCCTTATCTCTTCCTTATAGTTTTGTTGCTGCTATTCTGCACGTGCCAGTTTACCCCAAGACAAAAAACGTGGCTACTGTTGTTTTGTTTTCCACACGCCTTGAATGAAAAAAAACGACACTGATTTAAGCTGCCAAGGATCCCATCTCGGCTCAGCTACGGCACTGCAGCACATTTTGGGCCTGAAGAAAGGCCTGCTTGCTGCACTGCACAACATGCTGACAAGCCTTGAAGGCATTGCACGGTGTCTTTAACAAGTGAAGTGGCAGGCCTTTGTCCCAATTATGCGTACATCTAGAACTTTGGGGCGAAGAACATAGCAGCATCCACCAGTTCATGGCATCTACTGCAGTTGCTGGAAAATATAAATTATTTGCCACTGCTGCTAGCGATGCGTCCCAATGCCCAGAAAATGAAAAAGCAGCTGATTAGATAAATGTATCAAGTGCTCATATCTCGCGTACCTCTTTACTAGCAGCCAGTATTTAGAGTCCTGAGAAGGAGGGCACGTGTTCCACATCATAAGTAACTGGGCTGTACCTGACTCTCCTCTCTCGCTTGGCAGCCAGGAGGAGGCGATCAAGATTGACCAGGAGCTGTTCTCGGAGTATGCCTACAGTGTGGACCAGCTGATGGAGCTGGCTGGGCTCAGTGTGGCCACGGCCGTCGCCAAGTCCTACCCCAAGGCAAACATGACCAAGGGTGCCACGGTGCTCGTCTGCTGTGGGCCGGGCAACAACGGCGGCGACGGGCTCGTCTGCGCCCGCCACCTCAAGTTCTTTGTGAGCCTCCCTCTCTGTTTGTCCCTCTGGTTATGTGCAGTCGACTCCCATTAACACGAAGTCCATGGGGACCGCAGAAAGCTTCGAAATAACCGAACCTCCAATAAAAGGGAGGGCACAATAACAGCATTGTTGCTCGTCTGCAACGAGTCTCCCTTCTTGAGTCCGCTCAAAACCTCGATTTCCGTCCCCAAGTCGAGCGTATGACACGGGTTGCCATGATGGTTGGGGCTTGTCCCTAAAATCCATGCCTGGAGCGTCCCCCACACTAATTGCTCACATGGCACTGTGCGCATCAACAAAATGTTTGGCACTTTAAAAGAGAGATGCATACGCTGGCGTGCGTCTCAACTGGCCTGACACTTTATCAGCTGTACGCTGCCTCAGTTGCAGTGGCGCCGACGTCAGTTCAGAACACAGCACTATTCTTGCACTTGAAAATCTTGAATTTTATCGAGGAAGGATGGTCACCACAATGCCTTTTATTCAAAATAACATCCAATTAACCGATGTATTAATGAGTGGTGTTACCTTCAAATCATCAAGCAATTTCTTCCATTGAATTGTATGTAAAATTTCCAAGACCAGCACATCACTTCCAATTAAATGGAAATTCTAACTAACCAACTTCGAATTGAGGCTTGACTGTGTGTGTGTGTGTGTGTGTGTGTGTGTGTGTGTGTGTGTGTGTGTGTGTGTGTGTGTGTGTGTGTGTGTGTGTGTGTGTGTGTGTGTGTGTGTGTGTGTGTGTGTGTGTGTGTGTGTGTGTGTGTGTGTGTGTGTGTGTGTGTGTGTGTGTGTGTGTGTGTGTGTGTGTGTGTGTGTGTGTGTGTGTGTGTGTGTGTGTGTGTGTGTGTGTGTGTGTGTGTGTGTGTGTGTGTGTGTGTGTGTGTGTGTGTGTGTGTGTGTGTGTGTGTGTGTGTGTGTGTGTGTGTGTGTGTGTGTGTGTGTGTGTGTGTGTGTGTGTGTGTGTGTGTGTGTGTGTGTGTGTGTGTGTGTGTGTGTGTGTGTGTGTGTGTGTGTGTGTGTGTGTGTGTGTGTGTGTGTGTGTGTGTGTGTGTGTGTGTGTGTGTGTGTGTGTGTGTGTGTGTGTGTGTGTGTGTGTGTGTGTGTGTGTGTGTGTGTGTGTGTGTGTGTGTGTGTGTGTGTGTGTGTGTGTGTGTGTGTGTGTGTGTGTGTGTGTGTGTGTGTGTGTGTGTGTGTGTGTGTGTGTGTGTGTGTGTGTGTGTGTGTGTGTGTGTGTGTGTGTGTGTGTGTGTGTGTGTGTGTGTGTGTGTGTGTGTGTGTGTGTGTGTGTGTGTGTGTGTGTGTGTGTGTGTGTGTGTGTGTGTGTGTGTGTGTGTGTGTGTGTGTGTGTGTGTGTGTGTGTGTGTGTGTGTGTGTGTGTGTGTGTGTGTGTGTGTGTGTGTGTGTGTGTGTGTGTGTGTGTGTGTGTGTGTGTGTGTGTGTGTGTGTGTGTGTGTGTGTGTGTGTGTGTGTGTGTGTGTGTGTGTGTGTGTGTGTGTATATATATATATATATATATATATATATATATATAAAATATCTGCCAACCCTTATTCTGTCTTAATTTACTGAGCCCCTCATTCCCCATTTCTGATTCGCTATTTATATTATGCATCGCCCCATTTATCCAGCTGACCTTGCCCCTGACAAAATAGCATTGCAGTAGTTTAAATAAGCATTGCTTCTGTATGCTGTAGTATAGGGTCGTCATATTTAGCAGCAGCAGTTTGCATTGAGTGTGGTGACACATCTATGAATTACTTGTATGGTTGCTGCTGATGTGAATTAGAAACTGGCGTTCAGAAACCTACTCATCTTTGCGAAGTGATTAGTAGAGCTCATTCTGGTAGCCGTGCACACAGTCCACACACTGTTACGATTCAGTGCACCGCTACCTAGTGTGCGCATGCTGGAAATTTGGAGTAGTGCAGTGAGATGTCATGTGCTTGGCGGCAAAGCCAGCCTTCCTCAAACATGTTTCGGCAAGCCGGAGTGTGCCGCCATGCGGGCCCATGCTGGTGGTGAATCACACCCGCGGTGAATCATATTCGTGGTGAATCACACCCGCGGCAATTGCAAAACAAGCTGTTCTACCGGGGATCGTGTTGAGACTTGGATCTGCGAACGGATGCCGCCAGCAGAGACCTCTCCTAGCCCCCTCTCTTAGACTCAATGTGCGCAGGCTCTCACGAGATTAGGAAAGAGTGTTCTCGCGTCCATGCTTTGTTTGTGCCGTATGCAAAGGCCTGAGAGGTGGCAGAACCGTTGCCGCTTCTGTATATAAATTCCACCCTCTGGGTGGCTCGTACCAGTCGACTTTGAGGGCTGAACTAAGAGCGCCACTCTGCCAGTCGGCTCCATGCTGTTCCTGTAATCATCGCTGTTCACCTCGCCATCTAGCTAAGCTTGTTCTCGACTTTTTGTTGTCGACACTGTGGGCTAACGTACGGGATAGCAGAGGACCCCGGCTAGCTTTGCTAGAGAACGCTACGCGCCGTACACTAGCCCTGCGGAATCCGAAGACTCACGCACGGGTTCGGGTACTCACATGCGGTAGACAGGCTCCGGCAATTCCAAAGTAAGGCTTTATTGCCTGGCAGATACAGTGCATACACCAGACAACACGACTATCGCTCGCGGGGAGACAGTGGCTCCTGTCGCTCGCTCAAGCCGCTGGGCTCAGACCTCGATATCCGTCATCACGGCCGCGGGAGCAGGGGAGGCATCCCGAGGCGACCGATCAGGGCAGAATCTCTCGGCAGAGTCCGTGGAGCCAACTGGGTTCACCGTCATCGGGGCATTCGGCGTAGGCACAGCCGAGCCAACCGACTCCGACCAAATCACCCAGTCGACTCCCCGCCGGAGCGCTCGTTCGTCCCGCAGGTCAGCTCGGAGGGGAGAGGAGATCTTCCCCAGGTCGGGGAGAGGGTGGCGCTAAGGAAGGTGACAAACTGGTCCTCCTTCCCTCGCGCCCTCGCGCACACGTTCGTGGCAAGCCGGTTCGGCGCGTCGCGCGGGGTCATGAAGAGGACACGACCTACGTGACGCGCCGGCTACCCAAAATGGCGGCTCCCAGCTCGCGGAAACATGTGCAGGCGAGGCGTAGGGGAACACGGGCCCCCACAACACCAAGGCAGCACTTAGGCTCCCTGCTTGTCCACCATGCTACCACTACGTGACGAAGGCGATGGAGCTCAGTATGGGGTTGCCTTCGCCAACGTAACAGCACCTGGTTTTGCGGGAAACGAATGTGCTGTTGCTTAGCAACTTGTGCGAGAGACACTGTAATGCAGGCTGCAAAGACATTGTGGAGTGTTGCTGGGATTGACTGACTTGCTAGTGCTTAATGTTCCACCCTCTTCTTCTTGCACACACCCCAGGGCTACGAGCCGTCCGTGTTCTACCCAAAGCAGTCCAACAAGCCGCTGTTCCAGAACCTGACCAAGCAGTGCCAGGAGATGGAGGTGCCTTTCCTGTCCTTCCTGCCGGACTCACAGCTCATTGCCGACTCCTACAATCTGGTCGTGGACGCCCTGTTTGGCTTCAGCTTCAAGCCACCCGTGCGGCCGGAGTTTGCCGACGTGCTCGACAAGATCAAGAAGGTCAAGATCCCCGTTGTCAGCATTGACATCCCCTCAGGTCAGCCAGAGTGTGTGTTTTTCTTTTTTTCAGTGCGTGCACTGGGTGGGTGTCAGCTTCAAGACATCAGTGTGGGCACGCTCTGAAACGTAGCAAAGCATTACGTATCCACATAACCACAGAGATGCATTGGACAACACTGTATTGCCCAATCAAAAACAGCTGCAATGATCGCCTTTGAATTGGCAATAATTGGCGAATTGGCAACAAAAGACTGGATGGAATGAGCAAATTATTCTGTCATTCTTTCATTGAAAAGTGCCACGAAGATTCTCTAAGCAAAGCCTTTTGGTGGCTTAGTGGCTAAGGCATTGTGCTGCTGAGCCCAAATGCGGGTTTGATTCGAGCCCCAACGGCTGCTTTTCACACCGAGGCGAAAAGCAGAAATGCTGCCCGTGTGTTACTATTTCAGTGCCCGTTAAAGACCCCCAGGTGTCCAAAATTAATCCAGAACCCACACTGCAGGCACCTCACGACATAGAAAACCCCTGAAAATTTGCATTTGCAAAGCTGGTGCCCACTGCGCTATGTTTCCTCCCCGGGACCAGGCTGGGACGTGGAGTCGGGCGGGGACGCGGAGTCCCTGCAGCCCGAGTGCCTGGTGTCCCTGACGGCGCCCAAGCGCTGCAGCCGCCACTTCAAGGGCCGCCTGCACTGGCTGGGCGGCCGCTTCGTGCCCCCCTCGCTGGCCGCCAAGTACGAGCTCAACCTGCCGCCCTACCCGGGCACCGAGTGCTGCATCCTCCTCACGCCGCCCACTGCCTCGTGAAGGAGACGACTGACAAGACGAAGCCGCTGTCATCTTCCGCCGGGCTTTGCCTACCGTCTGTCCCCGTTTTCTTGGTCTGCAGCTGAAGGGCAGCAACACTGGGTGGTGGCCGCCGTTGCTGGCCACTTTGAGTACGGGGTGTGCCAAAAGCACCCAGTATGAGCGGGGAGTGTTGAGATAATTGCTGCTGTAGCCCCGTCGAAGAGAAAAAAAGCCTAGATCTTCTGAATGAGACATGCAACACGTTAGGAATGCTCGAAGCCTGGTTTTAGTTGCGCTCCAAGCTGTTATTATCTGCGGAATGGTGGGATAGGAGAGGGCTGCAAGTGCAATTTGGAGCACACTCTGCTCCGGCAGGTGTCAGTGGGTGGTAATACCAGGAACTTTGCTTGCTGTGCTCTGCTGAACAGTGACTTTTGGTTCAGTCTCAGTCACCAAATGATTGAGCGGATGCACCTCTCAAGCGCTTGAAGCACAGTTGAACCATACTCTCTGTTTGGTACTCCATATGCTGGGATTTACATTGGGCACCTTGATGCACAGGCGATGCCATTTTTGGACATTTGTGGAAGCAGTGTTGTTGAATGATCAGTCCATTGTGGATCAACAACTGCACGTTCATTGATTGAGCACTTACTCTTGGCTTTCTTGTGCTTTTTGTCGGCATAAAGTCAGTTTTGCTGCAAGTGGTTCACTTTACTGAAGTGCACTTGAGTGTGTTGTGCTTGAATTCCAACACAGTGCTCTTTTGAGGCCGTTTGGAAAATCCAGCTGGCTGTAAACAGTAGTGCCCCTTAGGGGGGGGGGGGACTTAGGTGGGGTAGGGATTATGCGTGAGCTGTTTTGTTTCAACTAGAATAGGTACATTTGTGTCACAGTGTGAATGAATATATTACTGATGCAAGTTGTTGAATTTGAAGAGTGCAGTCCTTGTTGCCCATGTGAGTGTCAGAGGTGATGGTTAAAATAATTGTTTTAACTTCATAATAAAGAATGTTTTCTCAATGCTGCAATAGCTTCCGCTATACATCCAAATGCACAGCCCAATATTAAGTGCATTAAGGGTGTACATACATGCTCTTATACTCTGCTGTACAGTGCGACATCTTTGGCAATAGTGACACTGGCTAATACATTAACAGGCGCATAAAAAGTCTAGCTACTGTACAGTGCGACATTTTTGGCAATAGTGACACTGGCTAATACATTAACAGGCGCATAAAAAGTCTAGCTACGGAAGTGGAACAACAGAGATAATAAATACTGCAATCTCCCTTTAATAAATGTTCTGCCTGTGCCACTGGTGGAAAGAAGTCTGTGGCAAGCCTGTTACGGAATGGAATTGGAGAGGAGAGGAAAAGTCAGATGTGTACATTTGTGTCGTCTGAAATGAAATATGTCAACCACATGCCTCAAGTCAAGCAGTGGTGTGCAGTCATTTGGCTAATCATGGTGGCAACTTGATGCAATTTTAACTCTGCCTCAAGCTAAGCCCATGAAACGTACACACTAAAAAAGAAATCAAAAGCCCAATGCAGCCTTAATGACACAGCAAAGCGCACAATACAGTACGTGCATGATATCGTCTGCCCAATGTGCTATTGAAAGTGGTTGCAGAGTTTACCCAATTTCATTTTTGTGCAGACATGTCTCACCAGAAACAATCTTTCTTAGAATGGTCCTGTGTCGCAAAATTTGGTTCCAGAAATGACAAGTCTGTGTAAAAGTTGCAGTGTCAGCAAGGTTGAGAGAGGAATTTCTCACGCACATCATTGTCAATGCTTACACACGTTGAGTTCAGGTCGAGGTCTGTTACGCGAAAAAAAAAAGCAGAATTGCCATACTTATTATTCATCTCAAAAACTGAAAAATGTGTCGTGCTGTGCCGGAGGTATTTGTACTTCTAGTTGTTGTCTGATCATCGTGTTGCATCTCCCATTCATTTCATAAACCACCAGCGAAGCAGAAGCATTGGCCGATTAAAAAAAAAAATGATGCCAAATTCTCTTAAAACAAACAAATATTGTGATAGCAAACCCAGAGTTGTAAAAAAACATTAACAGTGCCTGTCTGCATTTCGTTACCTGTAGTTGAAATTCATTTCAAGGCAACAGGAATTTGTGCAGAGATGGAACACGGTTGCGATGGCATGGGAAATTAAACTGTGTGCCAAAAAGTGACACCTGTCACCCTGGCAATAATAAAATCCGAGGTGCCACGCGTATTTTTGTGCTTGGTTAAAAGTAGCAAGAGAGAGAAAAAAAGGGGGACTGAAAGAATGAGCACATACAACAGTTGAAAAAGCTTCCCTCGCCAATATTTTTGCGTGCTCAGTGTCCTCTGTGTGTTCCCTGCCGGGGGGTAAGTTTTGTATGATGCATACACACCATAGCGCTGGTGACAACGCCAGATGTTGACGACCAGGCAGGCTGCCAATGCTCAAGCACACAATGCTGTGACCTGTGCTCAATGCGCCAAGTACATAGCACTATATAGGTGGCCTAGTTCTCGCAGCAACCAACAATAGGCATTGTAATTCGTGCTACCCTGGCCTTGTCCGCCATCTTAGAATGTGAGGACAGTGTTTTGCGAGCGGCAAAAGTTTGGCTGTGTAGTCCTTAGCGGTGTTAACTGCTGCACCTGGTGTACCGCAAGCTTTGTACTTGTGCCACTCCTTTTCTTCTGAGAGCTCACGTATTGCAGCAATTAGACCTGGCATTCCATCGGGTACCCTCTTGCAGCAAGCCTATTTGAGATTTTTTGCTGTGCAAAGCATCATCAATTAAAATTTCCTGTCCAGGTAGCGAGCAGCGCTGCCCGAAAGTGACACGACTGCATTAGAGTAGATTTTATACATATTCGATAAACACTGCAGAAGCCTGCCTGGTGTGCCTTTGTTTTGGCTAGCACAGCGATTGGTTTTGTCAGGATTGCAGTTAGAGATTATCGTGCCACTGTATTTTACTGTACTGCCGTTTTTTTACTGCAATTTCAGAAACTGCAGCAGCTTTGTTAGAGCAGTACTGTACTCGATGTCCGAGAAACTAGTCCAGTAGAATCGATAAGCTAAAGTTGTTTTATAGGCACGGAAATTGTCCCGCGTAGTAGTTCCACCTGCAAAGCCTTGTTGAGCTTGAACGCTGTGTGCATTATGTGTGCAGGAAGTTTGTGGCCTAGAGAAACTATGCATGTGCTTGCGAGCATAATTGTGGCCAAGTCAGAAACTAGTGGACTGTAACACGCACAAGTCGTGAACTTCGCAGATCAGGGCAGAGTTTTCAGGAACACCTTGGAAAGCTTTTGCTCCATTGTACCCCCGTACAGGTTTCCGGCTACGCTCTAATATTGGCAATGGTGTCTGTATGTTGTCTACACCGCTATAATCCGACGTGCGATGTACAAGACTGTGCAGAAGCACATCCTTTCATCCTTTTTAACATCAACTGCACACCAGAAGCACCGTTTGGTGCTGCACCAATTAAGACAGCTGCTTGTTTGTATGTTAAGCATCTTGTCTGCATGCATGCTCTCGAAAAAAAAAAGTTTTCGTAACTCTCACTTTGTAATGTCTTTAGGACAGTGTGCCGTGTACATTGGCAGCTGATCCGCTATATTTTTACACGATGCATCTTGGTACGTCTTGTGTGACTCTCTCTGTCACAATGCCAAGTCTGGCTCTGACTGTTTGTTGGTTATACTTGACTGGACACGAGTGTACACCGGTGCACTGCTCAATGTACGATCCTGGAGGATATTGCCGTAGTAGCGGCAAAATATAACCAGAACCGACTATTCCCGACCCTGCGTTTTCCAGTTTCTCGTTACCAGTTAACAGTAACCTCACGTTTTCTGGGCATGTTTTGTTTGCAGTTGATGGCGTGTGTTTTGGACTTGCCGAGGCTCAACTAAGTCTTTTGTGTTCATTTTTTTAATGGCATTTTAAAACTGCCATTTTAAAAAATATTAATTTGATAAAAAAAAACAGTGCAGACATTTAGTGTGCTCTTCGATTAGTGTTTTCGGTTTTGCAAAAGCAGCTTGTTGTAGGCTTGCGACTGGAGAAAACAAGAAAACTTGCATTTACCCAAGATCATAGTTTACGTGGTGCCTGTTTACGACCAACACCTTTTCTCAACTGTGCACGTAGCATTTTCATCTACCCTTTTTTTTTTTTGCGAAGTCTCCAATTTCCGTAGCAAAAGTAATTGTCAATGGCTGCCACTTTAATGGGCAGGATGTTATCCACAACTCATCTGCATAAGCACCTCGCATCACTACACATGCAGGTAAATAAAACAAGACAATCCAACAAACCCATTTTCACTTCAAGCATCAATGCCCATAGCAGTGAGGTATTTTTCTGTTAATGTATGCCTTTGATGGACTGTAGTCCGTGTCATGTCATACTTCACTAAAAACTGCATGGCACTTTCCCCAATGTAAACGGACTTACAATATTCTCTGGAATTATGAACAGCTGAAGCGGCGCTACAAAACACATTTCATCGCAGAATGCTTCTAAGAAATGGCCCAAAAGCCGGCTACTTTTTGAGGCATCCTACGATGAAAAGATGTTTCGAAAACGTGTTTCGTCACCTGCAGCTCTGGTTGCCAAAATTGTGTTTTTCCTCTTTGCCAAATAAAGGAAGACGTCACGCCTTTGAACACTTCCCTTTTTGTGATGTTGGTGCAGTATAGTCGCGGCTGAAAACCCGCATACTTTGCCATTGCAAAAAAGTCTTAGAGAACATCACTGGCTCTTGATGCCAGGCAGGACGTGGAAGTCCACGGAGCTGCTAAAAAAATGCTAGTGGAGTGAAGTCCAGATTGGTGTGCTCATTCAACGTAAATAGCTTCAGTGCTTGAAATAGAGACTTGAAATAGAAACACTGAAATAGAAACACAATAGAGCCTTGAACATTCGGTCTGGAATCTTGGAATGCAACTTCTGAGCATGTCCTTGACTTTTTTTCAAGCTCTCGCAACAAAGCAGCAGCACGCAGCGATGGCAAGACCTGCAGATTAGTGAGCACAAGAGCCCGCAGCTAGGTAGTGTGCATGGCGTGGTGTTGGCTTCTAAGCGATGCATAGTGTGGTCCTCAGAGTTCGCAAAATATTTAGAAACCATTGTTTCACGTATATTGAGGCTGGAGGTTCCAGTATTCCATTAGTGCAGGCGTGTGTGTGCGGTAATATGCAGTAACAGTAAGCCACGATGCCTGCGTAGGTAAAAACATCCCTGGAAAAAGACGTAAGAAAAGATAAGAAAAGGTAAGAAAAGATAAAGGAACTTGCACTAAGTGGCGCAAGGGTTGAACCATAGTGAAGGCTGCCTTGTGAACCATAGTGAAACCATAGTGAAATGAGGGTTTCTTTTTATGTAAGCACTGAAGGACACAGCACCATGCATTGCACGAGCTTTGAAATTGTCTATTTACATGTTCCGTCATCGCTTTTTAGTGCGGCAGTAGTAGTCATCATCGTATGCATTGATATTGTCTTCCTTATGCACGATTGGCAGGCCCAAATCATTTTGTCCGCAGGCTTTCACATTTCACCTAAAGTCGAAAGTGTCGGCACGCGCTACATCCAGCGGCAACCAGTTTCGTGAACTGGGCATCTGTGGCGCGAGCTGTCTTGTGCTCCCCCCTTGAGATGTGGACACTTGTGAGCTGTTTTCTTGGAAATCTTTTTGCAAGCACCATGCAAACGATGCCAGGCACTCCTGAGGTGTGCCCACACGTGCAGTAAATAGCGAGAGTGACTATGACCCAATGTTTTTTGACGACGCCGCACACATTATCGCCAGCAACAACAGATCCGCTGTTAAAAAATGGTCCCACTGCGAAAGCTTCTGTATGTTACTTCTTTTTAGTACATATTTTTTTAAGGCGAAAGACTTGGGTGTCTATCGAACGCGAGAAGTGACCGTATAATTGTAGTCGTCAGTGCCAACACGAATGGCTCCGAAGTGGCCACCACTGTAATGAGAAACTGAATAGGGTTCGTGTGGGATTTGAGCCAGGGTAACCAGAGCAGCAGTCAGGTGCTCTAGCCACAGCGCTAACCCGGCACCCTGCCAGATAGAACGCGAAACAGTCCGATGCATGCGCCACGACAGGTGAACACGACTGCCCGTGCGTATAACAGGTGCATGCAGAGGAGAGCTCCGACAGTGAGGAAGCTGCAGCGTAAAATGCAGCCTGCCGTTATTCTTCACCACTTCAAGACAATCTGCGCCATTTTTGACAGAAAAATGAAAACGAATGAAAATGGCAAGAAAATTTGATTGAAGTAAAAAAAATTAAAGCCGTTCCACTCAATGTGAAAGCTGTCGGAAGTGCAGAGCAGTGATTCGCCATAATGGGCTGTGGCGCCGTTCTCCACTCACTGCTACCACCCAATGCAATTCAAATTTCCCGCCTTCACAGTGCTCGTGCGCCCACCGCTTTAAAACTGCTGCAGCGGGAGTTCTGTTCTTTTTGTGCTTGCTTTTCCTCCCGCACATACCGGCATTGCACTGCCACTTTTTTTCGCTTGCTATCGTAAAAACCAACCCGACGAGCATCCCTAACTAAATGAACGCGGGCGCTGCCAGTTAATTACGTATATTTTGCCTCAAATGTGCCTGCAGTTTTCTTTGCACTAAACAATGGGGACATGTATGGCAAGTGCCAGCGGTTCACAAGTTTCGTACGCTTACGACTATATAAACCGCCTGACTTTCGAAGCCTTTGGGTTATGCCGCGACAGCCGCTACGGCAGAACGCCGTGGGGCTCTACTTGGGTCCAGCGAGCGAGCTAAATCGACAAGGCGAGCCCCTAAAGTGTCGCCTCTGTACTTAAAAGGGGGGCCAGCATTGTCCCTCATGAACTGGTGGCGCCAACTGACATGAAAAATGAAATGTAACTAAAAAAGGGCCCAATTAACACAAAACATAATTGGAAATTTGGAACACTTGCTATCAGGCCGCCGCCGCGTGCCTCTCGACAAAGACCACAGATAGTGCCACGCGAATGAGCACATAGGCAAACACATGCCAACGCACTCGTCAGAGCCACACCACCCACGGAAAAAGGGTTGGGTCGGGATCGGTCACGGGTTGGGCTTGGTTTGACAGGGATTTCACAAGGGATTGTTTAACAAGGTTCGACAAGCTTTGTGTGCACCCCTGTTCCTGGTGGAGAAGGGGTTGGTTTTAACGTGGTACGAGTTTCGTAATACCGCCGCATGCCATATAAAAACTGAATTTTGGCTTTGCATAAGCAAACAGCCTCGCATACATGCCTGGCAGCGTCGGATAGAAGCTACTAAGGCTTGAGATAAAGCTCCACCAAAATTTCAAGGTGAAGGCCTTATATGCCTCATAGTAAAGAAAGCTGTCAGAAGTGCAGAGCAGTGATTCACCATAATGGGCTGTAGCGCCATTATCCGCTCACTCAATGCAATTCAAATTTCCCGCCACCGCAGTGCTCGTGCACCTCTGCCTGAAACTGTGCCACCGGTAGTTCTGTTCTTTTTGTGTTTGCTTTTCCTCCCGCATGTGCCGGCGTCGCACTGCCACTTATTTTCGTTTGCTATCGTAAAAACAAATCCAACAAGCGTTCCTAACTAAATGTACGCAGGCGCTGGTGGTTAGTTATATATTTTGCCTCAAATGTTTGTTTTCTTTGCGCTAAACAACGGGGACATGTATGGCATGCGCCAGCGGTTCACGAGTTCCGCACACTTACGACTATATAAACCGCTTGGCTTTCGAAGGCTCTGAGCACGGAGCAAGATAAACAGGAGCGCCGACTTCGCTCTCTCAGACGGGCCCTTAATGTGCCTCACTTGAGGAGCACAATGTAGAAGCGCTGTGAATGGCGCAGCGATTCCCGTGCTCCGGAGCTGCTCAGTTCGCGGGGCACGACAGCAAGGCGCATTCCGGCTGAATTTGTCGTCTGCTTCGGAGGCGGTTCATTTGGCGCAGCTTCGCGTACGTTGAGGGCCTGATTAACTGGTTCGACAGCACCTCCTGGGTAGCCGGTACCCGACGGAATTGAGTTGTCGTACGGCGAAGATACGTTAAGGATTTGTTTGCAGAACGGGAATACGAAATGTAGCGACTACATTCAGATATCTGGCCGCTAGAGAAACGCTTCCTTTTCTGCACTTCGGGCCAGGAATGGCACGTTTCGTAAATTAGCGAATGGGAATTCTGTTGTGTGCTACATGTATTACAGAAGCCAACTAATTCTAACAAATAGCGATTCTAAAAGTGCCCTCCACCCTCTCGCCACTTGTAAACTAAACTTGCTGGCTCAAAATCGGAATGAATGCTAAACAGCGAGCTTACATGCCGAATTTTTTCAGTATCTCTGCTCGTATCACGGGGGGTGTAGCCCCAAGCTTTTTTTCTTCTATTTTGGAACTGCATACGACAGCACGCATTCCATTATGCGTACTGCTAGTACTGCATACCACGCTACTGTATAGTGCATGGCGCTCCAGAGAACTACATCCACACAGTCGAAAGCAGCTTGCTCCTTGGTGCAGAGCGCACGTAAAACGCAGTGTTGCTTGAAAAATGATGATTGGGGCTCGGCGCTTTTGAAGGCAACACTGAGTTTCAAATAAACTTAACGATTTGAATTGCATGAACAGCTGCTTCTTTCATTAATTCAGGCTAGTTGTGAGTAGTGCCAGAACAACCGTGCCAGAACACGTGGGGGACGCTTCAAGAAATGTTTCCGCATCACAACTCCACTTAGTGCCGATATGTTCCACGCTTTTTCGACACACCACTTGCCTTCTCCCCCTCCCTCTCTAATTTCTGAGTACTTGCGACCCCTCAACTGGTTGTGCAGCTGTTAATTACGACATGTAGATACGACATGCAGGGGGGCAGACTTCTGTTGATGGTGCCATTAATAAGATAAGATAATAAGACAGGTGTAGATTCAGCACGTTACAAACTTAATGTAATTTATTTTAATTTAAATTATTTAAAATTACATGTAATTTGAGAAAACACACACGCACTTCTTATGACGCAATGTAGGTCATTATCCGGCTTCGCTCTTTACTCTAGAAACAAACCAGATCATCAGAACACGTTGCTCAGCAATGCATCTGGCGGTATGCGCTGGCGGCATCGACAAGATTATACGACCACACACTGACAGTGAACATCGGGCTGCAAGTTACGACGCAGGTTGAAGCAAAGATAGCGTTCGAAATTCTTTGCTCGCGTAATGACGGTGACAGCGCCTTTCCATATTCATAGCCAGGCGGCAGCCGTAAATTTCTTGTGTGGAACTGTACGCATCATTGCCGCATGCCTATGTCGACTGCGGACGTAAACGTTGCGTATGTGCGAAAGCAGCATAAATCGTTAAGCGCGCGGCATGGTAGCGGGCGACCAAGAAAGAGCGATTTTTGTGCTGTACCGCTTTGCCGTAAGCCGAGTCAGGCTAGAGTGCATGTTGCAGTGCGCGATTACTCTGGCTCATTTCTTGAGTGGTTCTTCCAAAATCGTCGTCGTACGATTTCATCTTAGATCTCCCGGGTTATATCGATATTCTTTAGTCCGCATTGATTATTCCAGACTAAACGTTCCCTGTTAGAGAATAAACAGTCGTCACATATGTGGCGGTGTGCGATTACCCCGCCACTCATTGCGGCCGCGCACCGCGATTTAGATTCCGCGCGTGCTTCAGATGCGTGCGCAGTTTGACACGTTAGAAGACAGATGTCGCGGCGAAGGGAAACAAGCCGCTGCGGAAAGCGACCAAGGGGAGAGCAACGTACGAAGGTACAACGACGAGAGGGGCACGAAAGAGGTAGAGAGCAAAAAGAAAGCTTGGCGCCCGGTGGCGCGGGGACATTATCGTCCCTCGCAAATGATTTTTTTCTGGGCCACAGTCGGCGCTCCTCTTTATGTTACTCCGTGGCTCTGGGTTACACCGTGACGACGGAACACCGCGCGACTCTATTTGGGTCCAGCGAGTGAGCTACGACGACAAGGCGAGCCCCTAAAATGCTCTGCACTTAAAAACCCCGCGTTATTGACCATCCACAGTGGGTGGTACCCAAAAGCCTTGCGCAGAGTATAGAGTGGAGCGGGGATGTGACCACATGTGAGAACTGGCCCATCCCAGCCACGGAAAGCAATTTTGGGAAAGGAGTTGCGTGTGAAATGTCGCTAGTTTGTCTGTTGAAACAATTTGCAGTGTCTCCTGTAAGTTCCAGCATGTCTGCACTCTAATATTGAATTAACACAAAGTGAAGAAAGACACGCAAACACGACACAGCAGTAAAGAAGTCTGATAAATATCGCCTGGAGAAGCCATAATGCTTTTACCTTTAAACCAAGTAAGCAGGTTTAGGTGCACCAAGGTTTTTCTTTTTTTCTTCTTCTTCCTCAGCTGAAAGAAAAATTCCCCGTGTGGCAGGGGTGAAGAAGGGTAATCCCCATTTTTTTTCGGACAGTAAATGAATGCACCTCTCTCATTAAGAAACGTCATTTATTCAGAGGCAGTAGGCTCTGATCTGGATGATAACTTTTTGCAAGGCACCATAAAATGACTCATGAATGATTTCTTCAACACTGCTGAACACTCCATCCCAACACTTGGAGCATGAAATTACATATTTACAGGCTAAAAGATTTCTCCTAAAAATACAGATGCAAGCAAAATCTTCAATGATAAATAGCCATTCTTAAAAGCTGACAGTGATGCTTCTTACACAATGGTAAATGAATGCACAACGAGCTATCCCAGACCCTATTTAGTGCATTGAAACTAAAATAATGCCCCCAGCAGGGATGCTCTGGCACGATGATAAAGGGGACGCATTTAAAGGACCTTGCAAAGAATAGAAGCGCTAATAAAATCTGGCAGTGATGCTTCATATCATACACAATGGTCAATAAATGTACAGCAAGCTCTCCCAAACCCTATTTAGGGCACTGAAACTACAATAATGCACCCAGAAGGGATGCTCTGGCACGATAATAAAGGGAGGCATTTACAAGACCAAGCGAAGAATAAAAGCGCTAATAAAAGCTGAGAGTGATGCTTAATACCCAACGGTCAATGAATGTACAGCGAGCTATCCCACACCCTATTTAGCGCATTGAAACTAAAATAATGCACCCAGCAGGGATGCTCTGGCACGATGATGGAGGGGAGGCATTTAAAGGACCATGCAAAGGATAAAAGCGCTAATGGAAGAGTAAAAAAAATAAAAGTCACAGTGACAGAATAAAAGTACACAAGAGTATGCACAGAAGCGTCATCGGGAGGCAGGGCGACCAGGCGAGTCCGCATCGGCGGAGCCGGCCCTCTGTTCGGGTGCAGTCTTGGCAGCGCCACCACCTTTGCCAGACGACGAACGCCGCTTGGCCTCCTTGGGCGGGGGGCATTTGACGTCGATCTTCTCCAGCAGTTCTTCGATGGCCGAGACCTGTTCCTCGCTCCTCGCAAACATCCTCCTGTACTTTCGCATGATGGGGGGCACGAGAGCGATCTCCGCCATCAGGGAGTCCACTTCTGCTGCAACAAGGCTTGGTTTCAGCATTGGCCACCCTCGTGCCAAAAGAAAAGGGCGCAGGGAGTGGGAAGGGGACTGCACAGCTCCACTAAGCGCACTTTATTTTATTAATCACCCGCTCAATACAAACTGCTCAGCTGTACAGGTTTCTGTAGTCCCCATAAGTTGCATTGTAATTTACACACTAGGGCTACACCTGTGCTGTGAGGAGAGGCGGGCTTCGTAGTGCAGTGCTATGGATTAAGTTACACCACCCAGGTATTTTTTACGTGCACGGAATGATCATACACACGGACCCTTTTACGAGACTTCGGAACAAGTTGAAGACTTATCAAGCCTGAACAAGCTGTCAAGCTATTCCAGCAAGGCCAACCGCACGAATTCAAGCGCCTGTTACACACTACATAGTTTTAATGCCCATAATTGATTTCTGCAACCTCCAGTGACAAAACAATACCCAATTGGCAGTGACCTTTACAACAGGGGAACACAGAAAAGGAGTTCATGTGCGGTTGCTGTAGCAACACACGTTATCCCGCACCATTACATGCGACTGGATTGCTTATTTTCTACAGAGGCACGCTTAGTTACGGCACACGCAAGTGAGGCAGCAAAGTACTGGCGTAACCAAGCAGACCCAAGGCGCAGTCACATCAATGCCATTTCGCAAACCCCAAATGAGAAATCTACAAGAGCAGGCGCACAAACTCTCCTAAAATATCCCCATGCTCGAAAATATGCCGCAGCAATTCCCCATAAGCCCTCTTTATGGATACAAATATTGGCAATGGTGTTCCAGCCTGAAATGCCGAAGTCTCAATACACAGAGTTAAGAAAGATGTCTTCTAAACGCCGACCCGGCCGAAATCCATTTTGTAGTTCCGTAAACAGTTTCTTCTTTACCAGCCAATTCAACAGCCCAGCTTCTTTTACGGCTTGCATACAAAGTCTCTAAAGCACGATGTCATTGTAAACAGCGCGTAGAAACTCACTCTGCCCTTCTCCTTTCCTCTGCCTTTTTTAGACTGGACCCATTCTGCTTTTTGTGCCATTGCGTTGCACTTCTAAGAAAGCCCACGTGCAGTGCCATCCACATAATACTGGCTTGAAACAAAAGCTGACACCAGACGAGCTGTTTAGCTTTGTGTACGTTCCTAGTAGCTGATCCCACCTGTGCTTCGGCGTGGTGTGGCCCCTATCAACACAAGTACTTGCGGCAACAACCACTGTTGCCTTGCAGAGGCCGTTCAGCTTTTCCACTGCATTTGTGCCCCACTGGTCTGAGGAAGAGGACTTCTGCTCCTTAGAGGCATCTCCCATGGCCGCATGACAGGGACCAAACTTTCTTTTTTAAGGACACTGGATTGTTAACTATCCCAGGGGTTCTTATGAAATAAATCCCTACCTACACAGATTTCTCAGATTTTCCAGATTATTATTTTTTTGGAATGCACTTGCCTCAGGTGAGAAAAAGGAAGAGACAGTGATCTCACCAGTTGCTTTGCAGAGTGCCAAGAAGTTGAGGAACGTCTGGGCAAATTCAAAGGTAGCCCATTTTGTCACAAACACCGATCGAGCCATTTTGAGGTAGGCCTGAAAGACAAGCAAGTGCAAAGTCATCACGAGGACAGGCTGGTGTTGTGCCTACGGATACACTATGCAACGACTGCATCCCATGCTTTTAACAGAGAAAAAGTAAACAAATACAAGCTTCACCACTGAATCACAGAAGGTTAGAAATGCAGTGTATTCACATCTGACAATTCAAGGAACTTTAATTCTTTAGCAAGCCATCAACTCTAACACTGAAAATTTTCACATTCACGCAATTTCAAGTTTGGTTCATTCATACTTTAATTGGACTCGAAAATGGAAGTCCTTGAAATGATGCCCCTTGAGCATAACTTTATTCTCAAAATCTGGGATGTGGTTTTTTTAAACACAGTGGACTAAAAATCTCAAGTTTATGGGGGATGCATCTCAATAGGATGGAGGGTGGTCGAAGGCAGATCAGGACAAGTGCACCTTTCTGTAATTGCAAAAATAACTTTTTTGCAAGCACATGGATAGACTACAAATCCTTATTTCTCACACCAACTTCAGCAGAGAAACTGATTACAGAAGTGTATATGGCAGTAAGAATTCAATGACAAAAATGTTAGAGAAGTTTTTATGCCCCCTTAAAGGAGCCATGAAGACAAAATACAAGTTGGGTTTATTAGAAAGACTGCTTAGTCCCGATAACAATGATACCAATATCATCACAATCTTCGAACAAATAACGGAGATATTGAAGAAAACGTGTGAAGCAGTCACGACCCCCTAGCCAATTTCGCGCAACTTTTCTATGACGTCACGGAACCTTGTTTGTACAATTGGCGGCCGCCTAACTGACCTGTCGCGACGACACATGACTGGACGTCTGTAATTGGGCCTCTAGTTCCATTTGACCGCATCACTTGAATGCTAACGTGCAGTTAACGCACTGAAAATTATGGTTTATTGTTGGCCCGTATGACGTCATTCTTGCTCATAACACATCACTGTGGCGGAAGATTTGAAAGTTTTTAAATACTTCTTGCTTTTTTTTTTTTGTTAAAAAAACATTTTGTGGCTCTAATGGAGCTGAGTGAGATACTGAATCCCAGTTCTTTCAAATTAAACAAAGTTGTATTTTCTCTTCATGGCTCCTTTAATAAAATGCAGTTAGTTTTGCTTATTTTTTTAAAAGCCCTCATAGACTGGTTCTAGTGCAGAGACCAAAAGGTCCCAACATAGTAACTTCAAGGATCTCAAGCAATGTGATAAGTTTTTTCAACAAAATCACTCATTTTATTGTGAGCAAAAAAAGAACTCGGCATACACCCACTTGGAGCAATTGTAATTTGCCTTTAATCAAACATCACCACATTCACACTAACTTGAAGCACACACAAGGAAGTATCTCAAGAAAATGCCTGCAGTTCATTAATAGTACCATCAACTGCTTGGAACTCCTGCATCTTGTCTTTTGCCGTTTTTTGAAGATTGTTTGATTCGACCACGACATGATGTCATTTGCTTCCCCAGCCTTTTCGGCGTAATTGTCAGCAACTGTCATCAGGTAAGCGATAGTCTTTTCAAGTTTTTTTTCTTGGCTCTCGATTTCCTCTTCAATAATGCTCCTCTTCAAATGCTTCAGCTGTCGAGCTTCTGTTCGTCACCAGTTTCATGTGACCAAAACTGATGTACCCAGCTCCTTTGCAATTGCAACTTTAAGGATGCTACCCACTCTCTTTACGACATCAGACAATTCTCTGCGAGACGCGAGACACTTCTTTTGCGTTTTTAATAGATGTATGGCAATTAACGCTAAATCCCCTTTCAACGGTAGCTTGTCCATGGCTTAAAACAAGCTTAGCAGCATTTGGGTATGGGCTAGTTGGTAGCGGTAATCCACGACTTGTGCCCATCACCTCCCTCTGTCCTTCTGCGCTACATAAGTCATGGCTTAAAACAAGAACTTTGACGACACCCCACAGGTTTCAGCATGAGGTACGGAACTTTAAAAGATTGCAAAAAGATGCATCCAAACTCCAAACTGATGGAACGCCTCTCAACCAATCGAAGGCTGTGGTTTTTCTTGGAGCAGCTCTGTACTCAGTGAGGCTTGAATCTCAATGCTTGTCCAACCACTTAGCTCCAATGAGGGCATCCAAAGCTTTCCTAAAGCCCGTAAGGCACTCATTTAGGTTTATGCACATCTGACAGGGATCAAGAGAAGAGGGGGCCCTGACGGTATCTTAATGAGCTCTTATCCAATATCTTCGTTGCACTAAGAAGTGGTTTGCACTACATTTTAAGTGTGAACATGCCCTTTGCACTCATCGTGGCCGCCTCCACAGCTAATTCTGCTGCATGATTAATATCTACTTTTTCAAGCGGAGCATGGTTTACTCGGTCATCAAAGTCCATCTCCAAGAGGCTGACAATTCCAGCGGATGCAGATAGCACAGAGCACTTCAGAAAGTTTTCACGAGTTTCCTCACAAGACTTTCAAGGTCCTTCCCTAGAAAGATCATCAGACACTTGTTGACTTGGTACGCAGTCGAAAGGGCTTGAATATCATTGCAATTTCCACCGAAAAGAAAAGCTTTGCTGAGCCCAGTGGATCCCAGCAGGCACCAGACACGTTGGAATGTGAAACACTCGGACAAGCTGACTTGCTTCATTCTGGCATACTGCATCCACGTCGGGCCGCAGAAGACTGGCCGGTTCAATCACAGGTGCAGTCTCAACCCAACGGTGGGAGACTAATTTGAGAGGGTATGTTGGCTGGCCAGTAACAGAGGCAAAGTCTCGTAGTGTCGGTGCATCATGGAGGAGATAAAGAGCGTGCCAAGGCCCACTTGCTGGCAGCAAGGCCTACTCTGTAGGCATTGTGCACTGTTTGCAGACCACAGGTCCCCAACTTGACAGCTGCTCTGCAGGTAACTTTGGAAGCTCTTCAAGAATTTCAACTTTACATTGGGCCCATTCGTAGACAGGTGAATCATTTTTGCAAGTGGCAAACAGTGGAGGGCACCCAAAGCTTTTCCTGGATACCTTGTGCAGTGCTGCGTCCCAAGAAGACTTGTGTAGTACCTCACACCTTACAAGCCCTGAAACAGCATCCCAGTATCGCACATGAACATCCATCTGCTTACGGCGGAGGTAATCATTCAAGGGCTCATCAAAGAGGACGGCATAACAGTTACACCGTTTAATTTCGCGCTGCAAGCACGAGAGGAAGTACGGCCGCAGCCCATGGCACAAGACGTATGTGCACTTCTTTTCACCGCAGGAGAAGGATTTAACTATTTTATTATCCGGAAACATCTCCCAAAACAGTTCCGCTGTTTCAGACGACGAATTGTACAAAATAGTGGGAGGATGTTACTTTCAAAGTCCACAGTACGTCGGCATATGATATGCCACAAGTTCATTCACTGTGCGGGCATGATGCAAGTCCGATGACATTGATGACACGGCACTTTCCTGTTACTTACTAATAGTGCCCTTTGTGTAGTTTCTAATTCTCGGCGCTGCATTTCTCACACTTGACAGGTGTTTTGCACTTGTCATGCGACTTCTAGTGCCAAGTCACCCATAGCAGACACGTCGAAGCCCTTGCGGCACAGATAAGAGTCAGCAGGGTATGGAGCACCCCAATGGTTACAACTGTCATGGTCCAATCAGGACTGCTGGTAAGTGCACCTTCTCGACATAGTGCATGACTAGAGGCTGCTCCACAACCAGTGAAGTGTGCCGACCACCACATAGTCGGGGCATGACAAGGGTTACCGAGCAGACTGCAGCGGCCATAAAAGCCACCACCACAACAGCAAAAACAACAACAAAAAAAAGAAATAAAGAAAGGAAAGACAGAAAGAAATACAAGTGGGATCAGATTGGCACTACGCCTAACCTATGAGCATACAAATTAAAGGCCTTTCCAGGACCTCTAAAAGTTCAAGGGAATCAAGGATTTTCAAGGACTTGAAAACGGCATTCCAGAAATCAAGGGTTTTCAACGGTTTCAAGGAGCGTTACAAATCCTGCCATTGTCTAGGGCCACCACGATCTCGCTTCTGCACTATTTTTTTTTTAAACACAACCCTAACAACTAATCCACTTTTCGTAATGCTCAAACTTTCAACTCTAATCAAAGTAGCAGATGCATCAAACCCCACAATTTCTGTTTTGCTTTGTTAGAAGCAAAGGCAACCAACACGCAAGACCAGAACAGCGTAGCACAGCATGTGGCTTCTCGCTCTACGCGATGTGCTGAACTTCTCCAGTGTCTGTTCGCATTGTTCCAGTGTAGAAGTCTTTCACTGTGGATGCCAACGGGCGTCCAGTTTAAAGCAAATTCGAAACGTGACTACAGTTTCCAGAGCAAAGTTAAAGTCTGGGCGTGTTCTAGTGAGAACGCGTTAAAAACTGCCACAAAATACCGATCAAGTGGCCCCCTGTAAATTTAGAGATAACTGAGGCAGAATCAATAGAGGCATTTACTCGGATCAGGGCCCCAAATCCCCCACCCCCCTTTTTATTTGCATTTTTGTAAACTCTCAGTCCATTGCTACGATGCATGATGCATATACGCTTTGCTTTGAATGTTAGGCAACACATGGCATCGTGTTCCCTACTCACAAGTGGAGAACATAATGCCTGTTCACATTGAGCTTGGTTCCAACTATGTCTCATGCAAGTGTGGTTGCGATCCGTTTGCCTGTTTTCGGAATGAACTGCACTGTAGCATAAATATTGGCTCACCACACATTATCTGTCTTGCTAGGTCATGCACAGAGACTTGAAGCTCGTGCGGAATTGAACATGCGAAAGCCTCCTACCCGATTCAAGGGGGGGGGGGGGGGGGGGGGGGGGGGGGGATAGTGATCTTACGGGAGATATTTTCATAAATGTTTTGCGATGTTACAGTTGTGTCCAGCTGCACAGCAGATGCAAATCCCAGGCACTACAGTGGACGGAGACCATGTGGTGTTGGTCTCTTGCTCTTGTTAGTTGCAGGCAGTTCGGAAGTCCCGTTGGAAAGAGGGGATGTGAAAACTGATGTCCAACGATGAGGCAGGGCAGTCCCGATTAGACAATTCAAGACGGGACTGCTTCATCTCGTGCTCTTTAGCTCTTTCGCGATTGCGCAATAGGCCATTGTCCACGAGTGAACGACAATTTTCAAACCTCCCGCAAAAACTAAAGGCAGTGGGAGGAGCCCGACGGCTTGCGCCAATGGGGAGGCACGCGCCTCATGGCGGCAGTTTCGAAGTACTCGAGACAGCCGGCTGGCTCTACCGGAGATGCTTAGGCTTTTTCACTAGCGGTGCGGATGATGTTTTATAGTACCGTCTCTGCCCACATTATCAGCTCCTTTACCACACAAGCAACTTTGTGTGCCTTGAGAGGCATCTTACAAGAGCGACAACCTCAGTAAGATCCTGAACAAGTCAATCAGAAAGCTCGGCCAGGACAAGATGTTCAAACGAATCGGCGACAAGTACCTACCCGACATCCCGTAGGAGAGCCACTTAGACTACAAGGGTCCGGCCAACGAGGAGCTGGACAGAGACATCGAACTCTGGGAGGTTCGTGCCGCGGTCCAGGAGCTGAACTGCCGGTCGGCAGTGAGCCCGGATCGCATGACGAACAAGGTACTCAGGCATCTGAATGAACCGTCGCTCGCCAGCCTGACAGCCCTGCTCAAAGGGTGCTGGAAGGAGGGCAAGCTACCCAAGTGCTGGAAGACAGCGAAGACGATCTTGATACCCAAGCCGGGCAAGCCCCCAGGCATCGAAAATAATCTGCGCCCGATCTCTCCGACGTCCTGCGTGGGGAAGGTGCTGGAACACGTCCTCATGAACCGGTGGCAGGCGTACCTAGAGAAGAACGATCTGTACCCCCACTCGATGATTGGCTTCAGGAGCAAGCTGAGCACCCAAGACGCCATGTTACAGATGAAGACAGAGGTCATAGACAACGTGACGAAGGACAACCAGGCGATAGTGAGACTGGACCTGCAGAGTGCTTTCGACAAGGCGAAGCACTCGGCCATCCTGTCCGAAATCGGCACCGTGTGGATAAGGAAGCGCACGTAGAACTACGTGCGCAACTTCCTCTCAGTACGCACGGCCAAGATTCGAGTGAGAGACCACTCTCTGGACGAGCAGAAGATAGGACGCGTGGGCACACCCCAGGGATCGGTGATATCGCCGCTGCTATTCAACCTTTTGGAGTCGTGCGAAGTTTCGAAGTCATACCCAAGGTCCGTCACACCATATACGCGACATCACGCTGTGGGTGCCAGGCGGATGCGACGACCACATTGAGTCTTCCCTGCAACAGGCGGTGGAGGCCATAGAAGACCAGTTGAGGGGCACAAGCCTGATCTGTTCCCCGAACAAGTCGGAGTTACTGATAATCCCGCCGAAATCCAGACCCAAGCAGGAGGGCAACATGAGCCTGCGCACAAGCAATGGGCAGACGATCCCGAAGGTAGCCAAGATCAGAGTGCTGGGGTTCCAGATTAAGCGCAACCGCCGGAACGACACGGTCACCCGACTTGTAGGCAAAGTAGCGGCCACAACGCAGCTGATCAAGCGAGTGGCGAACAGAAGATCCGGGATGAGGGAGGACAGCTTGCTCAGACTGATCCAGTCCTTCGCGATAAGTCACGTCGCCTACACGACCTCCTTCCACAACTGGTTGCTTCAGGAGTGCAACCGCCTTGAATGCGGCCATGACCATGAGGAAGGCGTACAAGGCAGCCATAGGCGTGCTCAACAGCGCAGGCTCGGAGAAGCTCTTCGAGCTGGGAATACATTACAACCTCGTTACAACAGACCATGATAGCGATCATGATTTCAGTCTGCTATAAAAGAAGTATGAACAATCCAAATACCGTTACTGCAGACTTTTACGGAATCATGGATGAAGTCTGTTATAACAAGAGTTTAGACTTTTGAACTGTTAAAAACAAATCGCACAATAAAAGTATGCCGGTCGTTTCTCGAGATTCAGTTACAACTTAAACAGGTTGGTAGTTTAGGCCAAGAAACCTTCAGGATGACTTGGGTTTTTCAGCAGTTTCATCCTCTTTCGACACTGTGAAGCACATCACAAAATCACATGCATGACTCTTCTTGCATTTGCTGGGCTCCTGTTGTATGGAACCCCCTCAAACTTTTGATTCACTCACACTATTATTAATCTCTTTCACGTCTTCAACCTACAGTTGCATTTCCATTGTCTTCACATGAATATAAATGAAATTCAAGTGAAGGCCTCATTGCTAAGCTTGGAGATTTAGCCATCTATAATGTATGAGGGCACACATTTTTTTGTTTTAATGATGATAACTTTCATATATAAGCATCTTATCTGTTGCACTATCACACTTAAATTCTAAATCCTATCACTTGACTGCCAGGACATCACACTTGTTTCAAATTGTTTTCGTTTGATCACAACTGTGAGGTAGAAACACAAACTCTAAAAACGTACCTAACAAATGAATGGTTTCCTGCACTTGAAAAGTCCACTTTAGAGATGCAAAGGTGGACTTGTTAACCTTTCAAACTGGTCTGTTATATCCAAATGTATGTTGTAACAGAATCTGCAGTAAAGGAAGTTTAATCAATGGCACAGATAGGAAGACCAACCAAGCATTGCAAATCAGCCTGTTGTATCCAAATATCTATTGTAAGCAGATCTGTTGTAACGAGGTTCTACTGTACATAACACGTTGGAGGAGATCACAGAAGTCCAGCAGGTCGGCCAGATAGAGCGGCTCAAGGGTTCGCGAATGGGGAGGACCATTCTCACCCAGCTTGGAATGGAGACTGCGTCCGACCCTCAGAGCCTCGGCAAGCAGGAAGATTGCAACATCCCGGAGGCAGTCCGAAACGACGTCCAAGTGTACCCGTTACCCAAGAACATGGATCCGACCCACAACGCGGACAGGAGAGCGGCCAGAGCAAAGGCTGTGTTAAAAAAGCACCTGAACGTTCCGGGCACCAGATTTGTCGACACCGTGGAGTACGGCGACCGCCGGTGCTTCGCGGCAGTGGTGATAGACGGGAAAGCGGGAGTCACGGTGAACGCCATGAGCATCTTCATGAGCGACGCGCAGCAAGCGGAAGAGCTGGCCATCACCCCGGCCATCGCAGACCCAGAGACGACGACGGTGCTTAGCGACTTAAAGAGTGCGGTACGCAATATCGCCAAGGGTTGGCTGTGCTGTGAAGCAGTGCGGGTGCTCGAGCGAGTGAACATCGATGGACGCAAGGTGACAATCAAGTGGTTCCTTGCCCACGCGGGGAACGAGATATTGGAACTTGCCACCAACCACGAGACAGCGAACGCAGTCGCATAAGGATTAGCTGACAAGGACACCCAACCATCAGCCGTCCAGCGGGTCCTGACAGCCCTCGAAAAGCAGCACCGGAACGAAAGCTGTGGGGCAACGCCCTCCTTTAAGGGGCAGCGGCGTCCAACCCCGTAGCGAGTAGCGAAGGGGTGGTCCGAGTAGGGGTGACGCCGGGATCGACGAGTGGCTACGTCCGGGCGCAGTGGACACGCTGTGTCTGTTGCAGGCATTCAACAGTCTTCCTTCCTTCCTTCCTTACAAGAGCAATTAGAAGCGGTCGCTCGAGCGCCTCGAACCACTTCGCGGCCGAAGCTGTCGCCATGTTGCCGCCACTGGCCACGCTGCGGGCAGTGTGCCGGTGGTTCCACGGCGGAGTCAGTGTGCCTGTGGCATGTGCGGCGAGTTTTTCGTGAGCAGAAAGCAACAACAGCCAGCCATTCCTGGAAAAAGAGAGAGAGCCCATACGTCGGCGTCGCTTGCTCGCTCGCTCAGCAGTCAGTCGCCTCGCCGGCTCGTTCATACCACCCACTGGGCCGTGCAGATCCGTTCGTACCGGCCGAAATTTTGCCCATTGCAAACAAATGCAGTTTCATCTTCACTAGGCGCAGAAAGACACAGACGAATGACTGAGGTAAGAACAAACAGGGTGCCTTTACCTCAGTCATTTGTTTGTGTCTTTCCATGCCTAGTGAAGATGAATCTAAACCAACCAACTAATGCAGTTTCGCCAGGACTTCTCAGAAATTCGTATCATCCCAAAATTCGTATCACCCAGAATCGTATCATCGAGATTCTGCTGTAATACAAAAGACATATGAAGCAGTGGTGACTCAGCAGCCAGTTTTCGGTGATTTCTTTACAGCGTCACAGAATCTGGTTTTTGCGACAGGCAGCCACCTACACAAGCCACTGCCAAGAAAAACAATTGGCCGATTGTAAGCGGGGATCTAGTTTCATTTGATGGTATCACTTGAATTCCAAAGTGCCATTATAACACATGGATAAATACGTTTTTAGTGCTGGCCCAAAGAAGAGAAAGAGAAAGAGAGAGAGGAGAGAGAGAGAAGAAAGAGAAGGAGAAGGAGGAGAGGAATCAGAAGGAGAATGAGAATGAGAAGAATGAGAAGGAGAAGGAGAAGGAGAAGAAGGCTTTATTTTTCAGCAGACGTTGTTACAATTCCTACTGAACGGGCAGGAGCTAAAGGCATTGAATGCCTGACGAGGGCTCCTGACCCTCTGGAGTTCACAACAGAGGAGTTCACACCAGAGGACATGTTCAAATCAAATATGCGTGCTTAGCAATAAGATCCAGCAATACAGAGAGAAAAAAAATCCGTAAATTAAAAAAAAAATACAAAAAAATCGTACACTTCCAATAATGAGAATCCCAAGTTATACAATATACACAAAACTTTTTTTCTGCAATACCAGTTACCAGCAGATACAATAGAACACGACATATTTCTTTACTGATTGTTCCTCATGTCTATGAAAAAATCACGTCTTCACACAATACAGTTTAAATTCCTTAGAATGAGACACGCCTAGTGATTGTCATATCTCACTTTTCACTTAAAAAGAAAAGGTCTTTCGTGGCTGCGATGGAGCTGAGCAAGTTACCAAAGACTAGATTCTGTCTTCACATTCTGTCTTCTTCTGTCTGTCTGCATTCTGTCTTCACAGGCCATCCCCTCCCACCTTTTGGACAACACAACAGCGATCTCACCTGGATTGCCTGCATGGACAGATCCTTCAGCGCCTCTCTCTGGGTGGGCACCTTTGGCAGCAGGCTGTCTTGCATCCAGCTCATCTGTCGCTCAAACGTCGCCGTCGCCACAAACTTCTCCTTGGTCAGCTGGAGATGGGGGGGGAGGAGGAACACACAATGACCTCACGAGAGTTCAGGAAAGTCGTCCCCCCTGACACACCCAGCCATGCACATTTGATACCTACTGACAGGCAGCAAGTGCTGTTGAATTTCCGCTGGTCACTCTGAGGTCAACTTTACGGATGCCCTCAAAGAGGCCCTACACAGTAAGAGAACAACCCCCTGCTCCTCAGAAACAGCCACAAACACAATGGCCCATTGGATTCGTGCTCAGAGTCAAACTTAACAATGCATCTTTTCACCGCAATCTGCACCACATCACTGCCACACCGGTACATCAATATACTCCACCGCATCATTGGTCATGTCCGCTTGCTTCCACATTACGCACAAGCGGAACCGATGGACTGTTCCCAGGGAACCAAACCACAGAAGGGAGTGCCAGTGTTCTTCACTGCATTTACATTTACACCACTTTGTGCAAACATTCTTCAGCAACAATGCTGCCAAGAAGCCAGCTGAACTTCTGGCAGCGTAGCGGGAGAGGGAAAGAGCAGGTAGTTGCCAGCCTGACATCAGGTTAAAGCACGCTTTACGGTCAGCTTGATGTAAATAGAGTCTGCCGTTGCATGGCAGGTCGTTTTTAGTCATACTAGCAGAGAAAAAAAGCAAAAGCAAACGGAAAAGGATGGTGACGATGCTTTCACACCCAAATCATCAGCCACACGAGCGTAGATATCTTCTGCAACTCAAATCAAGCTCAACAACATGACACATACCCACAAAGGTGCAATGGAGGTCTTATAAAGCACCTAATGAACCCAATAACCTCAGTCAAGCAAGAAGTTTTACAGTCAAACCCAGCTATAACGAACCCGGATAGAGCGAATTATGCTATACAGTCGAACACGGATATATCGAACACGGGTATATCGAATTATTGTCTATATCGAACTCAAATTATCCCCTTGAAAAGTCTGTGTAAAAGTATAGGAATTCGTACGTTTATGTCGAGCTGTATTTTTCCCGACATTGGGTATATCGAATGCCGCGCGAGTTGGAAGGTGCTCTTCGGCGGTCGCTGCACTCCCGGTTGAGGTTGAGGAGTATGGGGAGGAATGCGCGGGCATGGCGAAGACTGGCTCGCGGAACTAATCCCTTCTACCGGAACGAATTTGCGCTTTCCCAGTCGGGCCCCGCTACCGGCCGCCGTAGCGTTAGCAGACGGAGCCCGGCATGCTAAATCTCTCTAGGCACACGAGCCCGAACGCTCGAAAAATATGACAGTGCGAGGTAGGGATGCCCCGACTGCGCACGTCCTTTTTTTTTTGGCTGCGTACGTTCCCCGGCTTGCCGAAAAAGCGTTCTCTCTCTCTGGGTCTGTCTTCCCCCGATGTCGTCTCGGGAAAGGGAAGAGGGAATGAAGGCGCTGGCAGCCTCCTCCTCCTTTTGCATTTTGCTGCTGTTGCTGCTGTTTGCCGAGTTGTCCCGCACCTTTCGGATATCACTGTTTCTCTCGGAGATGACCATCGCGAGCGCTTTGTTGGAGTCCGTTCAGAGAGCCTTGGAATGGTTACCTTCAAAGTTCTTGTGGTACGTGCGCGCTGTTCTTTTGCGTGCGTGTTGTGCGTGGTGTGCGAAGGCGCAGCGTGCTGCTGGAATTTTCTAGTTGTGCAGCCTCGAGAATATCGAGACCAGCGTCTTTATTTCATTTCCAGGACGAAGAAGCAGGCCAAGATGAGCGATTTTTTTTTCACGGAAATAAAGTGTCCTGTTGCGTCGTGAGTGCGGAATTAGTTGTCATTCTTGAATGCGACGATCGGTAAGTGATCGTCCGCCATAGGTGAGGTCTCAGAGCCCATATTTTTTATATCGAATTTTTCATATATCGAACTAATTCGTGATTCCCTTGGAGTTCGATATATCCGTGTTCGACTGCATATCGAACAAAAATAATTCAGTTACGGAAATACATGGGAAACATATCCCTTATAACGAAGTTCACATCCGATATATCAAACTCTGGGCGCCTAGAATGGCCGCCGAAATGCATGATTTTGAGCGGCGATTGAGATGTGGATTGGCCGCGACAACGGAGCAAGAGCTGCGACTGAGGCATTGCGCCTCGCACGGAGCGACGTGACGCCCAATACTTTCCGTATCTGTTTCCGATGCGCGGGACTCACCACAAAACCCTCGCAGTCAGCGAGTCCGGACCAAGACAGCAGCATCGGTGAACGGTGGGAAGAGCTCGCCAACGTTCCCGATGATGTCGCGAGTGAAATCCGTCCGGTGCTTATAATAAAGCGCTTTCGGCCGTCGATGTGCTCCGCCAATGCTTCTTAGATTTTTGAGGACGCGGACTCGAACTGGTGCAAACAATGTTTCGTGTAGAGCATGGTTTCTCAAAGTGGGTTCCGCGGAACGTAGGGGTTCCGCAGGCCCCTCCTCGGGGTTCCGCGAGCCACTGATAAATTTTCCCTGGTTCCGCACTCGCGAAGTCCGATTGATCGCACCCGAGGTGCGATCAATCTAAGGAACCTCCATTAGGCACGCCCGAGAGTCAATAAGCATATCTCAGTGCATAACAGAAAAGCGCGAGCTGCGCAATAAATCCCGCCAGCAGCTTAACCGGCGACGATGCGACCACACTTAGCGGAGCTTTCCCCCATCTTGTACGACTTCCTTCATGCTTCCAACGTTTGCACTCTAAAGAAAATAGGCGCGACCAGCTCAGGTAGAAATTAGTTAAAAACACATGCTAAAAACATATGCTGATCTAAACAGGAACAGTGCCATAAGCACTGCGGGTGCCGGCGGGAGCCGAAAATAACATTATTGCAGTCAGAAATACACACGTTTACTTTCACGCCACATGCAACACTCGCATCACGCCACGCAAATCCTTCTTTTCAAAGGTGAAAAAATTCTGGCTAATTTGAACTCCACGGTGTTTATTTACTACGCGCCGACACAGGTATGAAAAAGCTGCAAGCGCTGCAAGTTAGCCTACCGTCACGCTATCCATTTAGCTGTCTACTAAAACTACTTGCTTTTACAAATCACACACGCGACGCGCACTGATGAGCCCCACGCTATCCGTTGATTCGCACATGTGTATGCTGAATCTGCTGAACGAATAACCGAAGTGCACGATAAGGCGCTTGTCGGCGGCGGCTCGTCGCCGTTTGCATAACCTGATGTAAACAAACGATTGGTTTCCGGTACGTCATCGGATTCTGCGGCCATGATTACGATGTTTTACGATGTCAGGGATGATGTCAGGCGCATTTCTCCTCTTTGGAGATAGGTGCCACTAGCGTATGCGCTCGCGTAAAATCGACAAGGGAAAAAAAAAAAAAAAAAAAAAAAAAATTGCACACCACGTGGGCTGCATATTGCCGTCAAAATAGCCTGACCACTACCGTTGGCGCCAAACGTGTTGCGCGCTACGCTTAGCGGCCTAGCCTAGCCTCTGCTGCGCTTGTTTGTCCACCGCCACTGTTGGCCCCACACGTGTTGCGCGCTGCGCCTAGCCCTCCAGACAAGACTGCGTGGTTCAACATGAGCAAGGCCAAACATAGAGCGTACTGCGAAAGTTTTTTGCGCTACGGATTCACGGAAACTGGAGGAAACCCCCAATGTGTGATTTGCTACGAAGTGTTGGCAAACAGCTCCATGAATCCAGCAAAGCTCCCTCGCCACGAAGCACCCATCATTCAAAGATAGGACGGTTGACTACTTCACAAAAAGGAAGCAACACCTGGAAGCCCAGAAAATGGATTCACTCAAAGTGGTGAGGCATTTTTTTTTTTTTTTTTTTAGTTTCTAAGTACCGAGAGTCGATGTTTTGGGCTGTGGCGGGTATTAGAATGCGTAATATTTTTCGTTCCAGAATTGTGCAACGTACATGAACAAGACGAAAGTATCGTACCTGCTCAGCTACAGGATAGCTAAACAGCTGAAACCGCATACAATATGCGAGGACCTCATCATGCCTTGCATTCAAGATGTTGTGAAGACATTGATCGGGGAAGAACACATAAAGAAAGTGCAGCAAGTGCCCGTTTCTAATGACACTGTCGGCCGACGCATCCGTGAAATGGCGTCCGATGTGGAATTACAAGTCATCGAAAGCATCCAGCAGTCTCTGAAATTTGCAATTGCCACGGATGAAAGTTGTGATGTTGCTGGCTGCCCTCAGCTGGTGACTTTCGTGCGATATCTGGCTGGCAATCTAATTGTGGAAGAGTTTCTGTGCTGCATCGAACTGGGTACTACAACAACTGGAAAGGACACTTTTGATGCACTGAATGAGTTTTCTTTCCAAAGGACTTTCCTGGCGCAAATGCATCGCTGTTTGCACTGACGGTGCCAAGGCGATGACAGGGATAGTGAAAGGGTTCATTGCACTGGTCAGGCAGGTCAACAGCAGCATTATGTTCACTCACTGCATGATTCATAGGGAAGCTCTGGCTTCAAAGGAGCTTAGTGCAGAGCTCACAGTTGTGATGAACCATGTAGTGAGGACCATAAATTCCATAAAATCAAAACCTAGAGCTATTCGCCTTTTCAAGGTGCTATGCAAGGACATGGGTGCTGCCCATGAGCATTTGCTGCTGCACACGGAAGTGAGGTGGCTCTCAAGGGGAAATGCCTTGAGTGGAGTGTGAACTCAGGGAAGAGTTGGCAGCTTTTCTTGCTGATAACGAGCCTTTAGTTGAGCCCCTTTTGGAAGGCTCATTTGTTGTGCAGTTAGCCTACTTGGCCGACATGTTTGAACAATTGAACTTGCTGAATGAGGGCCTGCAAGGTAAACACACTACTCTGATAATGGCTGCAGATAAAACACGGGCATTCCGTAGCAAGCTGCCGAGCCGGATGTGTCGTGTAAACAAGGGGGACTACAGTCCTTTCAAACGGTTGTGCTCCATTAAAGCCCAGAATGCCCCATCTAGTTGACAGGTCCATTATAATGACCCACCTAAGCAGTATTGGAACTCACCTAGCCAGCTACATTGAAAATGTAGAATGGATCGTCTCTCCTTTCTATGTGAATGCAAACTCACTGAGCAGTGAAACTGTGAGAGGTGGAAAATGAGTTCCTAGAACTGCAAGCTAACACTGCCCTTAAAGAGAAATATGGCTGCCAAAGCGTTGTTGCCTTCTGGATGGAGGCTGCTCCTTTATTCCCACATCTGTTTGACAAGGCAGTGGACATGCTGCTGCCATTTGCAACAACATATGCTTGTGAGCAGGCATTCTAAACACTAAAGGCTGAATCCAGCAGCCGACATGCTGCTGGCCCTGAGTGTGACTGAGCCTCGCATCGATTTGTTGGTTTAAGGAAAGTGAGTTGCATGTGAGTGAATAAATTTTGCATATATCCTTGCAGTTGAATTTATTTATTGCACGTGAATGTAGCGTGAACCGAATGAAAAATGCTTGCATGAAAGCGAGGGGGGGTTCCCTGGCACTTGATGGAGCTTAGCAGGGTTCCCTGGGACCAACATGCTTGAGAACCCCTGGTGTAGAGAATGCTATGCTAGTTGAAGCCGCCAAAACGAATGTGAAAACAAAAATCACCGTTTTTTTTTGCAACGTGGGCAGTTAAGGCGGAAAGTAGCTTTATTAGTTGCAATAAATGGATTATTTTGGTATGGCAATGGCTACTGTACTGTGTTCGTTTCTGCATACGCGGATGGCGGAGTTGGGGAGGGGGCGGGGGGCCCCGGCGAATTGCGAACTCGTAACAATAAGCTCGTTATAGGCGGGTTCGGATATATCGAACTAATCGCGGTGCATATTGCAGTTCGCTATAAACGGGTTCAACTGTATCAATCAATTATTCGCAGCACACTCGAAGGGTCAAGCACAAGAAATCTGCGCGTGTACTCCGAAGCCTGTGTAACGTGTTGCATACTGCAGCAATGTGATGCGTACCCGTAGTAACATACCTCATGTCGGAGTACCGGACAACACTTTTTAAAGCAGGAGTGTAAGGTGCTTTTGCAAAATAATGCTGTGGCTGGCCCACCCAAACCACCTGCCATCTTTTTTTACGTGTAAACAGATTGGCAGTTTCTCAGATAAACAGTACAGGGAAGAAGCAGTTCGCTTGGTTTACCATGACGTCTCAGCAAATTCGCATCCGTCCTTACAGCGTACAGCATGCGTCGAATGGCAGTGACAGGAGGGATAAAAAAATTGGTGAGGACCAGTTTGAACCAAATGAGCTGTGCTAAGCACGTGAAAATTGTCATCAAAGGCACTGCTAAAGGCTAACTAGTAAACACAAATAAAGTACCCCTGTGTAGCCACCTCACAAGAAAACCAGCAATATTTCACGCATCCGGAGCAGTGGCTAACAGTTAAGCACAACATAAACCGAACTCCGCCCAAAGCAAAACCTACTACAGTCAAACCTCGATGTACCGAAGACGGTAAAATTCGCAATTTACTTCGATACACTGAAATTTCACAACATCGAAATTTTTGGTTTAAATGCAGTGTTAACCACGTGAAGCGATTCCTCCAAACAAAAACATGGCACGCGTACACAGCTAGCGCACCGTTTCTGTTTCTGTTGGAGCTTAATCGTCTATGCGGGCATCAGTATGAACCACATGGAGCATTTTCTGCCGGCAAAAACTCGCCTCGCAAGCCACAGGCGCGCTGATGCAGCCACGGAGAGCCCCCACACAATGCGGGTAGCTCCTGCGGCCGCTTCTAACTGCTAGCTGAAACGCAACACGAAAGACAAACGAAGGTGTTCCTCCGAGAAAAAAGATGATGATATGGGTGAAATTGGCACTGTAAACCGTCATACGTGCTGCTTAGGAAAGCGCCCATCAAATATCCTTCACAGTGGTAAGCCTAATCGTCTTTGGCGGGGCCAGCCAGCATCCCCGTGCGCTTCGAAACTCCCTCCATAGGGTGCGTGCCTCCCCATTGGTGGAAGTTGTCAGGCTCCTCCCATTGCTGTACACAGCGCGAGCCACTTTCTTGCCGAGGCAGAAGCCGCCGCCGGCATGCAATCGCAGACACGGGTGTGAGAAAAACACGCGCACAAGGCTCACAGCGATCCACAAATGCTGTGCCGCACAATTGCTGCAATAGAACCCAACAAGCATGAGCGAACTCAAACCAAAGGGAAAGCGTCGACATGCAGTGGCAGCGGTGCCATAGCAGTTTGTAGGCAAGGAGCTTGTAGGCAAGGAACTCTCACGGACTCTGTGTCTCTCAAAATACACTTCTACAACCGAAATTTCATGCCTAGTTGTCCATAAAACTTCCGTTACATTGAAATTCCAGCAACAGGACTTCGTTACACAGAGGGCGAAAATACACGGTGTGCATACACTAGAAGTTTAAAAAATTATGTGTTCGTTACATCGGGGGTTTCATTACATTGAACTTCGTTACATCGAGGTTTGACTGTATCTGCAAGGTGCAGATACCGAAATACTGGGGCTCTTCGATTTACAGTCTCAGACTCACCGTGAACTCCCCGAGAAGCAGTCCGGCATTCAATTTTCCCATGTATCCCTATGGCTTCGGGGAATCCTCAGACTACCGACGGACTATTCGCGGTGAGTCCGAGACTGTAAATTGAAGTGCTCCATTGTAAACAGACCATTCTAGTCTTACAGATTGATTGATTGATCGTAGGGTTTAACGTGCCGACGTAACGCAGGCGATAAGGCGCGCCGTAGTGGAGGGCTCCGGTTTAATTTCGACCACCTGGCGATCTTTAACGTGCGCTGAAATCTCACAGACACGGGAGTTTTTGCTTTTCACCTCCATCAGAAAAGTGGCCGCTGCGGCCGGGAATCAAACCCGCGCCCTCATGCTCCAGTCTGTCGGAAGACCAAGCTTACTCACGTGGTACAAAACGGTTGTGCCACGCAGTGAACTTTGCGAAAAGATGGGACTTGAAGGATTACAGGACACCCGAAGCACGAACACAAGTTTTGAGACATGCCCTACAGAGCATCCGTGCGTGCCACTTACGGGGTGCTGCTGACCATTCAGGACATATGTGAGGAGTAGGAAAAGCTCGAAGGCCAGCATCATCACACTGGGAACGATCATGTTGCCATTGGAGATGCACAACAGCTCTTGCAGCGTGGCCTGCAACACGGAAAACGACGCAATGTTAACTGCAGTGAGGAGGGGTGCGAGAGTGAAACCTGGTCCTCCCACAGATAACACTCAAACTTTTCGTCCATTACGGGGAAAGGAGGGGGTGTAAGGGGGGGGGGAAGAACCCTGAAGACACACAGGGAAAGAAGACAAAGGGACGACAGCAGCACAGCACTGTGCTGTCATCCCTTCTTTAGTTTTTGTGTCTCTTGCGCTGTTCATTTTTTTTCATGATTAATACGAAGCAACCAGCTCAAATAGTAATCTTTCTGCACATAGTCCACCTACAAAAACAAACTGTCATCCCACTGCATTCATTAGCAATATCCACGGTTTTTAACAAGTCTCACAAGCATTTCCTGCCCGCAAAAACGCGACATGAAGCTGCAGACATTACTCATGCGGTGCAGCCAGTGGCAATAACACGGCACTGGCTGAAGCTGCGAAGCGATGCACAAAGCTCCAGCTACAGCCCACCGGGTGTTTTCATGGGAGATGGACAGGAGTGTCCGGTCGACATCTTATTTTTGATGAAATGTTTTAACACGAAAGTGTTTTATGTCTGGATACACCAAGATTTCACTGATGTCATACCCGTCATGGAAGTGACGCCAGTACAGCGAAGCAAGCTGCCTGTAAAGGGTGCACCCCTGCACACAGGATCCTCTTGCGGGGAAGCAACCTTTAGTACTAAAGAGTATGTTACATTTGGGCTTGTTCGTCTTTGGGTTTTATATTTTAAGGGGGGACGCGGCTTTCAACTTCAGAAAAATGACTAAAACATTGTTTTTTTGAAAGCCACATATTCGGCTTCTATGTTTCCTATTCTGTGCGTCTGCAAAGTTTTTCCGCTGAAAAGCGTCGCAAAGTGGCATAAAAAAAGTTTTGCCAGGCACAGTGACAAACTATCAGCGCAAAAGGGCGAAAAAACGGCAATTTTCGGAGCGCTGTATCTCCACCACGGTGCCACCGGGCGTGGCCATTTTGATATTGTTAGATTGGCCGAGCGTTCGTCTTTCCGGTTCCACTCATCTCTTTTATCTTCGTTCATTCACAAACGCACGAACAGCAGAAAAGAAATGACGCACAAACGAAGCTAGAAATAGATGCTGAAGCGCTATTGGTCCTCCGGTCGGGGTGCTTTAAAACGACCCTCCTGATTGGGTGTCGCGGCGCAACGCAAGATGGCGGTCGCCTGAACTGCGTAGCGTGCAGTTTGAGTTCATTTTCGCTGCTTCGCTCGGCCAAGTTTCTGTTCAGTCTGTGGTATTCAACACGGACGTTATCGCGATGGGAAGGCCTGAGATCACAAGCCAGATTACGGGAAGTTGTGTGGCTCGAAAGGCGGAGGTCATCGAATGCTTCATGGTGCGCGTGACTACCGTTGCCAGACCCTGGAGGGTGACGCGGTGTGCGCGCTTGCGATAGCGGTTCGTGAAGTGAACTTTTAGTTGGATTTGCTATGTTTACACGCTTAGTTATTGCTGTGTTTTGATTGTGGGCTCGCTAGCCTTGGGAAAGAAACGGTAGACGCGTCAAATGCTGCGACACGCACGGCATAGCCGACGCGCATTGGAGCATCACATGTCTGCGCAACTGATTACTATTGAACGCCAGTAGTTGTAATTAATGCCTGCGACGTTAGATTTAACCTTAAAAACGACCTGACAAGCCATATCAGGGATAATCAAAGTACGATATGTTGCGGTAAGCGTGCGCTGCGATGAGCGCGAGACATATCGCCTTTCTTGCGCAATGTTTCCCGTGCACTTCTGATAATCATGCAAACAGATTTGAGTTAGGAATATAGGAAAAAAAAATATGTTCTCGGCGTTAAAAATTTACCTTACTGTCGCAGCATTTAAGAGTGATTTTTTAGGGAAAATTATTGATACCATTGCATGTAATTTATGGCTTAGGGCATACTGACTGTGCTGCGAGAAATACTGGATACCTTGAACGTCAAAAGTAGTGGGAAAAAAAAAAAAACACCTTCCATCGAAGTTGGAGTTATGCACAATATTATACCAAGCTTCAAAGTAGCCCATTTGCATCCTTGTGGTATGCAAACTTTTGGCAATGAACACCTGCACGTATGAGTACTAAGTTGCTGCGCCAAGCAAAGTAATAAAACATAAAAGAAGCCAGAAATTTTCAAATTTACGCAAAAAAAAAATGCTTCACTTGTTGCCATGGGGACAACACTGCAAAGGGAAGTTACCCAGTGCGACACAGCCAACCAGCTAACCTACTTTGCATTGAAAGCCCATTCAAAGCCATCTCCCCCGCCGTTTGGTCTGCTAACTGGGCTATGTACTCTTCACTGAGGAGCTGAAAATGATGTTTTGTGGAAAGAGAAAGGCTGTAAAAGGCACTCCAATTTCAAGGAAAGGCCTTCCAGAAGCCCCATGTTCAAAAGGACATGAAAGGGTACAACCGTGACGACTTTTGATAAGTGAAACCTATGTTGCAACTTCGGAAGCCGTTTTCTCAAAACAGTTTTTTTTTGCCACCTGTGTCGCTTTCTTAGTGACCGCTGGGTCCATTTTGATTCCGTTTCTTGCATTACATTCCTTGATGAACAGTTCAGGTCGTGACACTTGGTTTTCCAGATTTGTTTGTGATTTTTTTAACCAAATAGTCATTCACAGTCGACATGCCTGTTGCACATTAACCTCTAAAAAAATGAAAACAAAAAATATTGTGTTGCAAAAAAAAAATTCTAAAACTGTCACGACCTCGTCCATTCATTTGCGAATGAAAAGCACTCCGAACAAGTTTTCTATCATGTTTTATAAGTTGCTCAAGCTCGGTACAAGCGTAAAAGAAAGAAAATTTAATAAATGAAAAAGTTATCAAAATATTACCTTGAAATTTTTATGGTGTTATCACAGAAGCATTTCCAGTTGCTGTGCCAATTTTCATCAAAATTCACAAAGAAATAAAAAAGTTGATTTTGAAAGCCACGTCCCCCCTTAACACGAAAGTGTTTTATTCCGGGATACACCAAGATTTCACTGACATCACATCGTTCATGGAAGAGACGCCGGTACACCTTTGCCGAAGCGACCCGGCAGCAGGACGTCACTCGCCAAGCACACCCACAAAACAGCCGCCGATCCGCAAATCATGCTAATTTCGCTGCAGATTTCGCTGCACATTTAACTTTCGTGTTATACCAATTCCTATGACAGAGGAATCAACCACAGTTTTTTTTATATAGCTCCTTGTGCACAGGGGAAAACATATTTGAAGTTATTTTGTGGAAAAAAAATTTTCCCTTTCTCAAAAAAATTCCCTAGGCCAGCTCGGATCACTGGCGCGTGGAGTGGCTCGCAAAAAATTTGAAACTTCAGCCGGTGTCAAACAAACTACTGCAGCTATCACCCTAGTTCTTTTTATGTAAAGACTTTGCATACTCAAATGATTTAATGTATCCATTTGGCATGCAGAGGGAACTTCTTTTAATAAAAATTTTTGAATTGGAAAAATTGTTGATGCCCAAATTTGGGGGCTTTTTCTTCTGCATCTAAACAAGCTAGGTAGTTCAAATTTTTCAGTGTTACTCTTCTATTCTTGTTAAATCTTTTTGCTAAATTTAGTTAATAATGTGGTCAGCCCAGTTCAATTTCAAAAAAGCACTACTGCAGCTAGGTAATGCAATTTGGTATATTTTGAAAGCCAATCAAAAAAAAAAAAAAAAAAAAAAGGCCATATTCTATTTTTTTTTTCGAACTTTTACAAATTAAAGCCAAGGTTGCTCTCTGTCACCTACATCAAAAACATGTTGCACGATTTTTTGTTTTGAAGCTACAAAGTGCAAAACGCAGCCTTGTTAGCAGTACTACGGTGGCATACCGAAGGGGTTTGTAAGAAGCTTACGACCACAATGTAGGGAACAAATTGTAGAAAAGCACCCCAAGTGGATCGTTCAAGATAGCGCACTCACTTGTCTGGATGCATCTCTTCGTGCACTGCTCACTGTTTTTGTGTGTGTGTGTGTGTGTGTGTGTGTGTGTGTGTGTGTGTGTGTGTGTGTGTGTGTGTGTGTGTGGGATGGGGGGGGGGGAGGGGGGCATTCACATTACATACAGAGATCATAAGATGAGACATTACACCACGACTGGCGTGCCAATCGTGAAATACATGCGTTGCGAGTCAGTCCGAAAGAGTTTGAATGCCTCACTCTGCAATAAATTCAATGGCAGACTTCCTATAACAACTCGAAAAAAAAAAGGCACAGCAGTGCCCAAAAAGCCCGACTGATGACACCCTATTGTAGGAACATGTGAAGCACTGTGTGCTTCAGCCCCATACCGCACAGCCCCTTTAACTTTCCCATTTTCTCCTTCTCGGCCAAACTGAAGAATGGTGCGAGCAAACACGAAAGAAAAATGTCGACACCGCTCTCCTGTCTCTCACCTCTAGCCAGGCTAGAGGTAAGAGACGGGAGGATCGCAAGGGATGTTGGCTCAGCCAACGGAAACCTTTTCACTCAAGTCTTCTCCAGACACTCACTCCCTGCATCTGACAATCCAGGATTCTGTTGGGCGGCAATTTGCAAACTACTACGCCTATGCCCATTCTCATTTACAGGTTATTTCACCCTTGTTCTTGCTTAGCTGCTCCTAGTACACTTGAAAAGAAGAAGACTGCCCAGTACCGTCCACACTAACTCTGCCTCCCCACCACAACAGCACAGTCCCTTGACCACGTAGCAGAGGCAACATTCCATTTCAACATAGGCACAAGCCAGGCATGATGCCGAGGTAATTAAAAGCTCCACCCCACCTCTAAACTGCCCTGAAGGATACCAAACCACCCATGTATATGAAAAGAATGTGCAGAATTGAGCCAGGAGAACATGTTAGAGTAAAAAAATATTGTGTGCCTTGGGAAAAAAAGCTTTGGATGTTGCTGGGGTTCGAACACAGGTCGTTTCTTCCAAACCCACGATTCTACCCCTAGACCCTATGTTACTCCAAGCTGAACAGCAGCGTTCTTTTAGCAGCGGCACAAAAGGATAGGAGTGTGAGTAATGGCAGAGATGAGTAAGAGGAGGAGGAAGAGAGGGAACGCACGGCGATGCGGAGGAGGGCGTTCCAGGCGTCGAAGAGGGGCACCAGGTGGTGCTTGATGAGCAACAGCTGCAGCTGCGGGGACACGAGCAGTAGCCGGAGCACCTGCAGGCCCACGTCCGGGCTGCACGGCCGCCGCTGCACGTTGAACCGCACCCGGCGCCCCCGCTTGCACGGCGTCTGCTTGTTCTGTCGCGGTTGGCCGGGGGGGAAGGGAGGGGTCACCACCACACATACTCCGAGCTTTTTTTTTTTTTTTTTTTTAAATGCCATTACTCAGTTTGAGCTGGAACCAAGTGTCGTATGTATTGTTTGCTTCTGTGCTTGAAAGTTTCGAACTGAAATACAATTCCCACAATACTGACTTGAGCCCTTTTACGTCAGCCTGCAGCAGATGCCCCGAGACCCCGCCTTCCAATTAGAAAGCAGTTTCTCTTTTTTTTCAGTCATACACCAGGTGACCTCCTCAAGTCCTTGAAGAGTCTTTTTTGCCCGATTCTGTGTCGATTGTTTCAGTACTAAGCACCTCTTCAGAGTTTGCCCTGTACCACACACTTTTTTTTTTCTTATTCCTAAACATACCAAAAAGAAGCTAGGTCAAACCCAGTTCCACTGTTTCTCCAGCCTTGCACCACTGGTGCAAGCTGTGCCAATTTGTTTTATTCGCGTTTCCAGCGATTTTTTACGGTGAAACTGTTATTCTCTCAATGGTCAGAAAACTCCATGCCGTAAACAAAAAACCATGAACCATGGCAGGACCCAGCACGCTCCACAAGGCGAGCACATGTGTCAGGCCAATCAGGCATGCAGCATAGAGCTTAAGGGTCATTTCAGATAAGATCGAACAAAGCATAGCTGGTGGAGCTCTCCAATTTGCTTGAAAATTTTTTACCTCATTCCCGCATGTATGTAATGTGCGGATTCACAAATATTTTCGACAGAAAAAATTTTGGCCAGCTGAAAAAAAATTTCGAACCCACCCGTGTGGACCCTGGCCGCTACCTGCCCATGCGCCGCGGCCAAATTTAGCGACGTCTACCAAGAAATATACTAATCAGGCGGGAATGGTAATTTTTATGCTTAATCTACGCCTGGTGTACATTGCGCGCCCAAAACATCATTGGCTAGAAAAACATATGTTTTTTGTAATAAATTTCCAAATCTTGCTTAGAGCGCATCTTGTTGTGTACTTTGCGGGCCAGTATTATCGTAAGTAATGGAGCTAGAGCGTTCAAATTTGAGTGAGGGCTGCTCCTGGCAAGCGCAAATAAGAGCCGTAAATATCGTGTCTGTGTACACTATGGTTAAAAAGTAAATAGCGCACAAGTGTGAAGAAAAAACTAAAACCCTCCGAGTTCAGAGGCCTATTAAAAAAAAAAACACTTCTTCGATTTTGCTGAAATTCTCCTCAGATGTTCACCTGTGCATGTACTTCAATGATCATTAAGAACATGTTGCATCATTTTGTTCCTGACGCGCCTACAGCGTGAGAAAAAAGCCTGGTCGGCCAGGTCTTCACAAGATCCTGAGACATGAAACAGTGAGAGCAACTTCCATTGAATGTGCAGACATTTGATAATTTTTTTGTACCAAAGGTAAACGATTACTTATTGATAGCATTACAGAGAATTCAGAAGCGAAACTGAAATTTTTATGTGAATTTTGGAATGAAAATAAACAATCTGCGCACCGCTAAACGTGTACTCTTCGAAGAAAAAACGGAGGAACTCCAGATTCACGCGCATTTAAAAAAAACACTTCTTCGAGTTTTATGAAGCTTTCCACGGATATTTTCCTCCTAATTTAATTGCGTGAGCCATTAAAAAAATTCGCATCATTTTGATCACTGAAAAGCAAAAGAGCCTTGTCAAGCATGCTCGTGACAAGGAGCTGAGACATAAAACGACGATTGTGACTTTCTGCAGATTTCCCTTATTTATTTTGTAGAAAGGGCAGAATATCTTCTGAGATAAGGAGAATAGCATAGCCAAGTGACACTAACGAAGTCAACGTTTGACATGACAGAGTTCCATCGGCACCCCATTAATACCGTGCAGCTACTAGCTGTTGATTTACACATTGCTTGCTGCATCACTGTTCACAGTTTCCTCAAAGGGGCAAAAACAGTCCGCGCTGCTCATAGTTCGCATATATCTGCTTCTGATGACTTCCTTAAATGACACACGTGCCAGGACTGTATGCCGGGAAAGGCACGCACTGTTCGCCATTCTTCCTTTTTTGTTTCGCGATAGCTGGAAACTTCGTTCCCCATGAGGTATATGAAGTGAACGCCCTTGATCTTTTCAGACAACACAGTTACCATGTCTTTTGCCGTCTGAATCGCATTTCTTAGTGGTTTTCTTAGGTTGTAAAGTGTCGCCTGGTGTTTGACGATTCCCCCAACTCCGTCGCAGGCATTATTTCCGTGCCCTGTTGTGGAGAATATTCATTGCGTTTCAGGCACGTCGCTCTTTCGGAACTCATGAAGCTGGTACCTGTTTTTAAAGTGACTGGCAGCTCGTCACTCACATAAGTCACCTTGGAGTACATTGGGAGATTGTCGTCTACCCACACCCTGATTTTTTCTAAACCCAAGCAAGCATGCGGACAGTCATGGCAGACGTCATCGCTTGCAACCACAAAACTATGACAAATGAGACTGAGTAACAAGCTAAATATATACAAAAAGGATAATAAAATCAGAACACTTAAGGAATAATAAAAAGTGATGAAATGACGATTAAAATGCGACCGTAGTCAAATAGCGGGGAGGCAGCGCAAGGCACTCTCCCAGTGTGACAGAACTGAAAACTTGTAACCGTTCGAACGCATGCAGCACCTTTCTTCCAGTCCCCTCTTTCGCTCTTTCTGTCAGCCGCCGCCGCATACGGCCGCCGCATACGGTTGAAAAAGCCCCAAAAATACTCGACTGAAACACAAAAATGAAGATCCGAGATGTGTCGTCCCGGACCCCACCGGGCTCAAGGGCGTTTGGCTTCTTGTTTGGTCGCTAATTTGGTAACTGAACCAGTGTGTCCGGAGGAGGACCGAAGAGGGGCGCGCTACCTGGAGACGTTACCCGCGCCAGGGTCGTGTGTGGCCGATTTCCGTTTTTAATACTTGCCATGTGTGCTGCCGACCGGACTGACTTCCATTGAACCTTTGATTTTAGGCAAACGAAAGTTACGTCCAGGCGAGTTAAAAAACAAGACTGCGTGCACCTTGTCAAATAGCTGATCTTATGAACCAAATATACCGCATCACGGCAGCAGAGCGCACAAAAAAAAAGAGCGTTGATAATGTAAGACAAAGAGTGACCGTGGTTGGGGAAATCTAGAGGAAGCTATAAAAATAGACCCGAAGACCTTCAAATTGCGAGTTTTACCACCATACATTGCAGCAGTTTCGCCACTGCATGACTGTATCCGCGCTGTGCTTAGAATGACGCACGATATTTCTATGGCTCACACAAGTGCGTTTAGAGGAAAATATCCATGGAAAGCTTCATAAAACTCGAAGAAGTGTTTTTTTTTAAATGCGCGTGAATCTGGAGTTCCTCCGTTTTTTCTTCGAAGAGTACACGTTTAGCGGTGCGCAGATTGTTTATTTTCGTTCCAAAATCACATAAAAATTTCAGTTTCACTTCTGAATTTTCTGTAATGCTATATATTAGTAATCGTTTGCCTTTGGTACAAAAAAAAATTATCAAATGTCTGCTCATTCACTGGAAGTTGCTCACTGTTTCATGTCTCAGTATCTTGTGAAGACCTGGCCAACCAGGCTTGTTTCTCGTGCTGTAGGCGCGTCAGGAACAAAATGATGCAACATGTTTTTAATGATCATTGAAGTACATGAACAGGTGAACATCTGAGGGGAATTTCAGCAAAATCGAAGAAGTGTTTTTTTTTTTTTTAAATAAGCCTTTGAACTCGGAGTGTTTTAGTTTTTTCTTCACACTTGTGCACCATTTACTTTTTAACCGTAGTGTTCACAGACACAATATTTACGGCCCTTATTTGTGCTTGCCAGGAGCAGCCCTCACTCAAATTTGAACGCTCTAGCTCCATTACTTACGATAATACTGTCCCGCAAAGTACACAACAAAATGCGCTCTGAGCAAGATTTGGAAATTTATTTTAAAAAATATATGTTTTTCTAGCCTACGATATTTTGGGCGCGCAATGTACACCAGGCGTAGATTAAGCATAAAAATTACCATTCCCGCCTGATTAGTATATTTCTTAGTAGACGTCGCTAAATTTGGCCGCGGCGCATGGGCAGGTAGCGGCCGGGGTCCACGCGGGTGGGTTCCAAATTTTTTTTCAGCCGGCCAAAATTTTTTCCACCGAAAATATTTGTGAATCCGCACATTACATACATGCGGGAATGAGGTAAAAAATTTTCAAGCAAATTGAAGAGCTCGACCAGCCATGCTTTGTTCGATCTTATCTGAAATGACCCTTAATCTTCACGTAAAAAAAAAAAAAGAATTGAGTTGGTGCAGCGACTGCAAAAAGACTAGGTATATAGGAGATGATGTTACGCATGAAGTGCAATCTCGTTTCAAAGCGCGCGTGCGCGTTGACATCCGGGTTTGTTGCTTCGATGGGTACATGCTAAGAACGGCAATAGCTTATGTAGTGTATTACTCCAAGTATAGCACCTTCGGTGGAAGCTATTACCAACTAGCAGGGGTGATCCAGCCATTCGAACTATTGGAGCAATTTTTGGAGCCAAAAAAATGTTATTTTGGAGCACTATTGTATCAGAGCTTGATTTTGGAGCAGCTTGGGAGCAGCACAAAACTTATGTTGCATCTTCATTTATCTGGAGATAAAGAAGGCTGGCAACCATTCAGGCAATGCTAGTCACTTCCCCACAGTTATAGACTCTGAAGCTGGTAACTAAAGCACCAAAAATGTGTGCCCCCACAGCCTTTAGACACCGCTGCAAGTGAAGCAGATGACAAGCGTTTCTTTTTAAGTTAAAAAAAAAAAACACCAAGTAATCATTACAAAAACTTACTGAAACCAAAGGGATGCCCATTTTATTTACAATAAAAATATTTCACTATCTCAAACATATTGTACTGATTTGTTGCTTCTTACTTGCCGTTTCATTCAGTTCATCCAGCTCGGAGGGTCCGGCTCGACAATATTTAGACAGAAAATATTGCACTTCACACACATCACACCATGCTATTGCTTCTTGCTTGCCTTCTTATTCAGTTCATTCAGCTCAGAGAGGGTGTGGCTCAAGGCAGAGTTGCCCTCTGCTAATAAAGGGTCTTCAGCCCTTTTCAGCAGCGCACGGCATGAGATCCCCTTTCCTTCCAAATTACACCTGAGCCGCTTTTCATTGCCAACATCAGCACCACATTCCCGACCACTCAGGCGGTGGATAAGAGCAGTATGAAGGGGCTTTATTTTCAATACGTCACGAGGGAAAAAAAAAAAGAGAGAGAGAAACCCGCTGCGAAAATTCCAAATGGAAAGTTGTTTAAACTTACGCTGATGCAGTTTTGGCTAGCGCTACTCCACTGCACTAGCACTAAATATAAGGCCGCACAGTAATAAAACGATTCGCCGCGAGCGCAGAATAGAATAGACTAGTTTGTGCATCTTGTCACGAGTGGCCGAACGTCAATCGCTAGTTTTCCCACAAGCGATACACATGAAGTAATGCCATTATGCTTGTTTTCAGCAGCGCGGAAGACCACTCCGTTGCGGTCCATGCCATCGGTCTGTATGCATGCCGACTTGCCGAACATTGCCGAATAACCACTTCTCTGCTCCAAAGCGGCACCGTGGCTGCACTACTGCTGCACTGTGGCTGCACCATGAGCGGAGCTCGGCTGGGGCAACCGAATAATCGAGCGCACCGCTTCTTCCATGTTGCCAACCGAGGAACCATCGTGCTGGTTAGCGGGAGAATGATCGTCTCTCGCTTCAGCTGGTTTGAGGGGACAACTCCCGGCCAAAAAACCGGGTTCAAGCGGTTCGGAGCATTTGGCGCAAGTAAAACACCACTGGGCACAGCAGGGCGCAGGAGAGTACAATTGTAGCAAAATGGCGCAAATGGCGCAGCTGGATCACCCCTGCAACTAGGTGCCCATAGTTCAAGGCGTCACCCTACAGCCAAGGGGGCGATCGTTCTGTGCGCATTCTCCGCCCGTTCACTGTCATGTTGACAAGAAGTGACCACGCATTTTCAACTTAAAGGCCAACTGCACTCAAATTTTACCTCAACCAAATTTATTTTTAACGTGCAGTAAGTACCACCAAATCAGCTGGGACACGAGTGGTAGCCTCGTGAAATGCCTCGTTAATCAGTCAGAAGCGTTTCAACAAGCTCCGCCGCAGACCACGCTGCACCCGCCGGCAGATCGCGTAAACAGCCATGACGCGCCTGTGGCGCTCCAGCCGACGGGGGATTCTTCCTCTGGCCAGCCACGCAGCTGGAGAACTGGCAGAGCTCTGCTGCAAATGCTTCACCCATTTGCTGTCCTGTGTGCACGTAGAGCTTGCACGCAGGCTTGTCCCGAGCAGCTCAATGTCCGGCCACTCGCTGTACGGCCGCAACATCACTTCAATGGCTGCCCTCTTCTCGATTTCAGTTTCAAAATCACCGATTTTTGATGACTGCTTGCTGCGTGCATGCGCGTATTTCAGCTGTTGTATTTTGCATCTTGCTTTCTTTTTCAGCACACCATACCGAAATAGTGTTTTCGAGAGATCGAAATTTTGAGTGCAGTTGGCTTTTTAACCCAGCAGAGCTAGGCGAACGACACTCACGTGCAGCTCCTCGACCGACTCGGCCACAATGGCCAGGACGTCGGCGGCCCGGTTCATGTTGCACAGGAAGAACACGCACATCTCGGCCTCGGCGGGCAGCAGGGCGGGGGCGCCCGTGTCGGGTACGGTGAGGTAGCCCCGCAGCATGGAGAGGCAGCGCAGGGCCAGGTTGCTCGCCTCGTCCTTGGGCAGCAGGCTGGCCGCACTCAGCACCGAGATCTGCATGCTCAGGCTCTGCGAAGGGCACACCATGGCGGCAACTCTGCTGTGGGGCCCACTCTCCCTCAGGGCGCCCAGCCCCCCCTAGCGTGCACGCATTCAAACTGTCAGGCCGGAGGGTGCACCACCAAGACGGGACAGTCAGAGGCACTCAATGAAGGCTTTTTTTTTTTAAAGGCTTTGGTTGCACTTGCATTAAAAAGGGGGGGGGGGGCAAGAAACAAGCTGAAAATGGAGACAGACTGCACGAAATCCACCCAAGCACAGGTTAACAGTGCTTGACACAGGGGAGCTTGTTGGAGTACCCACTTGGAACACACATGCTGGGTTCCCAAGCAGGCACCTCAACTACTGACAACCCGCTTTCAACAGGCATTCGTAGATGTGCGATGCATATGCATGTTTTTTTTTTCGTGTTCCCAGTGCGTCCATTTGTGTAAAACCGTGAAGATTGCAGCCAACTTCTTTCTAAATAGTTATTACATCTTGTGTAGTGCTGTTTCTATAATTACTAACTTGTTTATCCACTCTGTCACCCTGGTAGTCCACCGGTTTTTATTTCATTTCACTACATGGCCAGCCCAAGTCCACTCCTTCCTTTATTTAAACTAAGATATCTTCTACTCGAGTTGTTCTCAGATCCAGGAAGCTCGTTTCCTGTCCTTCATTTTAACATTACTCCTATCATTCTTTCCACGGCAAGCAGAGACGACCTTAATTTGCTTTCAAGTTGTTTAGTAAGGAGGCAAGTTTGCACTCGATATTTATCACTAGCAGGACGCACCGGTTGTAGATCCTCCTTTGAGTGGCAGAGGTAGCTTCCTTTTCACTATTTCAGGGGTGGAACAGGGTACATGGGTTTGAAGGCAGCCCTGGGAGTAGGCAAAATTGCCTTTTGTGGCAGGCTTGGAGCAGCCAGAAGGGCCTTTTGGAGCAGGTTTGGAGCAGCCAGAAAGGCCGCTTGGCAGAAGGGTGGTACAGGCTGCCGTGCCTGCCCCCTGCCACTTAAGTTTAATCTATTTATCTACTATATTAGGCATTCTACCGTACACTAGAACCTACTCCGAACCAGGAACGCAGTTCTTGTGGCATATCGGGAAATTCACAATATGCGGAGTTATCCACCTTCGGCCACAGCGAGTGCGCCGCATTATCGCCGCTCAAAGGGTAAACCTCAGGCACAGAATCGAAGGGTATCAGATAACAGGGCTCGCTTCATGTCTGATAGACAGCAGCGTTAAGCAAACTAACAGCGGCATTCCATACAGGAAGGGGTTTGATTGCTCTTTTTTTCTACCAAACATCGGTTTCAGTGCGTGCGAGTCGACGAACGTATGCCGTAGACTACGTATTGATTGAGAGCATGTTAGAAGGCATAACTAATGCTGGACCATCATAAACACGAGCAAAGGCGACCCCAAAGTACACAGGCGGAAATGAGTAAATACCTCGTAACAACGGCGAACCGAATTCACAAGTGAGGGCAAAGTGTCCAGGGCCCTGTTTGTTCAATATACATGTAGCTGCGGTCGTGAGAAATGGTCGCCTAAATTGAACCTCACCTCCAATAAACTAGAACCTTTTATGGGAATATTATTCTGCATTCTATCTGTTTGCGATGCGACATAAAAACATTTCACTCACTTTTGCTCCTTTTCCATTCACTGCGGCGCCGCGGCCGACACCGACAAACAAAACCGTGCAAATGCGACAAAAATGAATCTAAAGTGAGGACTGAGAAGGCGCATAGTGCCTGCGGCCTTAAGGCTAAGCAAAAGCCAACTTCCACAGCCACTCGTAGCCTCGATACTAAAAGCATCCCTGCTATTTGGGAGTGTTTGCTGAGTGCACCCCAGCCCACACCTATTCTGCGCCAGATTTCTCTCTCGTGGCTGGGACGGGTCCAAAAGAAGGGAAGGCCGCTTGCTCGATGGAGCGATGAAGTAAGGAATGTCGAAGGCAAAGAATGGACTCGAGCAGCGCAGGACAGGAGCAGTTGGAGGTCGACGGGAGAGGCCTTTGTCCTGCAGCGGACCTAGTGGGCGACTGATGACGACGATGAACTTGTGCATACTGCAGCATTTTTACTACTCTGATAATTATTAACACGACTGCTTGTAGCAATGAATGTAGCTACAAGCAGAATGTAGCAATGAATGTAGCTTGGACCCTCGGCTGTGGGTCCAAGCACCGTTTGCAAATGCTTTGTACTGATGTTAAAAATAAAAGCACCGATTGTCACAGCCCTGTAGCTCTGAATTCACCTGTGCCTTCTTTTGCACTGTGCTTACAGTGCGGTGCAAATGTTATAAACGTGCGGTACGTACACCATGTGCAAATGAACCGGTTAGAGCACTAGTGCTGCTGCCTCATCCTCGCCCAGTTTGCGTTTGCTTGTCCTCCTCAGGCATGCACAGGCAAGGGGAACGCTCTACTCCCTTACAGGCTGCCCACTGAAATTGCACACCGCCAGGGCTGGTGCGTCATCCTACGGCAACTCGGCCAGTACGCAAGCTCGGCCGTCCGATTCCACCCACAAGCAAGCTGTGCAATGTGCCAAGCCGTAGGCCACAGCAAAGAGGGCATACTCACACTGTTGCGCTCAGTGTGGGCGGCACTTGATGCGGATGAGTGCGCCTCACTGGCCAGTGCACTTTGCCAGGGCAGCACTGTCTGCTGGCAGAATGAACGGTATGCACGGGTCAAGTCGTGTGCGATCTGCAACCACGGCAGCATCAGTAGTGCTCTAGGGCCTGGCCCCATTTCTGCAAGGCCCTCTTCCCAGTGCGATGGGAGCAGGTCATATATGCACTACTGGCCAGTGTGAACCAGCACACCTTTTCAGAACAGTCGACCGAGTGTGGCAAGCCGCTTATGACGACGTTCACTTGCACTATCAGTGAGTTGATCACACGGATAGCCAACAGTGAGCAGTAATTTGGACTCTAACTTCGCGGAATGGAGGTACCAGCCTGCTTGAACAAATACAACTGCGCAAACCCAGAAATGACCATCCTTAGAACCCAGCTCTGCATTGCCGAAGCTTTCACTGATATCAGAGAAGACCCTTAGTAGTACTGTATGCATTTTGTTCGTTAAAAACTTGTAGCGCTTCATAAACAAAGAGAATTGCTGTACCGAGCAAGGCACGATATTCAGAGCCGCATGCTGCAGCGTTCACGCTTCACTCAGGCTGGAATGCAATCTTTGCGAGATTTCGCCTCTTTGCGAATGTGACTGGTATGGTGTCAAGACAAATTAGGTGCGCTTTAATAGTTTTGTTTATCACCTGTAAGCATAATAAATGGCGGAACGTATAAGCATTCGAGTCTGAGTAAGTAAACTTGTTTTCTCAAGCTTACCGATTTTTCAAAACTACACAAGCAAACATTGTAAAAACATTGTATAGGGATTGCACAAGGACTGCACAAACATTGCATAAAAACGCGCACAGAAGGCGAACCCGCGGGGTGTTTTGGATGCATTTGACACGATTCAATCAAATGCAAACTAGCAATGAAGCACTTCTTGTAGTGTGAGAGCCGAGCTGGAAATTACTGCAAAGAAATTACTGCAACCACAAAGCAGCAATACAGTCAAACCCCGCGATAACGAAATCTCACGAGTACGAAATTCCCGCTGCAAAGAAATATTTAGGATCCCCAGCGAACGTCCAGAGACGCCCATGTATTTCATATCTCACGGCAACGAAATGTTTTTGGAAATCAATCCCGTGAAATTCGCTGCAAGTTCGGTCGGCATTTTGCCCACACATTTGAGGCTAACAGTGACCAAAAAGTGCTTAAATTCCTTTTTTTCGGACTCGAAGTGCATAAACGTTTGCCAAAGCACGCCATGTTTGTTTACTAAAGGCCATGCAGCAAGCGGTCGTGGAGGCAACCTCGCAGCAACACCACCAGGTGGCGACACATGGTGACTCATGGTGCGGCCGCGCGGCTTTGGCTACGCTAGCTCGCTACCACTGAGCAGCACATGCGCGTTTGTTGTGTGTGCGGCGATCGGCGTGTTTGCTCTCAGTAAGATGCCTCCGCCAGCCCAAAAGCGGAAGTTTTTATCGCTACAAGCGAAGGCCCAAGTCAGTGGCCCAAGTGGTGGAAGGTAGGATAGCGACGACGAGTTTAGAACTGCCGGAACCTAGCTCTACCATTTTGAAAAGCAAGGCTGCTGCCACGTTTTGATGGCGCACGTGCGCAAAAGAAAACATTGACGGCTGTGGCTTTTCTGGACGTCAACAAAGCAGTGCTCGCTTAGTTCTGTTAAGAGCATTGTAACCAGGTGCACTGTCTGGAAAAGTTGGTCAACAGAAGAAGCTGGGCTTAGCTTGCGAGCTCAGACATGCGCAGTGTCGAGAGCGTGCAGAGAAGGCGAACCTGCAGGTTGTTTTGGATGCTTTTGACACGATCCGGTCGTTCTTAGGCGCGCACGACGACTAGCAATGAAGCACTCATTGTAGTGTGGGAACTGGGCTGTGAAGTTGCTGCAAGGTAAGGCTCGCAAAGTAATTATAACTGACTTTCGGAAATAAATTTTGGCTTGTGGCCGATTTTCCTGTCGTTTATGTTTCATTCTCGCAGCAACGAAATTCCCACAAAAGCGAATTTTTTTGGCTTTCCCCGGCGGTTTCGTTATTGCGGGGTTCGACTGTATAACCGACTTCCGGAAATAAATTTTTGGTTTGCGGGCGATTTTCCACCGTTTATGTTTCAGTCGAGTGGCAACGATATTCCCGCAAAAGAGAATTTTTTGGCCCTTTCTGGTGGATTTGTTATTGTGGGGTTCAACTCTCGATCTGAATAGGCATGGGCAGAAAATTGTTAAAAACTTATGCTAAAACTTAAAAACTTGTAATCAGGCGGCAATCACAAATTACCTACAATTTATTTCACTGTGAATGCAGTGCTGACTACCGAGGAATCAGCACAAAAGAAAAAAAACATCAAAAGAAAGGAAAACATCAGAGCAAAAAAATAACTTACATCAGTAGACTGGAATAACTCGGTGACTGTCTTTCTCATTATGGTCACAAGCTTCTTCCAGAATGGCTTCAGTTCCTTTAGGGAGGTAGGTGAAAAAAAAGGGAACAAAACAAAATTGGTCAATATAGAAAGTGGCCTCCCTGGCACATAGCACAGTTGACATGCGGCCCATAAGGAAGGGGTTATAAAAGTCACAAACATGGGCCAACTTTTCTGCAAATGCGAGGCTTTGCAAGAGCTGAAGAGCAATACTTTAAAGTCCAATAGGCACGGCTGTAGTGCAACAGTTATCGCCTCACAGGATCCTACCCAGCCTCAAGCTCCCCTCACAAATCAGCAAAGCCAACGGGCCTGAACAGTTGAGAAGAAGCTAAATTGTGGCTTAACCTTCTGGTCCGTTGTCTGGCCCAGCCCAGAAATGCAAGTTCAAAGTTAAATTTCGCCGTTTTTCTCACTGCGATGCACTCACATTCTTTGTATACATGATGCGCTACCTCCTGAGGAATAAGTGAACTTTGTTGAAGTTTACTCTTCTTTTTTTTTTTTTTTGCACAAAGATCCAGCACAATGCTCAGCACAGGCCTTCTGGGTCCCAGACTGTTTTCTCGTGCGAATTGTTCCCCGAGAAGCATGGCCACTTTCTCATCGCATGTGTTTAACGTTGGCGCACTTAGCGAAAGTGATGATGGCTTCAATGAAGAAGAAAATTGTGTGCCTCCATCAGATGTGCTGTTTGTGGCTATAGAACAAGAAAAGGAGGCAGGAGAGAAACTACAATTTTCTACAAATACTCCAGTAACAACCCTCACCTGCACCAAGAAAAATGCTTCGAGCAGTTTCACAGGCTGCTCAAATATCGGTAAAGGAGTTGCAACCAGATTGCCAGAAAAAAATTAATATCCTGCGAGTTTTTCTTGCACAGTTTGTGTTTTCCTTCGCAGCGCCAGATACTGGCAAAATAGTTCCGTACCATAACGACCAGAAAGTGAGTACAAGTTACGGACCAGAAAGGGTTAAAGAAGTGCCAATACTAATTAGCATTCTTTTTTTATCTCTGCTCCAAACAAAGGAGATTAAGGTTTTAAAAAATAGGGCGTAGCAACCACAGAACATGCAAAATACTACTTCACTGCTTTATAAACTTAAGCATGAAGAACAGCCTGTTTCAATCACCGTGTGTGTCGGAAAGTGAGGGCGGCACCAGCCACTCTGTGAAGCCATTTGCAAGTTAGTGCAACAGGGTTCCCAGTGACAGCGCAAGCATACGCATTTTTTACCCTTCTTCCCACCACCACAAACGGCATAACCGAAACCCCTTAAGAGCAACCATTTCAGGCCCTTTAGAGGCCTAGAAGCAGCAGCTGCCCCAAGGTAGGCGAGCGAGGCCATCTGGCGGGGCAACCGAGTATATTTGTTTACAAAATATCTGCTAGCACCTTGGGGGCACCATGTCGTGAGAACATCTGAAGCAAGTTCAGAGGCCTACAGTCATGCAGCCAGTTTGAACTTCATAACGGCAGCAATACTTGGTACCCATTAAACACCCCAGCGATGCTCCTTGCTTTAAGGGGGACTTGCCTGTTAACCTTCCTATGGGACTTGCGACTTCCTATGGGACTTGCCCACGGACTTAAAAGCAATCGTGCACCGATACGAAAAGTTTTACAAATACACTGAGATCTGCACAGGGGCCCAGTTTGCTTATTTTAGAAATGCGCCATTATGTACTGAAATAAAGGAATAAAACTCTCACTTGCTAGACAGCTAACGCTATCAGTAGAAACTATAAACCAAAACGTGTTTCTTATTTACTATTTCAGTACAGAAGTAATACAGTCGATCCCGCATATATCGAACCCAGATATATCAAATTATTGCATTTATCGAACAGTCCAAACATCCCCTTGTAAATCCTATGCAAAAGAAAATATTTTATATATCGAATTGTCGATGTATCGAACTATTTTGCGATCCCCTTAGAGTTCGATATATCCGAGATAGACTGTATATGTATTTCAAAACTAATCAAACTAGGCTGTTAAGAACATTAAAATATGTAAAACTTTTCTTATTGGTCACGATTATTAAGCCCTCGGCTCACGACTCCCACAGGAATGTTATCAGGTGAGTCCGTCTAAGCGGTACTTTTACTTTGCGCCAGCAAATTATCGTGGCTGGGGTAGCCATGTTTCGAACCACTGCACTGGTGCAACTTAAAGCAGAATTAAAATAAGCCTCAAGAAATGCACGCTTCGTAGTATAGCAAATAAATTGCCATTCTTGATGCAATTTCATAACCGGGTCGGACTGTATTTGCTGTAGGATATTCCACATGAACGAGCAACAGGTCTTGCTGATTTGGGCTCGGTTAATTTTACATAACCGCTCAACTCGACCAAATCTGTGCAGTCCTGTTAAAGATCAATGTGACGAGAGGTTATTATCAGCTTCAAAAACTGATTTTCGTGCTATGGTACTAGGTTAGGCAATATGCTCAAGCTTAATTAAGAAGGCCATGAAGACAAAATACAACCTGGTTCAGTTTGTAAGAACGAGCCTTTCGTAACTCACCCACAGCACTATTCTAACCAAGAAAGATTTTTTTTACCCAGAGAGAACAAAAGTATTGAAGAACTTTCAAATTTCGCACTGCAGTGTCGTACTACGAGCCAGCACTAAAACGGTTATTGTGTCACTGCACATTACATGCCCTTAACTCTTTCGCTACCGCTGGAAAATTAACCAATTTTTAGGGCTCCAAGAAAACTTTTTTCCCTGCTAAAAAATTGGTTAGGCACTAATTGCAGGAACGCAAAATGCAGATTATTTAACGGCCTTTTCAATGATACCAGTTTTTTATGTATCATAGTTATGAAAAAAATATCAAAATCAAAATTTTTGTCAAGTTGTCGAAAAAAATTGATAAAAAAAGAGTTGCGTATATCAAACCACCGGTAGCAGAAAAAAATTAGAATATATATTTTGTAGGGAAACATTTCAAAAACACGCCGTAGAAAAAATGTCGGCTTGCATGGAACAGTTTGTGAGATATAAAAAAAAAATGTTAGCATGCACGCTGCTCGTGTCATGCGGTGAAGCCCAACCTCCAATTCAAAATGTGCAATTTCGGGTGGTTCCCTGGAATAAATCTAGCGGTTTGACATTATCAGAGGCACCAATTTGCCCCCACATAACGTAAAAACATCTTGTCTATGACCAACTTTGCATTTACAGCAAGCACAATATTTGGGACAAGCACGCGATGCGGAAAAAAACATGCGTGAAGTTGAAAACGGGACGCCGTGGCTGATGCTTGTCGTTCCCGGTCAGTTACCTCTCAAAACAAAGCTGAGCTTTATTATCATCTTCTTACTCGCAATTGTAGCCTTCCTCGCAAAAATGAGGTATGATGAGCTAGAATCGTGCCCTGCGATCTTTGGTCGAGGAGCAGTTGCGCGATGAAAAAGATCAGCACAACGAGCCTCCTCTATTGCAGTGCCACCTAACATTTTTCAAATGAAACAGTACAAAAACTTATCGGAGGCTCTGTCCGAATAGACAGTTCAACTAAGCAGCAACATTAGCCACCCAGATATACCCTCGCATGGAAATGAAACTGGAAGGCGAACAGCTGGCAGTGTAAGGCCGGTTTGAAGCGCTGCCCCCGGTGGAACAGATATCTGGCGCCTGGGTGTGATCTTTTGACTTGCATCGGAAGTTCTTATTGCAGAAATCGAGTTAAGGGGGGGGGGGGAATCAGGAGCGGCGTGCTTTGTTCGAGGATCAGTCGCGGACGCCCCAGGCGCCATGGCAGGTAGCCTTGAAGTTGGGTAACTGCGTAGTAGCGCTAAATATGAATTTCGCGATGCAGAAACGAAACCGAAACTGTTGTAAAATGTTTGCGAATGGTCCTGGGGTAAGTAGAACTACCCCAGAACTTAGAACAACGTGCGCAAAGGCAATAAAACTGCCTAAAATCATAAAGTAGCTTTGTAACCAGGCACTGCTTGACATTTTCAGCCGATTTCTGGGATTATTACTGTTCGAGCGCGAACCTGACGATTGAAAATCATTTGTTAGTTCACCATTCACGCCCTGATAGCAAAAAAAAAAAAAAAAAAAAAAAAAACGTTGGTGCAGAGTAATTACGAGCTGCACACATTCTTCGTTGGTAGCAGTGACGCGCGATGATCACGCCCCTTTTCCACACCCAGGTGATTCAAAAGTGTGTCAAAAATCACGTTTCCGTTGCGAAAATGAAAACAAAACCAATTTTGAAAGGCTTTTTCTGATCTAACTCCGAACAGCTTTACTTGTTCGAGAAACGCCTGGAACGCTATGAAAAGGCGCTCCCAAAGTATCGATGAAATTGATCGATTTTGATAGGCGCGGTAGCGAAAGAGTTAAACAATCAAACAAAACTAGAGTCACCACTACAATAGCCATGTTTCCTGGAGGCTGGTCTGAACGGCAGCAATTGCATGAACATGATTCTGTGACATGACAGAGACTTCGCCAGAAAGAGGTTAGGGTGCCGCCACTACTTCATCTGCTTTCTTTATTACCGCGATTATTTGTTTGAAGCTTGCCAAAGTGTGTCATCATTATCGGGACAAAAAACTTTCAAGCGAAGCTTTGCCAGTCTCGCTGATGGCGTTACCTAAAATGCACTGCAGAAAAGCCAACTTCACACAATGGAAAGGCACATGACGACAAAAAAACTGTTTCAGTGGTCGGAATCAAACCTGGGTCGCTTGCATTATGAAGCCAATGTCTATCCGATTCCTCATTCAGACACTGTCAAAGCAGTTTCTTTCAGTACGGCATCATAGGCCATCGGACGTGGAGTTCCTCCCGCAAAAACTGAAAACTGCGCCTTGCAGACAACTATCGCCATCTGGCGTATTTATTGGCAACTTCTTTTTCAGTTTCAGTTTCGTTTGTTTACATTTTGAGAGCGGAAGTCGTGTCACGAGCGAAATTTGAACCCGAGATAGCTTTGAGTTGGGTGGAAGTTATTTTAATTCGTGGCGCGCTCCACGAAGGCTGGCTACCATCACTGGGACTTCGGAAGCTGCTGATGCTGATTTTTCTGACCCCAGCAGCAGTGATGACTTCGGCAACTACACGGGATCTTGAGATTGAAGTTTCAATGAAGCAGATATTTGAGTACAACAAGGGCACGCCCCCTTTTTGCCCCTGGGTCCTGTACAACACCAGCCGAAAAGGATGGAGAAGAGCAGGAATTGCAAGATCTGCTACGAAAAACAAAGGCACAAAACAGAGTGCATGTCTTCTGCTCCACTTGCAATGTTAACTTTTGCTTTAGGCCATCGTGTGACTGCTTCACTGAGTGGCACAGTCAAGGCTGCTAGGTTAATAAACCTTCAAAAATCCAGAACATGGTGTACAGGATTGATGTATATATTGAATGATAGCTAAGGAACCTAGGAACAACTTGTGTTTTCCAGATTTCCTAGAATAATTTTCTGGCTCACTACAATCGCCCATTTCTATTGTGTTTTATTTCTTGTGCATTTTTTTCTGTTTATCTGACAACTAAACTGAATAATTGTACCTCTCACAAAACTGCTGCTATATACACTCAAAAGAGCAAGCCATAGGCTTGCTCTTCATTCATGTATAGCAATGCTAACTGTGTCAAGTTGCTCAAGAGAAAAATTGACAGAAACACCAAAAATATGTCGTTTTTCCCCCCATAAAGAAACAGTTAAAACAGTTGAACAATGACAATCGGTGGGGTGGGGCTCAGCTTTCTCGTGAGGAATTCGTTTTCTGTTGTCTGAGTTAGGAATGACTCACAGGGAGTTAGCACTTTGATCGTTGGTGCTTTGACTTTGATTGCAGCGGCTTTGACTTTGGCACTTAATTTGATTTCCGCACGCAAGAAAGCTTCGCGTTTCAACCATCATCGTTGGACGGAGGGGATTAAATTTTTTTTAGTTTGCATTTTGTCTTCATGACCGCTTTAAACAAAGCCATGGCAGTGCCCCGCTTCACTGAGTACTTACATCGGAGGTCAGCTCTTTCCGGATCGACAAGTCATTGTAGGTGATGGCCAACGCTTCGGTGAAAATGTGCAGCGAGTGTTGGTCAAGGGGCTTCTTGTCACTGCCGCTGACCCCCAGGTCGCTGTTCAGGTCGAGGGAAGCGAGGTCAGGGTCATCCGGTAGCATGTTCTCCTTGGAAATACTCTTCCTTAGAGCCTGGCATTCCCGTCGGAGCACAAAGCAGATGGTGGCCAGGAACTCAACTGCAATGCAGCACAGATTTTATTTGAAATGATGCCCTGCCACAATCTGCCATCTACGAACAACCCTGCACCTTAACGTCAACACCTAGCACGCAATTAGTCACAGGGACAAAATCCTTTACCCTCTTGCACAGCTTTCCTAATTGAAACGGTGCCACTCTTGCCAAGATACAACGATGAATGCAACAAGGAGCGCAGCGCGGTTACTTGAAAGTCCACTGCTACAGTCAAACCCACTTATAACAACATATTGGCTATAACGACAGGAGTTCCTCAAATCTGAGGTCCTCCACATTGAAATCCAAGGTCCTTCCCATCGACCGCTTACATGGCGGCGTACCATTACAACGAGCACTCACAGCAGCCTTTGTGGGAAAAACACGAAAAAGCATATGTGCGAGATACAAAACGGCATCAACAATGTAGTTTCAGATCCCCAGAGCAGCACACGTGCTCATTTCGTGCACGCTGGCTTTCGAAATGCGCTCCCGTGGCGTGAGCGCGATTGATTGGCTTCACTGTAGGGCTCGCTGGCCCACCCATGTAATCTGCGCACAAGCTCACATACCAGCACAAGAGCTGGCGTGAAGGACACAGCCTCGCTACCATATCGCTACACTCTTTTGCTGGTAGCCTCATATAGCCTCGTATGATGACCCACCAGCCCTGGTACAAGGCTACATCAGCTATATTATGCTGGTGGCCTGAGGCGGCAGCAGTGCTACATTTCTGTCAGGCTCTAGTCTGTGTGTTCCTTCTTACGTGCGCAATCTTCTATCATATTTCAACTTTGAATTAGTCAACTCGGCAACTACCAAGAGAGTGTAATGGCTGCAAACGTGGGCCACGCGTCAAAGAAACAAAAAGCCATCCATGCATGCACCAATGTTGTCATCATTCGCGAGATATGCTTAGGGGTAAGAAAGCATTGACTGTCAACTTCTACAGCTTTAACTATCATGAAAGACTAAAAGAAGGTCATGGAATCCGCGAACCTCGACAGCAATGAGAAGAAACGGGAGCTTTTATGTGAGACGTACAAAAAGGTAGAAGGACGTCAAAAATCTGCCAAGAGAGCTGCCACTGGTCGAGAGTCTGCCTCATCGTCGGGCAGTGACTGCGACGAAGACATTCCTGCACCGCAGCCTATATGAACTGCCAAGGTGCCGGACTACATCACAGCCCTCAAGGGCCTTGTTTTAATGCGACTGCATTTCATTCACTCGCCTTGTCCCTCCATACGGCGTTGTTGTTGTCCGTCCGCACCCCTCCCCCATTCTCCTCGCCACTCACCCCCTCTCCTCTCCGATAGCAAACCTCTCGCGAGGGGCATTGGATTGGTTTCGATTGGATTTGAATTAAAGTGGATTGTGTTGGATTGCGTTGCGTCATAGCCACGCCACGTTGCGTCATAGCTGTGGCAGGGGGTTCACGGCAGGTTTCACACGATGGGAGAATCAACCTAACGGAAACAACAACGGAACCCCCTATGCGTCGCATCTACACAGGGGTTCCTGCGAGGGGAGGTGGGAGTAATTTTTATGAGGGGACTATCCGAGGAGCACGCCGACCACTTGGACAGCCTGGGAAAGACTGTCGTGCACACTACAGTGAGAAAGCAAGCTACCATCACTTCGTTCCTGCAACAGAAGTTAGCACACATTATTTGTATTTCTCCTTATTTTTAAAGCTGGATATGTTGAGATACTGACAAGACGACTTTTTGTGGAATTATCCTGTTACAAGTGGGTTTGACTGTATCTGTACTAAACTAGAAATCAATACCCCATGCGCACTAGTTTCATTTACCTGGCCCAAGTGTGCCTTCAATTTCACTATTACATCCTAGCTGTTATGGCACTGAATTTATGGGACTGCAGGCAAACAGGACGTATGCACACATCCAAATTCATGCATCAAGGAGCAAGGCACAAATGCAGAGTACCACACTGGAGAGAACAACGAATGCACTTTTTTTACCCACAATAATCGACGCATGTTCTGGGGTGTATTCATCACGCACGTTAAATCTTCCTCTGCATCATTTTCGGGCCGAAATTTCAACTTTCTGCGCTCTCCCACACGGCAGGAGCCAGTTTTCCGTCATGTTTTGCAAACCTCCCATCACTGCCACCAGGGCCGTACTCAGAGGGGGGGTTTAGGGGTTCGAACCCCTCCCGAAATCTTTTCCAGGCAGCACGTAAGCAATACTTACTGTTGCTTTCAGCAAAACTGCCCCCTTCCCAAAATCCATAACATCCCCCCCCCCCCCCCCCCCCTCCCCCCCGAAAAAAATTTCTGGCTACGGCCCTGGCTGCCACGACATGAAGTTGCGGAGATACTGTGACCAAAGCCGGGCTACTAGCTCAGTCCCAGAAGACCCCTTTAACACTTTCGTAACAGCGCCTATTCCTATCGGTATTATGTTATCAAATACAAATTCAAATTCTGGCGCTCTCCAAGCTCTCCTGGACCGCTAAGGCCATCCAAAGGGTAAAAAGTATCTCATCAGTTTTGCTTTCATGTTCCTTTTCTTTGCTGCGAGGGGAGGGGGGCGAGTAGATTTTTAAAGCTTCTTCGCTGTCGGGCACACATGGTTTTGGTTACGGGGTTGATGCCGCTTGGCGATGCTCCACAGGAACGGCGAATTTCGACGGATTCCAATGAATCTGAGCCACAGACTTCAGTACGGACGGAAAAAAATCTACCTGGAACATCAGCAGATATTTGCCGATTTTGCTTTCTCTTTTGGCTGTGCTATCCGATGCTGCCACGCACTGATGTACACATACCTGGCCGGTTCTAAAGGTCACAGCTCTTATCTTAAGGGTGTTGACTTCGTTCCGGCGGGACCACTTGGCACTGGCTACACAAAGAGTGGAGCTAGCCTTTGGTTCACCACGTCGAGAAACTGCCTTGCACGGTGGCATGATGGGCACTCATGCTTATATTGTTGTATGTATGTAAGAAACTTTTGTACTTACAGAGCTTATATTTGCAGTATTATTCTATAAGGGCCTTGTATACAAAGTGTATATTTTGATTTTTTTTTTATGCTTACCCTGTGCAAAGTAGCATTGATGATGTCATTTTTTTTCCTTTGCTACTTTTTTATTTTGATATATTTTTATAATATTCGTAAGAAATCTGTTGTTTGAAATTAATGCTGTTGGAAAGACCTACCTTTCCTCTATCATTTTGTACCTTACACTTCAGCATCAATCGTTTCCTGTAGCAGGAAAAAAATATTTCGTGGCCCGCTCAAAAATAAACGACTTTTCCACTGTCACGAAAGTGTCGGTGAAAAAAAGTGGAGAAAGCATGTCAGGATTAAAAAGCTTACCAAACCAAGAGACTTTCCATGCATTAGAAGCTACTGAAAACCAGGAACAAAATCTATATTATCTCTGCAGATCTCCCACATGTGAAGTTGTCTATCTCCAGCCGTGGCAAGCTCGCCGCATTAGCGCCGTTCAAAGGTCAAACAAACACCTTGCCACGCAGCGTGGAAGGGGATCAGATAAACAGGACCCTGCATCTTGGAAGCTGTGGGGAATGCAATTACGAGGCACCGGCTGTGTTCTAGCAAACGTCATGGCTGAATTCTGCAAAGTGCAGCCTGCACCTGCGTTCTTACAATACAGAATACGCATTGACTGGAAACAGTAATAAACCAGTGCAGCCACTGCGAGGAATGCATTCACTCCGCGAGTACGTAAACACTATGTGGCATGCTCCTAGATCTGGCTCCTTTCAATACAAAAGTGGACCAGGCATGTTTTCTGGCACGATCGAACCCCAGTGCAAAACATACTTCAACGAAAATTCTGTACAAACAAAGTATTTCTGATTTTTCCCTGTCAGAGAGAGATGAAAAGACGCATAGACTAAGGGGGAGATAGAGAAGGAGAGAGAGGGGGTATGGAGAAAGGGAGAAAGAGGGCTTCATCCCCTCCCCCACCCCACTTACGGATGGGCTTGAGCGGAGCGATCTTGGTCAGCTGCGAGTAGAAGACCCGAAAGGCGGCCGGGCAGATGGAGTGCAGCAGCAGACAGCGGTTGAGCTGCTGCATGCGGTCCGCCTCTGGGTTGAAGTAGCTGTTGCGGAGCAGGGTGGCCAGCTTGTAGGCCATCCGCGGCCTGGAGTCGGCCATCAGCGACAGAAGCTCCTCCGGCGGAGTCACCTCCCAAAACTGCACAACACGAGCGAGCTGCAGGCCGCACCGGCAACACGCACGCATACTTCACGTTTGCCCCATACCGCCCCATTACTCTACTCCAGTTCATATGCAGCACGTAGCAGAAGAGAGGCTACGGAAGTCGTCGTCTGCAAGAAATAAATAAATCTTGGCACACCGCCTTGCGTCGCGCACCAGGGAATAATGATGATGGTTGGCGTTTAATCGCACAGGCCAACAAGGGCAAAGAGCACCAGAGAAGAAGTTATTTAATGAGGAGAAGTGATTACCACAAAAAGGTAGGTATAAAAACGTGCAAACTGGACATAGTAAAATCAACGAAAGAGAATGGTGATGGCCGGTGTATAGGGCCATATTTGATTATGCGTGATAGGAAATGAGGTTTAAAAACTTAACATCTGACAAATACTTAAACACGCGTTTAACAGAAACCATGGCATCGTCACCCAGAAACAACGATGGGTGTAGGGGAATATGTTGTCTGTACAGTTGTCTGAAGTGTTTGTGTCGTGTTGTGTCAAGTGCCTTGCATTGTATGAGTATGTGGACTACGGATAGGCCCTCCCCACACCTGCTACACAGGGGTCTTGGAGATCCCGTGAGCAGGTGCGAGTGCGTTACATGCGTATGGCCTATCCGTAACCTAGCTAAGGTAACTTCAATGTGCCTGTTGTGTGGCGAGTCAGTAGTGTATTGTCCCAAGTGTGGTTTTATGACGTGTAGTTTGTTGTCTGTCTGTTCACTCCAGCCTGCTTGCCAAGTTTTACGGAGTTGCTGTCTTATGTGTGGCTTGAGGTCTGTGTAAGGTAGTGTTGTTATGTCTACTGTGTTTCTGAGTGCAGCCTCGGCGGCCATTTCATCCGCCAGTTCATTTCCGCCGATGCCAGAGTGGCCTGGCACCCAACACAGTCACCTCAGGGTTTGAAGAATATGCCAGCACAATTGATTTCAAGACAAGGTTAACTACATGGTTTTTCGAGGACTCTCCGGATGACAATGTACGGACGACACTCAGCGAATCTGTATAGATGATGGATTTAGGAATATGATGTTCAACTATGTGGCTTACAACCAGAAAAATGCCATATGCTTCGGCCGTAAAAATACTTGTCTTTACATTCATTGTTCTATATGCTTCGAAATTGGGCCCATGTGCAGCACAAGACACTGCAGTGAACGTTTTCGATGCATCGCTGAAAAACTCTGCAGCCTTGTATTTATCCTGCACATACATGAAATGCTGCAAAATCCCACTTCTTGGGGTCCTGTTCTTATTGTATTTTAAGAAAGACAAGTCACATGCAACAGGACGAAGATGCCATGGTGCTACAAGATGACTTGTATGTGTCTACAAAGGAGACTTCATGAATAGTGACCTCGTCCCTCACTCTGTGCGAGAAGGGAACAGGAATCGATGGGCGATTTAAAAAGAGCCTTGATGTGGATGTATCATTAAAAACCGGTTTAAAAGGATGGTTGTCCATTGATGAAATTTTAGAGGCATATAACAAGTCAACATAGGTTCGCTGGTGTGATAAGCACCATTTGTCACACTCTGCGTAAAGACTCTGTACAGGGCTCGTACGGAATGCGCCACAAGAGAGGCGAAGCCCCAAGTGAAGCACTGGGTCGAGCATTTTAAGTGCTGTTTTCGTGGCAGACCCATACACAACACTCCCATAGTCCAATCTAGACCCCACAAGGCTTGTGAAAATACGTAACAGGAGTTGCTTGTCCGTTCCATAGGACTGGTGGGACAAGATTTTAAGAATGTTGAGAGCCTTTAGACATTTATGTTTCAATTGTTTAATGTAAGGGATGAAAGCTTTTGTAATGTAATGTAATGTAAGCTTTTCATCCAACACCACACCTAAAAACTTGTGTTCCTTCCTCACAGGAATCGATACGCCATTAAAGGGATCCTGCAACACTTGCCATCGACTACTAGTAATGTATTTTGGGATAAAGTCTATTGTCCCAGAAATCTCCTCCCGCAAGAATTATGAAAATCCGTTCACAATTAACGAAATTACGCGTGATGAGAAATCGCGCATAATCGTTCCCTCTCAACTCGACCGCGGGCAACGCGACGAAAGCTGCGCGCTCTCTCCCGGAAAGGGGGGCAGCTCGCGGCGTTCTCTTCAACGGCCTTCGATATATCACATGCCGGGTAGTTTTCTCCTTTTCTCCGCAACGCGGAGGGGCCTATTTCCGGTCTGGTGCCACAAAAAAGCAGCCATGGGTGCCTGCTCGCAAGTGCGCGCTCGGGCTGGTAGGGCGTTTTTGAAGCAATAAAAATTTGTAGTCGAGTGGTCCCATTGAAAGGGAAGTATTGAGCTCATCACTCAAACTCCGCGCGCACTCAAAACACAAAAGAAACGGCAAAACCGTGCCTACAGGTTCAGGCATAGAAGAGGTTCGTACACAGCGATGGCGACGACGGAAATGGGAGAATCTAGCCGCGAAGTTGACCAGTGACAGCCGATCGGGCAGCCATGGCCTATGTGACGTCCCTCAGGCCATGCATAATGAGGACAACTGAAGAGAGAGCGGCTTGTTTTTCCGCGTCTTTCACATCGATTTGCGCGCTCACCGCTTCACATGCATGTGTAATATTTGGCTCAGGTATTCCTGGCAGTGTAATCTAAACGTTGCGCAGGTTTACTTGCACTGCTCAAAGAGTGTTGCAGGGTCCCTTTAAGGGTAATGTCTGGGTCCGGATGGATCCCACGCTTCCTGGAGAAGACAACACAGGTGCTTTTTTCTGGGTTAAGTTTAAAACCGTTCTTGTCTGCCCAGCTGGCAAGTTTTTTGATACCGAGCTGGACTTGACGCTCACAGATGGACATATTGCATGATTTAAAAGATACCTGGACGTCGTCTACATACATTGAATAAGAAATTGTAGGTGGCAATGCCTTCCCAAGGGAGTTCATCTTAAGCTGCAGTGGGGCGTGACCCTGATGTCAAGATCACCGATTCGGGTCTGGCTCAAGAGTTTTTCTGCCTGCTGCTGCTTGGCGACTTCAACCAGCAATTGCCCAGTTCTTTGTTTCTTGGCTTTGTACGCCTCACCAATTATACTTGTCAAGAACTTCGATACCAAGAAGACAGACAATGAAGCGACAGATCTTTCTGTGTCAGTTGACTTAATTACAAGAAAACGGGTATAGTTGTTTACGGTTGTTGGAAAGACAGTTGTTGGAAGAGGTGGAAATGAAACTTCAGTGCGGCCCCTTTTCGGAGGCCGATCACGTTTGGAGGGGGGTTTTGAAAATGCCATATAGCATAGTATAAAAGCAGGGAGACGGGGGTACTTTCTCTTTTGACCTTACCCTGGTAGTCAAAGAGGTCCCGGAGCTCCCTGTCTGGTAGACAGGCAGGGAGCCCATCGGCCGGAGCTTGACCAAGGCTCCGACGGCCACCGTTTACGGCTTCTACCCTTCACCTTTAAACACCTCACCACGGTTGGACACGGCTTATGTATGGGAGCTCGGGGTCCTCGGTGTCGCTGCTCACCGTCACCATGAATACTCAAGGTGCCCCGTGCGGGGGCGCACCAGGGAATAGGACATGTTCGAACGACCAATGTTCGAAAAGCAGCTTTTATTTGTTTAGTTTGGAAAAAAACTTTTTCAAAACAATAATAAAGATACGAAAATAAACTAAGCACACACAAATGAATACTGCTACACAACGGTTTCACGTTGTCGGCTCAATGTCCAAGTGCGCGCGTCTCTAGCACTCTGCTTGGACACGCGGCACAACCTCAAAGTTTCTCTTGTAACAAATACTGCAAGCAAAAAACTATCGAATATTGCAGCTGTACATAAACTTAGTCTGGTCAGACAACACTAGCAACATCCCAATCATCGTAATTCAGTTCACAGCATTTCCACCTTCATCGCTTCGAACCGCGATTGCGCCCTCCTTTTCTCGTCGCAGCAAGCACCCTATTACACTCTCCAGCTTTGGCAGTGTCGCAAGCTGTGTATCAAATGGAGTGCAGGTAAGCCTAACCAGAGCGCCCAACCAGAGTGCGGGGGGCAGAAGCATAGAGCACCTTGAAGTCTACTATCTTGCGGGCCTCCAAGAGCAGGTTGATGAAGGAGAGCTGTACTGAGCAGGAGTCGTGCAGCGCGTCCTTGTTCTTGGCAATCAGCACCTTGAGCATGCTGTGCGTCAGGGGGTTGCCAACCATGTACGCCAGGCCCTGAATGGGAAGGGGAGGGGGAAATGCACCGCTCGCACAGAAGCCTCGTCAACGTCGATGACAGTCTCTTAACAGCGTTTACAGGTGGCACGACTCGGAACAGCTACAAATGCCCCCAGAGTCAAGTTGCAGCCGTACAATCAACCCAAAAGCCTTTGAGAGTCAATCTCCAGGCAAAACAAAGCGGGGCCTAGGATGTCAAAGAACACTACTACCAAAGGCATAGAGGTGTGCAAACAAAATTAAATTCGAGTGACCATGTTTGTTCACTTTGCTTCAACGCGATTAAAAAATACCGTCCTTTGTAAGCCACAAAATTTGTAAGGGTCACACTGTTTCTTTTCTCGTAACTAGGATTGGTTTAGATAGCCTGCAAACCAAACCCCGACAAACAGGGTGGGGGTGATATGGGCAGTGTGTCATCAGCACTTAACTCTTTCGTTACCGCGGGAAATTGACCAATTTTGAAGGGTCTAACAAAACATTTTTTTTGTGCTATACATATTGGTTAGGCACACATTGCAGTGACATAAAATGTAGATTATTCCACGCGCTTTCCAACGACACCAGTTTTAATAATGTTTTCCTAAATAATGATTACGAAAAAAAATTATCAAATTCGAAATTTTTGTCTACGCGTCGAAGAAAATAAGAAAAAAGTAAGTTGCGTTAATAAACCACCAGTAGTAGAAAAAAATTAGAATATACATTTTGTAGGTAGACATTTCAAAAACCTGTCCTAGAAAAAAAATTGAGTTGCGCAGTACAATTTGTCAGATATAAAAGAAAATGTCAGCCCACGTAGTGCCCGTGCCATGTGGTGAAGCCCAACCTCTATTTTAAGTTTTGCTATTTTGGATAGTTCTCTAGAAGAAATCTGGTGGTTTGACATTATTAAATGCCAAAATTAGCCTCCACGTGATGTAAAAACACCTTGTCAATGATTATGACCGGCACAATATTGAAGGCAAGCAAGCGATGTGAAAAATCCGCTTGGAGTTGAAAACCAAACTCTTTGGTGTATGGTAGCTTGTTGACGTTCTGATGATCACTTATCAGTCACAACTTTCATTTGCAGTTTATTATCATGTTCTGACTACTCACTATGGTAGCCCTGCTTTCAGGAATAAGGTACGACGCGCTAGAATCATGCCCAGCAAGCTTTCACCAAGCCGCCGTCGGGACCCAAGCTTTCGGTTTTTTGTCTACATTTATTTTTGCCCAGCTCCAGTAAACGTTTTACTCACTCTTATGTTTGGTTCGTGTGGCTGCCACAACAAGAAACTCAACGATTTGCACACTGAAGCAACGGCATTTGCATTTTGCCCATCACCAACGCCAATTTTTCTTTTTCCCTCGTTCACTATCACTTGTATGGGTTCACTATGTGTTCGCTCCACCCATGCCAACGACGGAATACTACTTTCAAGACCAGCCCTGCTTACAAAGACGAGTTTTATCTATGTTCACACACTACCACCTTAATTAGAAAGGTCCACTTGCACAGCAGTACAGTGCTCCCAACGTTCCTTCCACTACCAGAATGTGCCTCTGAAGACTCACTTTTCCTCTCCTAACAACCATGCTGCGCACAGGACGATGCTTACCTGATTAACTCGAACCCTGGAGTCTAGAGAGTTCATGTCCTGGGCATTCTTGTCAAGCAGTGTTTTCGCAAGGGCCTTGCGTTCCTGCAAAAAGAAGAAGGAAGATTCATTGAATCAAAGCCCAGACAAAAGTTCATCGGTCTCAGTTAGTTGCATTCAGCACACACCCCCTCCATTATCTCGAGAGGCTCATAGACTGCCGAAGGTGCTTACGTATTCTGGAATTTTTTCCTCTCTAGATTAACACGAAAATAATAAAACTGCACTTACCATAGCTTTGTAACTATGGTCCACGCGCAATAAATTCCATCCCACAGAGTGGAAGAAATCCCAGGTGCACCCCCACACCTGGGAACAGCATCCTTCTATTGTGCCTCTATTGAGAGAACAGTCACTAGGGCTGGGAATCCAGTCAATGAGCAGCTATGCTCGGCAGCAGGATGTTTTTGGCCACCGACTACTGACAGGTCCCAAAGAGATGAGAGGGTACGTACACCACGCGCCATGGCGCCAAGCATCTCAAGCAACAGTTTGCACCATATTTGAATGAGACCGCCCCCCCCCCCCCCACTCTATGTTTGCTTCATTTAACTGTGTTGCAGCTGCTCACGTGTTTCCTCCCAAATACTCCGTTTTTGCGGCCCAATTTGTTGATTAGTACAGGCAAAAGCAATCCCATGAATGTTTCACAATCAAATAAAAATGTCAGCCAGCTGAGCCCCTTTGGCATTTCCAGCTGCCCTCCTGAATAGGCAAAAACTGGTTTTTTATCCATTGCGAGAAAAAGAAAATGGGATATTGAAGTCGCCTGACCCAATCAAACTGAACCATCAAATGCAACCTCTGTGCAAAATTTGAGCACAATGAAGAAAGCGGTGGGGCACACTGTTTTTTTTGTTGTTGTTTCTGTAAAACGCTCTCGTGTGTTGAACACGAATGCCGAGTTGAGCTTGAACTTGCGACTATGCAGTTTGTGTAAAAAATATAGAAACCAAGTAAATGACAAACAGGAATGCGCGATGAGTCAGTATTAAGCAACTTACTTATACCCCTGCAGCAAAGGAAGAGTGCACAAAGTAGGTCACACAATGTTGATAAAAAAGGGATAGAGTAAGAAACAAGAAGTGGCTGTAGGGCCACACCTCACAGGTTTGCTTGAGAAAATTGCTCACTCAAGTGGCTCGGTACCATGCAGCAACATCTTGTGAAAACCACCACTGAAACTCGAGCCAATCTAAGATGGGGACAATCACGAGGAACACCAGTGATTTTCACCAACTTGATTTTCTATGATGGACATGCACCAACTAGTTCATCTCTCCATTTTACTTCACAGAAAACCCGTCTCCGTGCTTCAAATCCCCTCAAAAAAGAGGGGAGAAAGGGGAAGAGGAGAAAAAAAAAAAAAAATTAGAGCCGTTCCACTCAATGTGAAAGCTGTCGGAAGTGCAGAGCAGTGATTCGCCATAACAAACTGTAGTGCCATTATCCGTTCCCTGCTATTACCTGATGCAATTCAAATTTCCCGCCTTCGCAGTGCTCGCACTCCCCCTGCCTGAAACAGTGCCAGCGGGAGTTCTGTTCTTTTTGTGTCTGCTTCTCCTTCCGCACGTGCCGGCATTGCACTGCCACCTTGCCACCTTTTCTCGCTTACTATCGTAAAAACCAACGCAACGAGCGTTCCTGTATAAATTAACGTGGGCACTGCCAGTTAATTACGTATATTTGGCCTCGAATGTACCTACAGTTTTCTTTGCGCAAAACAACGGGGAGATGTAGGACAAGCACCAGTGGTTCACGAGTCTCGAACGCTTATGACTATATAAACCACTTGGCTTTCAAAGCCTTTGGGTTACGCCGCGACGACGGAACGCAGTGTGGGTCTACTTGGGTCCAGCGAGCAAGCTACAGACGACAAGGCTAGCCCCTAAAGTGCTCTGCACTTAAAAGATGGGGCTTAGTTGGGACTACATACGTGCATGGGGAACAGCTCAAAGTAGTCCGACATCGCTTTCAGCACACCCCTGACAGCCAATGCCCGGTTGTGTGGGCACGTATCAGCCAGGAGGTCCTGCAAGACAAAGAGACGGGGTTAAATGAAGCCCTTGCTGGCACCAATGTGCTGAATTGACTTAACAAGAGTTCTGTCTAGAGAACTTTGCAGGCATCGCAGCATTAAAGGATGGGACACAATAAAAGAGCATGTAGAACACATACTAGGTCGTACCCTTTCTCTGTATACCATCCTTTAATGAACTGTTTGGAATTTTTTGCGGCTCACCAGCGCCATATCTCCAGAAATTAGTAATTAGACAATTCCAGAAATGATAAATGAGTAATTACCTCACAACTACATCAAACCAAATTAACAAGTGAGGGTAAAGCGCTTCTCCAAGACCCTGTTTGTTCCATGCATACCGCTACGCTCGTCAAAAATGGTCGACTAAATTGAAGTTCACCTTTGAACTACAACCTTTCATGTAATATTACTCTGTTTTTCTATCTGTTTGCGATGTGACGCAAAACAGTTCACTCACTTTTGGTCATTTTTCATTGATTGTGGCACAGCGGCTAGCACCAGTAAACAAAACTGTGCAAATGTGACCCAAATAAATCCAAATAAGAGGCGGAGAAGGCGCGTAGTGCCTGCAGCTTTAGAGCTAAGCAAAAGACAACTTCCATGGCCACTCAGAGCCTTGATGAAACCGAAACCATAACCTCATTGAAACCGAAAATGACCGAAAACACAATGTTTCAGCCAAGTTTTCGGGCATGAGGCATGGCAGTCGTAGCTCGCGGCACAATACGGGTTTTGCGGCGCAGGAAGGTGCTGATAAACGAATTTGGCGTTATAGGGGCAGTTCGGCCAAGGTAAACAGGTTTGGCGCTCAATGGCGCAAATGGTGCAGATGTTCCAGCCCTGCATATGGACATAAATGAAAGGCTGACAGCTTCGCTTAAAAATATTAAAAAATGTTTAGCGAGAGCCAGTCACAGAGCGGCAATATTTTGTTCGTCGCACTTCTTCCTTGGTCAGGGCTAAGTTCGGAAAAGCATGGGCTTGCTATCTAAAAAAAAAAGGGTGCTTGCTATTCGCTGCTGTTTTGTGTGGGCGTGTACATATACCTGGCAGGCAGTAAGCAACTCAGTTCTGCTTGGCTTTGCTGCCCACCACACAATCTGACACTTTGCTGGCAAAAAACGTAGGTATGATTATAATTAATTAACGCTGCGTCAATAGTGATAAGAAAATACAAGCGTTGCTGTACGGCTCATACTCGATTCTAATGCACATGAAATTTTGGGACAAATGTTCCAGGAAAAATGCGGACGAGTAAATAAGGAGAAAGTGACATGTTAAGTTGAAGTAGTTTAAGAAAAAGGACGAGAAAATTTATCAGTGGCAGGAAAAGCGGCCGTGGGTAGGGGATTTCTTCCGAATGCGCAAGAATTTCTGGGCGTTTAAATTAATGCATAGCCCCCCCCCCCCCCCCCCGGTGTGCATCATAGCCCACGTTAAACTGCAATTACAGTTTTTGTAGGGTCACATATTACCACTTTCTGAACTTTTTGTAAAGTTAGTCCTTATCAAATAAGATTGCCGGGCACAGCATACAGCGTAAGAAGCACACAGGTGCTCGCTCAAAACACAGGACAAGATAAGCAAGCGTGGCTATGCGCTGGTAACAAAGCAAAAAACACAAACCCCAAGGCATAGCTTGTGATTGATTGATTGATTGTAGGGTTTAACGCGCCGACGCAACGCAGGCGATGAGGCGCGCCGTAGTGGAGGGCTCCGGATTAATTTTGACCACCTGGGGATCTTTATCGTGCGCCGAAATCTCGTACACACGGGCGTTTTTGCTTTTCGCCTCCATCGGAAGGCATAGCTTGTGGCAACATAAACTTGCAGCTAGTGTCAGTGTTCACCAGGCTTCACTTGAGACGTGTTTGCTCCAATGGTTGCACGCTAACACTACAAGGCGGCAGCGCATTAAAGAGGCAATGAAGATAAAATATAATTTTGGCTCATTAAAGAGACTGCTTTGTCGTGATAACGACTAAAATAATTATATTGCAAACTTCAAACAAATAATGAACATATCAAGGAAAACACGAGCCAGAGGACACTTCCCAGCCACTTCCCAGCGATTTCTCAACGACGCCACCGGATCTTGTTCGAGCAATTGGCATCTGCCGGCCTAAACCACTGCCAAGAAGCGCGACTCGTTGACTGCAGTGGGGCCGATAGCCCCGTTTCACTATCATCTGAATGCTAAAACGCAGTTTACGCAGCAATAGAAGTTTCCAGCGCTGGACTACCCAGGGTTCGTACAGGCTTCAAAGGCAAAAATTCAAGGATTTTAAAGGACTGTCAAGGACCAGAAAACACATTCTCAAGGACCCCATCTAATGCTTTATGTGGGATTATTTATAACTTTTCCAACACAACGCAAAAGTTGTTTATTGCACAATACCCAAGAACATTAGTGCACAATACTCAAATAAGTGCTAACGAGTTGTTGAAAGCATTCCCAGCTTTATTTTTTGGTTGCTGTTTAGAAGAAGTTCTTTCTTTGTTTTTGCTATTTTTAAGGCTGTTTTCTTTCGCAATGCATGCAATGTTGCCGGTATCACCTGCTTTGTCAGCAAAGGTGTCAGCTAAGATATTAAATCAGCAACTGTTGCCCTGATGCTGTCATTCACCTTTTCAAGACTACGTCTTTTTGACTGCTTTGTTCCTGCAAGCTGCTCTTTTTTTGAGATTCAAGATCTTGGAACATTCATTTGTTTTGATATAAGTCATAATTAGTGGATTCATCAAGCAGGACGTCGCAAGTCTCACTGCTATACCTCCCGTAGAGCGGACCAAAAATATCATGGCAGATTGTATCATGGCAAGTTGGATTGACAAGTTCCTGCTTCTAACGTTGCCTCGTCCTTAACGAAAATTCGCTAAATGTGTTGCAACTTTGTCCAACATGCTGAAACTTGATTGTTACAACATTTTTTTGCATTAGCTAAAACTTACAATCCAAGATAAACACTTTAAATTCTTGTGAAAAGACAGATCCACTGATCATCACCCATAAAAATCGAGGGTTTTCAAGGACTGCTGAAAAATTCCAGGACTTTCAAGGCCCTGAAATTGAAAGTTCTAAATCCAAGCGTTTTCAAGTTTTTCAAGGACCTGTGCGAACCCTGAACCATATTACGTGGCTCCTGTCCATGTTACACCACCGTGGCATAAAGTTTTACGATATTTCTAGCTTGTTCGTTTAAAAAAAAAAAAAAACCCTGCTGAGCGAGTTACCGCATGCTACTTCTCTAACAATTAATCAAGGTTGTAGTCTTCTGCCTTCGTGTCCCTTTAAACTGGTTCTAAATCACAAGTGTTGGAAGCCATTTCCCGCAAACGTTAAAAACGCGCAGGGGAGGGGGGAAGCCCACCTGCATGACGGCGAAGTGCCTGGACAGCTCCTCCTGCTGCAGGGCAACCTGCGTGTTCTCCAGCAGTGGGAAGGAGTCGAAGAAGATCTTGGCCGCCCAGTGGCGGACCTCGTAGTGTCGGGCCTGAAAGACGCCCAGTAAGCGCACCCCGCACAAATCGAGGCAACAAACGCACACAGCCATCCTCCCGAGCAGTCTTCATTCGTGACTGCAGCAAGGCAAGCTGGCAGCAGTTCCGTTTCACTAGTGATGCCACCCCTAGTGAAGCGAAATTCAAGTGCAGCGCATCGTATAGGTTGTATCCACTGGCGAGGCACGCGTGCAGGCAACCATGCAAGTGCGCCGTCACTGGTTACGTTGGGCTACACGGTGTGGCGGTACTATACTCGGTGACAACTTAAAGGGGCCCTAAATAGGCTTCCGAATGTCGCCATTTCAATCGCGCAATCGCTAGAGTACCCCTTCACGACAACGTGTACCAAATATTACACCTCTGCGTAAAGCAGGGGCCGCACAAACACGAAAAAAAGATTTCACTTCCTCCCTGGCTCACCAACCATACCTTGCCGCCACACTTGCGCGCTCTGACGCAGTTCTTTCCGGCTCTGACGCGCCTCTATGACGCACGAGACACTGCCCACTGCGGCGCCGCGAACGCGAACCACAGCGACAGCGCTCACCGTGCAACCGGAATCTGGTGGGCGGAGCATGCGCGTCGAGTGCTAAAAAAAAAAAGCGCGCGCAGGGCTTGGCGCAGCCAATGACTGCACGTACATCAAGGAGGGTGATGGATTGCCCTGTTTCTCTCGGTGGTCTTGCGCCGAGTCGATGACGTCGCGGCTTCCACAGTGCTTCGGAGGAGCTACTAGAGGAGGAGAGCCCCAGGCCTTATGGGTGGCCCCTTTTAATGAGCGATAACTCGGCTAATACTTAACGCATTTAAACAATTTTTGCGGGATGACGTTCCTTGGATAGTACTCCAGTGACTGCGCACGCAAAATCGTAACATTTGGCAGCCTATTTAGGGCCCCTTTAAGAACGGCACCGGAAGTTGCCGCTGTGCCTTATCACCGTAGCCGGATGTTTCTCTGCGCAGCGCAAGTAGGGCCTTACTGGGAATATTTTGAACATGGCGTGAGCCGTTCCCGTGATTTTTTTTACTTAATATGCTTACAAACGTCTCCAGTGACGACAAACAAACTGCGTGAGACAAGGCAGACGATATCACGCATTCATAGCAAACCCCTTTCAAAACGCGCGTGCACCGACGTCACGGGTCCGGTGCATTGGCGGAGTGACACACTACATGAGGTGGTGCCGTTCTTGAGTTGTAACCGAGTATAGTCCATGCCAAGCCCGATGTGTGCTGGGCGTTCCAAACTCTACCCCACCGAACACAAAGTAATGCCTCGACTGCAATGTGAGTGCAATTAATAACATCTCTGTTGACACCACTGTTGAGAATCTGGTTGAAATGGAGCAGACGACACACCAGTGTTTGTTTTGAAATGGAGCAAACACACCAGTGTTTGTTTTTTTCGGACGGCGTGTGGGCACAGTGGCACAAGCCGCACCATATCCATGGTGTTTCGGCCATTCTCATGGCCGTTTTCATTGTTGCCAAGCAAAAAAAATTGACAGCTAAACTTTTCAGTGAATACTATCTTACATGATAGATACGGTAGCACTTCAAGAAAGCTAGGAAGCTCACCTTGAGCTGTTATTTCTTTTTAGACTTTGCAGCCACTTTAAAACAATTTTTCAGCACACTTTTTTTTTACTAGTTGGACAAGGCATGAACTTTACGCCATTTTTGTTGATATTGTCACAAAGCCAAAGACGACACAGTTGTCTTCAAGGAAAACAAGTTTATTGGAGCAAACTTGTGCTCCCCTAACAACTCAATGAATACACAGGCGGCGAAACAGCAGTCAAGAAAGTGATGTGAGAAGGCGAGCGTGACGATTCGAATTAAAGCCGCGGCATCTGCTCTGCTGGCTTTTATCTTTAGGCGCGAGTGTTTCTCGAACCGTCGATTTACAACCAGAACAAAGAGGATTATTCTAGGCTGTTCACGTTAGTTCGGAACGCTCTCCCTATCAGAAGAGATAACACACGCGGCATAAAAAGAAAGAATGGAACACTCGCTTCCCTTGGCACACAGATAACACAGACCGGCACAGCCGGGCGGTAAAAGCAAAACATAAACAAACCCAATGCATGGTTCGCGGCAATATTTACTGAGGCTAAAAATAAACGAACAGCTTTACTGCACACAATACACCTTTGTGAACAAAGTAGCACAATTTGAAAAAAATTTAAGGCTTATTGGTTCTTTAATTAAGGAATAAACTAATTAGTACAATGCATTCATAACTATACAAGATGGCCGCAAACTGATTTACGTTTTGACTTGGTCATTGTCAACTGCACTTGCGCACCAAGTTTGGTTAGATTTAGTACATAAATAACAAAGCTTTTGTTAATAGCCCGTCTCGAAAGAGACAGTTGCAAACCAATAATTGTGGCGTGCATTCCCTTTTGCGGTCAGACTTCCCGAATTCCTGTGTAGCCCCTCGTATATGATAGACGCGGTAGCGTTTCGTATACGTTTACGATAGGGACAGAAGGGAGCATACCTTCAGTCCTCGCCAGAGGATGGGGAAGTAGCTTCTGCAGAGCATGTTGGCAAAGGCCCTGTCTCTGCGCTGCACATGTAGAACCTTCAAGAACTGGAAACATACATACGAAGAACTTGAAAGCGATTCGGCCACAGGGAGGTGCAAAAACATCAGCAAGAACAACTTTATCAATTACAATAATAAACCTACGCCTGCTGTAGAAAGCAGTGTAGTGGAGCACCACCGATCCATTTAGATCACCTGGGGAACTTCTGCACAGGTTGAAGTTGATTATACGCTACACGGCAGCAACTAACGTCGCAAAGAATGAACCAAACAAGGCATGAAGGGGTCCAAAGTATGCAGGCTAGCTTACGAATCTCGGGAAAATTTGCACTAGCTGCCCTTCGTCCTTGAGACCTGTGGCACAGACAGACAGACAGACAGACAGACAGACAGAGAGAGAGAGAGAGAGAGAGAAAAGAAGCCTCTCCACTAAAGAAGACACTTGCGTAAGTACTCCCGAGCCATACTAGCCTCTTGAGCAGAATCCAAAGACTCGCACACGAGTTAGTACTCGCATGGTCACCCCAACGGTTCAGTAATAACGCCGTGTCGATTGATTGATTGTAGGGCTTAACGCGCCGACGCAATGCAGGTGATGAGGCGCACCATAGTGGAGGGCTCCGGATTAATTTTGACCACCTGGGGATCTTTAAAGTGTGCTGAAATCTCATACACACGGGCGTTTTTGCTTTTCGCCTCTATCAGAAAAGCAGCCGCAGCGGCTCGGAATTGAACCCACGACCTCGTGCTCAGCAGCGTAACGCCTTAGCCACTGAGCAACAGCGGCAGGTTAATAATGCCATGTCGTTATTGCTAGATGCAGGAAAGTTACCAAGCAGTACTGCTGTTTCTCCCAGCAGGAGCACATGCTCCACTCGATCATTAAAGGGGCACTGACACAAAATTTTGAAGGAGAGATAACTTCGGAGATAGATTGGTGGGAACACATATACATCATCTGCAAAATATCAGCGGTGAATACAGCCTAGAACATATTTAAAATCAATTTTAAAGTGTGCGAAACGCAACCGAGCAGCCAGCCAGACCACGCGCAATCGACATCCCGAGGATATTGTGTAAATAAACAACGTCCAAACACGTCACGAGTTTGTGTTTCCCGCTTCCACACTGCCGGCGTTTTTCGCCGGCTCGCCCGGCTCGCCCGGCTCGCCGCTCCAATTGGAGGGCCGGAGGGCGGAGCTTCTGCTCTCGAGAACGAACGACCGGATTGTTGGCGGCGGAAGCGCCGTGATTTCGTCACCTCATCGGGCAGCTGGAAGCGACCAAAGTTCTACAGCGATTCCAGGCACTCTGTTTCTATTACTGTTTATTACCACTGGATGCGAAAACGCGCCGGTGGCACAAAAAGCCCACTGAGCTAGCCGCACAGTCGCTGTGCAGGCGGCGGCCACGGCCGCGAAGTGGCCCAGGCCGGCGCAGGTAGCTCGAGCGATAGCTTGTTACCGCTGCACGAAATTGTCCCCAAGTCCCGACCATGGTGGCTTACATGAGAAAGGAGTTAATGATGCGATGGCGGGTTGCATTAAAAATTGTCATCTGCACCGCTTACGAGAGCGGCACTCGAATATCCGCCGCAGTGCTAAGCCGAACACATTAGTAGGCGGACCTGTAGGCTAGGCAGACCGGCCGGCTGCTCCCAGCGCGCGTCTTGCCACCCACCGTCTCGAGCGTCGCGCGTCGTTCTTTAGCCGCGGTAGCATTTTCACTCGCAGCGCCTGCGTCACATCCACGGTCGCTTTTTAATCAAGCGCCTCACGAGATCAGTACGTGGGGGCATTCGCAGAAACTACCGTCGATGCGGATTCAACAGTGCTACGACGGCTCTGCTCTGTGATATCCCTCCGACGGTCACGTGGTCAGCTTTGTTCACACAAAATCCACAAAATCCATCGTTTCGCGGCACTCGCTGAAACCGAAACTGCGACTGGCTGCATTGAAAATGCCTCTAATTAAGCAACCGTCGCACGCTGAAGCAAATGAGGTTTCTACAGGTTATAAGTAGGCCACTAGCTACTTATCGCAACAAAAAAAACAAGATGCAAAATTTTTGTGTCAGTGCCCCTTTAAGTCATACACTGGCTTAAGTTTGATGTGGTGGGGGGAAGAAGCACTTTTGGCGACCAACGCCAACCAAGTCGGCAGAGTCCGTGCCAAAATGCGCCTGCGTCCTAACTGTGGTCAGTTGAGAAGGGTCCGGGAAGGTCCCTACAGTTACAAGAACGAGCGAGCTCACCTTGAACAGGTTTTCATGATGGTCTGCCTTCAGGTCTCCATTCACGGTCCAATACATTATCTCCTGCATGCTTTCCTCGAGAACCTGGCACAAAGGGAAAAACGGAGCCCATTACCACTGCCCCTTCCTCCTATTCTGCTTGGCTGCGTTCGAAAAGCAAAGAGCAGGCCTTTGCAGCCAGAGCTCCATGAGAGACGCTGCCAATGAAAAGGTCTCTGGGAGCGACTTGGCACTACGAAAAAAGTGCTAAAACACAGCTTCTCACCTCAGCCTGGGGTTGCCCACACACCGCCTTCCAGGCAAATGCATAGGCTTGGGCAAGCGTCTGGACTTCTGGGCTGGAAGAAAATGACCACCCACAGTGAGGAACGTTGGCTCAACAGTGATGCTGGTGATGATAGGGTGTGCACTTTGCGAGCAGTGTAGACCCTTTATAACGTAACCACTTATAGTGTGGGAACGGATATAACACAGGTTTTTGTGACTACTGGTTTGCTTCCCATAAAACTCAATGCATAAGCATACTGCTTAAAACGCGGTTGGCCGAAGCAAAATATTGCTTACAGTGCAGTTTTTCGGCAAGGCTGCGATCGACCGGCGAAACTGGGGAATTGTTTTAGGGTAGCAAAAGAAAAAAAAAAAAAAAAAAAAAGAAAGAAAGGATGAAATTGGGCATCTGACGTCTGATGCAGGAGCGCACTCCTTGCTCTCCTCTAACTTCGACACACAACTGTCCTCGCTCGATGCACCCCAAAAGATAGCAACCCCCTCCACATCCGCGCATGGCCACTTGTTTCTATTAAGCGTGAACCGCACGGCACATTTCCACACACGATTCACGCACATAGGCGTTGCACACGTGTTTTCCTTTTTTTCTTTACGCTGGCGCTGACCTCTTCGCGTGGCAGTGGGAGGAGCCTGATGACTTGCACTAATGGGGAGATGCACACCTAATAACGGGGAATTCGAAGCTCTCCAAGCAGCCGGCTGGCCGCACCAGAGATGTTTAGGCTTGCAAACGCAGTATTTTTTGATGGGCGCTTTCACAAGCAACATGAATGGCACTTTACATTCCACAAAGTTATTAGCTCTAAGCTATTCTACTAAGTTATTCCACTAAGCTATTAGCCTAAGTTTATATTCCACTAAGTTATTCCAGAAAGCTATTAGCTCTTTTCTTGCATGAGCATCTTCGCTTGCACCTTGTGCAGCATTTCAGCCAGCGGTTAGAAGCGGTCGCTGGAGCTGCCTGCACCACTTCACGGCTAGGGCCAATGCCATGTTGCCGCCTCTTACCGCGCCGCACACACCATGGCAGTAGTATCTGCGCCGGCGTTGCCACGCACTGCACGTTTCCGCGAGAAGAAATCACTCCATGGAGTTCGCGCTTTGGAACGTCGTGCAGATAAGCCACTGCCCTTTCCCTTTCCGTACATCTGCAGATAGTGAGCAGCGTGAAGCCGAAGATTTCCACCACCAGTACGATGCGCTGATAAGCAGCTGACTTGCGCATCGTGAACACAAGGTGGGTTAAAAAGAAAATCCTGCTGGCGTTCTTATCACACTGTCCTACGGCATCTGTTCGTAGAAGCTAAAAACGCAGCCATGGTCCTTCAAAACACAAACACAATGGAACTTAAAGCCGCGCTCACCGTTTGTAAGACTGCGCTTGCAATGTGCAAGACCCTGCAGCAGCGGCTGACGTGGAGAAAAAAAGAAATAAAGACCACGCCCTTGTTCTTAAAGGAGTACTGACACCAAATTTTGATACCTAAAATATGATATAATTGGCTTCAGTAGTTTGTACAGATGCCTCACAGAAATTTTTGCAGCGATCCGAGGCCGGAATCACATCTAAAATCGATTTTGATTGTCCAGGCCGCGAGCTTCCACAAATCGGCAGCACTAGCACAACCGCTTTCGGCATGACGAAACATTGGCCTGCGTGTCTGGCCGGTTCAGGGTGACGTCATATAGTCGTTTTCGGAACCGGAAACGATATCCTGCGCTGCTGTCGTCGGTGGTATTCGTTTGGGCAGGAGACGTGGGCGTAGCTGTGTGAGCAATGCTTGTAAACGTTGCGTGTTCGACGTCTTTGCTCTTCAGTTTGTTGCCGGCGCATGGTGTTCGGCACTGGTGCCGAAAACTGCGCAATGTCGACAGGCACCGCGGCGACGCGGCGGTGCGCGTTGCTGAGCTCGCCCAAGTTGTGCTATGGCAAGCTCGCGGTATGCGAAGTACTGCTCGTGGAAGCCTGTCCGAGCAAATCGACGACGACGCCAAGATGCATTATTTTAAACATGCTAAAGGTGGACAGCGCTAAACGTGGACTGAGTTCGTGCGCGCCGGCGGCCGCAAGAACTGTCGCCCAAGCCAGCGGGCTCGGGGTTGCAGGGGTCACCTTGGGTGTTGGGAACTTATACCCCTGTCAAACGTGCCTATTTAAGTGCACTTCCGCCGAGTGCACTCGGGCTTCCCAAGTGACACTTAGGCTGCGCGCTGCTAAACGACGAAATAAAGTGCCCTTGGCCGTGATGTCAGTGACGATAGCTGGCGTAAATATTACGCAAAATTACTTGAAATCCCCCCTATTTATCACGTGAGGAATATTGTAAACAATTCGTTGGGTTTGAATTGTTTAAAATCGCAATCGGCGCATCGCACAAGACCACAAAAACAGAGTTGGGACGGCGACTGAACACCGGCGCTTTTATCTTCAGTGTTATTCACTGCGCAGTGAATGACAGCTGCATTATTGTTCGGGGGAAATTATCTGAAAGCGTTGAATACAACGGAAATAGGCTGAAACACGAACACAATCACAGGGCCACAAGAAACCACCTACGAGAACGCCGCAGAGAACGGCTGCCAGTGCCATGGAGCAAAACACCCACCAGGCGGCGCTGGCACGTTGTTGAGAGAGAGGTTATTTTCTTATTTTTCGTCGCTGCTTCAATTTTTGTAAAAGTAAATAAGCAATATATCTATAATTAACTTTTAACGTTACTTATTATCATCTAAACGCTCGCGGTCTTACGTTAATTTTTCCGATTTTCGGACTTCTGTTCACGAGATTACTCACTCGGCGAGCTGGCCCCGGTAAAGTGTGTTTGGGGACCACACTCAGCTTAAAGTGCGTTCCTTGTAAAGTGTCATTCGCGTTTGCCGTTTAGCTGCTCCCGAATGACATTTTATCCAAGTGCACTCCGTGTAAGTGCACTTAAATAGGCACGTTTGACAGGGGTATTAGTATCGTGGCGACTATTTGATCGCTGGTATCTGTACAACTGCGAATGACCATCCCTTACACAACTTTTCACCACACTATCATCCCCTTTTTCGCATATGAAGCTTTATTTTGGCAATAATTTCCGTTACAGCGATCGGCGACCAAGACATCTGCCGCGGCCTGTTTTGATTCTAGCGCGCAGGTGGCGCCATCTTTCGGCCGCTCGCCGCACCGTGGTGCCCGCAGTGCTGGGTCGCAGCGCCGAACCTCCGCTGCCGGTCAGCGTAGGCTTACCATCGCGGCAAATATCTGAACGCCACTTTTAAATTCAGCGCTAATAACAGCTCCTAGCACAATTTTCAACACACTAACATCTACTTTCTCGCATGTGCAGCTTCTTTTTCGTGATCAGATTGCTTAGAAGAGTGGCGACAAGCTGTTGCTATCACGGTCTGTGCCGGTTCGAGCTGCAGTGATATTAAAAAACGGACAACAGCGAAGACATCGCCGGCCTAATCGCCTGGCCAAATAAAGTTGTTCTGTCTGTCAGGTGGCAGTGACTCATCCGAGTGACGATTCAGACTACATTGAAATCTCGATATAACGAACTTCAGCGGACCGTGGAAAATTGCTCGTTATTCTGAAAGGTCGTTAGTGAAAATCGCAAAATTTAAGAAAACAAATAGTATTTCAATGCCTAAAACGACCTACGTGTACAGCAGTGCATCCTTGGAGTCATTTTTCACAAAAAAAATGCACTAGTGATCATAAAACAATGCACGTTCATTTAAAGTGGTTGGCGATTTTCATCTAGCGCGAGTAGCACAAGCTTTCTAGCACGAAGGACTCAAACTCTTACACATTCCTGGGGAGTGAATCAGTGGCCGTGCGGCTTTACCCCGGACATGTGCGGAGTTTTTGTATGCTGTCCACCACATCCACAGTCGTCGCGTGCTCGTCGTAGTCTTCGAGTGCTGCTGCGGCACCCTAAGAGGCATCGTTGTTCATGCCATCCTCACTGTCATCTTCACTTCTTCATCCTGAACACTCACGGTCTGGGCAATGTCCTCTGTTGTCAGCTCCGCTGATGTCCGTGAAGATCCAGCAAGCCACGTAAGCAGCGGCGGAACGTAGAAAAAGTTGGGGTGAGCGCGAATAGCGCGGCCGCAGCTTTCGGGACGGAGAAGGCTACCCATGCTTCATTTTTTCTCTTCTCACCTTTTTTCTCCCTCTTGCATCGGCTGCCGCATTCCGCGGAGCAAGTTGCAAGACGTCCTCTTCTTCGCTGCGCTTTGCCGTGTCGTCTACTAGCACACTGCCCCGGTTGCCGCGATTGTTTAACGGACTTCGAAGAGTCTCCGGCCTTGAAAATATGAGTTCGTAGTACTGAGGTGTTGTTAACATGGCACGGAACTAAATAAAACGATCGTTATTTTGAAACGTTCGCTATTCTGAAGTACGTTGTACTGAAATAATTTTACATTAAAACTATAAGCAGTCGGCGTGGGATTTCTTAAATGCTCGTTAATCTGAAAAGTTCGTTAATGCGGTGTTCGTTGTACCGAGGTTTGACTGTACATGTCGACTGCGCGGGCGAGTCACGGACCATGTGAAATTAATCTGAAAAGTTCGTTAATGCGGTGTTCGTTGTACCGAGGTTTGACTGTACATGTCGACTGCGCGGGCGAGTCACGGACCATGTGAAATCGTAGCAGACGATGCGGCGAACGCATGGAGGAAAGAAAAACGTCCCTGACGTCACAGGTGAGACCGTGACGTAAGGCTGGCCCGCTTGCAGGCTGGCCTTCGAACGGCCATTTTCCCGCGCGGCGACCAAATTTGAAATTGGTTGCAATAAACGTGCTATAATTAATTCTGTGTTGGCGGCTGACGGCTTTTGGTTCGATTTGGTAATTACTGGGCCAATAGGTATTCTTTACAGCATAAAAACTGAAAGCGAGAAATTTCGTGTCAGTACTCCTTTGAGTGTTGTACATTTCAGTGATGATAAGTACAGGATGACTTAAGAGGTAGGTTGCAATGTGGTTGGATTCGCGCATGTTTTGGTTTAGTGCGGATTTTTGCGGCTCCCACGACATACATTATAAACGGTCTACACTATAATGTAACCGCTTATAGTGCGGTAACGGATATAACGTGGGCTTTCGTGGCCACCGGTAGACCTTCCATAGAACTCACTCCCTAAGCACACCACTTAAAATGCGGTTGCCTGAAGAAAAATACCGTTTATAGTGCGGTTTTTTGGCAGGCCCGCTGATTGACCAGTGCAGCTGGGGCATCGTATTAGGGTCACGAAAAAAAAAAAAAAAAAGACAATCAGCCATTCTATGCAGTGCACGCTTCCTGCTCTCCTCTAACTTCGACATAGAAAAGAAAAAAAAATAGCGTTTGATTTTGTTTTGAGTGTTCCGCGTTTGCACTAGCGTGATAACCACAACTGCCCTTGACACACCTCACAAGATAGCGAGCCCCCCCCCTCCACCCTACACACACACACACTCACACACCGGACGCGACAGTGGAACTCCATTGGCTGAGCCCTTTTGCTTGCTTTGATTGCGAATATAGCTCGAAATTCTTTGGTCCCGAATATAGGTCAATAGCTCATTTCGGGCATCATTTCTAAAAAAGGAAGGTTGACTTATATTCAAATAAATGCGGTACTCAATGCATATCCAAGTGAAGAGACGTAGAAATTTCAGGTACAAATCATCTTTTGAATGCCGTGCCAATTTGGTGGCAACCATGTGCCAATACAACCCCCCCCAGAACATTTCTTTCCCAACACCTCCCACCATAGAACGCCTGGCACTTCAGAGACACATGGAGCCCCAGAAGTTGATTGATTGATTGATTGTGGGGTTTAACGCGCCGACGCAACGCAGGCGATGAGGCGCGCCGTAGTGGAGGGCTCCGGATTAATTTTGACCACCTGGGGATCTTTATCGTGTGCCGAAATCTCGCACACACGGGTGTTTTTGCTTTTTGCCTCCATCAGAAAAGCGGCCGCCGCGGCCGGGAATCGAACCCGCGACCTCGTGCTCAGCAGCGCAACGCCTTAGCCACTGAGCCACCGCGGCGGGTAGAGCCCCAGAAGTTGTTGTCGGATATCAAGAATATACGAAACGCTAGCCAAACAAGCTTCGCCTAAAACCATGTGTTGAAATGCAGGTAAAGAAACAGGGTCGACTGACAACATGCCCAGACGTGCTTCTACCAACCTCGTCATATTTGCAAGTGCCTCGTCGACCAACTTGTATATGGCCATGGCTAAAGGCTTGTCCAGGGCCAAGAGGAAGGCAATAAACTTTTTCCCCTGCAAGACACAAGCCAAATGTCAGGAAAGTCACCCTTTCGCAGCTTCAGAAAGATACTGTGGAAAGCCCTGAGAAGGCTGCCAACATGCCATTTCACACAAAACAGCAAGCCTAAGAAACTGAGTTTTCAACACTGACCTTAAAACAGTGCCAGTGCCAATTGTTTTCTCTTGTTACTTTCATTGATACTTACTAGCCTAGGAACCACAAAACACTGGTATAAATATGCAAGTACTGAAATGATTAAATGTAACATGATGAAATGTGCCAGTTTTGGCTCCTGTCGCTTTCAGCTCAGAGGGTGTGTATGACAGGAGGCCTGCCGTTGCGTAACCATTTTGGACGAAGTGCCCTCTCATAGGGCTGCCTGGAGGGGTTGAAGCCACCCCTGCATTGGATACTTGTTGCCTGCTTTCACTAGTGGCTCCAACGAGAACTTCTAGTTCCGTTTTCATTCACATCAGCATATTCTTCCCCCTGCATACAAAACTGTTTTTGCCATGAGAGCTGCCTGCACCAGATTGTGATCAATGCCAACGCCATGTCGCTGCTCTCCAAGCCACACGAGTAAAGTTGCATCGCAAATTGCTCTGACACGTCAGAGACACTCGGATACATCGCCTGGTTCTCATTTGTACAAGGGGGATGCCACACTGATGTCCACTTGCTGCCTGCCGAGCTATTCTACCACCATCAGCAGCAGCAAGCCTACTTAGGCCCGTCTCTAACCGCTCCTGTTCTGCGCTACTGGAGTCCCTTTTTTACCTCCAAATTTCCTTATTTCGTTCCTCAATCGAGTTATTGGTCTTCCACTCCTTTCAGACCCATCTCTCGGCATCCAGTCTGTTACCCTAATAGTCCATCGGTTGTCAATTCGTCTCACTACATGGCCAGCCCAAGTCCATTTCTTTTTTTTTACTTAAAATATGATATCTATTCGAGTTTGTTTCTAATCCAGGGAGCTAGTCTCCTCTCCACTGAAGGAGTACTGACGCGAAATTTTTGTGTTACATTTTTTTTTGCGGCTATAGATGCCTCCAAGCCCTCTAACCACAGCAAATTGTCAAATGCCTCATAAATAATTACTTACAGCCCCGTTTATTCGTCTCAGTTTCGGCTTCGGTGAAACAAACACCAAGGCAGCTGCCATGACAGGAAAGTGCATTTGACGTCACTGACGTCTCCAGAAAAATCAAGGGTTTTCAAGGAACATTTAAAAATTCCAGGACTTTCCAGGCCTTGAAATTGACACTTCTAATGTAAGGGTTTTCAAGGACCTGTGCGAACCCTGCCAAGGATATCCAAGAATGTCAACTTCGAAAACTTCACAAGGCACTCCCTCATTAACTTTTATACTGGTTCCTGGCTGTGCTGCTGCGTGAGCCCGCCCATGCCACAACACGCTCCAACGTTGGTTGCAGCCCCTAGAAATGCTGTTGCCCCACTGGAATTGGAACGCAAGCAGCAGCCACAAGTCCTCAAAATAAAAAGCAATTCCACTCAACGGCTGTCAGAAATACAGGGCACGTAATTCACCATGACGGGCTGTAGCGCTGTTATCCACTCGCTGCTACCACCCAATGCAATTCAAATTTTCCACCTCCGCAGTGCTCGTGTTGACTGCGTATATTTTTGCGCATATTTTGCCTCAAATGTACCTGCAGATTTTTTGGCGCTAAACAACGGGGAGATGTATGACAAGCGCCAGCGTTTCACAAGTTTCGAACTCCTATGACCATATAAACCACTTGGCTTTCGAAGCCTCTGCGGGACGCCACGACGACAGCCCCCACGACGGAACGCTGTGTGGCTCTACTTGGGTCAGTGAGCTACAACGACAAGGTGAGCTTCTAAAGTGCTCTGCACTTAATTACAGACTGTGTATCTGGGGGGGACTTGATTCGGTTGTGGGGTTTAATGTGCAGTAACTACCCCCGGGCTACGAGGCGCGCCGTAGTGGAGGGCTCCGGAATTTCGAACACCTGGGGATCCTCAACGTGTGCCGAAATCTCGACATGAATGAATTTATTGATCGGAAATTTGACCTGCGTTTGAAAAGCAGCTGCCACGGCCAGGAATCACAGCCGCGCCATTCGGCTTGGCAACAAAACTCCTTGACCCCCGACCACAAGGGACCTCGTCCAGTAGGCCTGTGCGCGTGGGGGAACGGTTCTGTCACCTTGGGAGAGCCCAGGTAGTTTGGCGAGACGGCACAGCGGGCAAGATGCTCGTAGAGGAGCTTCCGTTCCTCCGCGCTCAGCTCGACGGCGTCCAGCTCGTTGTCCACAACCACCAGGCTGCCCCTCATGAGGAACACCGAGGCCACCAGCCTCTCCGCCCTCGCCTGAAACGGTGCGTCACATTTGCCTCAGTGTTTAGCAAGACGGCAAGCAATGCTGATACCGCAGTCTTGAGGAAGAACTATGAACGATAACAGCAGCAAGAAGAAAAACCACAAGTCAAGAGTTAATCCTCGGAAAAAAAAAAAGGAGCCTGTGACCATGTCTACAGGCAAGGTTACAGACAAGAATGAAATGACAATACCAGAAAAGTCCCAATTGGCCAACAGGCATATGCCCCTTATTGTATACCTGGCTTGAAAGTGATGTTTCAAAGTGGGTCTCCGTTCCACCACAGGTACAAGCCCGGCATTTTCTGTGCACACCCAGTGCCATCTATTGCTTTGCTTGGAACACTCCTATTCTTTCATGCGACTGCTAAAAGAGTTGCCTCAGTAGCCTAGGGGCATAATTGTGGGTTTTGGATCAAATGCTCTGGGTTTGAGCCCCAGATATGCCATTTTTTTCCCAACACACGATATTCCATAAATAAAGGTGGTTTTGCATCTTTTAGGCCTGTTTGGAGGTGGGGCGCTGCATTATCAACAGATTTAATTAACGTTTTGCTTCGCACCACCAGAAATGCCGAGCTTGTACCTTGTGGGAATCGTGAAGAACTGTGACCATGAGTCAGTGCACGCTTTAGGATGGGGTGCGATGTGCCGAAGACCAGTCAGGCGCACCGTTAGTTTAGCTTGATCCGCGAATGTGCGCCGATGGGACACGGTACAGTGAGATCGGAGGTCCGGTCTGGGACAGATTCGTGAAATGACGAAGAGCACGGGTGCGGCAGAATATGCATCTCAGGAGGGGACTGTTTTTGTCGCGCACCATCAGGGCCTCTCGTTCACGAGCACGACTGGATGGGGTGATTCGTGAACGCCATCGAGCTTTGTGCTCGCATGTTTTAGGAGATCCCAAATAAACGGCTGTGCTTCCACAAAAACAGTGCCCACCTGAGATGGGTGTTCCCTTGTGGCTGCGCAGCTTGTCAAGTTCTGCCGATCTCCTGTCCAGATCAGACCTCCAGACTCTCTCTCGCACACACGTTCGTGGTCTCTTTCTAGCGTGCAATCACGCAGAGCGGTGGTGCCATCTCTCGCAGCCCTACTGGACTGGCAGCAGCGGCGCCTGGCAACACTGACCCGTTCTCAGTGCATCGCATCTCTTCCTAACGAGCGCACTGACTTGCAATCACAGGTCTCCACCATTCCCACAACTTATCTTGGAATGGAATATTACCTCAATAAATGCACTGCAAACTTGGCTTAGATGTTGCCAAAGCTACGCCTCAGCTAAGAGGAACACTGCAGCAGAGGCTATCGATTAACTCAGACCACCCGCAGATTCTTATTGTGCATTGCAAGTTCACACACACTAGTATTTTTTGTCTCCCAATGCAGAAAACAGCTGCCACCGTTCGAAGGTAAACCTGCATCCTCCTGCTTCACGGCACAGTGTGTTAGCCACTGGTTTATCGCAACGGGTGATGTCCCACTACAAATGCATACCTGCCAGGTTTGCCAGGATGGCATTAGGAAGATCTGACCGGGGGGGGGGGGGGGGGGGGTCAGCAGCAACAGAACTTTACGACGCACATTTTTTTATTTACTTACAACATAGCAAGAAATGAACTGTTTCTTCGTCCAAACTACCAACAAGCTACACCGCTTATGTGTTCGACGTTGCTACGCCACCCTTTCCCGAAAGTCCTGCAAATAGTACTGCAAGCAAAATACAAAACAGCAGGAACTGAACTGTTCTGTTTTGTCTAAACTAACAACAAGCTACACCACTGGAGACTAGCTAAATCTTCAGAACAGCCGTCCAGAACTGCCGTACTTGTGCGTAAATGAAAGCGGCGGCGGCGCTGCGTTTCTATAAACAGTAAACTAACAACAGGACAAACAGGTTCACCGTCTGCACATGGCTGACTACGCTTTTTAAGCGCTTCCCTGATAACGATGCCAATTGGTGTCGGTTTGGATTGTCACATAGTTTCTCACTAAGTGGGATTGTCAGGTATACCTCTGGCGCATTGTGGCCAGACTGGGAAAAATATTAAGCCGAAGACAAGCGCGTTTTCGGGAGATTTTTGTTTCGGTCGTACAATCTTACAAAACCATGAAAATTCGGGAGTCTCCCGGAAAATTCGGGAAACCTGGCAGCTATGCAAATGACAACACAGCTTCCACAGGTGTCCACCGCCTTTCATACATCAACTCCATAGCTTGCAACTGTGTCCCAAATCGTGCGAACTTCTCCAAGATTGTGCGACATGTACTCCTGCTATCAAGTACGCACCACGAATTCAAGTGCTAGAGACGTAATGCTCGTCTTTTAGAATTGAATCAATTTCATACAGCCCGTGAAACCTCAGTCTAATTAGGTCCACTGCAGGACGAAGGCCTCTCCCATTGACCTCCAACCGCCCCTGTCCTGCGCTGCTCGAGTCTACAGTTTACCCCCAATTTCCCTATTTCATCCCTCCATCGGGTTAATAGCCTTCCCCTTCTCTAGACCCATCTCTTGGTATCCACTGTTACCCTAATTGTCCACGGGTTGCGGGTCGTATCCCTACATGGCCAGCCCAAGTCCATTTATTTTTCTTTGTTTGAACTATGATATCTACTCGAGTTCGTTCCCTTATCCAGGAAGCTCGTTCCCTTATCCAGGAAGCTCGTTTCGTCTCTCTAGGTGATACGAACTAAAAAAAAAAAAAGGAAATCTTTTTTTCTTGCCTTCCAAAAATGCCCCACACAAAACCTTATTTGCACCTGACCTGGTCTAGGTGGAGCGTGACTAAGTCACGATGGTCAAAACAGGGAACTCACCTTGGGGCCCTTCTGTACAGACAGCTGCACTGTGCGGGTGAATGTGTTCAGCCAGAGGCCCTTCCAGCCGCTCAGCTTCTTGGTGCACCATGTTTCGCAGATGGCATGGGCGGCTTTGACCACTTGACCCTCTTCCAGTATGGGGATCACGCCTGTAAAACACACACATGGCACCTCACACTTTTCAAAGTGCCACGCAGTGATATGCACACTAAAGCTACGATCCTACATTTGACATTCACACACCTCTATGCTCGGGTACAACTTAAGGATGGCATAGGAAGTTCTTGCTGTGCGTAATCACCGCAGCTGGATGTTACTCCACGTGGCGCAAGTACACTCGAACACCTCGTTATAACGTAATGGGATATAACGAAGTAATGGATATAACGAAGTAAATTAGATTCCCCTTGAAATCCCCACAAACATACATGTATCTTAAACCTCGTTTTAACGAAGAAAAACAGACCCCCCAGTGGATATAACGAACCGAATTGGTCCCCACAGGAAACAAAAATGCATATTTTAGGCCGACAATATCAGTTTTCGCTGCATTAGCAGCCGCGCGGCGTGGCAATTCAGCCCTCCCGCTTCCCAACAGCAGCCGCGCTGCGTCACGGCTATCTCGGAGGCGACGGTTTCCGTGGAGTCGCAGGCGAACGGCCGTGCCAACCTCCTCGTTCTCCCAGCTGCATGCCCAGCAATGGCCCAGCTTGGTGGAGTGAGGCGAGGGGGGCCATGTGACAGTGGTGAAAGGAGACACAAACAACGGCGCGGCTCGTTGCCCGTATTTGCAGACAGGTCTTGTTGCCCATCTTGTCATTGCAGACAGTGAGTTGTTCTTCAATTACGTGAACGCCGACGCCGATGCGGTGACTACCGAAGAACAGACCGATGACAGCATCATCGTGGCAGATGTTGCCGAACTAGCAGGCACAAGCGATGACGAAGACACCATGGGTGCCGATTACCGCGCGTTCACCATGCTTACGTCGTCACAGGCGCTGGACGCTGTTGACGTGCAGCGTCGTTTTTTTCCGGTGTTAAGGATGACGGCGGTGGCCATCGCTGAAAAAGAGGTGTTTTGCTTGCGTCGTCCGAAGCAGAAGACCATTGTAGACTTTTTTTCACGAAGCACCAGTGGACAATAAAATAGTGTGTGTGCTGAATAAGCCAAATATTTGTCTTGTAATCACATTTCTTTGCATTTGAGGTCGCCTAGCGATGGGGCGAGCCGCACGGCCATCTTTTCTCCGCATGCTTAAAGGGGCACTGACACAAAAATTTTGCATCTTGTTTTTTTTTTTGTTGCGATAAGTAGCTAGTGACCTACTTATAACTTGTAGAAACCTCATTTGCTTCAGCGTGTGACGGTTGTTTAATTAGAGGCATTTTCAATGCGGCCAGTCGCAGTTTCGGTTTCAGCGAGTGCCGCGAAACGATGGAATTTATGGATTTTGTGTGAACAAAGCTGACCACGTGACCGTCGGAGGGATATCACAGAGCAGAGCCGCCGTAGCACTGTCGAATCCGCATCGACGGCAGTTTCTGCGAATGCCCCCACGTACTGATCTCGTGAGGCGCTTAATTAAAAAGCGACCGTGGATGTGACGCAGGCGCTGCGAGTGCAAATGCTACCGCGGCTAAAGAACGACGCGCGACGCTCCAGGCGGTGGGTGGCAAGACGCGCGCTGGGAGCAGCCGGCCGGTCTGCCTACAGGTCCGCCTACAGATGTGTTCGGCTTAGCACTGCAGCGGATATTCGAGTGCCGCTCTCGTAAGTGGTGCAGATGACAATTTTTAATGCAACCCGCCATCGCATCATTAACTCCTTTCTCATGTAAGCCACCATGGTAGGGACTTGGGGACAATTTCGTGCAGCAGTAACAAGCTATCGCTCGAGCTACCTGCGCCGGCCTGGGCCACTTCGCGGCCGTGGCCGCCGCCTGCACAGCGACCGTGCGGCCAGCTCAGTGGGATTTTCGTGCCTCCGGCGCGTTTTCGCATCCAATGGTAATAAACAGTAATAGAAACAGAGTGCCTGGAATCGCTGTAGAACTTTGGTCGCGGCCAGCTGCCCCATGAGCTGACGAAATCACGGCGCCTCCGCCGCCAATGATCAGGTCGTTCGTTCTCGAGAGCAGAAGCTCCGCCCTCCGGCCCTCCGATTGGAGTGGCGAGCCGGGCGAGCCGGCCAAAAACGTCGGCAGTGCGGAAGCGGCAAACACAAACTCGTGACGTGTTTGGGTGTTGTTTATTTACACAATATCCTCGGGATGTCGATTGCGCGTGGTCCTCTGCTGGCTGCTCGGTTGCGTTTCGCACACTTTAAAATTGATTTTAAATATGTTCTAGGCTGTATTCGCCGCTGATATTTTGCAGATGATGTTTATGTGTTCCCACCAATCTATCTCAGAAGTTATCTCGCCTTCAAAATTTTGTGTCAGTGCCCCTTTAAAGGTTAAGCGTCCCAATGGGCATACGCGGCGCTAAACGGCGATAATTGATATAACAAAGTAATGGATGTAACGAAGTAATTATGACTCCCCCTTCAACTTCGTTATAATGAGGTTCGAGTGTAGTGCGTTACTGGGAATATTTTGAACCTTAAATTATGTCATATTATCATTAAATATATTTCATAATACAATAATAATGCTCACAACAGTATGCTTATAAACTACTGCAGCAATGACAAAAACTACGCAAGAAAAGGCAGACGATATCACGCATTCATTGCAATCTCCTTTCAAAACGCGCACGCCCATCGACATCCAGGTCCGTCGCTTAGGCGGTGCGATTCTAGCCCTGCGTGATGTAGCCCTAATTGCATTACATTATGCGAAGTTCCCCACTTACCGTGCAGAAAGCTAGCAGTGTTTGAGAGCGCAGTGCACACAGGCAGATCTGCTTTGATGCCGGCATGACAAATGGCGAGATACGGGAGGCAGTCTTTGTCCTGTGTGGGCAAAGACAGAAAACGAGATCACGAGGCGGAATAGCAAAAGTGACGTTGAAGTCACAATGAAAGAGCAAACAAGAACAACAACAAAAGCGGCTTAACAAGCGATGAAATTAGCTAGACTAACTTCAATGTAGTACCATTCCAATACAGTTGGCAGGAAAGATAACACAGGGAGGCAACAAGCACGCGTTGATCACTGCAGCAATGTTTTGCGCCAAAACGCCCTATGGCGGCCACACCCAGAGGGAACAAAGGAGCGCGTGGCGCGAGCTACTACTAGAGCTTCCTAACGGCGCCTCGCATAAACAGCGCGCATGCGTGTCGTCTGCTACTTGCAAGCTGCTGTCGCTCAAAAAGCAGTCGACGTTGCCAGTGGCCGCCGTGAACGGCAAAAATAAACACTGCGACAGTGGAAACAAGATCAGAGATTTCTTTTGCACACAAACAAAACGGTGGATGCAGGAAAGCAAGAACGAATCACGGCCTTTTCCTACGACGGGCATCGTCATTCTGCAGCAGTGAAGAACGCTAGCACGAGCCGTCACTGCGAGCTGCAAGAGAAATCGCAGGCGCATAGGCGTAGCAATAACTTTGTAGCAGCATAGCAGAAGACGACGAAGCACCCCTTTGAGGCTCACTGCGCGAGCCTCGTGGCGCATGCAGTCAGTGCATTTAGGAACTCCGGCCGATCAGCCAAGCATAGCTACCGCTGGCCCGTCAGCTGCTGCCTTTTGTTCTAAATATATGTGTCATTCTGTGGCTCGGCACTCTCATTGCCTCGTGCTGCGACAACTTCAACCAATGTGGTTGAAGAAACAACAGCACAGTTTTTTGAAGGTCCATTTGGGAGCAAAAAAAAAGCAACACTGAAGCTGTCGTCGCTGGCTCAAGTGCACCATGATTTGTCCTAGTAGTTTCTGTAACTCACGTATGGATCGACGACCGGGCACACGATTTGCTGCTAGCATAGACTGGTGTATCCTAACCACAGATTTGAAATTGCGCCCTGACATTCGTTGCATTGTTCCCACTGAAGGAGACGCATGCTGCACGTGGGCCGGATGTTGGTACCAGATCACATGCAGTCAGTGCATTTAGGAACTCCGGCCGATCAGCCAAGCATAGCTACCGCTGGCCCGTCAGCTGCTGCCTTTTGTTCTAAATATGTGTGTCATTCTGTGGCTCGGCACTCTCATTGCCTCGTGCTGCCACAACTTCAACCAATGTGGTTGAAGAAACAACAGCACAGTTTTTTGAAGGTCCATTTGGGAGCAAAAAAAAAAAGCAACACTGAAGCTGTCGTCGCTGGCTCAAGTGCACCATGATTTGTCCTAGTAGTTTCTGTAACTCACGTATGGATCGACGACCGGGCACACGATTTGCTGCTAGCATAGACTGGTGTATCCTAACCACAGATTTGAAATTGCGCCCTGACATTCGTTGCATTGTTCCCACTGAAGGAGACGCATGCTGCACGTGGGCCGGATGTTGGTACCAGATCACTTGCGGGATATCTTGTGCGACAATAGGTCTGTGGCGCTGATGCTGACCCCGGGAGCGTAAAACAGTAAAATATATTTAGACTTGAAGCTATGCGAAAAACTTATGATTTATTTTTAGCTGCCATGCCGCCACAAATTTCACGGATGAGCGGAAACTTACACTTTTACTGCCGCCCAGACGAGAAAGTTTGTGTGTTTTGCCAGAATACCAAAAACAGGACACTACCACATCGTCAGGGTTGTTTCCAGATGTAAGCTGTGCTAGGCTGTGAAATAAAATTCTTTGACATCGAGAAGCTAGTTTGCCCGTAATGCTCTCGGGATGGGAAAATTCACTGCACAACTTTTTGCAGGTTACCTAGCTTCTCCAGTTTAACAAAGACTCTTCAACCTGCAGTACAGCTAGTTATGCAGACATATGTCGCTAGCAGATGACAGAAACTACACAAATTAATAAGCAAACTAGGAGCAACTGTTATTCACAACATTAAACGAAACGCACAAGTACAAAAAAAAATAAGGAACAGAAGCATCGCAAGGCTGAGACTCGCTTTTTTTGGTTTCAAACGAAGTTCATTATCAGCAGAGATTTGTCCTTATTTACGCCCACAGAGATGAAAGTTCTGTAGATTGCGACCCCCGCTGCAGACAATGCGCGTGGTGGTGTGCATCATCCCGCCGATCGAGCATTGAAATCATTCCAAAGCTCACAGTGATGGCTTGTGTTAGCGATCTCCACAGCTGCAGAACGACGATGCACGTAGTAGGAAAAGACCGCAAATCTTACTTTCTGCATCTACCTGATCTTGTTTCCAGCGTCGCAGTGTTTATTTTTGCCATTCATAGAGCCATTGGCAACGTCAACTGCTTCTTGAGCGGCGGCAGCTTGCAAGTAGCAGAGGACGTGCTGCCGCCTGATGACGCGATGCGCGCGACGAGATCTGGGGCGGTATTCTCAAGTTTTGTCCCTTTTGCGTCCCTTTCAAAAGTGTCCCTTTTGGCGAGCCATGATTGGCTAAAAGCAAACTACGGAAGTGACGTAATGGAAGCGCGGCAAACCTACAGTTAACGTTTATTGCTTAACCGGAAGTATGTCACGATGAAAGGGACTCAAAAGGGACGTTTTCAAAAGGGACAGTTACGAGAATACCGCCCCTGTACTCTTCTTGCCCCCGCAACGCGCATGCGCGCTGTTTACGCGAGGCGCCGTTAGGAAGCTCTAGTAGTAGCTCCCGCAACGCGCTCCCGTGTTCCCGCTAAGTGGCCGCCATAGTACACCAATGACATCATACTGCTTCTATCATGTTTGATGGCACATCAGTCTTCAAAACCCGAATGTTCCTTCACCTTACGGTTAATGCTCACTTTAAGTTTCAACGAGGTTCATATAAATACACCGAAATACGTTAAATTAAACAACGCAACGGCCATCCCCCAATAACACGATGCAAAGCAACGCTTTTAATTGGGTATGGATGACATTTTCTAGAAATGCGCTATCGCATACCTATGAAACGCGATAAAGGTGCGTATTTTATTTCATAAATCCCGCCTTACCGGCATTTCGTCAGCGATGACCTGGAGAATGCATGTTTTGAGCGTCTCGAAGACAGCTTTCCAAAGCGGCCCCAACTCTGCGAACGGCAGCTCCTGTATTTTCTGTTGAAGTTCTTCCTTGGCGGACAAACTTTGCTGCACGCAAAAACAGGTGGCGTTTGCTCAACAATCGAAAAACCTAACAAAGGTCACAGTCATAAAAGCGCCGGCTATGAATCGGATGAGCTACTGCGTCCGCTCGTGTGCGTACACACAAAAAACAACGGCTGCAGGCCTCCAGAAACTGCAGTTACACTACTCTAAACTCGTGAGACTTGAAAAAAAAAAAAATTGGATGCGGGTAACCAACTACACGCGCACCACGAACATGCGCAAAAGGAATAAAAAAAAAAACATGCGCGCAAGAAAATAGGTCGGCCCCGCACGGACTGCCGTATTTTCCGGAAAGCTCATTCGGCACTTCGTTGATCATAAATCTCGGATAATTACGCTTTGAGGCAATGAAATACGAGAACATACCACTGTTTTAACGAAGAAAACGGTAGTTGGATCAACCTGCAGTATCTGGAGTTTAAAAACAGCCGCACGGATTTACTGCACGCAATTACCAACAACTGCACCGTCTGTCCTTCAATTTTGCCGTGTTTTGTGCCAAACATACCCCCGCAAAGTAAGCTTTCCTTTACCGCTAATTTTTACTTTAAAAAATAGTGACTGTCGTATCTTTAATTCATGGTATCGGAGATTTTGAGTTCGAATCGACCTGCAGTCTCTAAAAACTGAAAGAAACCGCACGGATTGACTGCACGTAATTAGCAAACATTATCCCCTCTGCGCGTTAATTTTACCGTATATTGTTCTGAACATGCCCCTATAAAGTAACCTTGCCCTCTTTCATAGATAATTCTTACTTTTAAAAAACAAGGCTGTCGAGTCCTTACGTAATCACGGAGCAACTTTCCGTCCGGACACGCTCAGACGTCCGCACTGCACACGCTCATACCTAGAAAAATTAGAACCTCGACGCGCTTTGGTTGTTCGCTAGGTCAAAAAAGTCACCGCCGCTGATAAGTACGACATTAAAAGATCATTTCGCTCCAATTTCAGCAGACAGAAATGCTACTTACTTGTGAGGCGAGCGGCAACAGCCTCTCCAGAGTCGCCTCAGCTCCGCCAGCTGCCATGCTGGAGTTTTTGAATCGCAACTTGGCTTGGGTGGTTACAACAAAGCCAGTTGTCTTGACAGTTGCACCTCAGAAAGACGAAGGTTCCTTCCTGACATGAGTTAGCGCTACAAGCAATTCCGAAAGCCGCCGAAACAACGAAAGTAAAGGGGCGTTTTTGAACACCCGCGGTGACCGTTAGCGCCTTGCTCGCGCCAAAACGCTGCAGGAGCAGAGCTCTTCACTGGCTGGTTACTAATCCTACATGCAGTGATGGAGTAACGAATGCCCCGTCTTAGCGCAAGGCGTGGTAGCCAGCGCTTCTAGCGGTGCGCAGAGCCAGCGCCACCTACGTCGTTTCCCATTGGCGGAGCTTCGTGCAGCTGTAGGTGCGTAATCCAATGGGCAAATTCTGATGAGGTAGCACCGTGTTTCGCGCGATTTTCATCGCACCAAATGGCGCCTTTTGCCAGTTGATCGTGTCCCCCGTTTCCTGATCAGCGCCTGTAGTCGCGCTACGCGCCTTTTTCTGGAGTCGGCGTAGCCATCGGATGCAAACATGAACCGCGATGGGATGCCTGTAAACACCGTAACTACAAGATCGGCCCTGAGGGAAATAACCAGAAGCGGTAAGCTGCGTGTGTGGCACGCAAGCAATTTTTTTTTACATTTCTGGGACAGCGACGAGCGGGTCACAACCCTTGCTGATCAAGGGCATCTGAAGCCTTCCAGGCTTAGTTTTAGGCCTTTGAACTCTCCAATCGGGAGTTTTTTTCCCGACTTAATCTTACTGAGTAAATCATATTGCACTTTCTCGGTTTCTTTTTTTTTTTTTTTTTTTCTACGTCTGAACGGTCGCATTTTTTTTCTTTATGCCTGCAGTGATCGCAGCCTGCTGTGGACCGTCTTGTGCCGTTCATAAACCGTGTTGTGTATTATGTGGCAGATTATTGTTGATTCTATAGAAAATAACGCGTATATTTAATGATCTGCCATATCCTCAACGAGTTGTAGCGAGACTGCTTGTATGTAACATGTACACTTATATACGTGTTTGGCGCGAAAACCGGGATGGGCGTATGGCACGATCGATCGTCGTTTATTAATGCTTCGTATCATATCCGATGAATAACCTGCGCTTAAAAAAGTAGCAGCCAGAATTTATTTCTGGTAGCTTTATACCACATGAATTGGAGTTCCAAATCGCCGGCGTAGGTTCCTTGAGCTCAAGGCTCGGCCCACACGTGCGGTGCCCAAAGGGGTTAATCTTTCAAAATATGGTAAAACTTGTTGAAACGCGCTTTAGTTGTACTAGGTAAAAGCTTTCTAGTTTTTAACTGGCCACCGGTCACCGTGCCGTAAATTTGTGAATTTTTATGCGGTTTGTTAGTTGTAAAATAACCGCGAACTTGCACGGCTGATATGACGGCTGCGTCACCCTAGAACAAATTATTTACGAATAAAGATGCCAAATACTTGCCATAAAAAAATTGCAAGTCCTGACCAATCATTTTATGCCAGCACTTCGGCTGCACACAAGGTTCACCTTGTAAAGCAATCAGCATAAAAATTAAGCTCTAAGCATCACCTTTATTTGTCGTTAGTTTTTTCTTCACAATCAGAGCTCACTTATATCATCAGTCTAGCAAACAAACGACCACGCGAAACTGAATTCACCTTCGCATGCACTGTTGCAGCTGCCTATGGCTCACCACCTTCGATTGCCAACATGATGTATGTTGGCACCCCATCCCCATCTACATCTCCTGACGAAGAAGTTGTTCGCAAGCGTGGAAGGCGTGTCATACTGCAAGGTAAGCGACGTTCCACGGAGACTTGCCGGGGTGTGCCGTGGATCATTATGGTAACCGATCGGCCATTGATGGACAGGACTAAAAATATGGGAAGGCAGATGACTCGACTTAGGGTTGAGATGAGAATATTCCGGGTGCAGCGAATAGATTCGGACAGCCCATGCTGTGAAACCAACGCACCTGATTTGTAGCCATCCCATTCCTACTATTCCTGCAATGTTGGTTTTACTCTGACAAAACAACCCAAGCTTGGTCAGGTGGAGCAAAGGATTGAATCAAATGGAGTCGAAATACTTTGGTTTAGAAGCCGACAGGACCTGAAACTTTGGTCGGGTTAAATTGTAAAATCTAGCTCTCCATGCTTGAGCAGTACCAGTTGATGTGCACGGCCAAATTACTTCAGTGCCGTACTGACACCTAGATACCGGTACAATCTCCTTCAGGACGCGGGTTCGATTCCGGGCCGCCGCAGCCGCTTTTGTGACGTAGGCGAAAAGCGAAAACACCCCTGTGCTCGAGATTTCGGCGCACATTAAAGATCCCCAGTTGGTCAAAATTAATCCGGAGCCCTCTACTACAGCACGCCTCATCGCCTGCATTGCGTCGGCACGTTAAACCCTACAATCAATCAGATTAATCAACGATCCCCTTCGGGCAAATGTTAGCGCCGTGCAATCCCCCTGTTAAGGGTGCGTGCCATGTGCAGGCCCCCTGGACTGAAAAAGACGACATTAACACACCCGCATCCTGCGCTTCTATGCCCGAGTCAGTCGGTTATCTTCACCGAGATCCACCGTTCAACTACTCCTGCTGCCTGACCTTTCCAGTTGCACACCACGCCTAGGTGCATCACCACCCTCCTGTTTACGCCTGCGCCTACCAGGACGCAACAGAATTGTGGGAAATGTTACAAAACGTGGGGCGAGTGCAGTGGCTCCTTCATACCGTGCTTTGACGCTAGTGTTTGTTGCTTTGCTGCAGGGAACCAGTTTGCACTGACGCCACCGCGTACCCCCACCAAGCGCCAGCAGTCTCCGAAAAGCGGCTTGACCACAGAGCACCCACAAACGCCAAACAAGGCCCAACTTTCAACCAGCCCCGTACGAAGCTCGCCCAGAAAGCGCCTGCTCCTCCCCTCGGATATCTCGGAGGCAATCGCCTCATCACCCAGCAAGAAGGCATGGCTCGTTTCCTCATGTTGTGCTAAACTTCAAAAATATGCGCTAAATGCATTGCTGAATCGGCAGCATTGTGTTGTAGGTTTATCCTCTGCGTTGCGTCCTGTAAAACTCCTCTTATTTTTCTTAACACAAGGTGCAGTTTCCTTTACAGCTGTACTAACAACGCTAGCCACAGTAAACCCTTGTCATAACTAAATTGCCTTATTTGAAATCGCGCTTTATTAGAAGTAGTGCATTGTCTCAGCTGCAGTGTGTGGAAAGCAAATAATATTGAATTTTAACGAAGAATCCCTTTTGACGGAGCCAGTTTTCTATCCAAAGAATTTCGTTATTGTGAGGATTTACTGTATTTAGTCTACTCTCTAAGCCAGGGTTCACAGCGTGAAGACTAAGCAAGTATTCGCTAAAAAAAGGTTTGCAACTGAATGCGACTGGTCGGTAAGAAAGCGATAGATAAAACTGGTGTCGGTACCTCAGAAGAGTTGAAGTTTGGGTCGTTTGGTACGTAAATTTGAGAGTAGAGGGCAGCGCAATGAACGGGGCGAAGTGAAGACGAGACAAACACAAGCTCTTCTTACTAACAACCAAATGATTTATTCCATAGGGGCGCCAGTTTTATACATGCTGGTCGACCACCAGAAACGAGAAAGTGAAATGAGATTTGCTCGTTGGGAAAGAGATTCGCTCTCTCAAAACCTGACACGTGTCTTCTGTCACCATTGCTGTGCGTTTTTTAGGAGCCAATTTGGTGCGGCTTTCCCTTTTCCTTCTCCCGTGCCCCTTCCTTATTGTTTTTGGTGGTCGACCAGCATGTATAAAACTGGTGCCTCGATGCAGTAATACCCCTGTCACACGGGCACTTTCAATCGCGATTGAAGTGAATCGCGATCGAGTTTTCGAGCGCGCTTGAAGCACTGCCGCTGCTACACGGCCCGTTTCAATCGCGATCGAAAAGTTGCACGGGTTGCATTCGTGGATGCCAGATGGCGCTAACAATGTACTTGTGGCCGGCGTCTGGTAACTTCGCGCGCTCGTAGGTATACGTAACTATGTAGATATTACCTCACGCTTATTTGGGTCAAGTTATTTGACACAATTTGTGGCGTTAGTTGAAGTTGTCACATTCTGTGCAATTACTGAGCGAGGACGAGAGTATCGCCGCTTTCATTCGATCGCGCTTGAGAAACCGGGATTGAGTTAGAGCGGGATCGAGCTCGATCGCGATTGAAACTGCCGTGTAGCAGGGGCCCGATCCGGATTGAGCTCGATCTGGATTGACTCAATCGCGATTGAAAGTGCCCGTGTGACAGGAGTATGAATTATTTGGTTAGTAAGCACTTGTGTTTGTCTCGTCTTCGCTTCGTCCCGTTCATTGCTCTGCATTATACTCTCAATGGTGTAGGCAGGAGGTGCTCTGTAAACTATCGTAGCCTTTCTTAGTCAATTTGCGTTTACCAGTTTAGCCTGAAGGGTCAGTGCACCCATCATAACGGTGAACACAAAGATGTTGTAGGAGGCTGAAGGAAATGCCACAGTAGCAGAGGATTTGCACATCGTTTGGGATACCAGCCCCAGTCATTTGTCATCTTTTTTTCCTTCCCGCTTCACAGCTTGTGTCGCCCGTGAAGCGTCTGCGCCTGCAGTCGCGAGAAGCTGAGGTGGAGACTGAGGTTGCCCTGACTGGCCTGACCAAGGCACAGCTGGTGGCATTGCTCAGGGACGCCATGAGCCGCAGCCAAGCCACGAAACAAGTGCGTGTTACTAAGCCTCTTCCGTATCCTGCGTGACAGTGCCTTGCTCTTCTCTTGCCTCCTTGTCCTCGTGCTAGCAACATCGCCACGCAACTGCAGTGTGCTTGAAATGGTAGACATGAAGAACCAGACCAAGGTAGCACCTAGTAAAGACAGACCTGTTTACCTGATAATGGCCGGTAGTTGCACATGTTAGGAGGCAAAAAGAAGGGTCGTTGAGGAATAGCATGACGTCCACGTGAGCAACCGTCTGGCTCTGCTCTTTTTGTGTGCACTTGTTCTGCCTCTAACATGTGTAGCTATAAATTTGTCGCCATATGGTAAACAGGCTGGTCGTTAGTGCTGCGTCCGTCTGTTTCTTTTACGTTCATTGCCACTTGAACCGTTTCACCGCAGTTCACAAGGTACCCACTAGCCCAAGCTTCAGTCTTTTCACTCTGAAGGAAAGGGACCCCAGCAGACAAGTATGTCCTACAAGAGGGATCAAAAGCTGCATAAAATTTCCCACACAACTTCCCCGTTTCCTCGTCCTCCTGCCTTCACCATGTTCGCGCCTCTTCGCCCTTCCCCGTCCGCCTGCGCGCGCGGAAGGGCGAAGAGGCGCGAACATGGTGAAGGCAGGCCCGCGGAACTAATCCCCCCACCGCAACGAATGCCCAAGTGCCCAGACGGGTCCCGGTCAACCCGGTAGCAACGTACACGACGGAACGGACGGGCTGCTAAAACTCTCTAATGCTGCTATCAGTACACCAGCTACAAGAGGAGTGTGCTGATTGGGAGCAGTATCCGAGATAAAGGGCAGCAAAAAAAAAAATGACTGCACGGGGGAGAGGTGAAAATACTTGGGGGCGAAAAACAGACGAGGCTGACAACACACCCACATATAGTTAGAAGCCACTGGGAGGTTCAGAAAGTTGGCAAAAGAAAACGGCCAGTAGAGATGATGACACAAGTGGTTGATGCCCACAGGTTGTGCAGGAGTTGCTGCCCAAGCCGGACCTGACGCACTCGACGCAGAAGTTGGAGAAACTCCTGCACCAGGTTTACCGGGCCTTCCCGCAGAAGCACTGGGGGAACAGCCGTGACGCATTCTGCTTCCGCCGGGTGCAGATACCCATCGAGACCTTCAAGGTGAGCGGATCGGTTGACAGGCACCAGACGCCCTGCTGCACAGCTGCAGCTATGAATGGAAGAGTTTGGTGTTGGGCCTGTTGGTACGTACTTTGAAGAATGGTGGAACCCAGCCTTGAAGACTCGTACATGAGGAGAGAGTTTGTTCGCCCTCACTAGTGATATCAGGCAAAGAAGCTGAATACTTGAAAAAAAAAAAAAAAAAAAAAAGCCGGTATTGAATTGTGCCATCAGCTGGTCTTTTTATGGCGCATGCCCTGACCGTGTCTTTCCTTCGAAATTTTATTCATTAAACTGTTGCTAGTCCCAGCATGTGTGTTTTCCTACTCTCTTCTCGTGTATGCGTCTTCAAGGCTGGGTTCCACCGTTTTTTAAAGCTATGAATGCCTGGCTTCAAGCAAAATTTGGCGTGTACTCGCATCCTAAACTATGGTCACCATTCTTGGCTACGTTCACCGAGAATGCCGATGATGCCAATAGGTTGTGATGTGTGTATGTCGTGGCAAGCTGTCATTGTTATGATGATGACAGATTGATGACACTGTTGAGGTTGAGTGCATAAGCTGGATGAATATTGCCCTACAGCACTGGTGAGATCGACGTTTTAAAAGGTGTTGGAGGTCAGGAAGTTGCCTGCTATTAGTCTGGAAGTGTGGGAGATGATTTAAACAGGCACATATACAGTGCATTTGAATGAACACATAAGGCAGTCAGAATGTCAAGGAAGGCATACGAGAAGTAGTTCATCACGTTTCTTTCTGTTCAAACATATTTATTTTTTAATGTTTCAAAGAAAGAAAGTGAGCGGAGTGCTCTAAACAATCTAATTTGTGAAGCACAATATCATCGCTTTTGAAAAAAAAAATGCTGGTGAATATTTTTCCCTCCACAATTGTAATTGAATGAATAGAATTTGCTCTGAAAGCAAGCTCCTCACACGATTATTGCGTAAAGCAGAGAACTATGTGATTCAGAAATACAGGAATGCTATGTATAGAAAATCACACTTGAAGAACTCCAGTTACAACCATACAACAGCATGCCTGCCAATGCAAGCCACTTGGTATTTCTCCCTTACGTTCTGTGTTTCAGTGTGTATAATCTTGTATCAACACTGTGGCTAGCTTGCTTTCCATCAAATCAGCGTGGGATTGCGTTCTGTGACCATGTGGTTATTTCAGTTGGTTTTACGGTCCTGTACTCCCTGCTTTAAAACAAAACACCAAATAACCAAATGTCACGATAGTAAATTATTAAAATGCCGCAAGGCAATGCTGATAGGAACTTTGTAGCATACTTTTTTATTTTAATGCCCTCTGCACACAGAATTTTTTGGAACTTTGCTTTTTGTTGAATTTTCTAAACAGCAGGCTTGCAAATAATGACTTACTAACGGAGTGTATATACAATGCAATGTATTTGCGCATGTGCGATTGGATGGTTATGAATCCATCCATTGCCTATCGTATTCTGTGTTACTGACATTCTCCGAATGGAAAATTAGTGCCGAATTATTGCTGAGAATTCCTACAAGTAAAGCTCTGTGAAGCACACTCTTGCATTTACCGCAATGCGCAGCAATGCATTCTTCATGATGTGTATCCATGGCGGGGTGGCTACCGTAATAGAGCTCCCTCCTGCGCTTGGACACAGCCCTTTTGCTTTAGCACAAATGGTTGCTGCGGTGTTCTAGCGAACGGAAAAGCTAATTTCCCAGGAGACATCACCTGTGATGTTATCTACCGTAAAATACTGAGCAAGCGCCCACCCCCTGAACGTGAGGATAGTTCAGGGAATTTTGGGGAGGGGGCCCTTGTTCGGAACTGCCCCGGAATTCAATATGGGGCAAAAAATGTTACCCCCCCTAAGAAAAAGAAAAAAATGAAGACAGTCAGAAAGAGCGTCGTCCATTTTGCTGAACGCTGGCGCTCCATTGCTCAATTTTCACCGAAAATTGGCCTTGACAAAGTTCTGCCACAGCAAATGCTCGTATTTTCTGTTTCACTTGCGCATCCCGCGCGCTCTTTCGATCTATGCCGAAGTGGCACGTGCACGTTTTTCCTGGCGTGGCGATGCCACTCCAAGACTTCGATTTTCTTCTTAACTGTATACAAATGCGCATCATGAGCACATTCGGCACTGTCAGACAACAGCAAAATCGCGAGCGTGCTAGTAATTTGCGGCATGTCATGCATTCCTGGATTGGATTTTGGATTAGACGAGAGTGCAGATGGAAGCATTCCAAGGTAGTTTCGGTGTTGGTAGTACTTTGGATGGTCTGGGAGTGGTGGAGAGGGGGGAGGGGGCACTTCAGAAATATTCGGCTTCCAGAAGCCCTGGGATTTAAGGGTAGCGCAGAGGAAATTGACTTCAAGGCTGTCAAGGCGACAAAAAGGAGATTCAATGCTGGTGGACGAAAAGCAGAGTGGGTTATATTGCATGGGACAGCTACCACCTGTAACAGGAAATAAAAAAGTATTTTGGGCCTAATAAGTTTTTTGTGCCTGCCCTAAGCAGCGCTAGTATTAAACCAAGAGTACAAAACGTACTAGGTATATTAGTCCTTTTTGGTAAGATGACACGTCATCACCCCGCTACAAAGGGGAAACCAATAGAAATCATCATCATCACTTGTTCGGTAGTTCACGAAAACTTGAAACACCCAGATTATGGGTGGGTGGCACTAGCACAGGTGGGGGCGCTTGATCAATGTTTTACGGTAAGCAGTAAAGCGTGCCCTAGGCGCTCCCTCCCAACAACAGTTGGACTCGGGCGAAACGGTTGTCCCGTGGAGCGGTGGTGCCCACTAACGGCGGCGCCCCCCTGCGTGCTCCCCTGTGGCAGCGCAAGTGCCTGGAGCGCGGGCAGCAGCTGTGCCAGGCGGAGCAGTGGTGCTCCCTGCTGGAGTACGCGCAGCTGGCGTGGAGCTTTGTGCGCAAGCTGCCCGACTGGGAGGACAGCAGCCACAACCGGGCCAAGGCGCTCTGCTTCCGCTCCCTGGCCGCACACTGCTCCACCGCGCTCCGCAAGGCCGCACCGGCCGGCCTGCTGGACCAGCGACAGGCACAGGCACTTGTGGCCAGGTCAGTCGGGGGCGGGGGCGGATTGGGTCCATCTTTCTCGCTACAGTTCTGCCGCCAACTTTGCGGCCACTGGGGCAATGTCTCTACGCGGGAAGGAAGGGGTTGAAATGTCGCTCGTGTTGTGGACAGACACAAGCGGAAATGGGTGCCCGAAGCAATGTTCCGTTCCCCGATACTAGGTACAAGCTCAGCACTTCGGGCCGATGCAGAACGTTGATATGCCCCCACCCCTAAACTGGCCTACAGGATACTAAACCACCCTTACTTACGAAAAGAGTGCGCAGAATTGAGCTAAAGGTGCATTTTACAGACAAAAATGCCAACAGGTCCTGAAGAAAAAAAAAAAAATCAGCGCTGTTAAAGGCCAACTGCACTCAATATTTCGACCTCTTGAAAACACTGTTTCAGTATAGTGTGCTGAAAAAGAAAGCAAGGTGCAAAATACAACAGCTGAAATACGCGCATAGACGTTACAAGCGGTGAGCAAAAATCGTCGATTTTGAAATTGAAATCGAGAAGAGCGCAGCCATTGAAGTGAAGTTGCAGCCATACAGCGAGTGGCTGGACAATCAGCGCTCGAGACAAGCCTACAAGCTCTGTGCGCGCACGGGGCAGCAAATGGGTGAAGCGTTTGCAGCAGAGCTCAGCCAGTTCTCGAGCTGCGTGGCTGGCCAGAGGAAGAAGCCCCCATCGACTGGGGCCTCACAGGCACGTCATGCCTGTACCCGCCGCGGTGGCTCAGTGGCTAAGGCGTTGCGCTGCTGAGCACGAGGTCGCGGGTTCGATTCCCGGCCGCGGCGGCCGCTTTTTTGATGGAGGCGAAAAGCGAAAACGCCCGTGTGTACGAGATTTCGGCGCACGTTAAAGATCCCCAGGTGGTCAAAATTAATCCGGAGCCCTCCACTACGGCGCGCCTCATCGTCTGCGTTGCGTCGGCGCGTTAACCCCTACAATCAATCAATCAAACGTCATGCCTGTTTATGCAATCCACCGGCAGGTGCAGCGTGGTCTGCAGTGGAGCTTTTTTAAACGCTTCTGACTGATTAAGGAGCTATGAAGAGAAAATACAACTTCGTCTAATTTGCAAGAACTAAGATTCAGTATCTCACTCAGCTCCATTACAGCCACAAAAGGTGTTTTTTTAACGAAAAAAAAAGCTAGAATTATTTTAAAACTTTCAAATTTTGCACCACCGTGACGTGTTATGAGCAAGAATGACGTCATACGGGCCAACAATAAAACATAATTTTCAGTGCGTTAACTGCACGTTAGCATTCAAGTGATGCGGTCAAATGGAACTAGAGGTCCCATTACAGACGTCCAGTCATGTCTCATCGCGACAGGTCAGTTAGGCGGCCGCCAATTGCACAAACAAGGTTCCGTGACGTCATAGAGAAGTTGCGGGAAATTGGCTAGGGGGTCGCGACTGCTTCACGCGTTGTCTTCAATATCTCCGTTATTTGTTCCAAGATTACAATGATATTGGTATCATTGTTATCGGGACTAAGCAGTCTTTCTAATAAACCCAACTTGTATTTTGTCTTCATGGCTCTTTTAACGAGGCGTTTCACGGGGCTCCCACTCAAGTCCCAGCTGATTTGGTGGTACAGATTAAAAATAAATTTGGTCGAAGTGAAATTTGTGTGCAGTTTGCCTTTAAGGCTTGAACCCAGGCTGTCTGCACCAAAGCCCATGATTCTATCCGAGGCTACCTAGGTCAAACAGTCGAGTTCTTTTAGCAGTCGCTCAAAAGAATAAAAGAAGTGTTCCAAGCAAACCCGTAGGTTGAACTGGGTGAATGCAGGACGTGCCCGGATTGTACCTATTTGTGAACAAAATGTCGCATGCCTCAACCATAACCACGTGGAGCCATGGCACGACTTAACTGCAGTCAGAAGTGGCTGTCACGTGTTTTTGAAGCTAGCGAATTTTAGCTGACCGTTTTTGACGGTCCGCTCCACTCTGGCAGCGAGCGGGAGCGCCATTGCACATGCCTGGCACGCTTAGCGGCGAACGGCATTGGCTGCGGTTGCGCTGAGCGAGCCGCCAGTACCAGAGCAGGCCGTCGAAAATGGTCAACTAAAACTCGCTAGTATGAATGTGAATCCATCTTTTTGACCTGAGCTTTTTTCTAGCTAAGGCATTGAAAGGGGAAGGCTGGGAGAGGCCACTTTTTGTGAAGCCAGTCCGCAATGTAAGCGCACCCCTGCAGCCCACTGCTCTTTCCCATTCCTGCACCAGCCTGCACTTTTTTTGGGCCAGTTGAGTTCTAATTGGTCCCGTACAGCTTGGCTGGCCAGGGTCACCTCTCAAGCTTCCTGTGAGGAGTGTATGTCACGTGTCCGCCAAATGATAGGGCAGTTCCATGTAGGATAGAAAACATTGGCTTTGTCTTTGCATTAAACGCATTCCTCATTGCATATTTGTTAGGGAACATAAGTGCCAGCCTGGACATGTGTGGGAACATTTTGGCCTGAATTTTTCAGCGTTTGTGAATCTTGTGTACGTAAGTACTTGTGCGGGGCAGATCGGGTTCTCCTTCCGAGTAGTTTTCAGAGCAGACATTCACCATAGGCTTTGCAAGGAGGGAGAGCGTACGAATGGTTGGACTTGCAGTGGAAGGTGAGGTCCACTGCATACGAGTCAGCACCTTCATTTCCCTTCAGTGTCTTGTCTGTTATGTAATTTTGCAAGTTCCTTTTGGGAAGATCTGTTCAGAGCTTTTTGGTATTCTTCTAGCTGCAATGTTCTGCGTGGCCCTTGTAGAGGCTTCTGTTATTTTTTTTTTTCCCCCATCTGGGGTAAGGGTGATGGCGCTGGTATCAGTTTTGTCTATGTTTGGTTTTTGAGTGCAATACAGTCTCTCAGTTCGCCTTTAAAATCCACGAGCCAGGGACGAAGCTATTGCCACCAGAGTTCTGGACATAAAACTCCGCTCTAAATTACACCCGTCTATCCCTCTCCCCTTTTTCACAATCTAGTTTATGATGGTGATTGTGATTGGGCCAGTTCAGAACCAACCGTGTAACACCATCTGCACTCGCCTGCACCAGTGGCACACACAACAACGTGGTGCAACAAACAAGTCGCGGAAACTTTGGGAAGAATGCTCTTTGCTGGCCTTATTACACTGTCAGGGCTGGAACAGAGTGTATCGGTTTGGGAGCAGGCAAAATTGCCTTTTGTAGCATGCTTGGAGCTTGGGGGAAGGGCTCTTGGAACAGGTCTGGAGCCACCAGAAATACTGTTTGGCAGAGGGCTGGCACAGGCTGCTGTGCCTGCCCCCTGCCAATTAACTTTCATCTATGTATCTACTATATCAGGCTTTCTACCGTGCACTAGAACCTACTGCGAACCAGGAATGCAGTTCTTGCATATCTGAAATTTACAATGTGCGGAGTTATCTACCTTCAGGCCTAGCGAGTGCGCCGCGTTATCGAAAGTCAAAAGGGATCAGATAACAGGCCTCACTTCGTGTCCGATAGACGGAATTGTTAAGCGAACTCACAGCGGTATTCCGTGAAACAAGGCGTTGGCTTGCCTTTTGTTCAATCCAACAGTGGTTTCTGTCCATGCGAAGTTGAACACAGCTGTCTCTTCGCCTGTCACGGGGTTCCGAGGGTCGACGAACGTACGCCGTAGATTACGTAGCGAGAGCGTGTTAGAAGACATAATTAGTGCTGGACCATCCTCCACACAAACAAAACTAACCTTTAAAGTTCACAGCCGAAAATGAGTAATTACCTCGCAACAAAAGGCAAACCAAATTAACAAGTGAGGGCAAAGCATCCACGACCCTGTTTGTTCAATGTGTGCAGCTGCGCGCATTGTCAAAAATGGTTTACTAAGAAAAGGCTCGTCCAAAATGGTCGACTAAATTGAAGTTCACTTCCAATAAACTGCAACCTTGCATGCGAAGATTATTCTGTTTTCTATCTGTTTGCGATGTGACACAAAACAGTTCACCGACTTTTAGCCATCTTTCCTTGTTTGTGGCGCAGCGGCCAACACCGACAAATAAAGCCGCGCAAATGCGACACAAATAAATCCAAAGTGAAGGCGCGAAGGCGCATAGTGCCTGCAGCCTTACAGCTAAGCAAAGGCCAGCTTCCATAGCCGCCATAACCAATGCATTTCCCCATTGACCAGTTCGGCGTCAGACGAGATCTCTGTAAACACGGTACGTGCGTGAAACCGGGCCTCCATTGTGTCAAGCCAACGGAGACTAGAAAATCACAAAAAAGAAACAATTCTAAATACGACACTACAGGCACTGCATTGATCATGAAGGAGTACCAATAGTATAGCATAATCGCGTAAACCACATATCAGTATACGGTCAGATAGTTTGTAGACACGTTTACTCAGATCATTTGTAGACGCGTTTACTTGGTGCGTAAAAAATTGTCACATGGGTCCAATCTTTGTGATTTGGATCTCTGAAGGTTGATGGTCAAATTAACGCACTTTTAGCAAAGGTTTGGATGCCCTTTTGACGCAGTTTTGTTTCGAGAAAGCTTTCGCACATCTCTCAACTTTCTTAGCAAGGGATGTGAAATTTTTTACCGAACATCCAGTGCAGATGCACTTCCCCTCGCTCTGTCTTCCACTGTCTCTCATCGAGTTTGGCGGTAACACCAAGCAGAGAGAGAAAGTGCCAACTCACCAACCAAGCATGGGCAGCTTGGCCTCAAGTGCAATGTCCCGAAAATAGCTGTCGTTCCTCTCCTGCTTCTCACATTTCAGGTGCAGAAGCGTCTCACTGAACACTTGGAAAATAACCCTATGGCTACACAAATTGAATGCCCTAGATTTTTCAAAGGCAACATTTCAAATGCCTGCACTTGCACATTGCACCGCCTGTACAAGCAGTTCCCTGCCAACATGTCTTTCCAACAATAACGTGGCAGTTCAGCAAGATTGCATAAAAATTTATGTGAGCATTTCTTTTTCCCCTCTCTCGTGTGGTTCACTGGTGAAAACATTACCGAGGTTGTGCTTATCTGGTCGAAATATGCTTATCTGGTCGAAATACAGGACACCAACCATTCACACACTTGAGAAGGCTCCGCAGTAGATGCCAGCAGTGGGAGGCGATTTTCGCAAAGTTTCGCTTAGCTTCAGACATTTAAACTTTGCTGCCTTCTCATGCCCTTGTAGCCACTGCACATGTAGTTTATCACACACATCAGCCTTGGCCACTGTCATCAGGCAGTGCTGGTAATGTCACATAAAATGTGCTGGCACCAAAAAAATGTATATTTTGGCAGGTGCCTAGTTTTGAGATAGTTCTTCAAACCACCAGGATAGGAAAAAATTAAAGCCGGTCCAATCAATGTGAAAGCTGTCGGAAGTGCACAGCAGTGATTCGCCATAATGGGCTGTAGCGCCGTTATCCGCTCACTGCTACCACCCAATGAAATTCAAATTTTCTGCCTCCGCTGTGGTAGCAGCGAGCGGAAGTTCTGATCTTTTTGTACTTGCTTTTGCTCCCGCACGTGCCGGCATTGCACTGCCACTTTTTTTCGCTATTGTAAAAACCAACCCAATGAGCATTCCCAACTAAACGAACGCGGGCGTTGCCGGTTAATTTACGTACATTTTGCCTCAAATGTACCTGCAATTTTCTTAGTGCTAAACAATGGGGAGATGTATGACAAGCGCCAGCGGTTCACTAATTTTAAACGCTAATGACTATGTAAACCGCTTGGCTTTCGAAGCCTCTGGGTTATGCCGCAACGACAGCCACTACGACTGAATGCCGCGTGGCTCTACTTGGGTCCAGTGAGCGAGCTACAACAACACGATCCCCTAAAGTGCTCTGCACCTAATAATGCAGGAAGGGGGGAAGCGTAGGGGCAGGGGGGGGGGGGGCTTTACAAGACTTCAATGAGCTCAGGTTATTGGTAGCAGAGCACACCTCCAAACGTTGCCAATTATAAATGCGCTTACAAGTGTGGTGAACTGCTTCTCATGCAGGCTGAAGGAGATGAAGGAAGACCACGCTTGCATTGCACCATGCCTGAAGCTCGCCGAAGCTCAGCTGGAGTCGCCACACCCGTAGGTGTGTTCAACGCCACCCATCCGCCACTCTCCGGGCATTGCAACCATACAAAGACACGAAGACTCTGCCCTTTGCATGTTTTTAATTTTTATTGTCATCAATATCATTGTTTCTCTCTCTCTCTCTCTTTTTACTTATGTACACAATAAAAATCATGGGCCTTTTTTGGTCACTTTCCGTCTCCTGCAGTCGTTTCACTCTTGAAAGTGCGTGAGCTTGCCGTCATTTGCGCGCGATCATAGACGCGCGCGCCCCCTACCCCTGTTTGATAATAATAATAATAACTAAAAGAAACAGCAATACACGCTTCCTTGTCAGTTTTTTTTTTTATCGTTTTCATTTTCGAAAAAGAAAACAACCCCCGTCCCACATCTGTGAAAGAAAAAAAATCGTGTGCCAAGAAGCAATGCTCGACTAGATTCTCCCTTATAAAAAAATTATTTAAAAAAAACGCAGGAGCCAAAAAAAAACATGAAAGCAAGAACACTGAAAAAAAAAGTTTCCACAAAACAGGCCAAGAAAAACTGGTCACATTCTCAAAACAATAGAAATGTGCTGTCTTTTTTTTTCCCTTTCTTCTTCATTGCAAGCAGAAGAAAAGCAGCCAGGATGGACAGCGTAGAGAGAAAAAAAAAAGAACATTGTGCGCCAATAACTATGCTTCCACAAATTCTAACAAAAAGCAACCGTCTTTAGTAGCCGCAGAAAAAAGGCTTTGTTTCAAAAATACTCGCACAACAAGCACTCGCAAACCTTTCTACTGCACTGCTTTGCCAAGAAACAAGTTCGAAGGAGCGTCCAAGACTGACAGGGGAAACAAATGTCGGTTATGATACATCGTGTGTATGCACATGTGTGTGTCAAGGAGGGGAGCGGCAAATGTCATAGTACAGCGGGTACAAGCCGTGATTTGCGGGGGAAAGCCTACTTAGTAGCGAAAAAACTTCCTTCCCTGCCCCCTCCGCCGAGGCGAGGGGGAACTAACATGGCAGTGTGGCACCAAAATCTGATGCAGATTTTCGGGGAAGAGAGAAAAACAACAGTTGAAAATGAGGACGTGCAACGGCCCCGCCCCGAAGAACCACCGCTCCGGGTCGTCTTTGTCTTCACACGAGAACAGACTCCTGCTGAACATGCACACACACACGCACGCACACTAGACATGAGGGCAGGGGTTGGAAAGGCAAAGAGATAAGACCCCTCTGAAACTAAACCTGTTCGCAGTCACTTCTAAAAAGAGGGTGAAAAAAAAAAACCTCGCATTCCTGCACAGGCTGTGTTCCATATTCTCCAGACAAAAAATTTTGCGTCCGGTAAGTGACAGCAATGCCCTCCTTGCTCTCTGTTCTCATCACAAAGATTTTCAAGTTAGCGACCAACTGCTTGTCATACAAAAAATATTGTAAGAACAAAACGTCATGCTGCACGGACAATTCAGCAGGGACCACACCTAAGCCGATCACTTGCGGGCATGCACCCATCTTATTTTGCGAGGATTACAAGAGTTACTGGAGGATAATCTGTAGCCCTAAAGTTTCAATGACATTTGGGGAAGCTCAAACGTTGCAAACAGCCTTGAGAGAACCCGTCCAGCAATCCAAAAGACAGTCAATAACGCTAAGAATAGGAACACAGCCTGAGGATTCGATTCCCAAAAGGTAGGGGAGAGAAACAAAAAGAAAAGACACACAGATAGCAGCCGTTCTTTCGCACACTACTCCCCTGCCAACAATGACCACGGCTCCTTCGTGTAACGCATTCGCGTGTGTCTCGGTATGCAGCTATATATTTATATATATATCAATGGCACTATTTACACTGCATGAAAGCAACAACAGGTAGGACAGAGAGTCGGCGAGGGGCGTGTGTGTGTGGGGGAGAGAGGAGGGCCTATAATATCGGGCCGAGAGATGCAAAGATTGAAGACTGTAGGAGGCTCACCACCCCCTCAAAAGTCCCGTTTCTTCGTTGCCTGGAACCATTGCATTATTTCGGAGAAAACAGAAAGGACCGGGGCTAAGCCCAGCTGGTTTTGGTGGGGGAGACGACAGAGAGGGGTGCGTCATTCCCTCACGCGTAAATGTGGAGCTCTCATTGCTGTGTCCTCCTCAGTGCTCAGAAACCTCTCGCTCGTTTCGAGATTACCACAGACTGCAAAAGTTTACGAGTCTCTTGTAAGCGACTATCTTGGAGAACTCCTCGTTGCCACAGCTGCTGCCGTGTGCACGTACGAGCGAACCTTCGCTTCTGAAATTCACGCAGAATTCTTCGCTACAATACAGATTGAGTGAACGTTAGATGTTCTCACGGCCCATAGTCATCTGCAGTCTACGCTACATGGAGGCATCATGAAATATCACAAGGGTTCTTCTACCCGCAAAACATGATTCTATACGCCACTGCGCCACCCAGGTCGGCCAATCAAACAAAACCGCCACAGGAAAGAGAAGAAATTTCGCAAGTTTTTCCCGTTTACCCGATTCTTGGCGTGCCAAATTTCCTTTTGGGCGACACTGTTCTAGCAGAATACAAAGATTACACCGCGTTTCAGTTTGCATTCATGCAGTATGTGAAACAACATGCCTGCTCTCAATGCGACAACAGCAGTCGGATTGCATATGGCATTACGGTTCAACAAGTGTGACCACCGTGAGCGGAACAGTCAAAGCATCGAAAAAATGAGGGTTGACAAATACAGCACATCGTTTCGCCCTTCCCCTCCGTTTACTGAAGCCAAAACTAAGAAGCTAAATGCCCTAACATCAACTCTGCTCGTGACGTGACTGACGCTTTCGCCACTCCGTGCCACCAAGTTCAGCCAACTCTCCATCAACACACACACACATACAACAACAGCAAAAAAAAAGAAAGAAAACGTCTAAGGCCTGAAAACTTCTAACCGTCCGTGTAGGATTTACTGCATCCTGATAAAACGAAACAAGACAAAGGAACTCGCGGGCAAAACCATTTTTCTGTGCCCCTCGCTGAATTGCGGGAGACAGCCGACAAGAAGCTGCAAGAGTGCAGACTGAGAGTACCTGGCTTTCTGTAAGTAGAGAGCAAGTCGGTGCGGTGTTGCAAGAAACAGGGGCGGAGGGAGTAAAAGGGAAAGGGAGCTAGAGAGAGAGGGCTCGGTGCAGGAAAGAAGAGGAGCAAATAAATATCGATCCCGGTGTTCTTCAACATGTGCTCCGCCTCACTATGCCTCTTTTTTTTTTTCCCTGCTTCTCCCTCGCAGCAGCACGGTGGGCCAATTTGCAAGGTGAGGGAGAGGATGGCGCACAGCATATTTATATATTTATAATGTATGTATAGTATTTATAGCTATGTACAGTAAGATACAGCGTGTCCCGACCATGGCGCCCGCAGCAATGCACAGATGATGTACAGGTAGTATAAATTATTTCTCCCACGGCACGAGCAGCCGACGCAGCAGAGTCGCCGCTCCGCTCTCGTGTCCCCCGTGTCCCCCACCAAATGTCCTTCGGGGTGGGGGAAAGCGGGTGGCCACGGAAAGAGGGTGCACAGGTTGGGGCAGGGGGGACACCCCTGCTCTATGTACACACAACAACGCACATACCACATTGCCCCCCCCTCATTTTCCTCCGGCTAGCTATTTACACGGCCGCACTCCCCCAACTCGATCCGCGAGGGATCCTCGGGTTGCACTCTCACGCCTCCGCTGTTCCCCGCCGTACGACGACAGCCACCTTGACCACTCTCGAGAAGTGGTCACTTGACAATCCGCCGGACATTGCCTATCCCTACGCTACTGGGCTTGAAAAGCAGTGCGTGCACCGCCGACCGGTGTACCTTCTTGCACTGCTCACGGCTGCAATCCCGTGTTGATGCTAAAAGCTTGGAACACTGCAAATCATGGTAAGCGTCCCTCACGTCACCTCAGAAGAAGCGATAAAGTGTCCGAGATTTCACCCGCAAATTAAAGGTTCTCTGCAAGAGGCGGGGAATGTCAACAATAACAACCGAGCTTTTTTGTTGCACGTTTCCCTCCTGATATTCTGAGCTTATGTTTGCGCTTTGTCCCTTATTACGCCCACAAACTAAAAACTGCAGGATAAGACGGGGAAAAAACACCACAGTATGTCAAAAGCTAAAAAGCGCAACAAAGCACTGAGGATGCTGCTACGACAAGCTACCAACTTTAGTAGGCAGAGTCCTAAGTTGGATAACACCCAGCTTCATGACCCAGAATGTTCACGAATGCTCTGGCTCATAATACGAAGCAGACAGCCACGGGAAACTGTTCTGCAAAAAAGAAATCCACCTTTCGGTTGCTCTCTGACCGACAGCCCCTGCATGGTTTATATTTTAACACTGCTTTTCTCACTACCGCAACCTGTAGACTGCCTCTAGTGTTGGCCTCACCTGACAAGTGTAGCCAATGCTAAGCAGGAGCTTTTTGTCTCACGGTAACGGACAGTTCAGCGCCGAATGCTGTCGATTAAAAGACGAGGCGGCTCAGAAGCGCAAATTTTGCACAGATTGCGTTGCGGATGGGTTTCCTGCGGTTGGACGCCTACGACGCACAGCTCTGCCCTGCCCAGAGGCCCCAGCAGCCAGCTCGAGCGGGCGACCCGCTCCCCCCGTTCTGCGGCCCAGCGTGGGCGGAGTGCCCCCGACCCGTCGGGGGAGTGCGGCCTCTTCTTCCCTCCTCTGCTAGGCGGGGGGCCGCATCAATGAGAGACCACAGGTGCAGAGTCGACGCAGACGCCCAGCATGGGCGAGTCCTCGCCGTCGGGTGCCCGCGCGTACGGCGCTCCATAGCCGTGGTGGTAGCCCAGGGTGTCCATGGGGCTCAGGCGCTGCTGCTGCGGCTGGGGCTGCGGCTGCGGCTCGGCTACCATGCGGGCGGCGCCTCGACTGCACCGGGCGTCCGAGGAGGAGCTCACTGCGGCCACCGCTGCGACTACTGCTGACGCCTTAGACGGAGCCATCATGCAGTGCAGTGACGAGTGCAGCATTGACGCGGGGTCCGACCGCGTGCGACTGCCCGAGGATGAGGCTGGGGGAGAGGAGGGGGGAAACAAACAATGAACAACTGCCTCGCCTCATCCCGTGCTCCAGTTTATCACGGTTCTGCTTCTGTTCTACAAATCCCAACAAATATTTCACTACGATATTGCAGCCACAGAAAACAGGCCAGAAATTAAATGCGCTTTATAACCGACAGACAACCGTCGCTGTCATTCAATTGCAATGCATGCAGGTCAGCCAGCAGCTTCAACCGGTCCCAAGTGCAGCCACGTACTAGTCCGTGAAATCTAAGGCAGCATCTCATGCACTGCGCCCCGCCCTTTTTTTTTTACTAGGGAAGCATGGGGGAAGCATACCAGGGAAGCATTTTTTTGACTAGGGAGGGAGGGGGAGCGCACTCACAGGAGCTTCCGCCCGAGGAAGCTGATGAGGAGGAGGCAGAGGAGGTGCCGTTGTTGAGGGCTACCGGCTGGGGCGCCATCATCATGAGGCAAGTCGTGGCTGATGAGGTGCTGCCTTCCAGGGCGGCCGGCGACGTCGACGTGTTGGTGCCTTCGTCGGCTGTGCGCCGGAAGAACGAGTGCTGGAGCGCGTGGTGCGGCGTAATGCGCCCCTGCACGCAGCACACACGCACACAATTCCCCCGTCAGGAACAATCCCCAAAACATCCCCAACTGCACTGACAGCCTGGCGTTGCAACTGAGAAAAAAGCCAACAGCACAAAGAGAACAAAAGTAAACCAGATTTAGGGCAAATCCCCCAGGTGGAGTAAGCTTCTGCGATGGAAAATGACATCGACCTTGTAGAAAAAAAGTGAAGCCACTGAGAGGAGAAAAATTGCGTAAATTGGGTGAAATATCAAACCCAAACCCTCCAGAAAGTGAGGCTAGCACCGATATCCAATACTGCAACAGCTCGATGTCTCTAGCTAGCTAAAGCTAACCTAATGAATGAGTGGTGGCTTTCAACTTGCGAATTGCAGAAGTAGCAATTAGATGAGTAGCGAAGTTTCTTTGTCCAAGTATATTAACAAGTAGCAAAGTATGCTTGTGATGCAAACATGAGCATGTGTCAGCCTGCCTGATGCTCCGCTTTGAGCTTTACGTACAATGGGTGTGAAGTTGCTTGGCACTTAGTCAGGCTCAACGTTACACTTATTCAGTCATGTCTACATATAGGCCTGGCAACGCAAGTTAGCCAAGGCTGTCAATCGCAGTAATGGAGAGAGAAAAAACGCACGCAAAGGGGAAAGGAGGACAATGGCTATGAGCAGAAAGGTGATTTCAGCCCGCACCACACCAAGCTTCCCACTCGGGCAGCTGCCTCACCCAGTGGCGCAGCGATCACCAGAGGTTCACAATGCCACGATGGCCCCCACAATATTGGCACGCCCGCTCGACAATTAAGCGCTAATGTTTTCCCCTTCACAACACATAAGGAGTGCTCAGATGCTCGTGCAATTCGTTGTTGTTGTTTTCCTCCTCCTGCCTCGAGAAGCCGGCCACCAGGAGCGAGCTGGGCCGGCTGCCCCTCACTCTGTGCCCCCCCTGCTCACCTTGGGGCTGCCCCTCACTCTGTGCCCCCCCTGCTCACCTTGGGGTCGTAGTCGAGCATGCGCAGCACCAGGTCGCGGAACTTGAGGTAGTCAGCCACCGAGTGCCCCGGCTCGGCCAGCCGCCGACCCCCGGGGCCCCCCGTCTCCACGCCCAGCACTTCGTGCAGACGCCGCGTCCCGGGGGCTCGGTACTGCTGCAACCAATGCACCACACCACGAGGGCCAATCAGGAAGAGCCAAGGGCCCCGCCGCTTTGCACCAGGCTGCTCGGCAGACTAGCCTACTCCCAAGTTTCTCACAAATCCGAGCTTCTTATGCAAGGCTTGGTTGCTTCACGGCAGGCCCACGCTAGTATTTAGGTGTGGCACCGTTCAACACACAACTTTCAATGCAAAACTGCCAGCGAACTGTGCACACCAAACGTCACCACACAGCTGTCTAAATCCCCAACAAAAGCTCGCACAGAATCGGATTCTGAATCATTCCCCTGTGAATCATAACCCACAGAAAAGCAGGAGGAGGGTGGGCCAGTGCCAACACACCTTCTTGCCGTCCTTCGTCTTCTTGAGCACATAGCTGCCGTCAGGAAGCTTTTCGAAGTACTTGCGAGCCTTGTGGGCCTTGTCCAGCAGGGACTTGGGGGGCAGCCCAAGCACTTCCACAATTTTGTTCATCTGGTCCACCTGCGATAACATCCATTACAATACAGCGTTAGGAGGAGTTCATCCGCGATGCCCTGGCCAGAAGTGGTACATCGCTACTGGCCAACAACACACATGGCTAACAAGTGCTGATGAACCACCACAACAAATGCACCCAGGAAGGAAAATGCACTTTCAATTTTTAACCCATGATTTCTGCCTGTATTTTAAAAACAAAAAAGAACCTTACTAGAATTGTGTTTTAAATTTTGCATGGAACTGCTAAATTAGTTCAGACAAAAGAGCCTCATTCTCAGCTTGTGCAACTTCCCTTTTGTGTGTGTGACACTCTGGCTTGGGCTACCTTTGAGAAATTTTTGCATCAGGCATGCAGCAAAACTGCCTTTACAACCCCATCTCCACCTGAGCACTGGAGCAGACTGGAGATCCCCTTTGAAACACGCAGCTCCCTTTACCAGTGAAGTGAGGTCAGAATGTTCCAATGTATCTGCCCGCAAACTTGTTGAAGACATTTCAGTTATGCCTACTTAACCATTTACCGCAGTAAAAGAGCGTTTAGTTAAAACGTACAGTTGTTTCTAAATGCATGCTGTAGTGGAAACGCAGCACAGGGGCCGCATTGCATCCAGTCTGCTCTGTGCTCTGCCTCAATACACCAGTGCAAGGACTGACTCGGTCATCGTGATGGGTCGAATCATTTCCTGGCTAGAAACTCACCCCAACATCTGGTCTCTTTTTACCTTCTTGTAGAAAACAGTTCAGAACAGCTTGTGAACAGTCCATAACTACTCTCGCAACAGACATCCCACAGGCACACAAACAAAAGAAAGACACAGAGCTGCTCTTCTGAGAAATCCAAAATGATAAATTAAGAGAAACTTCTCAGTGGCAGCTATACATGTACCAAACCAACTTATTGTCGTTAGCCAATCGGATTGGTGATGTTGACTAATCTCATAGGCTCCCGGCTGCCAGAGGCCTCGGCTGGCACCTACCCCTGCTATATAGACAAACCTCATTGGCCAACATTTCCTTCCTTTGGTTTCTAGCTGTTAGGCACCAAACGGTGGTATCCCCCTCCCACCCCCCTCCCACCCAAGAGAAGCGAAGAGGCTAATTCTGTTTCCCAACTCAACGGACCTCGTTGGCGCCGCTGAAGAGGGGCTCGCCCGTGTGCATCTCGACGAGGATGCAGCCCAGGCTCCACATGTCGATGGCCATGTCGTAGGGGATGCCCAGCAGGACCTCGGGGGAGCGGTAGAAGCGGCTCTGGATGTACTGGTAGATGCGCTGCCCCAGCTGGCACGAGCTGCCAAAGTCCACCACCTTGATGGCGCTCCGCTTGGGGTTGCACAGCAGGATGTTCTCGGGCTTGAGGTCGCAGTGGATGATGCTCAGCTCGGGGTGCGAGAGGAACACCAGCGCCGTGCACATCTGCTGGGCGAACTTGCGCGTCAGGTTGAGCGACACGCCGCTGAAGTTGGTGTTGCGCAGCAGGTCGTACAGGTTGTACGAGAGCAGCTCGAAGACGAGGCACAGGTGGTTGCGCCACATGAAGTGGCCCTTGAGCCGCACGATCTTGTCCTTGCCCAGCTGGCAGCAGGTGCCGTTGCTCTCGTGGCCGTTCATCATCTCGAGCAGCTTGACCTCGATCTGGGCCTGGTTCAGGAAGGGCTTCTTGTTCTTGATGATCTTGATGGCCACGAAGCACTTCTCCTCCCGGTCGTACGCCTTCACCACCTGGCCGAAGGAGCCCTTGCCGATGAGCGAGTCGATCTCGTAGCGGTCCAGGAAGCGCTCCCCGTTGCGGATGATGTAGTCGTGGTTGTCATCGTCGTAGCCCTCGTTGTACAGCTTGCGCTCCTTCTTGTTGTGGCTCTGGTCGTCGCCCTGGGGCTGCTGCGCTCGCCGCTTCTTCTTGGCATAGTACACCTGCAAGGGGAGGGAAGGCGCTCGCTCACGGCAACAAGGCACCGCCGCTTGTCTGCGGGGATTTCAAAACAACGATGCCAGGGTTCACATACCTCGTTGATGTGCTTGTAGGTCTTGATGAGGTCGACGCTGAGCTTGCGCATGGGCGCCTGGCCGGGGTCCCTGAACTTGAAGGGCAAGTTCTGAGGGTCCGTGGTCATGGCTGCCAGCAGGTCCTGGGTCACGAGCCGCCCGTACGTGGCATTGCCCGCCTTGGAGTTGGCCCCGCCCCCCGTCACCACGGCCCCCTGCTGCTGCTGCTGCTGCTGCTCGCCTGCACGCACACGGGGGGAAAGGAGAGTTGCAGCGGCCACTCCCGCTCAGTTGAACCTGGCAAAGTTACCAATGGCCCCTAACCACTTCAACGACTTTAAGACAGGCTGGGGAAGAGTAGCTTGGACTGGCTGGTTCACTGATGGAATTAAACAGGCAGGAAGAAGACGTAGTACTACGCTTTGTAGTGCTGGCAATAACACACAAGATGCAACGCTGCGCTTGTGTACTCTCGAAAGCATCAACAAGTCCCACGTATACACCAACCAGCCAACATGACATTGGGTTTATTAGGTATGACGACTCTAACTTGTTGAAATGGCTTCAAGACGACTAGCAAGTGTCCCACATTGCAACAAGTTAGGGCACTGGCATACCCAAAGTGTGAACGACAGCTGGCAGCACTGATGCTGATGATCAGTGTTGCTTATTTATTTTTCCCATTTATCAGCAGTACACCATTCATTTCCCCACGACTCCGCTGCATCCAGTGAACCAAAGGACTTGTTTCATATTTCACGCAATGACCTCAAAACATGAGCACAGCAACAATGGGCATTAATGCTGCACACAGGTCACTACCTACCATTATTACACCTAAGCCGCCACTATCTCCGACAACACTAAACAGCCGGGTCAAATATTGCAAAGGACTGTTCGGGAAACTCTGCACCTCTTGCTTACGCCATTCCACTCATGGGGCGAAAAGAACGCCTATGCCGCCTTATGCAAGTCGGATCAGTGTAATGGCGCTAATTAGGAGAGCAAACAAGCCCCATTACAAGCCCTTCCTCTTTCCCTCAGCACAACTAACACATAAACAAGCTGATTAACGTGGCCTTCTCTCATGTTGGTTGCCCGGCAGACGGCTTTCGGCTCGCCGCAATAAAACCGAATCCCCTCAGTTATGCGGGGTTCCTTGCGCGGAGTGCGCCCCCTCGCGCCATGGCAACAGCCGCGGCGACCAACAACCACGGCGGCGTCCCATTGGAGCGCGCAGGTGAAACACGAGGTCCCGGTGGCGGCGGCCTTCGAGGGCTTGCGTGTCCCGCGGTGGGGACGGCGACATCGCGAGGCAAGGAGGAAAGCGTGGAGCCTAATTTTAAAACGGGCCAACTAGCCGCCCGTCCAACAACAGACAGGAAAGGGGGAGGAAGGACAAACAACAAAGAGGGGAGGGAGGAGTTCGTCTGGCCGCCGCCGCCGCCGCCGGCCCCATCAAAGTTCACCGCTCGCCAGCTTGCATCGCAGCGCGCGCGTCGTCCCCGCTAGCGAGAGCTTCCGCGCTGCTGCTGCTTGCCGCGGTTCCGTAGAAGCCCTCCGCGTTTTCTCCCCTGCCGGTAGACAACGCGCGGCCGCCTGGCCATGAGACGAGGAAGAGTTGGCATGCGGCGGACGACGCAAACATTGCACCGTCGGACATGACGATTGTCCTTCGAGCCGCAACATGGGCCTCGGAGGCGAGCTGTTTGCTTCGAGCGGAGAGCAGCGTATCAAGGCCCCCGCAACATCATCGGCGGAATCTGGGTCACGTTTTATGCGGCTCCGCGTGACTGTGCCGAGGCAAAAACAGTATGACTAAGGCAGCCGTGACATCCCAGTCGCGTCGTGCCGCATGACCACGGGTTTCCGCGACTGCTGGCTATTCTGCGCTCGCTTATCACCGCTTTTTTTAAATGCAAAATTTGTGGGTCGGTCATGCGATCGGGGAGGCTCAAGCCGCGTGACCTCATTGGACACGAAGCCGCTTTCGCGCAGCGGCGACCGCACCTATGCACAGGCGAGCGGTAGAGAAGACGACGTCTCCGACGCTTTCGGCCAGGCGGTTGGTGGCGGTTGCGGAGAAGGGATCGTTGTCCCCGCGCATGGCTGGGCCGCCCAGTGGTAGCCAGCACTTTGAGGCCGCAGCCGTACGTCGCACAAACGCCACTGGTTGCTGTTGCTGCTGCTGGCGGTGGGCCACCGTGTCTGCTACCACGTGCCGTTGCGGGCACAAGAGCGCCAGTCACGGTCAACTGCGGCGGTGGTCTCAACGCGAACAGCAGGCATCCCGGTCCAGGTCAAAACACTGCCTCTTCGCTTCCGACGCACTCTGCATTGCGTCATTTGCTCAGCCGCCACGCGCGAAGGAGCCGCTCTTCTCCGCACCAACGAGGAGCGGCAGCGACATCGCTGGCAACACCCTGCCATTGCAGAACGGTTTGCTGAAGGGGCAGTCGGTACATTGTACTACGAAGAAAAACGGCGCAAAAGACAAGACAATGCCCGCGGTTTGTGGTTCTTTACTTCGTCCTGTTTTTTGAGCTGTTTTTCTTCGTAGTACTCTTCCTTTGCTGTGCAGTGAGGACGTCGTCCTGGTCAAGCTGCCGATGCGCTGGCAAGTTTGGACGTCCCGCGACCGAGACTGTCGCGCGCTTGGTTTGGTGGGCGCTTGAATTCTGCGGGCTGATTCGGACGTGCCCCGACAACTGTGATGGCCGGCCAGAGCAGGCGCGCGGAGGCGGTCGACCCCCTCTCGCTCGGCAACCAGCGGCGGTCATCGATCGCGAGCCCGTCTGGCCCCCGGCCACCTTCCATATCGGCTCGCGTCTCACTCGGCGGTCGACCAGCCTCCCGTTCTATACGGCGAGATGCGCAATACTGTTACGTAGCTTGCCGTAACTACCGCTGTTACGGCTCAGTATAGAAAAAAGCACCTGCATGACACCCCAGGGATCACTCGAGTTATGTCCCAGCGGGTGATTTCAAGCAGAAGACCCGCAGGCGCGGAATGGCGCGTTGAGGGCCCATGTTTTGGTGCTAACATACGAAGTACGCCACAAGTCCTTCGTGCGAAACCGGCGGAAACACGCACACCGACGGGGTGTGCGCGAATCAACGAAACGCAGGCGTGACACATATCAAAGTTAAACCGCCGCCAGAGCGCCCCTTTACTTCGACCTTTCGGGCAAAGCGCCTAGTAGGGCCATTACAGCTAGTGCTGCCAAGTCGGCGGAGGATCAGTGCTCTATGCGATGGAGCGGTCACCACCGACACCATATGTACACCACGCAGCTACATACCACCGCCTATCTCCAGCTGCAACGGAAACGACAATCGCCCTCGCAGAGCGCCCAGCAACCTCCGACTGTCTATCACTCATCACCGACTCGCAACAGGCGTGCCCGAGATACTTTCTCGGAGGAATTGCCCTACGTTACACTTTTTCCCAATCACCTACTCCGGTACCCCCATCTCTCTCTCTCTCTTCCTCTGACCCCAACATCCCGAGATCTTCGAACATGGCAAGACCTTCGAAACCTCCCTGCCGGCGCCAATGAAACGCTTCTCCGCATTGTTAACACCTCTTGGGAACTAGTAGTGGACGAATGCTTGAAACGCATTGTTAACACCTCTTGGGAACTAGTGGACGAATGCTTGAAACCGACCGCAATTAATCCAATCCCCGAACACGGAAAAGATTTAAGAAAAACCGAGAACTTTCGGCAGATAACCCTCACGCTTACCATCTGTAAGCTTATTGAGAGGCTCATCAACAACCGGCTCCAATGCCATTTGGAGAAACCAGCCTGGTTACATGCGTCGCAGAATGGTTTCCGAACTAACCTGGGCTCTGAGACGACTACCTTTGGCTTCTATGCCGGGTGACTAATAGGAGGTCCCGAAAGCATTTACCAGACTACCTGATCAGCGCTTGCTGTGGATATTCCGAAAGCTTTTGATAGCGTAAATACAAAATCCCAAAAGAGCTCGTCTCGCCCTCACCTCATCTCCCTTCACCCTCTGAGCAGAGGGATTTCGCGCTGGACTTGCAGGACCAGCGAAGCCAACGGGCCACCCGGTGGATAAGGAGGCCCCACACAGCTGCTCTTAATCGAGAGCTCATTAAATAAGCATAATTATCCCTCCTCCATGCTATATAGTTGGTTGCACTAGCGCAAGAGGCATATCAACTCGCCGCTTGGGCTCACGGCGTTGGAAGCTCGAACGGTGGTGCGGCATTATCTTAGATAACAGCACGATACTTGAACAGCTTTCTTGATACGCGTTGTATTTCTTCCACGCCGTCAAATTACTCCCCGCCATCTGCTCAGTAGACGCTTTGATTCCCTTTGGCCGCGCGAAGGTCTGCTTCCGACAGCCCCAAAAAAGTTTCCACTGGCCTCAGTTTCAGTGGCCCTGCAGAAGCGGCGGAGGCGTGTCAATCATGCAGGCGTCGCCCCGTGCTGCCAGATTTCATATCGTATCCCGGGAGCGCGATTTTCGTCATGACTTGTTTTTCTTTGGGCGCGGCCAACAACCAACGACGCAAAGTCGGCGACGGGGGAATCCCCGATGCTGAAACTCTGGCGTCGACAGCCGACGTGTCCCGAGCTTCGGAAAGGGCGAGGCAAGGGCGCGAAATTGACGGTGCCTCGAATTCAGGGCCGAGGACCGTACTCTCGTTCGCTCTCTCTCTCGGCGTCCAGTCGTTGTTCCATCCCCAGCGCTCCTCCCACCGATCGGGGAGGACGGAGGAAACGATCTCTCCAAAACTAGTGCCTGCAGAAGGGTGACGTATCTTTAAGGTCACATCCCGCCCACGATACTTCCCACCCTCCAGATACTTCCAAGACTCAGTAACCTCTTCCTAGCAACTGTGGAGAGTTCGCAAAATGTAAAACGAGAGCCACGAAAAGCCAAAAGTGTGTGTGCGCGCGTGGTTGATCGCGGAGGCCGTTTTATGCGTGCGTGTGCTGGATCACGGGGCACTGCGAGCGTCAGTCCTCCGCAGTCGCCACGACACGTTCGCCAAAGCGGCTTACCCGTGCTTCCGCACGTAGAACAGAACTGCAACAGACCGTCCCTTAATTTTCAGTACATTCCCTCTCCCCCCCCCCCCCCTCATCAGCTCAAAGGTTGCGCATCAACTCATCACCCCTCATCAACTCATCAAAGGTGGCACATCAACTATGACTGCACAGCGACAAGATAAAACGCTGGATCCATTCCTGGTGTCTTTCCAACTCGCCCAAAATGCCATACTTCTGAAAGTAAAACACCACAGCCATGCCTCAGACGGGAGGCGGTGGATTTGATTGATTGTTTGATCATTGATTGCTAGTGGTATCTCCTTTGAAACGGGGTGATGACGTGTCATCAATTAAAAACTAATATATCTGTTTTATACTATTCGTTACTAGCGCTGCTCGAGGGAAAGCACCAAATACTTCTTTTTTTTTTTCCTGTTGCAGGTGGTAGCTGCCCTAGGCATTATTCCCCTCTGCTTTTCGTCCACCAGCATTCTAATTTTCTTTTAGTCGTCTCGACAGACTTGAAGTTCACTCCCTCTGTTCTACTCTTAAATCCTAGGGCTTCTGGAAGCCGAATATTTTGGATGGATGCACTCACATTCTAAAACTATGCGCCGCATAAGGTTGTTTACTTTTTGCAGACCACGCATACCACATCTGTATACTTCCCCACAAAGCTCTTAGTTCTCAAGCAACCAGCTCTAGCATCAAAAAGCGAAGCACCGCCCTTAAAATTATCTTCGAAATTTTCCCTTCTGATGTTCAATTTCTCTTCCCTGTACATCTCCGGCGACATTTTAGCTTCCATTTCTTCTCTGCATTTATTCTTTTCTATCTGCCTTGCCTCCTTTTGGTTACCTTGGCTGTTTTGGATTCTCCACTGTTGTTTCCGTATTTCATCGTTAGCCTTCTAGTCTTCCTTAACCACTGCGTGTCCACGTTTTTCATGTATAGGTACCTAAAAACTTTGGATTATAGGTATATAGGTACCTGATAGGTACCTAAAACCATGTATAGGTTCCATGCATAGGTACCTAAAAACTTACGTGAGTGTTCCCTGTCGTGCGCGTGCGTGCCACTACCGCTACAGTGTAACGGAGAGAGCCACTAGAAGAAGCAAGGCATCCGGATGGAGTGATGAGGAGGAGAACGGGAAGGGCAGCGGATGCACTCAGTGGCCGCCGCCGTCTACCCAGAGCGGAAACCGCGGCGCCCGACGCTGTTTGTGTGTAGCGCAGGCGGGCCCGAAACGAGACCAGGCGCTACTATAATTAAGCCGCCAGACGATACGCTAGAATATCGCTCGCGCAGGAACACGGGTGTATCCGCAGCACCGCGCGCCGAGGAGGCACAGACGGCGGCAATCGTACACTGGCGAGCGCACTTCCCTGGTCGTTTCCATTTGCCCGTGCATAGTATAACGCGCATGAAGAAAAGGAAATGCACGGCTGATCCTAATTTCAAATAGGTCCCAGAATGCGAATTCGTGCGCATATATAAATTTCCAACGCATCTGCTGTCGCCTCGAAGCCCTACAGCTCGCGAGGCCCCGTAATGAACATCAAATTTTCATTCGTTATAGGGCTTGAGCCGCACTCCTCCGCCGACCCCTTTCAAGCTTGTGTAATAAAGATCTCCTTTGCTCCCTCCGACAGGACACTTTGCCTCTCATCTAAACCCCGAAGCTCATACGTAACTCGCCTCCCCCTTTCAAAGCAGCCAGTCCGAGGAGCTCTCCGTTCAGAGCGGAAACAAAGATCAAAATTAAAATGCGTATACCTGTTTAAGCAACGACACGACACTGGGGGGATCAAACGTACAGGAGCGGCAACACTGTGTTATTGGTGTTAAAACTGCAGCTTCCGCAGCCGTTTAAAACTCCACAGTGAACCGGTAACAAGTTAAAGGAGCCGTGAAGACAAAACACAACTAATTTGAAGGAACTAGGCTTCAGTGCCTCACAAAGCTCCATTGCAGCCACGAAAGACGTTTTTAAACCGAAAAGAAAACGCAAGAATATTAAAAAACTTCTAAATTTCGCGCTACACCCGCCGCGGTGGCTCAGTGGCTAAGGCGTTGCGCTGCTGAGCACGAGGTCGCGGGTTCGATTCCCGGCCGCGGCGGCCGCTTTTCTGATGGAGGCGAAAAGCAAAAACGCCCGTGTGTACGAGATTTCGGCGCACGATAAAGATCCCCAGGTGGTCAAAATTAATCCGGAGCCCTCCACTACGGCGCGCCCCATCGCCTGCGTTGCGTCGGCGCGTTAAACCCTACAATCAATCAAATTTCGCGCTACAGTGACGTGTTATAGGCAGGAGTGACGTCACATGGTCCAGCACTAAAAAAAAAAAAAAAAACATGTCACCGGCACGCTAGCATTCAACTGGTGCGATCACACTGAACTAGAGGCCCCATTACAATCGCCCAGCATTGGCTTAAGTCGGGGGTCGCCAATCGCACAACTAAGAGTGTGACGTCACGGAAACGTTGCCGGAAAGTGGCTAGGCAGTCGCTGCTGCACCGCATGTTTTCCTTAACATCTCCATTACTTGTTCGCAGTTTGCGATAAAACTGGTAGCGTTGTCCCCGGGACAGATCAGTCTTTCTTTCTAACGAGCCAAACTTGTATTTTGCTTTCAGGGCCCCTTTAACGAAACTCAACCTGATCATATATAGCCGTCTGAGCGGCCAACTGCAGTGCATGCGATTTTTCAGTTATGACAACTGCGCATTAGGCAAAGAGCTACACGTGAGGCATTCGAGAGAAAGATCATTTTGCCGCAAACCCTACTCCGCTGACAAACCACGAAGCAAAGAAATCCGGACAAACCTGTGAGCCTCGCACAGTTGTACGTAACGCATTACAAGTAATCGATTACTTGTAATCAATTATATTTCCTCGTAATTTTGTTAATATAATCGATTAGTTTTTCGAAGCGGTAACGTTCGGGGTAATTAAATTGCATTTTTTTGTAAATGATTACAGGCAATCAATTACTTTTTTTTTTCCCAAAAAAATTAAGTTGTAACCAGTCTTCTATGGCAGTTCTCGTACCGAGAAGTATGAGACCGCTGTTCAGACAGCTCCCGTCCTGTCAGATGTCGTCGCTGCTCACCTTCCCCCTCGGGGCCGGATTAACAAAGGAATGTATCGTACTAGCGAACATTAAACAGACACAAAGGGAAAGAGGCGACGAAACACACGCTAGACAGTTCTCCTTTTTCTAGATGTCAGTTGTCCTAATTTCTAGTACAATGGACCCTGTTAACCTGTTTCAATATGGTAACCCTTCCGTCACTCACATCAACCTCATCTAGCGTGTGTTTCGTCGGTTCTTTCCCTTTGTCTTTGTTTGATGTTCGCTAGTGCGCTGATTTCCTTAGTTAGTAACCAACTCGCCCAACTCACCCCCTTAGTTGCCCGGATTAACAGTGCTGGGGGGGGCCGGTTCAAGGAAACAATCGTTGATCAAAGCGTACTCTTAATCAATTTTTGAGCTTGCTGAATGATCGTTCGCCAGCGCACTTTCTGACCATCAAGCACAAAGAAACCTAACAGCAACATGGGCACCTCGGTATGAACTTTCCAAGTTTTTCCGCGAATTAGAAGCTTCAGCAGGTCTGCCACAGAATGGCAGCTTTCGTTGCTCGCAAATGAAATAAACTGTTCAAGCTCATCGGGAAATGTACGAGCCAGATCAGAAGGATACTTTTCACGAGGTACATTGCCTGCAGACGCCTCTGCGCTGAGGAAAAGCAGCTTTAATCTGTAATAACAACAAACTTCAGTGCAAGCGCGCAAGCGAGCTGTGAGAGCATGCAGGATATTGTTAAATCACGAAGAAGGCTTCACTACGGAACTTAGCAGAAGGATATTGCGACTCTGGCATGCTCCTGCCTTCAGTGCTGTCGTATAATGTCGGTTGTTTTCGCTTTCTCGGGGTGCTTGCTTTGTACGAAGCATTGTCGACGCTTCCTCCGCAAGCTTTTCAATTTCATCAAACTTATATTTTAAGCAGTATACACAATTACACAACGATTTCATCAGGCTTACGATAGCATTCAGTGACAGTGTTCGGCTCTCAAGTGCCTTGCTGATGGCGCTAAAGCGCTCTATCCGAAACCCAAGGCATCAATCAGCGCGGTTTCAAACGTCGTTGCCTTCAGCACAGAGTTTGCCTCGTGCTTCATTTCCGCTCGTTCATCGTGACCTTTGGATAGTTCCATCAAGGCGTCTTTGATTTCTTTCGAACCTACCACGAGAGCACCAGTTGCATCCTCTCGCACTGACCCACTGCGTGTCTGAGACTTGGGATTACCGCGGTCGTGTTTTGCTTCGAGTGAGCCTAGTGCTACAACCCAGCGATGAGTAGAGGCAGCAGAGAAAATGTATATACGCTGTATACGCCCAAAAAACTACCGGCTTGCCTTCAACAATATACAGCATGCCTCAGACTGAAGACCTGTGAGCTGACTTCAGGATTATGCACACTGTGCAATGAACAGCCGTTTCGAAGTATTTGCTATTGAAATGGACAATTTATGTTTAAATAAAAAAATTAGTAGGAGGCTTAAACTTCTTCAAACCAAACCAAGAAGACTGCTTTTTTTTCTTTTCTTTTTTTCAAGCCCTCGGGAAGAGAGAGAGGGGGGGGGGGGGGGGGCAATACCCGGAGGGCTCAGTTTATTTGAACCCTTTGAACCATGGATAATCCATTTATGCTCCCATTGCACCCAACTCGGCAGCTTCAACACTGGCGGGTCCAGCTACCTCGACCCCTCACGCGCATACATGAGCTCCATTCAAAGAGTCGAGGCGAGGGGGCCGGGGGATTGCCGGAGAAGGGGCTACCACCGTATTTTTACGATTCTAGCGCGCTCCTTCTTTTTCTAAACGCTAGCATTAAAATTTGTGTGCGCGTTACAATCGGGCTCAAAACCGAAACGGGTTTTAAATCGGCCAGCAACGTTGCCATAGGCACGAGGTCCTCCCAAACTCCAACTCAATACAATACAAGAATCCGTCAATATCACGTGAGTGAATTTCGGCGCACTAATTCCTGAATGACGCATCTTGGTCAGCTGTTAAACATTTTTCTACTACTGCAATTAGCCCGTCACACGTAGAATTATGAAGTTCAAGACACTTGAAATCGCAAACAGCTTCAATGTTCCCCGCCATAGTTTTATTTACTGCAGGAGCTGGATAAGCAAGATTACGGGGCACAATTTATATTTGGCTGCCACAGTTGCACGCGCAAAATAAAATCTCCTTCTTCTAGGTAAGTAGTGTCATGTATTTTACACCTGCGCGGTAAAACCGACGTCCAATTATTTTTTTCGGATTTTCCTGCGCGAACCTACCCGCGCGGTACAATTGGTGGCGCGTTATAATCGTGCAAATGCGGTATTCAGCTCCCCACCGCCCTTCGACTCAGCCCGACGAGCGCGTCAACCCACCCCCTGCCTGCGAGTCGAACGGACTCGCCACGACGGCTTTTCGACTCACCGCGTCCGCTTATACATGAGTGCGTCGAGTCCAAAAAACCTGTTTATTTCCACTCAACGACAACGCGCCCTCGTCGGGTCAATGTAAACGGGGCTATGGAAGCACGGCGCAACTACGAGTTGGTTCGCAAGGTGTTCTTACGTTATAATACCGCCCGTCCCTCCGGCCCATGCATTCACAGAGTGTTCAGTGTAGCAGCTGACCTCTAACAAGAAAACATGGAAGAATCAGCGACGAAAACTCTGAAAAACAACTCCTGTTGAAAGTTAACTACGTGTAACACTATATTACAGAAGCCACAGGTACGCCTCACAGCCTCAACGCAAGCATCCACCCTTCTCTCTACTATGCAAGCCACAATAGTTCGTTGTAGTTTGCGTGAACTTGCGTTATTGCCTTACGGCAATAAAGGTTTGAAGGGAAGAAACGCAAAAGTAATTGATTACATTTCTGTAATTGCTCGGTTACTTTTCTGGGGCCGTAACTAACCACTGTAATCAATTACATTTTAAAGGAAGTAATTGTAATCGGTTACTTATTTTCTGTAACGTGTACAAGTCTGTAGCCACGTAGCACTGCATCGCTGCAGTCCTTGGGAGTACTTTAAGGGATTCCCACTTTCTTTCGTCAGTACTCACAATGTGTGCGTGCGACCGGACACGGTGACAGGCATATTCTTAAGCGCACGCACACACGCACACTAGTCAGCTGCCCGTAAATTACCAAGGTGAGAAAGCACCACCATCACTGGATCATCATCACGAATTGTCACACGAGTCATCACTACGCTGCAGCTCATCAGATCGTTAGCACATATCCGGCGCTCCTCAGCATAGCCACCGTGCTACCCCTAACTTTCCAACGTAAGTGAGCTAGGAGCCTCCGTAGATACCGCCGCCCATAATTTCGTACCTCACGGCGAGGCTACAACGACGTGGAGCCACGTACGCATCACAGTCGAAGATGTAATCCTCTACGTCCTAAACACGGCAAAGAAGGTTCTCGGCAGCATTCAATGCTTCTTCTGTCCTCTAGCGCTGCGCCTCCAGCCGCAGGGTACACACATCGAGCGTGATAGATGCACGCATCGCATTATTTGAGAGAAGCGGGCCCCATTTGCGGCACAAAGGTCAGGCACAGTATGATGCCTTGAGAAAGATTTCCGCGCCTCGACGTAACTACATCCGAAACTAACATCAAGAACAACGGAATTGGAATGTCATGGCTCAGCCAACGCGTGGGAGCTAGCACGACTACGTGTGTAAACGTTTAGCGAGCGATATATCTGACCACGTGACTTCAGCTCGGCAATCGGAACTCGTGCCTTACGGCCATACTCAATTCATAAATCTGCTACTGCTCGACACCTGCTAATAGTACGAGAACTTGCTCAGGGGGCCACCAGCCGGCCCACCGCTTCCCAAACCGCCATCCGCTGAGCCCTCGACGCGTCGTCACACAACTGGCCCAAGTGCGCCCAAGGCGCGTCATGCCCACGTAGGCCAGGACCTGGCCGGCCGCCTGCTGGCCCTCACAGACAGCTCTGTTCTCCCTCGAAAGGGACGAGCATTAGCCGCCGACATCGACCTAGGAATGAGAGAAACAAGTTCACTGCTTCTTTCGTCCACAGCGACCAAGACTGCTCCTCCCGGAAAGGGAGCCACGAGACGGGCGGCGGCCACCCAGAGGCTTTGGAATCGACGGGCTATACACGGAGCATTCGCCCGAAGGCTGCGATGACCGAGGTTCACCTTCTCTAGCGCAAGCAGGGCAACGAAGAAACTCGGGCACCCTAACCGAGCACGGACGCAAGAAGTGCACGCCACTTCGATACCGCCAGTGATTCGATTCCACCAAGGACGTGATTCAATGAGTGCTGTCACGAAAGCAGCCGGACGTGGGAGCGGCCAAGAGGGCACTCCGCCTTCTGTCCACGCGAGGCACTTGCGAACACCTTGTGCTACTCCTAGGCCACTTTACGCTCACGACCACCTCGACAGTTCAGCCCCCGAGGTGTGGCAACAAACCAGAGACCCTTAGCGTGCTCTTCCGTGGCCAGGGAACATCCCGACAGCTCCGCTTTTGAGACGAGCCAATGATGGTCACCAGCGAGAGGACTAACACAGTGTCGCACGCGGGGGAGGAGTGCTACAAGGCCATTAGCTGCGTGTATCATTAAATAACGACAGCAGAAAAATCATGTTTCCCCAGTAAGGTATACAGAGAAACTTTGCGGAACTTCGCGGCTGCCCTTACCGCACGGCCACTTTGCAATCTCCCTGAAAGAACAAATAGGAGTAGACAAGGTAGTAGGAATATCGCCTAGAGTACGCTTACGGCATTCCGAAAGTTACACTTTCAATTTTATGTTGATTCTTTGGCCAGTTTCGCGTTTTCTTCGTTTTTTCATCCACCTCCCTCATTTCGCGTCCCCCAAAACGATATCCACTGGCATGATTTTACCCCTGAGACCTCTTGCACTGCAGGCTTTTGATTCCAACTGAACTGAGGCGCTGGACTATAGAAGCACGGCCTCTCCAAGAGTCAGAGGACCGCACCAGCTTATTTCCTTTTCATGAAAAGTTTTCGCCGCACTGCTCTCCCTAAACATTAGTTGCCTGTATCTCTACGTTATTTCTTCTAAGCATATCGCTGAGTAGAGCCCTTCATTTTCCTTACTTCTTCTCCCAACGTGTCCATGAAAGAAACTGGTGCAATCGAACGGGCAGGCAGAATTTGTGCTTCCTTTTTCGTTCCAAATATTAAGCCACGACCACTACGTCAAAAACCTTGTAGGACAGCGTGGAAGCCACGCCCTCTCCAAGCAGGAAACAGGCGGCGCGCCTGGAAATACTTTCTTGCGAGCACTGCTGGCGCCCCATCACAACTTGCTGGACAAAGAGAAACAAAGCATACAAGCTTTCGCTGGAGTTAGGCGCAAATGTTATCGTCACACTGTTCAGAGAAATCGGTCGCAATCTTCGGTGGTTCCGCTAGTGGCAAAATAATTCAAGATGCAGTTGCCCGCAGACGCCTTGAAAAGGGGCAGCCGGTGTGTCACCCCCACTATCAGGCCCCGCCCAGTCCAAGAGTCGAGGGAAATGCGGTGTGTGTGGAGGCTAGGGTGTGTAGCACCAAACGGCACAAAACTGGGGATTTGGCCCCAAGGTGCAGCCCCCTGTAAGGTAGGACCGCGCACTTGCCAGCAGAATCAAAAATCGCAAAGTATGGAAACAGAGAAATTAAAGCCGCCATACTAAAATATGAGATTAACTACAACGCAAGGAACTCCTACTGGGAGCACGGTCGGCGTTCACGGGTATAGTGAATGAACGGACCACTGAATGTCCCGCTTAAGTGTTTCAAATTACGCAGACGGGAGTGGGGGGACCTCTCCTAGTAAAGTGCTGCAGTGTTGATGCCTCGGGGGAAAGCTCAAGGAGCATCGAGATATGGACACAAAAAAACCGCGGGAAAATTTTAGAAAGGGGGCGGCAAAGCAAAGTTGCCACGGGACTGCGACGCCGAAAACAAACGCTGCCGTGCAGCTCGTATGGCCCCGGAGAGGCCACCGATTGCAAGGCCCGCGGACACCAGGCGAGATAAAAGGTTCCCGCAAGAGGAGGAGAGCCACAACAACGGCAGCAACCCTTCGGCGACGCCGTCGAGAGAGGGCAGCAGACGGGGGCTAGCGTCCACGCGGGCCGGTCCAGCGTCGAGCGGCGGATAGCAACAGCGCATATGTGCCGCGTCGGCCGCAGCGAACGGCGGCGGCGTCGAGGAGGCAAGAGGCGCGCCAGGAATGCCGTCCGACGGCCTCGCAAGGCCAGCGACCCCGGCGCCGGCACCTGAACGAAGACGACGCGCGCGCCTCGTGTGACACACGTGCGGCTTCTTCGCCCGCGCACGCCGGCCAACCGCCGCGGGAATGTGGCCCCGTGCAAAGCCTGCGCGAACCGCCTTGTGTCGTCGTCTTCCGTTGCGCGCGAATTCCTCGATTCCGCGCCCTTTTCCGCCATGAGCTGCTTCCGAGACTAATCGTCGGCGCGCTTTATCGTTCGCCACTGCCCCATAGCAACAGCCTGCCGCTAACTGCCCCGTAGCAACAGCGCCCAACGCCAAATCCGACCCGCACGAAAACGAAGGCGCCTTACCAGTGCAAAAGGCCATCGCGGTCCCACGCTTTCTTTTCCTTTCCAGGCTCCGCCTCCCTTTCAGGCCGCGCCTCAATCGGCCGAACCAACTGGCGAGCAAGTCATACGCGCTTGCAACGGCGGGCTTCACCCAACGGGGCCCGAAAACACGCTTCATGAACGCAACAACTAAAGTGCAAGATTTTCTTGTCTACGTTCAGCAGGAAGCTCGCACTCACTTTCGCTGAAAATTTTGTAACTCCTTCGCTCAACTTGCATCACTGCCACCATTTCGCGTTAGCCGCTTTTCTGATTGAGGCGAAAAGCGAAAATGCCCGGGTGTTCGAGATTTCGGAGCACGTTTAAAAGTCCCAGGTGGTCAAAAGTAATACGGAGCCCTCCAGTTCCGCGCGCCTCATTGCCTGTGTAGCGTCCGCGCGTTAAACCCAACAGTCAATCAATCAATTTAGCGTTTTGTGTGTGTGTGTGTGTGTGTGTGTGTGTGTGTGTGTGTGTGTGTGTGTGTGTGTGTGTGTGTGTGTGTGTGTGTGTGTGTGTGTGTGGATTCGTCCCTGCATCAACTTCGCCTCAAGAAGTGATGGGCGCGGCTCGTCAAAACGCGCGTGCATTCCGCCCGTTTGGCCCGTGCCGTCTCGGAGACGCAGCCCGTCGCTGCTGGAAAGGCAGCCCCAAGGATTTACTGAACAGCGCCATGCGACGCATTTCGCGATCACACATTCTACGTCGTTTTCTAACCGTCGCTTTCGATGCGTGCACAAAAACGTGCTGCGCAGCCACCGACTGCAACGTAATCGCCAACGCTGCCTGCCAGCGCAGCGCTACAAAAACGTTTGGGAAAGGAGGATAGCAAAGCGCTGATACCTACGCTCTTTTGGTGCGCGGTAACTCCGCCTAATACCGGTCGCATTTACGGAAATATCGAAGGAGCAGATAACTCGAAGCTCCACTGTACAGGGAGACCACGTGGTGTTCCGTGTTAACTTTGGACAAAAGTGGAAACGGAACTAATAATCGACGCTGGCTAAAGCGGTCATGAAGACAATTTGTTCACTTCGAGAGAACTAGCCCTCGGTAACTCACTCAGCTCCACTACAGCCACGAAACGCGTTCTCCTTTTAGGAGGGGGGAAAAAAACGAAAGGAATATTGAAAAAATTGCAAAGTTCGTACTGCAGACGGCATAATACGGGCCAGCACTAAAGACATAGTAATCAGTGTTGTTAACTCACTGCCCGTTAGCATCAAGCCATAGTGCCATCAAACAAAACTAGAGGCCCAACTACAATCTCCTAGTCACGCTTTTTACCAGCCGCGGTGGCTCAGTGGCTAAGGCGTTGCGCTGCTGAGCACGAGGTTGCGGGTTCGATTCACGGCCGCGGCGGCCGCTTTTCTGATGGAGGCGAAAAGCAAAAACGCCAAACGCCCGTGTGTACGAGATATCGGCGCACGTTAAAGATACCCAGGTGGTCAAAATTAAACCGGAGCCCTCCACTACGGCACGCCTCATCGGCTGCGTTGCGTCGGAGCGTTGAACCCCACAATCAATCAATTAGTCACGCGTTTTTGCGCTGTCTTATGTCGGCAAACAATATTCCGTGACGTCATATAAGAATTGGCGGAAAGTGGCCGTGAAATCGCCACCGTTCAATGCGTTTTTCTTAATACCTACATTATTTGCTTGCAGTTTGCGATGAGACTGGTATGGTTGTAATGAGGTCAACGCAGACTTTATTGTGAACCAAACTTGTATGTATTTTGTCTTCATAGATTGCTTTAAAGGGCGTTACGGAGACGTCGTCGTAAATGGCTACACAAGACCGCGTGCGCAGTGGGCACAAACGGAAACAGCTCGAATGCCAGTTTGGTTTGAAAGAATAATTATGAGTTTAACGTGCCCACGCTACACAGCCCATTAAGGCGCGATGCAATGGAGGGCTCCGGATCTATTCTGACCACCTGGAGATCTTTAACGTGCGGCGTTACATTCCCGTTACGGGTAGGTTAAAAGGAAACCACTGAGCTTCGATTTTCCTAGGCGCGCAGAGCAACGTTTCAAGTAACCGCGGGAGATGTTGGTAGGGAAGGGACAACAATGCCAGTAGCCACTAACCGGGGTAGTGGCGGCGCAAGGATTTCGCTACTCAATGATCTTTCCCTTAGCGAGGACGACGTCCTCACCGCGACGAAAATCCTCGATAAGTATCGTAACAACGCTTCGAGCCTCATAATAAACACGGAGCTGGAAAAGAAAGTTTTGGTTACGGATATGGCTGGTGAGAGGAAGGCGCTGCGCGAGACGGACGCATTCCCAGACCCCCCAAACGCCACACTTCTACGCATTATTCGATCCGCTTCAAAACGCCCGAGTGCGAACCGACAACGGCCCAACGAGGTCGTTTCCACAACACGCCTGGAAACGCGCCTTCAAACTGGACTCACAATAGGGCGGGGAATGATTTTTGAAGAAAAAAAGAAAGAAAGAAAAGCACTCTAAAGAAAGCAACCTCAACAAAAATTCCATCCACCATTTTACGGCGCTTACATTGTATCGATTCAGGCGGCCACTTTTTTTCCGCTCCACGCATATGCCCACCACCAACCGTTCAGCTGCAACACAGCAGTGGCCCCTGCAGAGCGCCCGTGGAGTCCGGAGAGGGCGGAGGGTGACGAAGGAAATACACAAGCCTGACAGTGCGTAACCAATCAGAACTCAACAGCTCCGCCAGAACAAGAACCCACGTAGTGCAGCGAAAGAAGAAAGAAAGAAAGGTGCGGAGAGCAGCTTCCGAGACGAGGGCACCCAGAAAGGAGAAACAACCAGCCCAAGGCGATGGAGGGGAGGGCAGCTCGGCAAGCGCCCTTGCGGCTGCGCGCAACCCTTTGAAGCCCACCGCGCGCTTATTTTCCAACTTCGCGCCGGCCCCGGAGCAGCAGCAGGTGCTCGCTGGCTCTTTCGTCAAACGCGGCACGCAAGGCCGATCAAGGAAGGAGCTCTCTCGGCCCCTCTTTACCCCGAACGCGGCGCCGCTAGACGAGGAGGGCGCAAAAGGCGCTCGCTGTTGTTGCGCCACTAGGAATGTCGACCCGCACAAGAGCGCTCCCTCCCTCCCTCCCTCAGGTGCCCTGTACTGTGCACGACTTCCTAGCGCCTTTGAGAAGAGAAAAGGGGCGGCCGCTTCCGCTGGTTTCCGGAATCTCAAAGAAGCCCGGAGAGACGAGCTCTCCACACAGACACTGCGGGACTCTGCAGAATCACTGACGGTGTCAGCCTAATCCTACGAAACAGGGTCCGCAGGCCCTGTTCTGGTGTTAGCGTACCAGGAAGGGCTTACCGTAACTGCACTTATATCTAGTTTATTCCGTAAGTTGCATGCAGCACTGTGGAGGCTACAAAGGCCGTTTTCGTCTCCTTTCTCGGCAGGTAGAAACGCAAGGCCCCGGGGCCTCCTTCCCGGTGAGTTAGGAGCCCTCAGTGGGCGGATTATTGACAACAATGTAGCCTCCACAGTGCTGCATGCAGCTTCTGAAATGAACTATTATATAGCGTAGCTCCATCGGTTTTCCGTGGCGCTGTTTCTACCGGCCCAGGAGTTAAAATCCCTTTCTACATGATGCGAATTTCGCCTGCGAATTCACAGCTGCGGCGCCACTCGTGCGGCAAAGCGATCTATTTTCATCTCTTCAGTGCTGCGACAAATTGCCAAACGACAAGCGGGGTTCACGGAGAAGTTCGACTGTCCCAAACATGGGAATTTGCCACAGCGACGAGACGAGATCGTTTCGCCGCACGAACGGCGTCGCAGTTGCGAATCAGCAGGCGATATTAGCATCATGTAGAAGAGACTTTAGCATTCCATACCTGTATAAAGACTTACATAACGAAAGTGCAGCGACGTCCGACTGCGATGCTGACGTAAAGTGTCCTTACGCACGTAATGGCTCGGCATAGGTTTTATGCATCTGACGCCCCTTTCTGACCCCCCGCCCCCTCCTATCTTCTAAGATGGCTTGGGTCCGACCAACGACGCACGCTAGGGTTCTCATTGAGCCACACTTTCGGCGACAGCGCATTAATGGCGGTGTTCGTGTTCGTGTTCGCGCATGTGTACCGCTCAATGACAGCACTTCCTGTTTATTTTTCCATGATTTCTGCGAGGAGAGTGATGAGGAGTCGGGATCGCGCTCGTTGCTCACAGACTCCACAATCACGCCGCAGGTGGTCGAGTAACGATTTTAAGAAGCAAAAAGATTGGACAAACTGTCACCAGGCAATTTGTAGGATACGTGAAACGAACGGAACACTGACCAATCACGACAGCGCATGTGGCTGAAAGCAACCCGGGCAATTCAAGGTCAATAATGTGGCCTATTTATTGATCCTTGCCGGCGCATTCTTCGCGATTTTTTTTTCTTTTTTTTTTTTTGCCCCTCCTCTTTTTCTGCTGTTTCTTGACGTTTCACTTTTCGCGCGCTGATCCCCCAGGGTACAGTGCGTCCTCACGAACGCGGCGTCCACCACTGCAGCAACGCGCAGCCGTCACCTCCAACTCTTCGCGCACCGAAAAAAGCCCGCTTCCGTGACTCAACGGGTAGCACGCTCGCTCTCGGATCAAGTGGCCCATGGTTAGGACTACAGATCAAATGTAGCGCAGAAGAAACACACGAGACGGCAAGAATACACACGGACGAGCGCTAACTAGCCCAGTCTACAGTTTTAGTAACAGGACTACCAGCCGGAGTAAGATCAGTTGTTGTTCTGACGTCAATCACCGGTGGACGAGCGGCCGCGCTTGGCGCACCACAAGGGCACCCAACGAGTAGCCTAAAAGCGTGTTAAAAGGAAAGATGGTCGAAGAATTACAGCGGCTCGATGGGAAAACCGAGCAAGTCATCCTGCTTCTCACAGACGCCATTGTTTTCCTCCTCTCGGAAGTTCACAACTCGTGCCCCCTCGACAGTGTCACCCGCTCAGCAGGTAAACCCGAGGAGGACTTTGCAACTTATGGCCCACCATGATGACAAGAACTTGTCTTTAGTCGAGTGGCCGCGACCAGGACGTGGAAGATTCCGAACCCAACGCCGAGGGGCGCCCGAAACGCGACGGAGAGGTTGATTTGATTGATTGTGGTGTTTAACGCGCCGACGCAACGCAGGCGATGAGGCGCGCCGTAGTGGAGGGCTCCGGATTAATTTTGACCACCTGGGGATCTTTAACGTGCGCCGAAATCTCGTACACACGGGCGTTTTTGCTTTTCGCCTCCATCAGAAAAGCGGCCGCCGCGGCCGGGAATCGAACCCGCGACCTCGTGCTCAGCAGCGCAACGCCTTAGCCACTGAGCCATTGCGGCGGGTGCGACGCAGAGGTCGTTCGACAAGCGTGCTGCATGTGACGTTCTTCCGCCCCGCCTGGCCCATGCACCCATCCGCAAAAGTCGCCCTTCACAACCGCTCTCAGCCGCCTTCCTTCCCCTCACAACGTTTACCTAGCCCACCTAACCTATTTATTAATCTTAGTCCAGCAACAAATCACGCCCAAGAACACTCAAGTACAAGGCCAAACAGGGCTCGGGTCTCCTCAAGTGACATCAAAAGTTACTTTTAGGTGCGGAGGCTCGCCTTGTCGCCGTAGCTCGCTCGCTGAACCCAAGTAGAGCTCCCTGGCGTTCCGTCGTAGCGGCTGTCGTCGCGGCTAACCCAGAGGCTTCGAAAGCCGAAACTCGTCAACCGCTGGCGCTTGTCGTACATCTCCCCGTTGTTTAGCGCAAAGAAAAAACTGCAGGTACATTTGAGGCAAAATATACGTAATTAACCGGCAACGCCCGCGTTCATTTAGTTAGGAATGCTCATTAGGTTGTTTTTTTACGATTGTAAGCGAAAAAAAAAAAGTGGCAGTGCAACGCCGGCACGTGCGTGAGGAAAAGCAAGCACAAAAAGAACAGAACTCCCGCTGGCGCAGTTTCACGCAGGGGGCGCGAGCACTGCGAAGGCGGGAAATTTGAAATTTGTTGGACAAACCTCCGTTGCACTCATCAGGAGAGAAATTAGACAGGAGAGTGCGATGGGTGGTAGCAGTGAGCGGGTAACGGCTCCACAGCTGCTCTGCACTTCCGACAGCTTTCACACTGAGTTGGAACAGCTTTAAATTTTTTTTCCCGGGGCCTACCCTCATTTGTGTGATAAAAAGAAATGAACTGAACTGGACTGATAAATGTGTTCACGTTTAGGCGCTAGGGCAGGTTCTGCATAATGCCGTTAGGTCGCTTGCAGGCCACAACACATAACCACCTGGTGATAATGGTACCACCGCTGCATGTTGTTCATCATTCGCTTCTTTTTTTCTGCCAGAACAGCGCAAAGCTGACAGGAAACAAGACACCGCCGCTTCCCCACGCTTCTAGCACATTACGTAATCTGTCACCGCGTGTCAAGGTCCATCCATTCTTACACCCCAAGCCCCGTAGAAAGACCGAAGCATTGCGAGCCATATCGATCGGCCGCGCAGGCAAATGAGACATTTTTGCAATTTTTTACTTTACGTTTCATCACCACAGGAGTGGAATCACACTCGGGTCGAGCAAGCATACACCACGCTATAGGCGCCCGGTGGGCTTTGGTATTGCAGCCAGTGTAGCGTTGCGTGCAACGTCCGTATACGTGTTGATAGAGCCGTACCGGGGGAAAAAAGTGTCGAAAGCGCCCGCGCGCACACACTGGCCGTATCTCGTTCTGGCGTAGTACGCAACCACAGGACACAACCCGCACGCTCCATTGCGTAATACCCGCCGCGGTGGCTCAGTGGCTAAGGCGTTGCGCTGCTGAGCACAAGGTCGCGGGTTCGATTCCCGGCCGCGGCGGCCGCTTTTCTGATGGAGGCGAAAAGCAAAAACGCCCGTGTGTACGAGATTTCGGCGCACGTTAAAGATCCCCAGGTGGTCAAAATTAATCCGGAGCCCTCCACTACGGCGCGCCTCATCGCCTGCGTTGCGTCGGCGCGTTAAACCCTACAATCAATCAACCATTGCGTAAGCATACGCATTCTGGGCACGCTTAATAAAGTTAATGGGCAGGAGGCGCCCGACTCCGTCCATTGCGTGACGTTTCGGTTCACAAGCGACCGCATCAATGTTTGCCAAAAAACCTCAAACACGCGCCTGCGCGCTGGTTTTTATGCTCTCTCTCTCTCTCTCTCTCTCTCTCTCTCTCTCTCTCTCTCTCTCTCTCTCTCTCTCTCTCTCTCTCTCTCTCTCTCTCGTCGCGATTTAACCGTTTCCCAACCCGCAGTCCGATACGAGAAACGACAGAGGTTGCGTGCGTATTGACGGGTGGGCAGAATGCACGAGCCAGCCTTAATTTGTGTCGATTGGACTAATGAGAAATAAAGGTCCCTCGTTCCCTTTCGCCACCATGGACTACACCGAACGACGACGAAAGTTCGTCTGTCAGGCTCAAGCACCGGCGATCCAAACAAGCGGCAGGCAGATAGGTAGATAGCCCTGGAACCGCGAGCTCGCAGAACGCGCCGTTCGCAGTCTAGCCAAACAGCGCCAAGTCATGCAATGCCAGTGATGCAGAAATAGAACGAGTCCGTTCATTAACGCGCTAGGCTCGTTCGGCGATTTTCCGAGGGTTCTTAGGCGTCCGCAGCAGCCGTGCTCCCCAGCCCAGTCTTCCGCGGAAAGGACATTGTAACCGCCAACCAGAAGACGACGGCGGCGGCAGCAAGAAGCGAGCGTCTACCTGCAGCTGGAATCGGCGCAGCGACAACGGGAGCGTAAAAACGAAGTGGGCGCGGTAGCGCGAGAAGCAACGATTTGCACGGCTAAAAAGAACAGGCAAGAGGCGCACAACGCGAAAAGAAACATCGTTACCATATTAAGACGAATAATGGCGGAATACAATTGGTTATTGGATGGATTGTGCTGGGGCATTACGTTAGCGCTCCCGGTATACGGATCGAAAGTTGAAACCTTGGGTGTGGCCGCAGATGCGCGCTGCTCCAAGCGCAACGTTAAAATTCAAATTACGAGGGTTTTAACTCACCGACGCTACACCTCGGCTGGATTAATTTCGACCACTCGGCCTTTAACGGGCGTGGGAACTTCGACAGTGACGCGTGCGTTTCAGGTTTTCCCCTCTATCAGAGGAACGGGGTCGAACCCGCATCCCTGGGCTCGATAAAAGCCTAAGACTTGGCTCTTTCAAGCATAAGACTTTTAAAGCGAAGCTTTCTTTGGCTCTCCTCTCGGTTTTCCGGGGGCTGCTGCTGCTGCTTTCTGGCAGGGCGCGCCGATGCGTTTTAAAGCGAAGCTTTCTAATGCCTCACTGGCCGCGCCGAAAAGTGGAATTTTACTGCAGGAAAGTCAACTTTACGTAATGGATATAAGAAATGGTGATGGTATAAGCGAAGGCATATTAAGCGCATCAAGAGAACGAAAAACCATTTTTGTGGTCGGAATTAAACCCGGGTCACTCGCATTATGAAGCCGACGTCCATCCTATCGCGCCATTCCGTCACGGTAGAAGCAGTTTAGATTTTGGACTTTAGCTCCGGTTGCATGAAAGAAGGCTTCGCGTTTTAGTCACCTTTGATTTCATCTTACACCAGATAACGCTGGCCTCCACGTATCGCGACCCGGGGCCCTGGAGGCGACTGCCGGCGGGGAAGTTACAGTCCATGCGGGTATCATGGACGTTCTCTGCAAGCGGACAAACAAAGGAGAGACATCGCTGATGTGCGAACCACGAATGTAAACGTGACGGTCGAGGTGGATCACGTGGGTATACGACCCTTTCGCGCGCCGTTTCCGACGACCAGAAAACTTGCGTCCACCGTAGAAGGTGATGACGACGTCAGTAGAGAGGCACAAGTGTGATGCTTCGCTTTACGTCGATTGAAACATTTATGTGTGGGATTCGCCAATTTTGACAGCCTAGCCTCGCTGTTCTGCCTGTGGCGAGCGCGTCACACGCCTTGGAGCGATCCCAGCCGGTCGACGCGGTTTCAAAGCTTCCGTTCTACCTGCACGGCCGACCGAGTGGCTCACTCGAGGCCGACACGGCAGGAGGCCCCCCGAAGCACAGCGCACGCCACGACTGCTCGGCTGTCCGACGAGAGCGGCGCCGGGGGCGTGATCGCGGCGGGAAGCCACGCGCGCTCTGACAACGACGTCCGAGCACGCCACGATGCTCGCTCGGCCCGCGCGCAGTCGTTAGCGTGCACTGTCGCCGTGTACGCGGCTGTTGCCACTGTCATCGCGCGTGCACTGCCGGCGGGGAGGGAGAGAGAGACATCCGTGCGGGCAGCCGCGCACCTCGACAGACGTTCGATCCGTCCAGCGTGTGCACGCCATTCATGCCGGTCCCAAGTGGGTAATACGCCGAGCGCGGCCGCCCTCACGCTGAGCTAACCGATGACTAACATAAGGCGGGGGTTATTCCTACTCAGCGGAGCCGGCCGCTATCTTTTTGAAACGTACAGTGCGCTTGTTGCGGTGCCGTTAAAAAACGGAGTCTCAAGAAATATCGTGTGCCCTAGCTAGAACCTTAAGGGGGGGGGGGGGGGGGGGGGGGGGGGGTGACCTCAAAAAAAGAAAAAAAGAATTGGTCGCCATCCCGCCCCGCGGAGCTGTTGTAAACCACAACAAAAGCTGATGGGTGAGGGTATGGAACGTTTCTCTGGTCTCGTCGGGCTTGTCGCTTGCACTCGGCTTCTCTGACGGCAAATGCAGGGCCCTGCCTAACATGACGCTCGGCGTCTTGGGCAAAAATTGACCTATTTAATGACACTGGTCCTGCCTATCCTTCAAACACATTCTGCAAACAATCAAGCATTGGGGGGGTCCCATTATTCGCAGGCGCCTTAACATCCATAATGCGGTTTCGACGCTTGTTTTGTGTTTCTTTTCCCTTTACACGAATACTGAGCTTTATGATGCACGCCTTATTGGCCTGACGCATGCGCTCGGCGTCTTCGGCGAGAGCTGCTGGGGCCTCCCTGGTTTTTTTTGTTTGTTTACGACACGAATTTTCCGACCAACGAGAGGCTAACAGCTTCGCTGTAAAAAAGCGGCCATTCATCTGCTATTTCACCCCCTCCATTTCGTCGCAAATCGTCTCGTAAGCAAAGCGCCAACCGAGGAATCGAGTCGTCTATCCCTTCCACTGTCACTGCGGATAATTTTAGCGCCATTTTTTTTTCCCGCCGCGGGATATTGCGGGGGCGACTCCCAAATCCCTCATTCCCTTTCCGGCGAGAGGTGAGATGCAAAGTGTTGCAGATGCGGACTCCGGTCACAGATTGCCGTCTATCTCGTCCTCGAGCCTATACGAGCGTGCAAACGCGGGTAGGCTGGATTTCGACCCGCAACATAGCTTACCAGCTACGGAATTTTACGAACTTCTAAAAAGATGGAGAGAGAAAGCTGTGCTGAAGAAACGGGGGCGAAGTAGACGGCAAACAGCTAAACAGCTGGGTCACTTGTAGCAAATTCCTTGGAGCTTGTTTCGATGGAGGCACTTGGAATAGATTTTGAGGGCGAGTCTATTGCCTATTTCGACTTTAGCGATCTAAGGCCATATAGTCAAGTTCGGCGAGTGAAGGAGCTATAACAGCTCACGACCATGCTAACCAAATTATGCGCAATTTTCGCACCAGCAAAGTATCGTTAAAAAGCGCTGCGCCCTTCATATTAGTCTCTGTCGATTCGATATCCAAAGTTGTGACGACGCGCTCGCGATTGTACGAAAGGCGGCGCTGAAGTGATCGCGAGCGCGGTTATCTTGAGTCAGAACCATTACCCAGTCGATACTATACGACCAGAAACATGTCCAGACATTGTAAACATATCATCTCAAGCCCAGGAGGCGGTTTCACCACGTGTTCGCTTCTTCCGATCTTCAGTTTGATCTTCAGACCGGGCCTTCAACAAGACATCCGATAATGATGCAGGATAAGCGTGCTACCCCCAGCAAAAAAAAACTCAAGAAGGCGAAAGTACATCGGACAACAGCTTTTGGGCAGTCGCATTGTCGCGACCCACACGGACTTGTGCGTCGTGCCGGAACGGAAGCATCGCGACGACGTCTCACGAAAGATGCTCAGCGGTGCCGCCGGTAAAAGGAAGGACACGGTCGCGCTAAGAAATCAGCCAACGAGATCGCAAGTCCAGCGCCGCGACGCCGACGGCCCCCCCCCCCTTTTACTGTAGGGCCAGGACGGGCCAAAGAGTTCCCCGCGAGGCCGAACTCGCCGGCCCCTGAACCGCAGCGCAGTCCACCCGACCCGGCTGCTCTCATCCCCGAGTCGGCCACAAACCGGAACCGATCAGATGAGAGGCGCGACCCTAGCGCCGTAGCGCACCTTGAGCGCGGCGGCGATCGACCGATTTCCTGGGCGCCGCTCCAAGGAAGAAAAGGGCATCCACACAGAGCGCGCGTTCTCGGAAATGCGGGCCGGTAATGACCCCCAAAGGCCACCGCCACGGTCAGCGGGTCGTTCCGGCAAGGCAGGCACCATCAGCAAGGCAGATTCCAGCGCGCTGACCACGCTGTTTATACACAAGAGCGTGGGAACGCCGCGAGAGACTGGCGTGCCGTGCCGATCCATAAGCCGCGCCAGTCCGGGAATCGCCGAGAAATTTCATCGACGCTCGACACGCGAGTGCGTTGTTCGTGGGAAGGCCGACCGACGTGGCACGACAGAAAACCATTTCGAAATTATCGCCAGCGTCAATCCGGAACTCGGGTGGAGACGCGCTGCGTAATGAGGGACGGAAATAAATGAAACGCTACACGGAAGCCGCCGTTCCCTCGAGAAGCGCCATGTCGAGACCCTGTGGAACTCGAGAGCATATATCACCGCGAGGCATGTTCGTGCAAAGAAAGGCGGCGTGGAAGAAAGGCTCGAGAAACAGCGGAGCTGGGGTCGACCTAGCTTCTTCCGGTTTTGCTAGGTTTGGCGATGTTCTTCTTGCTAGGCTATAGGCTAAGTGTTGAAAGGTGAGGCCAAGTTTAGTAGGATTTTACAGGCCGTTCCGCTCGGTCCCCCACACTTACAGCGGATGCCAGGTGGTAACAAGCCAAGTCAGCCACCAGCTCCTGTTTCTCCAGCCTTGTCCCCTAGTGCAAGCTCAGCCTTTTTTTTTTTTTTTTCGTTTTAGCAGCCCAAGAAAGACCATCACCTTTAAAATGGTATAGTAAGGGTTTGGCGCCTACGCATATGCCCCTTGTGCTCACACTCGAGCCTACGCGAAAGCCATCTTCACTGTTATTATACCCTATCTGCGGTGGTGCACCCTTTACAGGTGGCGCAGTTTTTTTCATGGTATCTTTTTTTTGCTAACGCCACCGGACCACGCTCAAGCTTAAACAGCTCCGCTGCTAAAACTGATACACCGATGGAACCTGAACACAAAGAATGATCTTACTCCACGAGATCGGTAAATCCGGGAAGCAGTATGAGAGTTTGGCGCGGGTGTTTCACGTGTGTTCTATGCATTTGCTTGCACGTTCGCTTGACGTTGGTTTTACGGCCGTGTACAGCCGAGTGTTCGGCGGTCTCTGAAGCCCACGACGGAGGCATCGTCGCGCGCGCAGTCCACAGCGGCTATACCGCGCTCTAAGCGTTATCGCTACCGCGATTTTCTTCGAAGACATTGGGACCGTCGGCTTATCCTAACTTTCTGGTCTTGCAAGTGACCGAGAAACATTATGTGAGTTGGTTGCGAGGTAGAGCGGCTCGGCAACACCGAAGGGATTTGCGGGCCGGTCGGAACACGCTGTGTCTGGCGCAGCACCACCAAATGCGACGAAGAAAACCGACGGGTACGTATTCCGGATAATAGCAAGTACTATAACTTAAATTCCAGGTAAGGGGATGGTGGCGAAGACCCGGAAAGAAGAAAAAAAAAACAGCGCTTTTGGTTCGACGGAACAAACTGGGTATTCTTTTCGGAGCCGTATACAGCCTACGCGCGAAGTAATGTGCAGTGAAGTTACAAGTGGACAGGGGCTGATTTACGAACACTTCACACTTTAATCACTCCGATAACAACAACTCCAGTGGCTGTCAGGCATAAGGTGTTGTAGGTGAAAACGCTTTTATTTAAATAGGCCACTCGTGGACCCGCTGCGGTCCTCGTCAGGAGTGTGGAAGTGGGTAGCGGGGGAGGGTACAGGACGGTCGTACGGGAGAGGTGGGAATCGAAAATTGCTTGCGTGTGTGCGGGTGGTGTGTACGTTCCCACTACCCGAAGGCGGCGATTGCGGCCCACGGCCATACGAAACACGTCTATCCGGTGACCACGCGCGGGCGATGACAACCAGGAACGCATGCAAGACAGCGTGATGCGTACTCGTGGATCGTATCATCGCCTACAGAGAAGCAGAAATTCTGGGAAAATAACAGGGATGCCACGACTGCTTCAAACTTACGGCCTTCAAAATAACTTGGTTACTGTAAAGGCAGGGGACGGGATAGAAACACGACTCCGCCACGCCTACCCCATGCTGTAGAGAACCACTCTTAATATGCGCATCGTCTGCCTCAACTGCGCGTAGAAGCGTGTAACAGAAACCCTGAGACAAATCGCCGGAGTGAGGAAACGGACGAAGCGGTTATCTCTGTTTTGTCTGTTTTGCCGCCAACGTCAGACCCAACACCGACGAGAAAACCTGCAACGTTTCTTCGCTATATACATGGTGAGAGGGGAGTAGTTATTCGACGACGAAGCCGTGTTTCGGGCCTGGCCGGTCACGTGGCTGTATGTGGTTGGCGGTAAATCAAATACCACAGCTTCTGCATTGCCCTCGGCTCGAGTGTAAGAGACTCACGGCTCCTCGAGTTAGGCGATCACGCTTCTACATCAAACGCATCGGAACGCGTGCGCACCACGGTGAAGGCGACGAGGAAATAGTGCCGCGAAATTTAGATAACATACAACAAAACGGGTACTGTGTTCGCAATGGCAGCAGGGAAGGCCCACACCTATCACCGCAGAGAAAGTCGCCGCTATTACACCCTCAACATGGCGCGAATTCTAATCCATAGTGACCTCAAATTTGCTGCAAGCGGGCCAGAGTTCTTAAAAGCAGCAGGCGTGTCTCGAACGCGCACTGCTTCAGCGCGACTTGAACGCCAGGTTGGAACGACTGCGACTGCACACAGGTCAATTTAGGTACGGCTAATGCTAGTCTAGCTTCGTTGCGCCCCTCGACAACCTCCCGGCCAAAGCACGTAGACGGCGGGGCCAGACGACGTAACAAACGGTCGCAGCAGCGGGCCACGCCGGCGGCGTTCGAGACCCGAGCGCGAGCGGGGGAGAGGAGGGAGCTCCGTCCGACCCCGGGCCCGTCCGAGGGAGAGGGTCCCAGACGGCACAAATGGGTCACGCCGTCGGGAGCCCCGCGGCGGCGACAAGGGGGGGCGAGACGAGGGGAGGCGCCCACGCGACCGACCGACGCGCTCCGCTGCGGGGCTCCGGCTCCCTCCCCTCGGCGCTCGCGGCTCTTTCGGGAGCCCCGCTTGTCGCTGTCGCGGCGGCGGCGGCCCGGTCGGGGCACCTTCGTCTCCCCGTGCCAACGGAGCAGCACCTGGCGCCTGGACGGGAGCCACGGGGCGACCACGGTTGCACCTGGCCAATGCGGAAGCGACGACACAAGCACCGCGCTTTATCTCCCTTGCGTGCATAACCGGGTCGTGCCGCTTTTTGCCTCCCAGCGGCCCGTAAGGAGAGACGCACCTTAGCGTCGTTTTACCCCACATCTGTTTCAAAGCCGGGCGACGGACAGGACAGGACTGCAGACACGCCTTCCCATCAGCCCTCTGAAAAAACTACAGATCCCCCGCAGCCACTACTGCCACTAAGGATTCATCAATACAAATCAACTCCTAACTGAATACGACAGCTTAAACGTTCATTCGGCCCGCTATTCCCCACACCATCTCGCTGCAGTGGAAGCGCTTCCTTATCCCTCACCACACCTTTCCAGATAAAAAGGAACAAACAACCATGGTCGTCCGGAAAGAATTGGCCGCTTCTCTTTCTTTGAACCGTCTTGCATCCAATTCGTAAACAGCGACACAGATTAAAGCCTATGAAGTACTTGCAACGTTAATTATGTGAATGCGTATCTGTCACCGCTTTCACGACTTGTATATTATCAATAAACCCACGTCCCCGTCTGCGCAGCATCCTAATGGTATGCGTGGTCGAACAGCCGTACACTTGTTCCCGCACAGCCAGCCATCCCAAATGAACGACGATCGATGTTCGGGGCCTGCCCACCTCCGATAACGCGCTCCAGGCTTTAATTACGTACTTTTGACCAATCCACTCCTTAAATATAGTTACGAATTAGGGGAACCCCGGGGCGGTTGAGCGCGAAAAATACTTCGGCGGGCTACAAATTGTGCCGCGCCAGTGGTTTCTACACACGATAAGACGTTTTGAAAGACGTCCCTGAAACTTCCGCGCTACCGACTGTTTTCGTTAACTTCGTGCACGTTAAAACAAAAAGCCCCCTGCACGGGATATAAAACTTAAACACACGGTGCATCTAAATACCGTTTCGGTTAAGGAAGCTCGTTTATTTTTCTTCAACCACTGAAAAACACAAGGCCAATAAAAGAAGGTTACACATCTGAGTACCAGCAGCACATCGATGACATGGCGTCACGTCTTGGTTCTGAGCCGAGCGTCTTCCATGAAATACCATTTAATTGCGCCGTGAGAAATGATTCACGCCAAAACGTGAATGAAATATTTAGCTTTGCGACTAAAAAACTGAACACTCATCTCTTTAACCTTTTGGAACCAAGACGCACGAAACCTCTTCTACGCAACCGAAATAGCGCTTCGGCCATTTGGGCTAAGGCCACCCCCCCCCCCCCCCCCCCCAGCCTGAACCTGGGCACTCACCAGCAAAGTGTTCTCTCTCTCTCTCTCTCTCTCTCTCTCTCTCTCTCTCTCTCTCTCTCTCTCTCTCTCTCTCTCTCTCTCTCTCTCTCTCTCTCTCTCTCTCTCTCGACCAGCCGAACGCTTTCCCGTCCTGTGTCACTTTTTTTTCCCCAAACACGCTTGCGGCAAAAGTGCAACGTCCTCCTCCTGATTTATTGTCATTTATTCCCTCGTACATCGAACTCTATCTAACTCGATCCCAAAAATACGCATCTCACCAAACACAGACACCTTTACGAAAAAAGTTCAGCGGCCTCTGTGGTATTATTTATTCTCTCGAACGTTCTGCGCTCACGTTACCCTTGCGGTGGCAATTCATCGGTGTCGCGGAAGGTTTATTACGGCTGCGGTGGCAAAGTGGACACCCGTCCTGCTCTAAGTTCTACCGCTCCGTTCACCGACTCTCCCACTTCTTTTTTTTTTTTTTGCTTACTTCGTGCGGACTCTAAGTAACCCTGCTCGCACGTCAATAATTTTCTAACGCAAAAAAACAGCCTCAAAAAAAAAAAAAACACACACACACAAGCCAAGAGACAACTTAGCAACGGGATATGGAAAATCCCCCGATAAGGAATTCGAAACAAGGAATTTTCTCCCTCGCTGCGCTCTCAGACTGCGTCAGCTCCCACAGTGTGACGTGACGACCAACGCCAATGCGTTCGCTAGAAAGCGACCAACCGGTGGCAGCGTGCGAGCTTGCTGCGCCGGTTAGCGAGAACGTCTGAACTGTTCGCCGAACGCGTTCCGCGCGACGTCACAAGGCTTTTTAAAGAGCGATTCTGGCGGGTTGTAAATGGGGAGGGAAAAAAAAAAAGACGGAACGAAGGTGAGTGAGGGGCGAACGTCGTTATGCTGGTCGGGTGCCAAAAAGGAATTAACGAATTCTACGAATGTACGGAATGAGTTGGACGCATATGCCGTCTATAACAGTAATGGAACAGCTGTTTCCGATCGAACCGCATGGCCGCTGTCCGCTGCGGCCAATTCGCCGCCCGATCGCTGCAGTGGTGAGCCCTGCGGTGCCTTGTTACTTTAATCTTACGCCCGTTAAAAAAAAGAGCGTGAATGCTTCGCTCAAACTGTTGCTGCCACTTTCCCGGCAAGACTCCGAGAGACCCGGTTGATGCTGCAAAAGATTACGAGGATTCTTCGAATCCTCGTAATCTTTTGCAGCATCAAGGAGTCTCTCGCGCTCCACTGCGTCACTAAAACGGATCGCTCGGATAATGCAATTTTATTTCTTACGCTGCGAAAAAGCGTATACATATCAGTGCTGCGTGCACCTATGCTTAATAAAACTCGATAAAAACGAAGGGAACTAATGAATGAAGTATAAAAGATCAACGCGGTGCGCAGTAGAATGTGCGTGGTGAAGGACGACAGGATAGAAGCGGCCTCACAAACAGCATACACACACCGAGCTTTGACTTATTGTATCGCTCTTGTTGCGAATGGAATCGCGGGGCAACGCGGCATAAAAGCCCACGCATCGTCAGCGTAGATTATGTATTTTAGTCTCGTTGCGGGCAGCACATAAATGGCGCATAAAATAAGCAGCTGTCCGTCTTCAATTCCACCCTCCGAAAACGGGGAAAAAACAACGGTGTAGCGCGCACACGCCTGCTCCCAATGAGACGAAACTCGATACGAACGCAAAAATTTCACACAACGAAAATGCCCCCTCCCGCCGCACCCAGCACACCCCCGAAATCGGGCGAAAAGGCCTTGTAGCTTTAAGCAAGCATCTATTCCGGCGAAGGTCGCTTTTACAAGCGACGTCACTTCGTCAACCCCATTTCAATTCTGAACGAAAATTCGCCGGCTATACGACGCCCGTAAAAGGATGTACATACGCGCAGTAGCCGCAGTATTAGCCCACGCGCGGAATGCGAACAGCAGCCCGAATCACGCGAACACATCCGTCCGGGTGGCCCGTCACACCGGTTGCAAAGAAACGGTTCGCTCGTGTGCAAAGATTAGAAAGCAAAAGACAACAACAGAGCGCCCAAGGAACGAGACGGCGACGCCTGCGGGAGCCCACCATGGTCGATCGGACCGGTTCCGTTGTTGCCGTCGTCCCGTTACCTTGGCCGAATCGAAGAAGCGCCTCTCGAGGGATGCCGCGCGAACTCAATCTACGGAACGGACAACCGGAACGCCCGAGTCCGCAACATCGCCCCGATTGCCCGGCAGCTTGAACTCGTGACCGTTTGTTCCCGACGGGCGGACGCTCCGCTATAATAATTATAACGCGGGCACTTGTTTTCTGGGTCCCCGAAATGAAGTGGAGCGGCCTCGCCCTCTCGGCGATGGCGCGAGTATACGGACGAACGAGTGATCGGGCGCTCCGTGTCTGCGTTCAAAGTTTCGAATTCCGCAAGTTGATCAATAATATCGCCCAGACCCGAGCAGCGGGAGGCTTCAGCAGCGGACTTGCACGTGCATGTAGACAGCATACGTAGAGGGCAATGAATATGTGCACCCTTATGGTCTGGGAGTGCCGACAGTGACCATCATTAACCCACTCCCCTACCAAACCCAACACTGGAGCAGTGGAAGGACCAGCTGACCAGCTCACGCCCTCAAGACCAGCAACGACTGGTGGACAGGGCCCGCCAAGGACCACGGCTTCCTGTACTAAGGAGGCCTCCAACAACGGAACTCATACAGTTGAATAAATGTTTATTCCTCCTCCACCCTTAAAGGGACCCTGCAACACTTTCGATAAGCGCTTTCACTCTTTCTTTGGCGTCTGGAAGCACTGCGGAAGCTACAGTGCTGCGTGACTTTCTCGTCGCACCAGATACGCCCGCCCTCAGTGGCTAAGGCGTTGCGCTGCTGAGCACGAGGTCGCGGGTTCGATCCCCGGCCGCGGCGGCCGCTTTTCTGATGGAGGCGGAAAGCAAAAACGCCCGTGTGCTCGAGATTTCGGCGCACGTTAAAGATCCCCAGGTGGTCAAAATTAATCCGGAGCCCTCCACTACGGCGCCCCTCATCGCCTGCGTTGCGTCGGCGCGTTAATCCCTACAATCAATCAATCAGATACGCCCGCCATTTCTGCTTTGTTTTTGTGGATTTTTTTTTTAAGTTGCTATCGAAAAGCGTTTATTGCTGCAACTGAAGGAAAACCGGCCAACAGCCGCTACATGGCCTCAGTGACGTAATTCGAGCCGTCGAAGAACGTCAAGACCGGGAAAGAGAGAAAATTCTTTTGAGCGAGTTTACAAGTTATCTGACGGGCATATAGCAGTAATTTTTGGCGTAGGTACTTTGGGACCCCCTAATCTAAGTACTGGGTGCGTTGGGTGACTACCTTCTGCAAGCATTTACGATTTTTAAAAAAGTTGAAAAAAAGTGTTGCAGGGTCCCTGTAATGTCCCGCGCATTTCCCAATTTTTTCCCAAATTAATTCAAGGCTACTACTGATCTAGGATTTATAGTTGGCAAGCGCTCCTTTGTTTCATTTTGGTGGGATCTCAGGTACATTTTATATGCTTACAAAAGCGGGAAAAAAAAAAAACAGGAACAGGGGGCGAGAGCGAGAACGTTAATCTCTAATTCCCAACCAGGTATGTAGAGAGTAGATTTTATATGCCTTCTTAACCGGGTGGCCGCAAGGCATCGATTGCCTCGTGCATGAACTGCGTGATGCGCAGTGCCCCCTTCACTCCCACAAGTCTGCCTGCGACCAGGCGCCAAATCATTTTACGACGCCGCACGGGGCTTCTGGACGAACCCGTCGGCACCTCGGCCGTTTTTACAGCCCCATAAACGACCGGCCGCGTGACTGACGTCTGGCGAGACGAAATCGCCTACTTATCGACAGCACGAAGGTGGGGGGCGGGGAGAGGGAACGAGACGAGGAAGAAAAAAGTCAGCGCTGTGGAGGGGGCAATATGCACGGAATGCGGAGAAACATAGAATGCTGCCTACGTTGGCGCGTGTCGACCCGGACAATCCCCCTATCATACCAGAGTTTCCTGCATTTGCCACCAGCCGGGAATCTGGCGCTATCGTCGAAGCTTCGTAAAAGCTTTGGCTTGTAACGTTTTCGTGACTGTGAAAACACCCACACTGCAGCAAGAGCACCAAGAAAGGTGCATATTTAAACGGGTAGGAATTAAAAACACGTCCTGTCAAAGAAAATAAACGGAAAATTTTCTTCCATTTTCTGATTATTTTTCTTTTTTTGCGCCAAAGATAGAACCAGACCAGACGATAGACTTCCTACAGAGGTCTATCGTCTGCGAAGTTGATGGGCGAAACCAGTCGTTACACAGTACTTTAAACTTTCGAAACAGCCCACGAAAACGCAAATTACGAGAGCAAGTTACACACACACGACAAAACGTTTGCACCGCGGTCAACACCGCCGACGCAGTTCGCCCGCTATTTTAAACATATGCGCATCATGTAGAAAGAATAGGCTGACTACTCTGTAGAGGTTTTCTTCTACGTACACGACCTTCAAGGTCTGTTATCACCATTTATTTCGCTGTTTAAAAAACAGCGAAACGATTAGGTTTGTGTTTTCGTGGGCTGTTGCGAAAGTTCAAAGTCCTTTGTAATGGTTGGCTCGACCTTTCCGAATTACGACGAATCACAGACAAAAAAAAAATGTTTACGTAGATCTCCCGCATAACAAGCACACCTAGGACTGTACCAAACGCGCTTTATTTCACTCTCTCAATGCTACAGCATGTTTTTTGTTTTCAACCTACGAAAATAGAGACTTTTCTCGTTCTTGCTACGTGTTTTCACGCTTACTAAAACGCTCCAATTCAAGACAATAACGAAGACCATGCAAATTTGTACTCTTCCCATGATTCCCACGATGATAGGCGGTTGCAACGTGAGTAAACTCTCTGGTATATTTTTATACGAAGCTCCAGTAGTTTTTGTCTATTTTTTTTTCTCGTGCTTTTTTGTTAGGCTCTAGCAATGTCTTGTAGCCTGCATACCGCTGGCGATGCGCGCAGACAATCGAAGACCGGAACACAAACATCAACGGGACGCAGCGATAAACGTACGCAAAAACGCCCTTCGTAAACGACCCCGCACCGCATGCGGTGAGGTAGCGGACCGGCGGCTCCAACAATGCCGCCTACCATCCGTTGCCACCTCCAGAAAATGCTATCAAACTCACACACTTCGTTTAACAGAATCGCCTGCAGACAGACATCGTTTGAAAATGGCGCCAAATCGAAAGAACCGCGGAGTAGGGAGGTTTCCTGCTCTTGTCGCTGTGGCGCTGCATGTTGTTCCTAACGCTGCACGGGGACGCAAAGCAGACCGCTAACAGCGAATTCCTGGTTATAACGAAATCACCTTTCATCCAAAATTCCCCGCGGTACCAACCTGGTTTGCGTTACGTCCCAATCTTCTATCGAATATTTTATCCATCCCACTGTGTACATTACAATATTAGCCCGGCTGATATATTATTCCGCTACAAACCACCGGCTTAAACCAACTTCCCCGAAGAATGTTTTTTTGGACCAGATTTCGCTAGAACACCCCGTGAATAGCCAGTCAGCCATTTTAGCGCACTCACCCATAGAGTCAATCAGGTGAAGTAGAGCCAATCAAGTAACGACACAACACGCCCGTCCAATTATACGTTCCCGCAATTTAGCGGAGAAATCACCGTACACGAGTTTCGACCCCTCCGCCAGAAAAGGACGGCCAGCGACGTCAAACGCGTCACGAAACAGCTGGGCGGAAGATCACGGCCTTATGACGAACAAACAAGCTCCCGCTCGAAGGCGTGCACTTATTTAGCCTCACAAACAAAGGGACTAGAAATAGCCGCTACGTCACACTGGCATTTCGGCAATACAACAACGTCCCGCTGTCCTTAGCACGTCACAGCACTAAAAGCTCCGAAATTGGGAACAGTTATTCCGTTTTTGTTTTTATACAGTGACGTGTCCCGAACCGTTTATTGCAGCATTTTTAGAGCAGAATGATTTACATACCCATCACACCCACTGCTTCTTCATACCGGCGTCTGAGCACTCGTTAACGCAGTCACGCTGCCTTAATTTATATACGGAACGAGAACCGGGGCCCCATGCAAGTATGCAGTCACGAGCAAAAGTTCGTGGACCACTTAAAGGAACTTCCTCCCCGCGAGGCAGGCCGCAAGCTATGACAACGCACGAGCTGAAGAATCCCTTCTCCCACACACAGCAATTCCTGACATGCCATGAAAAGAGCAGATATATGCTGAAATATTCGGTACTGTGGACTTTAAAGGTACGGACAACCGATTTTTGTCGCGTATGTGTTCTCTTGTTCATACGAAAACCAGCGGTTTATATATATAGCCCGGTAACCACAAGCAATTTATAAACAAATGGGCCGAAATAATTTTAATTTGGCAGCGAACTTTCTGAAATCGGAGGGGTGGCGGTTCGTATACACCACAATATGTGTCCCGGTCACATGATTTGCAAACCTAGCAGCTACTGTAACTGCTGAAATGTTTATTCACTTACTGAAAACCTTTTAACACAAGTATTTGTATAAGTTTAAATTGTACATGCAGTTTTAAAGATTATTTTGAAAATTTTTAAGACACGCCGCCGTCACTGGGTTGCTCTCAGTGTGGCTAACCGAGCATCCGTGCCCAGAATCAACGGCAGCGTTCAGTAAACAGACCCAGTGAAGGAGCTTTGACGATTCTACCTGAGTCAGGGGCGTTTTTCTTCCGCCAAAATATTCGATTTCAGTTTCCCAATACGCCAGCGGCAGCTTAAAACAAAAGGACGCGCCTGGGGAGAATCGAACTTCCGACCTCCGCAACGTGAAGCCAGATTCTACCTATCGTCCATCCCAACAGATGGCGCCTTCGTGCAAAATAGACTAGTGAAATAAAAAAAAACACACAAAGGAGTAAAAAATGCCTGCGATTCAACTTTTTTTGGCTAGGAACAAGTTTTTAAATTTAAATATTGTTCATTTCGTATACAGGCAAAAGTATGTTTGCCGCGCTACTGTATGTCATGGTTGCCAGCATTTTTGAGAAGACACATACGGCTCGCAGGTCTAAAAATTTCGATTTAACCAGTTTTAGGGCGTTATCAGCAAAACCGTTTCTCGTTAAGGTGTTTAAGGGATGCCATTTCATTTGGGATAGAGAACACGTACTCGACAAAAATCGGTTGTCTGTCCCTTTAAACTTTTGCCGACTCCCGAGCCACGCGTGTTTCGTAGACGGACAGCAGCAGCTGTGCAGTCTCTGTCCGGTGTAATAGGAAAAACAAAATCTTTACAAAAGTAAAAGGTCGATATGAATCATTGAAACTACTGCAACAAAGTTACCTGGATTTAAAGCAGATAGTTTCGCTTTGCCTAATTTGAGTTGAGGTGAAATCACCAAGCATCGTAATTCGCGAAATGTGAAAAAAAAAAAAAAAAAAAACAAACAAGGCTGTGAACTTCACGGCTTCATGCAACGCGAGTCACTTCAGCTATTGAATTAGCATGCATACGTTCAATTTCACCTATTATAGAACCCTGAAAGCCAACAAAACTGGCGTGCTGGTAATTTAGTATTTTGCACGACTATGCAACAGCAGTTTTCCTTTCCACCTCGCAGATTCGTACAGGTATAATAGATACACAATGTAAGCGGGACAACGTGGTTAAAAGCAAAAAAGGGATACTTTAAGAAGCTCCAACTTTATCCCCCTCCCTTCACAGTCAGCTTTAACCGTCAGTTTGAAGCTCACTTTGATAGGTGTCGAGATTGACGACATAAGGCGTTCGTAAAGTTATCGTCATGTCTGAGCGTTCGCAGTTTCGCTTTCACTATTCAGAGCGTGTTTCTTTCAACACGGGTATGCTTGCATGGAGGTCATGAGCTTGTTCGCAAGCCTATAAATACATGGGCGACGGAGGGGAAGGCAGATCATTCGAACAGATAATGCGAAAAGTGCCCGCGCAGCTGCACATTCTGAGACCGATGTCCCAGGTACAGCATGGTGTCGTCTCGACAGTGCGTCAATATTTTGATGATATTCCGTTATTACCGCGATTACATTTCGTTTTACTGCGGCCACGTTTGCCTTACTTTACTACTTTACTACGTCATTACTGCGACGACATTACGTTTGCGTAGGACTTTCGTTCCTTTCCGCAGTGCTGTGCGGACGAGGTCTTCGGATGTCCGTCACGCGCCCGTATCATACTCCTTTCGCTTACGTTATCTCGAGCCATCGGAACCGATACACCGGCTCGCAATGCGCGAATTCCCTCTCTCCCACAAACATTACCCTTCATTTTCCCGTTGCGAGTGAAGCGATGATGGATCACCATCATCATCAACAACAACAACCGCCTGCTTATGTCCATAACAGGACGAAGGCCTCTCCTAGGAATACGGCCTTCCAACCACCGCCCCTACCTTGCGCGATCCGCGTCCATTCCTCGCACTCCCAATTTTCGGGCGCCATCTCTCCGCCGCGTTTTCTTTCTCGTAATCGTCCCACATTCAACGAAGGTTTCTCATGCACGAGCTTGCTCCCTAATTTGTCACGCTTGTTTTACGTTCCCAAGCGTCACGCCTAACCTTCCTTCCACGACTCTTCGAACTGACCTCAGTTCTCTACCATTTCGCGATCAGCAGCATGGCCACTGAAGGGCAAAGGTCTCTCCCATTCGCCTGAGCACACTTCTATCCTGCGCTCCCCGAATCTTACATTCCCCCACTTTTAGCTCCGTCTATCGGTAGCCCTACTGTTACTTGGACGGTCCACTGGTTGTCATTTACGTGCCTATCTAAATCCTACTTTTCTCTCAATTCGAGCAAATATGTCTTTCTCACCCGAGTATAATCCAAGACGCTCGCTTCCTCCACCTCCAAACGTTACCGCTACCATTCTTCTTTCCACGGGTCGTTGAGCCGACCAAAGTTATTCTTTCTGTTCGAAGTGTTTCCACCTCCAGGAAAACGAATCCACCGGCAGAAACCGACGCAAACCGGACCTGTCTCTTTTTATAAAGAAATCTCGTTCATCCCCCGTGGAGAAAGATTGAGGATCGCTTCCATGTTCGCTCCTCAATAGTGGCAGTGATCCCGAACAGTCACCCCAACATGCTGTTTTGCTCACTTTATTCCCCGATTTTTAATTTTTGAAAAGCGAAGAATGCGTTTACCGCACCTGGCAGCGAGAAAACGCGATTCGCGTGCATTTTTTGACCGTAATAGTACGCATCAGCGCAATGCACTGCCCGTAACAATAGAACAAAAAGGAAAAAAAAAAAAAACGACAGAAGCGGGGGATAACCATTCTTTTTTCTTTTTCCCCACTCTCCCTGTCGCCCGCTGACAGGTGACGGCACTTGGCTACGTCAAACACGCGTTTGTATGACGTCTGTCTAACTATCGCCTCTCTGCTTTCTCTTCGGTATGTCTCGCTGAGGTTGGGGCCCTCGGGAACGCTGAAAATTCTCGTAACCATTTTCCTTTTTTTTTTTTACAATGTTCGGACTGCTGACAAAACAGGCGCGCTGCGAGCTATACAGGCGTATAATATAGATGACCGAGACGTCGAACGACGTCACGGTTTAGAAATATTACGACAGTTGTCACAGTGGCGTTCAACCTGGCGTTATACTTCTTGCTGTCACGCAACTACAACGTCAGTTCAGGCGAAGGGGGAGGGGGCTCGTCAAACGACGGACGCAGCGCATACTGCCGCGGTTTAAGCCATGCACTATGACGTTACCACGGCGGCCCGCTAACGTAACACGTTGACCTACATCATCATAAAACAAGTTTGTTCGGGAGAACAAGACAAGAGTGAGAAAAAGTTCACACTGCGCCGCAGTGAAAGGGTATGGACTGCTCATCGCATTCCTCTAGACTAGTACAGTTATAGGCATCCCATCTCGACAGATATCACCCGTCAATAGTTCGAATTCCCTTCTCCTTACACCCGACTCGGACACCTTGAGCGCGCGTCGAAATTTTTCACACTCCGCGGGCCTTTTTGTAATTCGCCTCAATCAGGAGCACAGCCTCCGCGGCTGCCAAACCAACTCACGAGCAGGCACAGCGTTCCGCAAATCCGGTCAACTCGCACAACTCCGTCCGGGGCGATAGCTCAGTTGATGGTGGCGGCCCCTTTGTAGCAAGGGGACATCCCTGAGGGCAAATAATCACCCTGGCGTCCTAGCCTCTTGCGTTTATGGTTGCCAGCAGCCGATTTAGTCTGCCCTGCCGCCATGTATCAATGCCACCCGCAGTCCGTGTGCTAGGTGGGCGTGGTGACTTCCAAAAGTGGTCTGCTTTGCTAAACCAACGCGAAGTTCCCGCTGTAAGGAATAGTTCCGGGAACCTTGATCCCCTGCGTTAGTAAGGTGGTGGCAGCGTTCCACTGTGGTCAAATATCGTTGCAAGCATGATTCGCTCCCGCCCGGTCGAAAACTTCGTCGAGTCGGTCCGTGTTAGATGTGCTACGAATCGGACGCGCCGCTATGCTGCGAGCTTCGTGCAGCGCTTTTGTGTTTCGTGGTAGAGCCCCCACTACGTGCGCCTTCCGAGTGGGCGCCTCTCTCTGCCTGTGTGATTCAAACTCCGGTGGTGGCAGACAAGGCCTGCAGAGACTTTTACGAAGGACGCGGACACCGTTGCGGAGACCTCCTCTCTCCCCTCTCTCGGACTCAGCGTGAGCCACTGCTACCGACCCCTCACGAACTCTTGAAAGAGCGTTGCGTGTGTCTGTACCATGTCGCGCCTTGCGCAAAAACCAGAGGGAACGCTTGTTTGACCGTTAGCGCTTTGGGCATAAATAAGAGCTTCCCAAAGCGCAGAAGTTCGTTCCTGTTGGAGCAGTGAATCAATGCTGTCACTCTGCTCGAGTCCTCCTCGCCCTTGTCTTCCTTCGGCTCATCTCTCGCCATGCAGTAAACAAGCTAAGTTTGTCTTCGGCTTCTTGTCGCCATCTTCAAGGCAGCGACATTGGCTGGCCGCTCGCTTCACCGCGCTACCACACGCATGACGGAGGCGACGGAACTCGGCTCGGGGACGCCTGCCCGAATGCAACAGATGAAAGAGGCGCTGCCACAGTGTTCGGCCAACACCATCTAGAAAAGGTGTTGGTTCGGCCCGGAATCTGGGACAGAAAACAGGGGGCCTGGCGAGAACGCTCCTGCCTCCGCATCCGTCTCTCGTTTTGGGACGCAAAGCAGAAAGCGACAGCACTCGGCAATTAGCAGTCGCTTGCCCAGGACGGGGTGCAGCGGAGAGTGCCGGGAGTGTGTAGGGGAGTCGGACGGAGATGCAGACCCCCAACGACTCCACCTGCTCGCAGGGAGACTGCAGCACGCCAGGCCTGGCTGTTTCAATGTTTTACGCCTGAACGAAACTGGCTTGCACCGAAAAGCCATCAAAGTGTACCACGTCACCGAATAAGGCTCCACCCCCTTTTCGTACTCTTGCCTTTCCTCCTCAAGCTGGCCTGTTTCTTAACCACAGAGGTATTCACGTGCTTGAGCAGGCCGGCAAGAACAATTTGATTTTTCCCGCCGGAAAGCCGCTCGGACCACCTTCGTTCTCTTCTGCATTCCTTTCCCCCTCACAAACCCCTACTGCACGCTGGCGAGTTCAAAATTGAGCCGAGCCCTGCGATGCACCTAGATAGGTGACCCCGAAGACGTTGAAGAGCGCGCCACGTGCGAGCGCTTCTTCGCGACTTTGAGCGAAAGCTGCTTAAAGTCGAGCCCCTCGGGGCTCGACTTCAAGCACCTTGGCCCAAAGTCGCCATTGGCGGCAGCCGCTGCTGCACGTGAAGAGGCGGTATGAGGAAGGAATGAAATTTGCAGCAAGCAGCAGGTTCAACGCCTTCGTCACGGCCTGCGAAGGCCACTAAATCCTTGACCTTAGGCTACACTACGCCTATAACCTCGGATCCTTTATCGGCCACCAGGGAGAACACCCGGATAGCCCCCCTTCCCAGTCACATGATTAAACCAACCCGTGACCCTGAACGTGTTGCCTTTCCAAAACACGCAGACAAGGCACCCCGCGACCAAACCATGTATCATGTTGACGTTAGCATCCATTGTCGTTTCGGCAGCCTTGTCGTACTTAACAGACACCTCGATACTACAGCTGAAACTCGCTACAACGAACACTGATATGGCGAACTAAACAAACTTTGGCTGGCCACGCTTTATTCCAGTGACACTTTTTCTGTTTATAACAAAACCGGAACTGCGTGAGCAGCGCACCATACCGGCTATAACGAAGAAATATTTGAGGAAGGCTGACAGACTACTTCGAAAAGCTCCCGACGTCAAAAAATGCGGAAGTGGAAAAGGCGCTTTCGTGTGAAGACTATGTGGAAAACTTGATCCTGCTCACTGCTGCGAAAAGGCGACTGACGGAAGTTCACATCCTACTACAAATAAATAGGAGCGCAGGCCTGTTTATCACAACACACTGTGTTGTGTTCTGGTCCGTTAAGTTTGATATGTTCCGAAAAGACGAGGAACGATTATTTCGTTCATAGCGGGTTCAAGAAACCTAGCATATAGTGTTTTCGTGTTTAAGATTTCCACGCTAGCCAGATTGCCGATTTTTACCGATGCTGTTACAACGAATATATGTTATAAACTAATTTGCTGCTCCGACACAACTCCATTATAACTAGGTTCTACAGTATTACCACCGAGACAACAGCAACTAACGGGCTCACTGACGGTAACCGACATCGAGTTCCGTTACCGCCATCACTCGTGCTATTCAATGTCCTGACAATAACTCCGATCCTTTCGATGACTGGCCTACCAGCCCTAAATTTCGCACATTCCCACATTCTGGGTCGGAAGCGCATCCACACCAACCTTCGGCTCATCTCTTCAACACTTCCACCAATCAAAATTACTAAGTCCTACTTATTTCTGGGCATGATGGAACTTTTGGGAGCGAGCGAGTAAACACGTTCGTCCGTTCGGCTCGTCTCCGGACATCCCTCGTCTTATCCAAGACACATTCTCCAGACGAGACACCCGACCGTCTTATATCCAACTTCATCGAGGAAGCACGCACACTCCCGCCACCATCGCGTCCTCTTCTCCAATGTTTCCGATCCGCCTTACATTGGTGTGTATAATCCGGATATTCCAATGGACAGCATAGCATGTCCAATGAATATGACCTGCCGTCTACCTCTCAACTCAGCTGCGCACCCCACGTGGGCCGGCATGGCTAACACTAATCGCATACATCCAGCGTGAGCTTGAAATGAGTGGCCTCGTTGAGGTGACCAACAACTCAATGTGTAAGGAAAACTAAGGTTACTCCGCTTAACCCACTGTTCACCCAATGTTCAATTGGGTGAACACTCACCCAATGTTCAATTAAAAAGCGAGAACGAATAGCGGCCCGCAAGCACGGGCTTGGCAACAACGTTGGGCGCCGAAACACGACGGCTGAGGCGAAGGGATAGCCCCTGCCGCGTGAAATTCCTGTTACGAATACGAGTCGATAGGAAAAGGGAAGTGGTAGAGAGGGAAACGGATGAGGCGCGACAGAGGTCACGCTGGCCTCGCAAAGGTTGTCGAACTCTAGGCCGCGCTGAACGCAACCTAAATCGGGGAGTCCCCGCGACACGTGCTCGCTATTTATTACACGCTCGCACCGGAGGCTTCGTGCTGCCCAAGGTCGCGGGTCCGATTCCCGGCTGCGGCGGCCTTTTCGGACGCGGGCGAAGACGGCCAGGGCAACACATCGATTTCCTCCAGGACTAGGGTTCCACTCTCACTTCCAAGCTCATTAAAGTGTTTTCTCTCTCTCTCTCTCGTTTATGGAGGCAAAGAATTCACAAAGAGACGCTGAGATTGCGGCGCACGCTTGCGATCTCAAAATGGCCTAAATTACTCCGCAAGCTCTCCCACAACGGCGCGCCCCTTAAGCCGAAGCGTAGCTCGGGCGCGTAGCACATCACCGTACCTCACGCGTCTGCCTGCAACGGTAGTAGGGGTAGCGAGGTTTCAACAAAAATGTCCGTTTATCCGGGAGGCGCCTCTAAGAAGGCGACAAGCACGGGCCGCCGCCCGCAGCAACAGCAGCAGCGAGGGGAAGGGCGGGGACTGCTCAGCTGCTTCGCCCTTTCGCTCCCCGGCCAAGGCCGTCTCGGCGGCGGCGCCGATAAGGGCCGCCGGCGCGCTCGGCCCCGAGGCCGGCCCGCTCGTAAAATGGGGAGCCGCCGCCCGGTAGCAACCCCCGCCCACGCACGCCGCCGCGACATTGTTGCGAACGGGCCCCTTATCTGGCGGTTGCACAACCACGGGGCGCCGCCGACCGGGGCAGCGTCCACTACGCAACAGCGGCACGAGCGCCGCTACAGGGGGATCGTCGGAGAGAAAGGCACGCCCGGAGCCGAGACCGCCGTTCCGCACTCGTCACGCCCGCACGCGTCCCCCCGCCAGGTACGGGAACACGCTACGCGCCGGAGAGGTGCGCGACAAGACGCCAGGGCGGACAGCTGAGCCCTTTCCGGCGGCTTCTTAGCTCTAGGGGGGCATCCGGCGGGTTCGCCTCGGGCGCGGGTCGTTGAACACGACAGACGTGCACCCCGAGCAGCCAGCAGCATCTGGGCGACGGCGATCGCGTAACAGCCAGCGGCGGCAGGAGCGGAGCGCGGCCGCCGCCAGCCATGGCCGACGTCGCGCGGCGGCCAACGCACGCGGCGGTGGCGCCCGCGCTCGGCGGTGCTCGCAAGCTGGCGGCGGCGACGACGACGCCCGTGCTGCCATGCAAACAGAGGACGTAGACACGGGGAGGATGGGGAGAGGGAGGGGGGGGGCCAGGAGGAAAAGCAAGCCGGCGGCGGCGGCGGCGTCCGAACAATCTGGCCGGCCAGGGTACTCACGCTTGACGCGGATGCTGTCCAGGTGGAAGAGCTGGCTGGCCTTGTTCCAGTCGGACTGCTTGGCGAGCAGGACGGGGTCGTCCGGAGTGTCCATCCCCGCTGCCGCTGCGCCGTCACTGCGGGCCACCACCATGGAGACAACGGGGGGGCACCATTCAGCGCGGGGGGCCCCCCGACACAGCACAGCACCACACCGCCGGCACACAACCACACAGCACGGCGCTCGATCGCCGCCACCAGCAGCGGTAATCCACAGCCCGCGACGCTCGTTTCACGGAACCATCCCCATCGCGGACGCCTCAATCCACCGCCGCCAGCGCTGTCCTTTCGCAGGAAACCAACACAAAGTTTCGCCGCCGCCACTCGCGACCAGGGCGCCCCTCGCGCGTCTCCCTCCCTCGCCCCGCTCTCCAACGCAGCCACAGGCGCGCACAGCAACAGCGGCGGCCCCTGGCGTCGTCTGCGATAGCGGCGCCCCATTGGCCCCAGCCCCGCCGGGCCGGCCAATCGCGCCGAGGCAGACGGCGACCCAGCCGACGACTGCGGCTGGCGCGGCCAGCGTCGGCAAGCGTCTGGCCGCCGCGTGCCGAGGAAAGTCGGCGGCCGAGGAAATGCCGCAACAACACCCCTCGGCGGTGCACTCGACGACCCGCCGACCGTCCCGGGCGCGCTTTCCAGGCTGCCCACCACGCCGATCAAAACAGAAACACGGAGGTGTTTGCCGCATAGCGCGGCGAGGCCGACGGCAGTCATGCACCTCGATCGCGCTCCGACCTAGAAACGGCGGTCGCGCCGCGAGTTTTTGAATGAACGCGAGCGCGCCGGATGCGGCCAAGTGCCGGAGCGGCGGCCGCGCCTACGCTGGCGTGTACGCACACTACGCGCGCCAACTTCCTCCTCCAAGGCCGGTCCAAGACGGCAGGAAGGCAGCAGCGAGGGGCATCCGCCCGACCAGCGACGACAGATAAGGAGAGGAGCGACCACTCGAGCGGGCCAGCCACCCTCGAGCTGAGTGAATGAAGTCGCGGAGACAAGCCACCCCCCGCCGCCTTCTACGACGCTGAACGAAGGAGAAGACGCGCACACCCCTTCCTGTAGAGCGCCGCCACCGCCTCTCTCCCCTCCAGCGTAAAGCATCTGGAATCAATGATTTTGCGTCCTCGTTTTTTGCCTGCTGCCGTTTCCGCGATTGACATACACGCTAGTTTCGTGGATGGATCTGCACTTCAACGCGACACTGTTCAGCTTATCTCTGGCCCCGTGCTGATTAATCCCCAAGGAAGTCTCCCACAGCCCTCAATGCCCTTGTGTTCATACCCATCGTGGGGCGTAACATGATCTTGCCCCCCCAAAAAAATGTGTTCGTTCCCATCCGCCAAGACACTCCCCACACACTGCCGCTGGTCCTCGCATGATCCTGCCCCGATTTCCTGGTTTCCACGCCCTTTACTTCGTTTTTTTTTTAGTCTGAACGCCCTCCACTGTTCCGTCACATTATCCCATTAGTACTCTCTCCCCGCCCCACCTGCTCCGGGAGGATCTTGTTGACCTCAACTGATCCTGCTCCTGCCTCTCCCTGTCATCACCTCGTCGCGGATGAGCTTCTCCACAATGCCCCGGAACGACCGCTCAGCCTGACCAAATGTGCAAATTTGGCATTTGCGCTGTTGTCCCAGCGCAAGCTCTATTTTCAACTCTCATAGCGTGCTGGGCCTCGCGTCATTCGCCAAATTCGCACACTTGGTCACGCTGAGCGTTCGTTCTGCAGCGTTGTGGTGAAGCTTACCCGCGGCGATTCCTTAGAATGAACCATCGACTTCACTGCGCGAGGAATTTCCCCACTGATCGTGCTGTACAGTACTTTGCTGAGTCCAGCGAATACGTAATGCGCGGTCGTCGCAACGTTCTAACAGAACAAGCAAGTCAAATGGAGGACAATGAGCAGGTCTCAAACAGCTTCCCCAATTCCCAGGTGGACTTCGAACTTTTGCGAATACTCATCTACGATGCGCACAGACACCCCGAGAAAACAACACGTCGGACAACTCTCTTGGACCCACTGGCACTATTTTCGACACTGCCACGAATAATTGGGTTTTCACACGAAGAAAAGACGCGCCTGATTAACCGCTGAGGAAACAAGGGCCGACCAAAGGGGTTTTTTTTCCCCTGTACGATGGAGGATTCCCGAACTATCAACGAAGTCGAGATTACAATATTGGTTGAGAGCAGTAGCATCCACCACGCTGCTTGCAACTTGTGAAATGCATATACACCGCAAGAGTACAAGAGGAAAGCAAATTCAGAAGACACGTCGCAAGTATAGAGTCTAGGTAATTGCTATAAAGATCAAATCATCCGTCCCCTCCCCCTTTTTTTTTTCGTAATTCTGTAAGTTAAATCACAGCCAGAGGTCAGCCCCACTCGCACTATGACGGGGGAAACATAATCAATGGCGACGAGACGTGGTCCCCAAAAAGAAGACGCCTGAGCGTTGCGATCAAACCCAAAAGAGTTGTCGGCATCTATCCATACGAAAGCTAAAGTGTGCCCGACTACAGGGCTCAATTTTGAACTAGCATTTACAGCGCTCGCAAAAAAAAAAAAAAGCACCGACAAAACAGGCAGGATAAGCGTTACGTTTTTCTTCGTGCGCTGGAGTACAGTTACGGAATACCAACTAGCCCAAGCCCTTCAACCTTTTTTTTTTCTTTTCAATTTTTTCGGTTTCGTTTCCGGCGCCCCTGCAAGCTGACAAGCCTTTTTCCACACCACCCAGACAAGCAAAGGGTTACGTGCCGAACAAAGTTCCCCCTTTTGAAGATGTGCCGACTTCTCAGAGCGAAGCTAGGCTGGGTCTGGTTTCGCTTAAAATTGGGCCCATGAGTGTTTTGCACCCAAGTCTCTCCACAAAATCAGGACAAGCCGGCTAAACCAGGCGGCACGCGTTGCAGCGCGCCATTTCGTAGCATTCGTATCAAACATGGGCCACATGTTCGAGACGAGCCCTGTCAGGTCGAGCAAAACCAATTCAAACCCGCCACGCACCGAGAATTGCACAGTACGGTTACGCAGGTCGCTGGATGAAAAATAAAAGGAAACATGTTTGCAATATCGATGGTCCTGCTTTGATAAAACGAGGTCTCATCAAAAATCGCAATGTTTATTACGTGCTCCTCGCTGGCCGCCGCACTATTCGCACATAAAAAGCACGAACTCCGAAGTCGCGAATTCTGTCACCCTCAACAGAAGGATTCTATCAGCACCGTGCGCAATCCTCCGCACCACGGTTATTACTGGAGTTCGCAGGAACGCTGATGCCACGCTGCTCGTACGACTATTCAGTATGCCGCCAATGAAAACTAAAAAAAGTGCTTCACACGTACGAAATCTCGGATACAGATACTCTGAAGCCCAGGGGCGTAGCCAGGAATTTTTTTCAGTAGGGGGGGGGGGGGAAGGGGGGGGGGCGGTCGACCAAAAGATAGGAGGGGGAAATATGTAGGCAAGGCTTCTTGCCTACGTATTTCCGCGTATAAAATATCCGAGTAATAGATAAAAATATCCGAGTATTTTCGAGATAAAATAAACGTCTCGCAACCACAGAAAAATACAAAAAAAAAATTAGCCCACCACCTCCCCGTGCGTGCAAACTATAGCCCTATGCCACTCTATATACTTCGTCCACGCGTGGCCACCTCGAGAGACCTGTATACAGAAGACGGCTTGCGCAAGCCTTAATTCGCTCGTTCATCATGCGTACGCTGAGCGTGGAAAAAAAAAAATGGCCGGACAACACACTGCATGCGGAAACAAAAAGCGCAAGGCATTTCTCATAACCGGTCCATTCATTCAATAATGTATCACCCGGACCGGGCAAACGTTTCTCCACGAAACTGCGGCACAGTGAAATCATCGGGTCGGCAAGCCCGCAAAGAAATTAAATTAACTCGCACTGCTCTTACACTGACGTCCCGCGGCAGACTTCATATTTCCGGACGGTATACGTTTAACAAGCACCACCTTTTCTTTGCGAAATTTGGTTACAGAGCGAATAGTTGGACAATTTGGATCAACAGCGCCCATTTGCTTTTCTTAGCACTCCAGCGTTCGTCTGGCGTTGTCTTGGGCACCTTAGCCGACAAGAAGCCGTTTGTAAGCGTCCCTTCCAAGTGCCGACGGGGTTCAATAAAAGCGGCGAAATCGGAGAATGGAGGGTAGAGGGGCACAAAGGTGTGAACAGCTCCCGTTAGCGCTACGAGGAAAACATTCCCTTCCCCTCTAATTTGGCGGTCTATAAGTTCTTCACTATAGCGCGCACTCGGCTCCAAATTCCGAATTCTCCTCTGCACGTTCGTTCATTAACACGTTCTGCACGGTGACCACTGTTTTTTTCACCCACCAGCACGCCTCGTTCCTACACGTCAGGGGACGAAATGCCTTTTGAAGTGCTACAGGACCGACGCATTTCCGCGCAAATTTTGGTGACTCCAAGGGTGAAACCATCCCCCGAAATAGAATGTTGCCTTCACCCGTGCCTTGGACATTCTTTTGTTGTTGTTATTACAATGCAACATCGTTCAAAAATGTGACATCTGATTTCCTACAACCACATTTCGCAGAACAACCGAATCCACTACGCTAGCATCATTCCGTGACTGTAACAACGGTCGTAAGTATTCAGCGACGCGGAACCGAAGCGTGTGCTGCTGCACTTAGAGATCACAGCCTCTGGCAGACTTCATTTTCGGACAGCCACTGAGACTGAATAACCCGACGCTGTATTTATTCCAACAGGAACGAGTGCCTTTCCACCCCAACGACTATGTACAGGAGCTGTCAGAACACGGTGCACGGACTGTCCACGCTTCAAAGCTTCAGGATATTGTTGTTTGCAACTGCCTTTGCACACAGTAGCATTACGGGAATTTTTGCACCACACTAACAGCTCTCGAAATAAAAACAAGGTCGGTCTCCATTTGCGCTACAACGTGCGGGCGGGTGCCTAAACACATCGTCTCCGCACGCCTGCCTGACCCGACTTGAGAGATGGGCCTCCGGGCGCACAAAAACGATTTGTTTGCCGCATCGGAATTCCCGTTGGGCCACCGGTTTATGCCGCCCCGAAGCGGGCAGCTTCGGTTTCCAAAGCGGCCGGGCCGGTCGCTACATTCGACGAGCGGCGCTCGTACCGTAGCAGCCGACCATCCGTCCGTCCATCATCCGCGCGTGAATGAGCAAGCAGCAGCCGACAGCCAGTTGTGTGCCTAAAAAAAGCAAACACGTCGCCGCGTCGCAGCAGCAGCAGCAGCAGCGGGGCCGCACAAAGGCGCCGACAAGGGCCGCCGCCAGCGTCATTCAGGCGCCGGCGCCAACGCCTCCACGTGGCCCGCGTCGCGCGCGGCGGGAAGCCGCGCCATTCAAACGCGTGGCGCGCGGGGCCCCACGGGAAGGGGCGCACGCACCGCGCGGTGGCGCCCCCGCGCGGCCGTCCCCACCCGCTACGTCACGGCCGACGTCACGCGCTCGTCACGACGGCGCCATTGGTCGCGCTCCTGTTGCTATGGGACGCGGCGGCGGCGGCGGGCCCTATCGCGGACGCGGCACCGGCCGCGCGGACCAATCGGGCGCCGCCGCCAAGGTTCAGAGACCCCCTCACGCCGAGCAGCGTCGTCGCCGGCGGCCCGACAACAGTGGCCCCCGACGCGCTGCAGACGCTTCCCGCGAGTGCGTCGTTTGGTGGAAGCGCTTGCTCTACCATGGCGGCGGTTGCTGCTCGCTCTGGTGGGGGGGAACATCGCGACGTTACGTAACGCCACCCCCACAACATCTTCCCCCTCCGCCATATATATATATTTTTTTTTTTCTGAGCCTAAGCGTACGCCACCACATCCAGTCGCCACCCGGATACAAGCAGCGGCTCGGCCCCCTCCCTCCTCTCTCGGGAACGATACCATTCACTCTGACGGAAAAGACGAAACACTTTTCCACAGGGCTCGGGGGAAACAAGCCCCGTTTCGGCGGATATTGCGAAAGCAGGCCGAACGCTCCTCCTGCGCAGTACGCGCCGGCAGCCTTGACACGGGTCAGCAAACACCGGTCAGAGCGAATCGCGCTGCTCGTGACCCCCAACCCCGGCGGCCATATCTCCCTCGGGCCGGCTCCCATAAACTCGATAGGCGGGTGGCTAACCCGCGCTCAAAATTATTTATTAATTTAATTTTGGGGTTTCTGATTTTTTTTTTTAGTTTGCATACGAATAGGCCCAAGGCCTGCTTTAGCCTCTCTAATTATATATATTTTTTGACGTTCCAAGGCAGCCAGAAGGAATCTCACACTAATTGAATTGCGACCGGTTACCGAACGGTGCACTCCTCAATTCGCGCTGTGTTCCAGTCCCCTCCGCTCTCTCTTACTCCCCCGCGCTGAGTAGCGGACCAGCTAAAAACAATAGCAGTAATTAATTAGAGAGACCGCAGTATTGCATCATCCCTGCACCAGCAGAATGTAACGAGAAATCCACGCAATCAGTGAACGGTCATCTTCTCGAAAAAAGGGTGGAGGAAAAACCCCTATCCGCGCGACTCGGATCACATGTGTTTCCGCTGTTTTCAATCGGGAATGGAATGCGGGAAAAATTCGAGAGCCAGTTATGACTAACGGGCACAGTGCGGTTTAGGGAGCCCTACTTCGTTCACAGAGCCTAGTTACGTTTCCCGAGTAACATAACTGAATACGATGACACCTGCTCTTCTAAAGCGACAGTCAACAGGCACGTCCTATTTTGTCAACATGTTTGCGCGTGTTTTGTATATTTTTTTTATTGGTCACTGACGTTTATCACGGTGCCCTGTGAAAGGCGAGCGAGAGATTTCCTTTTCCTTGACCAGTACGGTTCGCCCGTCCCTTCAGTGCCATTTTTGTCTGCCAAACGTATGTCGTACAAGGTCACGAGGGGTTTGCTGCTGCAGAAATGTTACTTTGTGAACCAACCAGTGCAGCAAAAAATCGTCTAAATTCTGAAACAGGCTGCATCACTTCCATTGAAACCTGCGGCGAAGAGTGCAGAATGAATAATTACGAGCCCTGTCATCGTGCCGATAAATATATGGCATACGCTGTCCGCCGAGCCAAGCAAGGGCATATTTTAAGCATTTCCACTTATTTTCCTCAAATAAGATTAATTTGCGCGTTGTCTACCAACGCTGACGTCCAAATCCAGCGAATAAAGGAATATCGTGATTGCCCTGGCCAGAAAACGCGTAAGTCGCGAGCGAGAGATACTGTTTACGAAAGGCAATGAAATACTGTGGCTTACACGGGAAGCCACGGGCGACACACGGAGCTTGCGTGTCCATGGATAGTAACCTCAAAACTTCACGCACGCTGTACGCCTGCATACAACCATCTTGCACCTGCTCTTGACATCCGAAAGTACGTACAGAGAAGAGGTGTAGAATAGATTAAAAAAAAAAAAAAAAAAAACGATGACTGCCAGCGAAGTACCTTGGTATGCCCCACTGAAAATTTATGCACTTCGAGCTCAATATCCCCCCTGCACCCTTCAAAGACAAAAAAAAAATAATAATAACCGTCCAGTTTGCCACGATCCCAAACACGGTGTCCAAGGTCCCATGTGCGGACCATACGCCTGCCTGCCTTGGCCTCACTTTTTTCATGCGTAAATGATAACACACGGCCTCTTGTTTACACTCTTGGCGGACTACTTGAACCCGCCATTTTTTTTTTTTTTTTTCAACAACCAAACTTCACCGACCACTACAAGTTATTATTGATCGCCTTCTACGCACATGTTGTTACTATCTTTCTTTCTTTTTTTTTATATTGGGGTTAGGGGGGGGGGGGTGATTTGTTACGCAAGCGTGTTGGCTCGCATGCATAACAAATCACGAGCGCAGAGCGAGGATTACTTCTGATCGAATCGGTGTCCTGGTGCGTGTGGTACGTTCCGGTCCTATTCCGCTCTACCGTGTTCGAATTTCAGCCCAGCCAACGTCGGCACCAGTCTCGGGAATTCAGCGTCGAAATTCGCTTATATCTTTACGACGAGCAGCGAATTCAGCGAACTTGAAGTGAGGGCTTGTGACCGAATAGTACAGGCACACATCGCCTCTGAAAAACCGCCGGCGTTCGCTTGCTTTGTCGCAAAGATCAAACGGTAGCAAAATGACCTACATCACCTGCGCCAGAGACCGCAGCACGGACTCCAACAGCAAACGAACACAGGCCGAGAAACCTTAAAACGAAACTATACGGTACTTGTTACTTACTTAAGACACGTGCACCGAACACCGCAAAACTCGCGAGACGTTGCCACTGCACTATACATGTTGTCGTTGATGTTATTCGTCGAAACGGACTATAGTGAAACTGCGGTGGTAAAAACCATTCCCTCCGTCCGATATATGCTCCTTGTGTACATGTTGTAAAGATTATCTAGCCTTGAAGGAAACGTTTACTAAAATCACGCGGCTGGCCACACGTACACAGAAAGGAGGGGCCACAAGCGCATCATCGTGGTGCCGTGGTACCACGCGCCGGAAACGGGCGGGCATGTCATCACTCCGGGTTTCCTGTGCTACGTGTATGGTTTTGTGTCTGTCGAACAAACCCATACGCGTAGCAACAAAGCAAACCCAAAAACTTCTCGCAATCCCCACTGGCTGAGAAGCCAAGAACCTGTTTTTAAAATTCCCACGGACTGCGACCGCGGGCATGTGCCGGCCTGGCGAAGCAGGGGGAGGGGGGGGATGCGGGCCCGCGACGTCCCGGCGTTAGGCCTAATGCCCCGCTTTGGGGTTTCACATCGTCAACCGGTGCCTGCAGCTTCCGTTGTTTGCGCGTCCTTAAATCGGCGTTAAGGTTGGTTAATTGCCTAACGTTAATCCTAAAAGCAAGCCTAACAAGGGGGGATTGGCCAAGGCTCTAAGTCATTGCGTTGGGGAGGGGGGGGGGATAGGAAAATACGCAAAGGAAAAAAAGTGGAGGAAAAAGCCAGGAAAAACCTAACGTTAAGCCTGAACATTGGCCTAGCAAGGGGAATCAGCCGAGGCTATTAGAATATTAACCAATAGAAAAAATAAAAGACGCGAAGGAAAAGGGTGCAGGTGAAAGGGTGACTATTGAAAGGCCGAAACATGACCGGTCAGCGACTTCAATGCCTCGTCGTTTTTTTTTCTGTATCTTTTTTTTTTTTGTTTCCTTCGGGCGACGGACGGACGCATTAATGGAAGGATGGAAGGAAAGGTATTCCCTTTTCTAGGGACTGACGGACGGACGGACGGACGGACGGACGCACGCACGCACGCACGCAGACAGACATCTAAATTATTCAAAGGGGAAATTGCCATTGCTTAAAAATTAACACGAGCGTGAATAATCTACGGAAGTAGCAAGAACCAAACTGTATTCGTGGCCACGAGTAGAAGAGGAAAGCGTTATTCGAACGTGCACCTTTGAAACGTAGTAGTGCCAATGCTTTCAACTTGAATGAGCCGGTACGTATCGGAGTAAAAGACAGCACGTACAACGAGTGAGGAGGTGTAACGGAAAAACAAAAGCATTTATTTCGTGCAATGAGGTGCGCATGATTAGAGAGAGGGAAGGGGGGGGATCCCCAAAATGGATGGAGAGGGGAAGCACGAAAGGAGGAAAAAGTAAAGAAGACAAGAAGCCAGGGCAAGCAATTTACACAAAGTGAATAAAAATGCAGACTTCGAGCTGTCGTACTACTAACAAAAACATGCTTGAAGGCAGCTATACGGCCCGGCAAATGAGCAGCAAAAAACAATGCATGTGGTCACCACTGAACGTTGGTCGCCAGTAAAAGACGCAACTGCATCCTCCTGCTAGATCACGCAGAGTTCCGGCAGAAGGCAAGCGATAAGCTTGAGGTCGAGATTCTCGAAACTTATTTTATCGGGCAAGCGTGGGAAAACTGCATCAGTGCTCCGTCCATGTCGCTTTGGGAAAAAGAATTAGCCTTTTTACGAATTTGACGTACAATTACATGGCTCCCAGTTTTTGTACATTAGCAACGTCATTTTTTTAAGGGCCTTAGAAGCTCGGGCTGTCGGCGCCCCCTGTCGTCGTCGCCGTTTCATGTAGTCACGGTACTAAAACACCGGGACACTCGTTTTCCTAAGCCTTGCGCTAGAATGCTTCGTGCTTGAAAGACACGAGACCTTTACAACAAACCTGTATACCTCTACCCCCCAGAGGTTTCATCTCCGTGGGCAAAAACGCCGAGGCGCCAAGAATACACTTATACACAGCATGCTTCGCCCCTCCCCAGGTTTCACGTTCGTGGATATGTTTGGCTAGCTGAACTTGAAGCTACCCATTTTTTTTTTAATAAACACTAGTTGGAAGTTCGACACTGTGTTGATGTACGTGTTTCGTCCTCGTTTTCTTGCGCCTTAGCAAGCATGACATTGTGCTCCACACAACTTTCCTGTTGTTTTGTTCATCCCCCCCCCCCCTGAAGTCGTGAAATGTCTGATCTTCGCGGTGATGAGAGCATACATCGAAGCTGCATGCTGCTGGTGCGTACCTTATCCGTCTCCACGAAAAGAAATGATCGGCAGTCACTAGTTCACGCACGCAAAGCTATTTTCGTCTTTTAAAACCCCCGCGGGGAATCGAGAAATGGGGGGGGGGGATAAGCGGTTTTCTCTTCTTCTTCTTCTTCTTCTTCTTCTTCTTCTTCTTCTTCTTCTTCTTATTATTATTATTATTATTATTATTATTATTATTATTACAATAACGATTATTATGGAGGCCTCACAGGCAGCCCTCCCTCCGCATGGGTCTCACATGGGTGGAGTTTAGGAGAGAATGATAGGTATCGCTCGTCGGATATTGGATTCCATGTTGCTTCAGACGCACCATGACCGTCTGACCCACGAGGTCCTCACGACCTTCATCGCAGAGGTCTCAGCTATCATAAACGCAAGGCCTCTCGTTCCCGTACGACAACACAGGTGGTGATTTATTAAGAAGGCAGGGAAGAGAAAAGAACTGGGGTTATTGTTGAACTCAACGGGGAGTTCACCCTTATACAACCCAGTCCAGGGAAGGGAAGGATAGGAAGAGAGAAAGAGAGGGAAGAAGGAGGTGCGGGGGGGGGGGGGGGGATAGCCTCGATGGCTACAAACGACGCACAAGTCCTGTAACAACCAGGAAGTTGAGGAGGTGTTGGAAAACCTCCCGTCGGAAGGCGTCCGGGTAGAAGTCGCAGCTCCCCATCCCCCTCCCCCGGCGTATAAATGCATGCGTGACGTCATCGCCTTTTTCCGTACCTGGTGGGTTTCCAGGAACGGAAGCAATACACGCGCGTGGCGTGCTGCTCGTGTTTCTCCGCGCGACCGACCGACCGACCGACCGCGTGCGCGTGATGGTGATCAAGTGACCGGCTGAGCACATGACATATCCTGTCACGAGGAGAAATCTCCGCCGTCGCCGCCGCCACCGCAAGTCTATGCCACATTCACGAGACTCGTGCAACCGTGATACCTATGCTTCCCGTCCAACTTAGCGGCTCTCGAGGCGTTCCGGAAACTTTCGGCCGAGCTTCCACTCTGTATCACGTGGGTGATGTACCGATAATTTGAGCAAACGAATAACGCATCGCCATGCTGTGCGGGCATCTACGAACTTGCCCGTTAAAACTGCAATAAGATGTGCAAAACATTGTATCAATTTCTCAGCCTATTTATGTTCGCTACAGGAAGGGGGTATCCCACAACATAAGAGGTCTCCGCCGTGTACTCAGCAAGGGGGGCCAAATCCTATTATAATGAAGGTGTTCGGTTTTTTTTCCTGGAGACGTTCCTAATATGGTTGCAATTATCCGGGACTCACCATCACAACCCTATGGGACTTCCGACTTCACGATCCACGGGCTTGAAAACCATTGTGCACTAATACCAAACGATTTACACATACACAGAGATGTGCACAAGGGCCTAGTTTGCTTCTTTTAGAAATATGTCACTCCTGCACTGAAATAAAGAAATAATAAATCTCGCCCACGGTACACCTCTAGCGCCATCTAATTAAACCTAGATAAACTGAAATGCAATTCTTGATTATTTTTTTACTTCAGTACGGAGGAGACATATTTCTAAAAGAAGCAAACTAGGCCCTCGTGCACATCTCTGTGTATTTGTAAAACTTTTCGTATTAGCGCACAATGGTTGTTTTTTTAAAGGCCGCGGGCCACGATTTAATAAGTCCCATAGCAATGTGATCAGGGGAGTGCCCCTTAAATTAGGGTTCGTGAATCGTGGAGAAGAAACACAGCTTCGTTCAATTTGAAACGACTAGCCCTTGGTAACTCACCTGCAGCTCCTTCGCAGAAACCGCAGACGCGTTTCTAACCGAAAAGGAAGCGCAAGAAATCTCGAAAAACTTTCAAGAATCGCGCTAAAGTGACGTTTTATGGGCAGAACGGACGTAATATAGGCCGAATTAAGCGGACTTTAGCATTCAAGTGGAACAATCAAACGGACGTCATCAGTCACGTTTCTTAAATGGCGGTGGCTTAGGACGACGGCCGCCAACCGCACAAATCTGATTTTGTGACATCATTAAGACGTCGCCCTGAAGCGGCTGGAGTGTGGCCACTGGTTCATCTCTTCTATTACCTCGATTATTTGCTCGAAGTCGGCGGCAAAATTGACATCGCTGTGATCGGGACGAAGAAGCCTTTTTAATGAGCCAGGTATTTCTTTTTTCTGGTAGCGGATGTCATTTTCTACCAGACCATGCAGCACTCCCCAACTGCAAGCGTTTTACATTGGAAAAGGCAACTGCATGTGCAACCGCTTAATATACAAGTTTATATACGTGCAACAAGTCTTTGGACATGGGGATTGCCGCAGGTCAACGTTTCACGTTCTACGCTTTGTGTGAAGCGTAACAAAAAATGAACGGGGCCCCCTCTTTAGGTAAACCGAGACGAGCGAGCTCTTCAGGTATTTCCTCTTATTTGTTCACGGCTGCGCGGGCGTGATCTCGATTCGTGCCGCACCCACTGCCTGCAGGGGGCGGGAGGGGCTCCCTCCGAAGCGGCGGGCACCATCAATGAGCCCGCAAACACGGCCTCCTCCATTCACACGCGGATCGAGGTGCAGTTGTAGCAGCGGTAGTAGTAGTAAGCCCACAGTGTCACGAAAAAGAAAAAGAATCTGGGAGCACAGGATGCTCCTGCCTGTGGCAACGAACGCATAGGAAGGCAGCGAAACCAGCTGCGAGCAGCGTCACGCACAAGGAAAGGGAAAAAAAAAGCAAACAAAGCGAGGGAAACGCCCCGAATGAAATAAATCACACCATGCAGCGCGCAGCTGCGCGGTGCAAAACCTGCGCAGAGTGGCACGGGAGGCCTCCTCCGGTGCAGGTGCAGCAGTGCTGCGTTGCACGCCACGTGCGCTTGCGTACCTGGATGCAGAGCTCGGCGCTGCGCCCACTGTCAGCTGCGAGTGTCGACGTCACACGCGCGAACGTAGAGGCTAAACAACGAAGAAGCGCAGCGAGTGCGAATAGTATGTTCCTCCCGTGGAGTGCGCGCACGCCATTGTAGTATACCTGCAGGCCATCTTTGTGAATGGAGGCGCCGAGCAGCGCGATAGTTTCGAAACCGTTCCCCCTTTTGTATCGAGACACGGCGCCCGTTGGCAGTGCACCGAGCGGAGCTCGCTGACTGCGCGATAACTTGATTATGCTACGCGCTATTCCTCGTGCTTTTTTTTTTTTTCTGCTCGTAAGAAGGATTGGGAATCGCTGCAATATTGGGGTTAGATTGGCACTCCCAAACTACGTGGTAGAAGGAACCTGGGCGGTCACAGAAGATGCACTCGGTGGGAAGTACTACGCAGGTCACATGACACGGAATGTCGCATGTTGTGCTTTAGTTGGGGAGCGGTGGCGTTGGGGGATGTTTGCCTGTCTAGCCTGTATGCAGTACTGTAGGGTTACCCCGCGACAGGGAACCGGTGGGAGTGCCGAGTCCGTAACCTCGGCTCGTGGTGCCGGCTTGAGGAGCGACGAAATTGCCTCGGAGTAGCGTGGACCTGTGTCCGTCCGATGTTGATACTCCCGTCGGGCGGACGTACGCCTGGGCGGACTGCACATGTGCGCCGTCTTGGATAATATTCTTCCTCTCAGGAACCTTCGACGCGCCACCCTGGAGGCGGTGTTGACTGCGTCCGCTTCTTCCGTTTGCGGTGCGGAAGTGGCTTCGGACAGACGCCGCGGCAAGAGGAATTAAAATGCGCTTTTGATTGGTTTGCACCAAGAATTGTTGGACTAGTTTGGTTGCCACTTTGGATCGTACGACGGGAAGAGCAAAAAATGGCGGCCACGAGAAAGACAAGGAGAATTTGCCAGCTACAACTGCATCCGAAACAAAGTAAAATGCCCATGTACACGCTTGTTCGTTCGTTTTGCCCACACACAAACACATCACAAGGGTGTGTACAAAGGGTACAAAGGAATTCCCGAAATCGTTTTTTTTCCCGGTGCATCATCATTAGACCTCGTGCATTTTGTGCGTTCCGTCTCGATATGACATTACCACACCTTCCAGTTCGGCCTAATTTTCGCTTGTCGTGAAGTTTGTCCCCCGTTTCTGGTGGAGGATAGATAGGATTCATAGGAACGCCCCTCGTGACGGGCGGGGTTGTGATTGCACGGAACGTGCGGACGACGATGCGTCACGGAGGAGGGCAGGCATCATCATGCTCCGTGTTCAACGCACCAATAAAGCGTCATGTTTCTCGAAGAAAAACGGGACGAAGCAATGGAGCGTCAGTGACACTGAACAGGTAACGCTTTTATCGCTCGCGCCAATGCGGGTCGCTTCAAACTGGTCAGCAGGGAAGAATGAATAGTTCGTCGAATTCAGTAGCTCCATTTAACAACTAAAGTCAAACAACTCGACACAAGAGATCGCAGAACTGTTCAGCTTCACCCTAGATTTCACAACCACATTACTTGCGAGAATCTCAACGAAGAATCTCAAACCGGCCCCGCACTCGACAACGACAGAACAAAAAGAGAAACATGAAAAGTGTCAGACCTCTTGCGTCGTTCTTAACTAATATGGAGGCACAGAGCTGGAATCACTACAAGTATGCTCTGACAGAGAATGAACGACATCCCTTGGAGCGTCAGGGGTGGACACAACGGGTTTTTCATTCCGCTCCCCCGTCACCCGGGTAGTGGAATGGGGAGAGCGAGGGTTCCAGACGCACCCAAACAACTCCCGACGAGTACCCTCCTTGCAGAACCAAAACAACTCCAGTCTCCCCATCAGGCGGCGGTTCCCGTCTCGCGGCCTCCTCCGCTCAACGAGATTCTACTGGGCATCCCGCAGGCGCCCGCCGCCGCGTGCAAGGGCCTCGTGCGCTCCCTCGACATCGTCCACGCACGAAGAGGATAAAGAGCAGGCGAGGCGACGTGATCGCCGCCGCTGCTACAATGTAGCGCCGGCGAGGCTATTGCCGTCGGCACCCGGGATTTGGAGCGGCTGCGCTGCCCCCTCTTCCCTTCCCTCCCGAAGCAGTAGGGGCTCCGAGCGGCGGCGGCGCCGCCGTTCGATGCGGAGTCTGCGGCGCTCTCTCGCTGTCCGGCTCCTCCGTCTGTGCCTCCTCCTCCTCCTCCGGCCCCAGACGAAACGGGAGACGGGGCTGCTCCCCATCCTCCCTCTCCCCCGCTGCTGCTGCTGCGCACCCGGCAACAGCCGTGACACCCGCGCTACTGCCATTACGCGGTTTGGCGCGGCCGTTTCCGAAACGCGCGCAAAACAGACGCCGCGCGTCGCGCTCGGGGATCGCGGCTTCTCCTCCCGCCTCGCGATCATGGCGCTCGTGCGTCGCAGCAATTACTAGTGCGACGACGCCTCGGCGCCGGTTTTTCTTCACCGCGATCTAATTTGTCTTCACCGCCCGACTCGTGGCCGACATTCGTTGCATGCGGATTCGACCCTCGCCCCGCGAGTACCGCTCTGGCGGTTCGAGGCAGGTGGATTTAAATTTGCCGCCATAGGTAGCGGCAATACAATTGGGGATAACGCGTCTTCCTTACAACAGAGATAAGAAGAAAGCGGCTCTACACAATCCGGAAAGTAGTAGTAGTAGAAAACTTTATTATAAAGTCAGACTATTTAGCCCTCAGAGGGTGGTGCCCTTAGTCCAGGGCCCCACTTGCTGCTGCGATCCGTCTTGCCCGGTCAATCAGTCCGCGCTGGTCGTCCAAGGCTGAGCTGGAAAGAGCGGCTTCCCATCCGGAGGGGGAGGGGCTGGGTATAGGCAATTGGGTCGGGGGTTTGGGGCATTCCCATGTGGAGTGGTACAGGTTCGGGTGTCCTCCGCAGGATGGGCATCTGTCCGGGTACATGGTACGATAGAATGTGTGCCGCAGGGAGAGGCTAGGAAACGTGTTAGTTTGTAGTTGGCGCCATGCAGCGGCTTCCTCACGGGTGAGTTGCGCGTGTGGCGGAGGAAGTGTCCTACGGGAGAGTTTGTAGTGTTGTATATGCATATGTGTGTGGGATACTTTCTGTCTCGTCTGGTTTGGGTTGGTCTTCCGCTGGCGCCCGGAGGGTGAGGCCTCGGGCTACCGCATGAACGCGTTAAGCCATATCCGAGAGATCAGCAGACAGGGCACCGGCAGAATGCGTCATGATGCCGCCCACGTGATCTCGCGTCCGGGGGACCTGTACATTCAGGCTGCTGTGCAACTGATCCATTGCGCGCTGTCCATGCAGGCGATTACGCCCGCCCTTCCAGACAAGTGTGCACCTCGAATGGGCTGAACTTATTCCTGGGCATCTGGACAACAACGGCGGGAGGGGGGATACAAAAAGGTACTGCGAAACGAATTTGGTGTCATTAGGGTGACTTCGACTTTCACGTCACCCTCTCACAAGATCGGCGTAGGGTGATGTGCCCATCACGAATCCGTTCGTATACATTGTACACACCGATCTAGCAAAGACGACAACCTAATCTCGCAAGCAGTGCTGCCGACAATGAGGCCGATCCCCGGTGAGGACGCGTGTAAGCGTCGTGGCTCATATTGAAGACCAGACTCGGAGTGACTTCGTTTTGGGGAATTCAAAGGGTTAATGGCTGGGAGAAACTGGAAGATCGCGCGCCGCCCCGAGAGTCTGAAAACGGAACCCTCAGAGAACAAAGTCTTGTAGGCGTGAACCCTGGCGTCTGGCGGAGCCTCAAGCCCTCGGGATCGTTCGGGGCGCTTCGGCGTGGCCGTTGCAGTAAATTACTGTCCTGCACTCGTCTTCTGCATGTGCGTGGGGCGACAGTTTGGGTGGTGTCGCGTGCTCCGGGGTCGCCTTCCCCGCTGGCTGCCTTTCGGTTTTTGCTTCACGGCATGAACAAGCTCTTCGAAGCCTCGGAACTGGCTGACACCCGTGTCATCCCACGTCCAGCGCTGGCACTGCGGGGTCCACGCCCTCTCATATAGCAACGAACGCCGACTGAAAAGCGATAATGGCCGAGTGCTTCCTCTTATCCAAACGAAAAAGACTTCACCCTTCAACGCTTCCTGTTTTGCCGCCGTCTACAAATGCCGCTCTTTCCGTCACCTCGAGGCCGGCAGTGAGCCCTGGATAACAGGCCGCGCGCAGGGCATTGTGGCTGTCCTTGTGGTTACACTGTAAAAAATTTTTGCTCGAAAAAACAGACATTTTCTGGCAGCTGTCCTGCCAGAAATTTTCTGTAAAGTTATGTTTTCTGTTTTTAATGTTTCTGTTATTTTACAAGCATTTTCTGTTTCTCACTACAGAGAATTTATGTCAATTCTCTGTTTTCGGTTTTTCATGTTTCTGTTATTTTACAAGCATTTTCTGTTTCTCACTACAGAAAATTTATGTCAATTCCCTGTTTTCCGTTTTCTGCTTTTTATAAACTTTTTCTGTTTTTTAAGGTTGTTTTCCTCCACAGAAAATCTGTGAACCTTCTGTTTTTCACTGGCAGCTTTTTTATAGACTATTTGTGTTGTGCATACATCGTTTTTTCTTACGAAAATTATAATAATGTACTGTTTCACATTTCTGGTTAAATTGTTTTGCTCATTTAACAAGTAAGGTTAAATTATTTAGCTCTGACTTATTTTGACATCAATCTCTGGCAAAATAAGTCAAAGCAAAAGTATTCAGCACCTTGACACAATTTCGGTTATGGTCCTTCATAAAATACATTTCCTGTTACTTTTTCACATCTTGAAAGTACTCCAGTTGAATTCGCGGCTTTATGCTTCATGGGTGAGAATAATCATGCCTTGAAAATTAAACATCACCCTGTATCATATTGTTTGAAACTGCCAAAACAATTACTGGTGTACAGCATAAAGTGACCACTCAGGCACACAAGAAAGCAGGGTGAAAGTATCATTGACATTATTTATTTTTCTGCCAAACTTAAGGCTGTTGCTACCAAGAATTAACTCAGTTACGAACAACGTATCAACAATTTCAAATATAAGGATCTATGAGTATGAAAACAAAATCACAATTCATGATATTGTGGCACAGTGAACAAAAGGAGACTTTCCGTGACAGAGGTGTTGTTAGACTAGGAAGATCACCTTTTCTTCAACTTTCAGAAATGCCCACAAACACCCCACTGAGGCAAAACGAACTATTTACAGAACTTAATCAGTGACGCTAAACTGAGAACACTTTTTCTACAGCGACATTAAGCTACAAAATGTTCACATCTCGTATTACTACAGTACAATACTACTACGGTGAGAGCTCCGATAGGACTAGGAACACATTTTCTTCTACTTCGAAAAAAAAGAACATCAATAAAATAAAATCCGACATTTTTCCCGCTTTCTGGAAGCAGAAAGATGCAACATATCGCAAATACCACGGTAATGAAAAATGAGGGAGGAAGTGTGGTGAGACTAGGAACATAACATCTTTTCCACATTAATGAAATCACAAAAAAGCAGAGAACATATAAATGCCAATTCATACAATAGCAAAGTAACCAAGGATGCGGCACATTTGGTGCAAGGCGCTTCCATCAGAGACATCTTCATTGCTGCCCAGGGAAATTGGAGAGCCTTGTAGATTTCGTGGTCTTCCACCACAGTGATCAGGGATGCGACATTTGGAAACAGGAAATGCTGCTTTTGCTTTGACTTCTCCTTCTTTGCTCCCATGTCAGGGTTGATGGCTGCAATAACCCTGCAACAAGAATAGCATACGTTCCGCATATAAAATACATGTGCACCAACAAAACAACATCGTTTGCAGGGTTTTATGTATGGTATCATGCTGTAATAATAGTTTCCAGTTTTTTTTAAATAAAGTGTTAAAGGTGTTTGATAACTGCATTCCGTTTTCTTGTGCTACTGAGGCGATCCAGACGTACCACCTGAGCAAAGGCAAGAAATATATATTGCAGACTACCAACATTGCAAGGGGGTGAATAAATACAGTTCACTGTATTTCTTCACTACCCGCTTCACAGTACACAGCGGGAGCAGTCAACCTCGATTTTTTTTCCAAACGGCCAAACTTCTCCCGCACACTGAGTAGCCAGTTAGTGTTAATTATTAATCACTATTAATATTTGCAGATTATCCTACGTAGCTGTATCAATGGCTACATCAGCCTGGGCTTCAGCCTAAGCGGCAGCGGTTTGGCCGGCTGAATAAAAATTAAGACCGACCGCCCTCACGGAGTGAATGGACCTTTGCCCAGTACCGGCCCTCCAGCCGGCCGCCACGGCGAAACAAACTGGCTGTAAGGCACGTCCCCAAAAATGTTTGGCTTTCGGGGAACCCCTGCGCGAAATATCCTGGTCCTGAACTCCCCCCGCACCCAGCTGTAACCCGTGCCTCTCACATTAATGCCACGGTAGCAGGCGCACGCTCGCGTGACTAATCCGCAGTGGCCGAAGCACCCCCTTTCCTTTAATTTTTTTCATTTTTCTTGCTCCCTCACAGGTAGCCAAGTGCTCGCAGTGGTCAGCCTCAAACATTTTTTCCCTTTCTTTGAAAGCCTTTTTTTGTGTGCATGTACGAACTCACTGCGAACTTCCCGGAAAGAGAAAATAAAAACGTGCAGCCTTAAGAAGCATAGCCGCTCTCCAAGCAGCAAGCTGAGGGGGCGCCCTTTTGTTTATTTCACCCGAGGCAACTGCCAAGAATGGTGGACCGCAGCCCGCGGATGTGCAGATTGCCACTGGAAAAAGGTCCAATGGAACTTTTTCCCGTAGCGATCTGTTCATACGGGGCGTGAAGAATATCTACAGCTGTTACAAAAGGCAAGCCACGGCCACATAAAGAAAAAAAGAAAGAGGAAAGCTTGGGGGGACTCGAACCCGTAATTATAACATCCGTAAGCAGAGACGTAACCTTCACACTAAACTCCACGACGGAAAACGGCATCTGATCCGCCGAATTTCATTTCGTCTGTACAGAACTTTTAGCAACCCACGCTAGACAATGCCTTTGTATAACCACAGAAACGCGCGAGGTGGTGTTGATTCGCGGTCATCAGCAGGTAAATAGAGAGGAAAAGTAGAGTACGGCGGCCGCGTCTGCGCACAACATTCATAAAAAAAAAACCCAAAAAAACCTCATATTAAGGCGAGCGTCACTACATAGGCACGGCACGACGCTCTTGTCCCACGAGGCGACTTATCGTTACGGTACGGGGTGAGCACTTCATAACAATCTATTTCCATCCAACAAGCCAACAAGCAACAGTGCAGGCACGAAAAAGAGAGGCATAAATAGAAACTAGGCGCCGCCTCCACAAAACATAGTTAAAATTTAGTACTCACCCTGGGAAGATGAAAAATTGAAGAAAGAAGCCCGCCGCTGTATCGTTATGCTGGTACCTACAGGGCAGCCATTTGTAAAGGGCCGCATTTCAAAATTGCAGGAGCGCAACAAAATAACATCGGCCGGGCGCTGTTTGACGGTTAAGAAAATTTTTGGTAAACATTAAAAAAATTATTCATATTTTATTCTATTTTATGCAAATTAATAGTACAATATTTTCACGATTTCACGCCTGTTATTGGTCAAGATGAGGAAATAACAGAAAATTTGTGTTTTTTCTGTTAACAGGTTTCTGTTTACTAACCATCACAGAAAACTTCTGTACGGCAACAGACATTGTATGTGAAAACTCTGTAAATTTACAGAAATTTTTTACAGTGTACTTCCTTCTGTCTTCGCCTGAATTCGCGCTGGTTTTATCCAAGAATGTCTCAATTCCAGCTAGCCCAGCTTGCAACCCTCCTGCATTGCATGCGACCCTGTCACAGAGCTTATTCTCCTTATAGGAAGCACCCTCGTGAACTCCCCATGTAACCAGGAACGGGGTAACCTGTTCTATACATATATACAACCGCGATCCAACTGTAGCATTTCTGCAGCTGTAGCGAACAGGACGACGACGATAAGGCCGTGCCGTGGTAAAGTACGTAATAGACTACAGAAGCCCCTCCTCGCTAATACCCCAGCGCTGTTCGCTGGATAAAGAACTTTCGCGCTATCTTCGGTCTTCTTCGAAGTACGCCGCTGTTCGCCGCTTCAGCCCATGGGCGCGAGAAAGCCCTTAGCGGAAAGTAGGTTGCTGTTTAACACTTGCCGAATACTATATAGGCTCCAATACAATACTAGGTTGCCGAATTATACTATACTCGGTGACAACTTAAGAACGGCACCGGAACTTGCCGCTGTGCCTTATCACCGTAGCCGGATGTTTCTCCGCGCGGAGCAAGTAGGTCGTTACTGGGAATATTTTGAACATGGCGTGAGCCGTTCCCGTGATTTTTTGGACTTAATATGCTTACAAACAACTCCAGTGACGACAAACAAACTGCGTGAGACAAGGCAGACGATATCACGCATTCATAGCAAACCCCTTTCAAAACGCGCGCGCACTGACGTCACGGGTCCGGCGCTTTGGCGCAGTGATACACTACATGAGGCGGTGCCGTTCTTGACTTGTAACCGAGTATAGGCTGCAATACTAGGCTCCAATACTAGGCCGCAGCTTAATACTTTGGCCTGTAGCGAGGCGAGACGCCGTGGCGGCAGGCGTAAATTTGCAAGGTGCGCCCGCTTTACACACATGTGCAAGCACGGGTGTGCTGTCTGGTACACGGTGGGCAAGTTTGCCAGCGTGCGGGGCCCCGGCTTGTGACTGACCTCTCTAAAGGAATGAGAAGGTTCGAACAAGTTACCAGGGCGACGCTACCGGCACAGGTGGCCGCAGTTCTGTAACACTCCTCGAGTGTGCGGCGAGGCGCTCGTGTTGACGACGACGACGACGACAACCTGGCCGAAGCCCGCCCTCACAGTGCTCGCGGCGCGAATGCGGGCTGCGGTGGATTGCCCTCAGTGTGGCTGCGTCGAGGCTGACGTGGGCCAATGGGAATACTAAAGAACACTTTTTGAATTGTTAGCCAAACCCCAAGCCCTGGCCAATCCCCCTCAGTGGGTACGTGCCATTACCAAATGCGGAAGAAGAGGCGGCCACAATCAAGGATAGTTTTTTTTTTTTCTTGGGTTCTCAAAATTGTTAACATCCCTTCCCTCACACAGCTCACACAACCATCTGACCAAATCTGACTTGGCCAATCCCCAGGGTGGGTGCGCGCCATCGATTTTTGGTACCAACCAACCAACCAACCAGCTGGGGAGGCCAGGCTGGAACGGAGGAGAATGCCGCGAGAAGTGGACGGAGCAGGTCCGAGGAGCGCGACGTCCAGGTGGAAGACTCGAAGCTCGTCGGGTTTTCGGGACCCGAGCTCGAGAGGGGTCTACCTGGCGCCTTGGCATCCTGGGGCCGAGGCGCGAATCCCGACCCGTGGAGGCGCGCAACGTTGGCGTGTTCCGCTCTTGGAAGGCCGCCCCGCTGCTTGCCGCCCTTCGTCGACCGGCAGTGGCCGGTCGCCTCCTGCCCGCTGCCTGTTCAGGGCGCCCCGTCCAGAGCGGGTGCCGAGCGGACGACCCGGCGTTGTCTACGAGGACAATTAACGGTGCGTGTTCCTCGTCGATGTCCCGGCGTGCGCGACGCCGTCATCGGCGCCCCGCTAGTCGCATCGCATCGTCTCCAGAAGCCATGACGCCCTGCGGACAACGCCTCACGCCCTGAACCTTATGGGGACTTTTGTTTTCTTTACAACTAAGCATTTCTTTGTTATGTATATTTGACGGAACTATGAGGTGTGATGTGCTTTCGGGTTTGTGTTTTGATGAGCGGTGTGTTTTCTTAATCTATGTATGTTTGTTCCGCCTCCAAGCGCCCTCGTCTAGCTATTGGCACTGCGGCAAGTCTCAGTCCCCACTGAATACCTTGGAAGAACCTGCGGGAGGTCTTCCCTCAGACCCTGACAACAATAAAGTCATCGGGAGAAAATAACTTTTTCGTTATAGGCGATAATTCGCTAAAAGCGCTTCTGGTGTGCAACGAGGACCACGAAACCCATGAAAGAGAGCGAGACGTCGAATAAAGCGATTTCGTTGCACGGGGGTGTAATTCAAAATTCAGCGTTGTTCAGAAATGCGCTTAGTCGGTCAGCGGTGGTTGCATGCGCGCCGACTGAAGCTCCCCGAAAAAGCTGCTCCCAATCGACCGGGTGAAAATTGTTACGCAACCCTCCTGCAAAAGCGACAACTCCGCGCGAATAAATCGGCGTGACCAGTGCGACCCAGTGATTCGTTCGGGGCGAAAATAGGAGGGGCGAAAGTTCAACCTCCTCCGCGCACGCCTATATTCGGCAAGTCGGCCGTGGCCGGACAAACCGGCCCGCGTAGGAGAAGGGGAGGGGGAGGACCTGAGCGCCCCGCACGCAAATACCTCGTATCTCTCAACGGGCGCGTTGTATAGATACTTTATCGGCGCAAAAGGGCGCCGCCTACCACGTGCGCGTACCGCACGTGTGAATGAAGAAAAAGCTCACCACCGGGCGGCGTCTCGCAACGAGGCGGTTGCGTGTTCCGTGGAGCGCGCGCTTTCCAAGCCACTCGCGTGCACACCACGCCGGTCACGCCAGCGCTACCGTATGGCCCGGTAGTAGTGTAACGCAAGGGGCGTGTGTGCGCGCGTGGGCCGCTCTGCATGCACGGCTAAGCGTGTTCCGCCACCACAGGGACTCCGCAGCGCGTGCCATTTGTCATGGAACGGTTAGGCGCGTCACCTGTCCGCATGTAGTTAACACTGCCTGTGTACACGCGCCGAAACACGTTACATAAAGCCCTAACGACATGGACGAGAAATCACGCGTCGCGCGAGCGTCGGCGTCGTTCGCCGGCACCGCGCGGACACGCAGGAAAGGGCGAGTAACCGCAAGAGACCGGCGAAGTCACGCGTCAGCCGATAAGTGGACGTGCATGAACTCTGCCATCATTTTCAAGTTATTTTCTACCATTCATGCGCAGTTATTTTCGATTGCTTAAATGCAGTAATCAGGACCCTAGATTTGCCCCAAAAATACACTGGCATTACTTTATTCAACGAAAGCTTGCGGGCCAATTTTGAAATACGGCAAAATTTATTTCAAGATATCACCGCCAAATCTGAGCGAAATATGAGAGCTTGATAAACAAAAACGCACTTCGAACTATTTATTTCTTTGCAACTTGGTGCGCTACCTTGGTGTTATGTACGGACTGCTTCATAAGCGCAAGCAAAACGAATCCCAGCGCTGCCTTGCTACTGAGGTTAAAGTCGAACCGCACTTGTAGAACGCCCCTTGTAAAAAAGGCAAGGTACTCTGGCATCCGTTTTTACCCTGTAAAAAAATCTGATCAAACCCTCACCGCAAAAAAAGAGAGAGAAACAGCAATGTTTTACCAGATTCAAACCATGGACTTTCAAAACACAAGCTCAACTCAACCTTTCGACCACGCCAGGAGACAGGCAGGAAGAGGGAGGGGGAGGGGGGGGGGGGGGGGGGGGGGGGGGGCAAGAGTTCGGTGTACTAAGCAGGGAGGAACTCCGGGGGCCGGACTCGGTGCACCACGTCACAAGCTGGAAGACTTCCTGTTCCCAACGGGTCCGGACGCCTTTCGACGGGAGGTCTTCCAGCACCTCCTCAACTTCTATGGTTGTGACAGGACTGGTGCAGCGTTTGTATCCGTCGAGCCTTGGCCGAGACGAACGCGACATAGGCTGTCCCCCACGCACCTCCTTCTTCCCTCTCTTTCTCTCTTCCTATCCCTCCCTTCCCTGGACTGGGTTGTATGAGGGTGAACTCCCCGTTGAGTTCAACAATATCCCCAGTTCTTTTCTCTTCCCTGCCTTCTTAATAAATCACCACCACCCACTAGGCTGTCAACGAATATTGCCGAGTGTGTTTTGTTTTGGTCGTATTTAAGAAGTTTGGGCAGTGGTAACGCTTGTTTCTAACGGACTGATCTCGGAGGCGGGGCTAATTATGCTAGCACTACAGGCGATGTAACCGAAGTTCCCTTGTCTGGGCCAAGCAAAGCTATCGCACATCCCCGTCTCCCCTACACAAGCCACGGCAGCCGCGAATGGAATGGAATGCGCCGCTAGCATTCCGGAGTTGATAGCGCTTGCTCGTCACGCACCGATCTTGCAGACAAGCCCCTTCACGCTAATACTCCAGACGATGTAGCCAGAGATCACTTATTTAACTCACAAAAAGCTATCGCAAATCCCCGATCTTCCCGGTGAAAGGCAAGCAAGCCACGAATGAAATGCGCGGTTTCGAACAGAAATAACTTGCAATTTGTCTCAAGGCAGCCGATCACGCCAGGTTAAAAAGAAATTGATTGTTTTCTGCTGGAAGGAATGACCCCAAACCACAAGACGGACAGTAAACCCAGACGCTGCCGCCCGCTTTCCGATGCTTTCTCGCGCTGCGTCGACGCCGATATCGGCGTTGCTCGCGCGTCAGCTTCCGCCGCCATGCATTTTTGGCGACGAGCGTCGACGCGTGAAAACGCGGAAAGTACGCTGCATGTAGTTGGGCACGCGACTCTTTCACGCGACAGCGCCGGCGTCGTAGCCGCCGCAAAGGAGAACTGCCGCCGTAATCAAAGCTTTTTGCGCAACCCGCGCACTATACAAGTTTTCCTCAGGCCCGAAAGAGCGCATTCTAATTAACGCGACTAATAATTAGCTGGGTGTTTCGTTTCGCTCGTCACCTGAGCGAATCATAACCGGAATGCGAATGGACGTGGAGAAAAGTTTCGTTTACACACTTCACTCAGCCGAAGCATAAGCACGTCCAGTCACGTCATTGGTCCCAGCACTACCTTTACACATACATGATGAAGCCACGAAGGAATTCAGTTTCGGTGAAATCAGTCATTCGGTAAGCTACGAAACGGGAAGGCCGGTGACGCCGACCCATGTGTCACCGCGACCCATAGTTTGTCATCATCGCTAACATCCTCAAATTTCATATCCGATTTTCACCGGACCGAGAGCAGGATGTCGTGGATGTCCCCAAGAGGGTCACGATATCCCCGCAAGCTCTGCTGGCTGACATAACTCGAGTCCCACACTCTTAGGCAAAAAGGACTAAAAGTTCGTCCTTTCGGGGACTAACGGCCTCTGCCACAATCATTAGTCCCTTTGGGGACTAACTGCGAGGGGACGAACGGTTAGTCCCCCACTCGGATGGTCCGTTCCGATACTCCCCAAGGACGAACTGTGTAGAGGGCAGAAAAAAGAAAAAAACTCCAGCACCGGCAGGGATCGAACCCCTGACGCCCGACATATACACACAAGGAATCGGACGCGCTAACCGCTGGGCCACGCCGCCGGGTGGTTGTGGCGGCAGATAATATTCAAGTGTACTGTAGTTCTGTGCATAACGCAACAGATCAATTGCAACTGGTGCCCGATTTTCTATCTGTGCAAGCGAACGTGACCGCGTTTTGCGCCTTGCGCTTAGCGCTTTGCTAGGTTTAGGGACTATTGCTCAGTTCGATTCGAAGTAGAGCCTCACAACCATAGTTTTTCCGTAAATAACAATCAACTCGTCGTCGCCTAGTTGAGATAGGTAGCTGGGCGATCGGACGACTCATTTGTTTCCGCACAACTTAGCGCAAGCTAAGTGCTTTCTTAGTGTTCGATACATATGTTAAGTGCTCTATGTAACGTATGTGAAAGGTGTCGTCTGTGTGAGTGTCAGAATAAGGAAACATGCCATATTTTCCTGCATCGGCGAAAGCGAATTCGGTGTTGCTTAGCCTGAATTCTTCAAATTCGCGTCGCTAGACGATTGCGACTGTGAAATGCAAGCGGGTTTTACAGCAGTTGCAGCATTGTCATAGCTTTGGTGCCCAAGGCAATTATGTACCGAGTATAAAAGATAACTTCGAGACGCTTACCTGTAGCTAGCATTTTTGTTTTGCAGTTGTCATCAGCAACATGCGTTTTTTCTAGTCTGTTAAACATATACATATTCATTACGGTCAGGAATACACTTTTGCTATTCTCACTAATTTTTGAGTTACTGTTAAGGCGCTTGAAAGCTTTCATTGGCCGTTATTATCTCGCACGAATCGTATGCAACACAGCGTATCAACATAACCTCGCCGAGAAGCGTATAACAATCGCGCTTCGCCGCTCCTTGCCATTACCCGCCGCTCTACTAACCCTAGGCGATTTTCTTATATAACTAACATCAATATTTTCTCCCATGGCCCCATCTAAAGCACCTAGTGACTGCAATGCCTTGTGTTTTGGAAATATGAAACTGTTCGCAGACATATGCGCGAAAGGGCAACGACGACGCCATTAGGGGATTAACGACGCAGCAAAGAGACTAACTGCATGCGTTTCGTCTTCCCGTTACTCCTTATAGATCGGCGGGGACGAACAGTTAGTCCGAATTTATGCACACGGCACGTACTCTGCCGCAGATACTCCCCTTGAAGATGAACGGTCGCCCGCGAAGACTAACGGCTGTATTTTAGTCCCTATTTTAGTCCTTTTTGCCTAAGAGTGCAGGAGCAGGACGACCGCGCTCCCCCAGGCGGACGACGTCGCGCTGTCTTCTGGTATCTTCTCGCGCTAAATATACACACGACCAGCCAAGGTACGTGGTCGGTAAGACCTACGCTATACGCGAATATGATCTCCAAGTAGTCTAACGCTGTCACGTTATAACGAGATGAGAGACACCAAAACTTTTTTTTTTTTTTAGCTCAGTTTAGGTAGGGTGGTTCCTCATTTCAGGTAACCATGTGCCTGCCGTCCCGGCTCGACTGGCCCTCTCGACCAGGAGAAGTCTATCTTGAGGGAGGGAGCAGAGAACAAGATGGGGGCCCATCCGCTACTGAGAATCAACGATCTGATAGACGCGTCTCTGTTCTGCATCCCATTCTTGGTCGGCCGCACGAAAAATAAGTCAAAAGCGAGGTAACGTCATGGTCACGGTGGACCTCCGCAAATCATTCAACATCATTACTCACGCGGCTGTGCCTGAGGCGCTGGCAGAAGTCCACCAGGGCAACAGTTTCGTCCGAAGTTTCTTGGCCAACATAGGCCAAGAAACTTGGCCAAGGTTGGCCAAATCCTCTGATTTTGACAACCAACCAATCAGGGATACTGCAGGGGGCTATCTTGTCTCCCACACTGTTCAATTTGGCCATAGCTAAGTTTGTGCGAAGTGTCGCAGCGGTCCCAAGCGTTGGTGTAAGGGAATGTGCCGAACCATTTGAGCTGCTGTTTGCAGTCTGCAACAAGCTCTTGACCCCTAGCCATCACCGTCATGGAGACTTGGCTGACCTAGACGAAGTACATCATTATCGGGGGTAGACCCAAAGAGCAGGGTCTCTAATCTCCCTCACCACATCAGGTAAAAAAAAACCTTCAGCGGGCTGGGCATACGGTACGGAGGAGCTTGTGAGTGGATTCGACAATTGAAGGGTCAATAATGAACTCCCCTGCTGGCTTAATCCGTAAGATTTCTAGACCATCGCTGGGCACCACAAAACAGCGCCCGCTGCCCCGTTCAAGCTATTGCGGCTATTCTCTTTCTGTGGTGAGCAAGGCAACCTCTCGGCTCCCTTAAAGGGTCACCGACGCCAAAATAAGTTGCTCATCGATCTCCATGCCAAAGACAGGGGTGCTGTGTTTGTGGATGCGGCAGAGTATCCAGACGGCAGAAGAGCATTCGCCGCAGCAGTTGTAGGGGCAGCGACCGGTGCTACACGGACGGCGGCGAGTGTGCGGACTCGAGCGGCGCATCGAGCAGAAGAAGTGGCCATTGCCCTAGCCATCGCCGACCCCGAGTGCACGACTGTGCTCTGTGATTCTAGGACGGCAGTGAAAAACTACGCCAGAGGAAGAGTGTGTGGTGAAGCCGCACGTGTGTTGCGTGCGGTCGATCTCGCGAGTGAAAGTAGGTGTGTTGTGATTAAGTGGTTTCCGGCGCACATGGGCTGTGATGTCTCGGATCGCGGCAACGAAAACCACAACGAGACGGCGAACGCGGCGGCGCGAGGACTAACCAACCGTGCCGCTGCTACTGCGGTCGACCCGACGTGGTGGTGGGAAACCAAGGACAGGATGACCTCTTACAATGAAATCGTGAAGTGGTACAGACTAGATAGAAGGACTATGCCACCACCTCATCCGGGCTTGACCCGTGAGGAAGCAGTAATATATCGACAACTACAGACAGGGTCGTTACTCACCCCGGTTCTGCTGAAGCACATATGTCCGAGTGTTTATGTAAGTGACCTTTGCTGTGTGTGCCGAAAGGAGAGAGCCACTGCGGCTCACATCCTTTGGGACTGTGCCAAGAACCCGCAGCAAGCTACAACGATGACAACGATCCCACCGCTTCTCGAGGCCGCAATGCGTTGCTACGATCAAGAAGTCCAAGCCCAGGCCGTCCAGCAGATCTCGGCGGCCCTCGAAAGGCAACGACCGAGCGAAACCGGAGGTAGGCTGCCACCCCAAAACAGGGGCAGGCGCAGTCGACCAAAGGGAGTAGTGAGGCCGCGGCCGCCGGGAAGACGTCATGGCCGCGTCACGGTGACGCCTTCCTTACATGGGAGGGCTAATCGTTCTGCAGGCATTTTCAATAAAGTTGCTTCGCTCGCTCGCTTAGATCGATGGATTAGCTCACAGAGAACGCGAATATACCACTCTTACACGTAGTTTTTTTTATAGGGTAGAAAATAGCGAAACGTACAGGCGCCGCCACTGGCTATACCGAGAAACTTCACTGGTAGTGGTTAAGCGGTACTGAGCTGTTAACATTCCTATGGGACTTGCGACTTCGTGACACACGGGGTTAAAAATCCCCATGCACCAAAACGAAAAGTTTTACAAATACGTAGAAATGTGGACAACGGCCTAGTTTGCTTCTTTTAGCTGTGTCACTTCCGTACTGAAATAAAAAAATTAAAACTGTCGCATGGTGTGCCGCTAGCGCCATCTAATAAAAACTTGATAAACTAAAATGCATTTCTTGATTTCTTTTTATTTCAGTGAAGATTTTCTATATTTCTAAACGAACTATAAACGAAGCAAACGAGGCCGTTAGGAACATTTCCATAGGTTTGTAAAACTTCTCTTATTAGTACACAATGCTATTTTTAAGCCTGTGGGTAATGGAAATGTGATCAGGTGAGTCCCCCCTTAAACGTCTGGCGTGCGCTACGTCTTTCCTGGCTGCCGCTGGATGGCGCTACTCGTCCATACTTGTGGCGGCGGTACCTCTTTTCGAGGAAGCGTGCGAGCTGTGCACGGGCGGTTGGTTAGACGCCAACTTTCGTGGGGACAAAAAAAAAACAAACAAAAAAAAACGTTTTTCTTCAACAAGGCATCAGCACTGATCCCGGGTCCCATGAAGGAACAGTTTGCTTAGAGGTGCGGAGATGCAAATGACGTGGAAGTTCGGAAAAGCACGACTGATTTGGCCGAAACTGACCAAACCGCGCTCGTCCGAAACCAGTCATGTAATCATGTAATTTGAACGAACTAGGATTCAATATCTCACTCAGCTCTCTTACAGCCCCAAAAGATGTTTTTTAACGAAAAAAAAAAAAGCAAGAAGTATTTAAAAACTTTCAAATTTTGCGCCACAGTGACGTGTTATGCGCAAGAATGACGTCATACGGGCCAACCATAAAACATAATTTTCAGTGCGTTAACTGCACGTTAACATTCAAGTGATGCGGGCAAATGGAACTAGAGGCCCCATTACAGACGTCCAGTCATGTGTCGTCGCGACAGGTCAGTTAGGCGGCCGCCAATCGCACAAACAAGGTTCCGTGACGTCACAGAAGAGTTGCGGGAAATTGGCTAGGGGGTCGCGACTGCTTCACACGCTTTCTTTAATATCTCCGTTATTTGTGCGAAGATTGCGATGATATTGGTATCGTTGTTATCGGGACTGAGCAGTCTTTCTAATAAACGCAACTTGTATTTTGTCTTCATGGCTCCTTTAAGAGAGGCAAAGCTGTGCCCCCGCTCTGCACTAACATCGGAAGGAAAAGAGATTGAGCAGGCGTGCGGATAGGATTTTCTTTAGTGCGAAGCAGTATACCTCTAAGCAGCCAAGGAAATTTTCACGTCCGCGTCAGCAAAAAACTCCCAGGCTACAACTGGCTACACCCAGGCTACACAAACTGCTGGCAGGGATCGAGCCTGTGCCCTCATAGAGAAACGGAGCGATAAGCTACGCCCTTTTTCTATATCGCAGATATTCGACGGTAACACAGACAACAGGTACAACAGCAATGCCGCCGTGCCCCCAAGGGCCTGTGTTGTGTTGTGAAATTCCCTAAGCGTCGTTAGGGGTTCAATTTCTGACAACCACTCTGGTGGAGAGTTCTCCGCTCTCTGAACTTTAACAAACTGTAAGGCACCTTCCCGAAAATGCTGTCCCGTTGGTCCAGCGTCCACATCACAATGAAGACTCGCCATGTGCGTGCGGGCCCAACAGCATGACACTGTCAAACGGCACACCATCCTCTCTATCAATCACAAAAAAAAACGTATTCAGCGAACTGAGTGGAAAACCTTACCAAAATGTCCTTTGCAGGACATCCCAAAGGGACACTGCGGCCCAACAATTAAAAAAAGACATGCTCCACAGCTTCAGATTGTTCACAAATGGGACACCCGTGGCACTGAGGGTCCCCTTTCCTTCAACCTGCAGGTTGCGACTGACAGTGTACACAGTGCGCAATTTAAAGAAGACAGACTTTAACCCAGGTGACACGAATTCCATTCGTTTAACTCGCTTTAACACATCTTGTCCTGGACCATTACTGCACAGAGCTCTGTATACAATGGCACGGGCTTTCTCCAGGTCGAGCTGGAGAATCTCCACGCCTGTGTGCATTGCATCGCAACATTCAAGCACGCACCTCGCCTTGTGGATACTCGTAAATATGTTACGACCCCTGATATCACACATCTGACGTAGGCCGACAATTTGCTGGATTATAATTTGTAAACTTTTGGCCAGAACCTTCGTCAAAGTTTTGTAATCAACGTTTGTTAGCGAGGTCGGTCGGTGTGCCTTAACATCCCGTAATTTTTGCTTGTCTGTTTTCGGAATTATTATTGTTAATTTGTATGACAGGTAGAAAAAAAGTGGTCTAAGCGCTTCGATTTCGTAGGCTTGATTGTACATGTCGGCAATAACAGGAGATATTAAATATTTGAGTTGTTTATAGAACGCCGAACTAAGCCCGTCAGGACCCGGCGACTTGCCCGGATTCAAGTTTTCGATGGCACGCTTAGCTTCCTCGGCCGAGAAGGGCTGTTATCCAATCGTGGCAACACGCCGATAAAATCTCGCTCAAATTTAGTCAGTTTCCCTAAAAGCGAACAGTGCCTGACAGTACTCAAAAAATACGCGCTCTACCTCCTGTTTTTCTGAAGATACATAACCATTCGTTTCTATTTGTTTAATCATATTCCGTCGGGCTTACGCCTTTTCTATTCCTAATGCCCGTTTTGTGGGTGCCTCCCCGATCGTCCAATGTTCCGCCCTCGCGGGCACTAGCGCTCTGGTTTGTGCATTGCCCTATGTTATCTTTGAACATGCCTGAATTTTTGCTCTTCAGTGCAATCGACTTTTGTAGGTTCGCACCCAAAAAATTTTATTTTCTTTTTTCCTCGTATTTTATACAGCTAGACCTTCCTATGGCTCTTATTTTAGCGTCTTGCTTATACATTTCCCACTTCTCTCCGATTTTACCGTTATGACATTCAGCTATTTCCGTAATTTTTTCTACCACAAAACCCATGAACATTTCGTCTTGGCTAAGCTACGCCACACGTGGAGACGGGGAGACAGACGGTGGTTTGGATTCAGCGTCTCGGGAGGGGGGGGGGGCGCTTTTTGGAGGCCACACATGAAACAAGAGTAAAGGGGAAGCAGTAAGCGAGATGACGCCATAGCCGCGCGTTCCGCCCTCCGCCTCCCCCTTCGAAAGACTCTCCTTTCGTTTTCTTTCTGCCGACGCTGCTGCGTTCGGGAATCCGTCCCCGCGAATCCTAGGTAATGGCTGGCACTCTTTGTAGAGCCACGTGTGTGAATTCAAGTGACGCCACATGGGTAATCGCTGTGGGTGTCGTCTACAGCTTCGCAGTCCAACCACCATCTCAGCGTGGATTGGAGCCATTTTTTGTGCGTGCGTGTGCGTACATGTGTGTAGAGCGAATCTACAGGGGAGATCTGTTCCACGCGGTGGGATGAGGCCACGTGTGGCGCGATGCAGATTGTGGAGTTGTTTTAAGCAACGGTAGCGGTAGTGGAATAGACGTAGCATGGCAGACACTACCCGCCGTAAAATGGCGGACAAGCTGAATCCACAGCAGCTGGCGGGGCCAGGGTACATGTCCAGTATGGTGTGGATGTCTCTTGAAACAAACGATTTGAAGGCTACGCGGCTTATTGCCCAGTAGCCTGCCCGTTTTTTCCCCCCATATTGCCGCCGCAGAGCTCGTATATGGTTGGGTAGAACCACCGGAAGCCGGAAAGGGAATGGCTGCTATAAGCTCCGCCAGCACAAATGACTGGACGCGGAGTGTTTGATAGGCGCAAATTTGAGTGGCATTTGGGTAGGCGAAACATCGTACCACTGCAGTCAGCGCCGAGTGCGGATGAACTATGACTGACGCGCTTTTCTTTGAGAAGCGTGCGTGTGGGCCAACACTGACTGCATTAAGCACTCTTCATAACTGCTATGCAGCGGTCTCCCACAGGGTCCACGACCAACTGAGCCTCCACTGCAGAGTCCCAAACCGGAGTCCGAAAATCGACTACGCGCTGGCAGTGTCAGATGTGCTTCGAGTGCAGCCAGAGAAAAAGAAGGCCTCCTGAAATACCCGAGATCGATACAAAACGTCTGGGACAGAAAACAATTAATGCGCCCAGCGAACACGTGCCAAGGGGCGGAAGCAGGATCCATCCATTATGCAGGAACCGGGGGAGAGCGCTTCAGCCAGGTGATGAAGTCCACGTGTCCCCGTGTGCCCCGCGGACAATCAGGTGTGGCGGGTGCAAGAGGTTCCACTGGGAGAGGGCGAAGGCCTTATTTTTAGAGCGTGAAACAAGAGCTCTCCGAAGAAGAAGGCGGGGAGGGAAGAGCCGGCAAGGAGCGGCGGCGGCGGAGTTGCCCGTGCGACGAGCAGACGCGCGAAGCCCCCGAAGAGAGCCGGCGGCCGCGCAACAGTCAAGGTCGCTCTCGCCGGGACGCCGAGCGTCAAACGCCGGGCGATCACGCGCGCTGGCTGCCCGCCTCGGCGTTGGCCGATTTTCGCCGGCCAGCAGAAGAGTCGGCCGTCGCAGGAGCGGCTCGCACGAGTCGGCGGCGGGCAAGGAGGGCAGGTGCGGGAGGCGAGCCGAGGAGACACAACACGCGGCGCGCAACAACACCGGCAGCAGAGAGGGCCACCTGAGAGGAGGGCAGCGGGCGCAAAATAGCGCCAATCATTAGGCCTCCTCCGCCGCCAGGAGAAGGCCCCCCTTCCGCCACCGGGTCGTCAGCCCTCGTGCGTCCCTTGACATTTTCTGGCGTCGTCGTCGGGACCGCCGTCGTGGGGCCTGGCAGCTCGCGAAGCGACCACGCTGGGCGGCTCGCCGTTGCCGCGGCAACCGCCGAGGGCGAGAGCGGCGCTGCCGCTGTTGCCACGGCAACAAGAGCACACGTCTCGGCCGCCGCCGCCGCCGCGCTCGCTCGGTCTCGCGGAGCGGCCGCCGCGCCACAACACTGCCGGGCTCCCCTCCCACACCTCCCCCGTCCGGCTCGCTGGTCGGGAGCTGCGGAGCACCGGACTGGGCACTGCTGCGCTGTCCGCGGTTGCAAAGGGGCGCCCAGCGACGGAGGCCCTTGAGCAGCGCGCCGCGAGCGAGCAAGCCGCCGGTGCCAGCGACAGCTGCGCGCACCGGAGGTGGACGTGCGCCGAGTCGGGGATGGGACCCGCTCACGCTGCGCGGGGGCCAGTTTCCGCGCTGGACTGAGCGCGGGCTGGATTCGGGTCACGTCTCATCGGGCCACGGGACGCCATTAGCGCCGGCAGAACCTTACGCCTCACGCTGCCGGGCGGCATACGGCACGACCGCAGCGACAACCGCCCCGGCACACACAACGGCGGAAAATTTCTCGAGATTTTTCCTCCTCCTTGTCCTCTCGAAGGTCGCGGGCCAACAGTAAACGATTACAGAGCGCAGTCACGACTGCCTTCATAACAAGACGTTTGCAACGGTGTGAAAGATACTGCCGGCAGCACGGCCTTGAATTCCTGCGGAGCAATACGGTGAAGAAGTTATAATGCTGTTTACTGAGGACGCACGTCAAATCCTTCGGGGAATGCCCCCATAGATGCTACCAACAGATCGGGCAAGAAGTTTCGTGCGCACGCCAAGAGGAAAGCGACGGTGCCACTGCACTTTCCTTGAGAAATAGCAAGGACAGCCCAGTCAAGTATCGTGAAACTGCCTCCAACCACAGTTTCGTTCGCCGTCCGCGCCGCCTAGCACAAAGGGCTTGCGAAAGGGCTGCTTGCCTAAACCTTACGGTAGCGTTCCACACCTTCGAGCCCACCCAATGCACCACTTAGATCAGACCACAGTGAAGAGGGAGTGTGGGCGTGTTCTGATAATCTGAAATTACCTAGTTCCAACACGTACGGCTGGACGGGAAAGGCGAGACGACGAAAGTTCGACAAGGAGTGTCACCAAAGAGCCAGCTTTATTTCCACTCCTTGTTTGAGCGCCGGCACGAGGTTATGACTGCTGAGAACGAACGCGGGTTCGATTCCCGGCCGCTTTTCTGATGGAGGCGGAAAGCAAGAACGCCCGCGTGTACGAGATTTCGGCGCACGTTAAAGATCCCCAGGCGGTCAAAATTAATCCGGAACCCTCCACTACGGCGCGCCTCATCGCCTGCGTTGCGCTGGGGCGTTAAACTTTACAATCAACGAGGTTATGACGAGCGGTGCCAAGCAGAAGAGATACGACACGCACCCTCCTCCTTCCAAAAAGCTGCAGGGGGAAGGGATGGCTGACACTGGCAAATTCTTGCGGGGAAATCCCGCTCGAAAGTAACTGCGAATTCGCAGCTGCCTCACCGTAATCCTAGACGCGGGACACTGCGTGGGAGTTCCTTACGTAAATCTGCCGACAAGTTTCTGCTGTGGCCAACGGCCCCGGCGGTGACAAAGCAAGTTTCCACGAGTAGCGCCATATATCACGCGCCCTTACAGTCGTGAAAAGACTGTTCAGACCTGCCGCCGCTCACACCTCAAACCCAGATCCACCTCGGCTTGGATGCCCGTGGACCTTACCTACCCGGACAGGCCGTCCGCTCAGTGGGAACCGTTGCGGCAAAGAGTTCCTTGAAAAGAACAGAAAACCTGTCAGCAGCCCGTCTTCGGTGTCGCTTTTTAACGAAATAGTTTCCAAGAGAAATGCAAACTCATTTAAAAGACTGCTCTTCTTTCCGCCGACACCGTGGATGCGTTCTGTGCCGAATACACCGCGTCCAACCATTCCCCCTAAAACCCTGCTTCTTCGCTGGACACTAGCCTGGCATCAACGGTCCTCGACGGCTGGATTTACTCGTAGAGTTTCGTACTAATTAACACCAGAGGGAAAACCTGGCGCCACTGCCCAGGGGAGCCGCGCTTCAGCGAGCGTTCTGTCATGCACCGAGCAGGCACGTTCCACTTGTCCTGGGCATGGCTCATGCACAGGCTGGAAAGTGGCCTCTGGCTGCAAAAAAAAGCAACGATATTACTGTAAAAAGATTAGTCAAATTTGTTTTGTTATTATAAAACTGAACCTGCAAAAAGATTTATTTGTGAGGAATTATTTAGAAGCTCCATGCAAGATGAACAAGAGAAATGCCACCCTCTTTTGTTGATTTTGGCTTCAAGACAAAAAAGCCTTGTGGCTAGTCAAGCCACGTAAGTCAGGAACGTCGCTAACTGCAATGACGGCGCCCACGACGGCAACGCCACATTTCCCTCTAGCATATATTAATATGAAGCTCTATGGGCTTACCAGATCGCATGGCGGTATTTCATACCTAATTACTAGAGTTTTTCCGACAGCCCAGGTACTGGACCTGAATCCTTCGGGCACAGTAAGGTTCCTTCTCTTTATGTTAGAGTCGACGGCTTTCCTAACGAACGCAGCTGCTGCCTTGTGGGAAATCGCACGATTGCTGCTGCCCCATCCTCGGATAGACGACAAGTGCACGGCGAGCTCAGCGGCGCTAAGGCGACACGAGCGGATCTGTTCGCAATGCGGAAGTCCGTCCTGCAGTTCCGCCTCGGCACAACAACAAGCGATTAGCAACAGAAGAGGTACCGACGCTAAGCCCGGCCCTGATTACAGTGTGATCCCCCCTTAGCTATGCGTCATTCTCGGCACGGAGGCTGAATGATTAAACACAGCATTCCCACGAGAGCTTTGATCAGCTCGCCGCGGCAAGCACTGGCGCCCACGGACAAAAAAGCAAAAGGCTATCGGGCGGCTTATTGTCCCCACCTCTGGAGTGTCCGACGTGGGATCAGGCGCACCTGGTGTTACCGGCGGAGTGCTCCACTGCTTCGGTACCCTCACGTAAAGAACACAGAGGGAGGAATTAGGGAGATTGTTGTTCCGTAAGTCGGATGAAATCCTTTGAGCTCGCCGAAGGCCCTTGCAGCCGCTGTCGCCAAGTGCCAAAGACTAAAAAAGCAGCGAGCAGGCAGGCGGTGTAAGCTGTACGTGAAGCTATATATAACCAGCCGTGGTCAGAGCTGCGGGTTAGTGCCGGTTTCCCTGGCTGTCAATCGCCATAACAGGAAGCCTGGTCACGAGAACCAGGAAGCCTGGTTCTCCTGGCTGTGGTCGCTCCATTTACGTCTACGAATCAACAAACATGACCCAAAGCTTGGTCGCGCGATCATCCGATGCTGTTGAGGATGGCGGTTAATTGCCGCGCTGAAAAGCGAAAGGCGTGGGCGAAATGCCTCCAGATTCTCCGGTCACTTTCGAGCCCGGAACGTAAGAGACGCCGTGAAGGACAAATCCGCAAGCTCGACCCACTTGGGCCGTAGTGCCAGGTGCCGCAAGCCAACTTTATCCGTGTGCCTTTGAAGGCGAGGCGTTCGTGTGAGTGCGTCTGCGTGCGCGTTTGCTCATAAGAGGCTAAAACTACCGAGGCTCCCCGTAAACCATGGCTACAGCATAGCCATTGTGACCGTCGTTACTAAGTAACAATCACCTTACAGCTCCTCTGGCCATCCGCATTCGCAGAGGACTTGAACATGTTTTTTCTCCTCCTATCCTTTTGCCGAGAAAGATATCCCCCCCCCACCCCCCCCCCCCACCAGCTTGGTCGACCGCGCCATACCACTCCCGGATTTCCAGACTAAGAAGCCTCCTTCTCTCTCTCTTTTTTTTTTTTTGCTCACTAAGGTGTTTCTCTCCCTCTCGCTCTCGTTCAAACAACGCTCGGTCAGTACACGCGCGCAAGCGACTTCGCTAGTTAATCTCGCTCCGACGTACAGTGAAATCTCGATATAACGAACTGCAGGGGACCGCGGAAAATTGCTCGTTATTCTGAAAGGTCGTTGTAGCGAAAATCGCAAAATTTAAGACAACAAATAATATTTCAATGCCTAAAACGACTTACCTGTAAGAAGTGCATCCTTGAAGTCATTTCTCACAAAAAATGCGCAAGTGATCATGAAACAATCCCATTTATTTAACGTAATTGGCAATTTTCTTCTGGTGCGTGCAGCCCAAGCTTCCTAGCATGAAGAACTCCAACTCTTCCACATTTTTGTGGACTGACTCATTGGCCGTGCGGTTTTTCCCCGGCAATGTGCAGAGTTTTCGTATGCTGCCCAGCACATCCGCAGTCCTCACGTTCTCGTATCAGTCTTCGAGTGCTGCCGCGACACCCTCGGAGGCATTGTCGTTCGTGCCTCGCTCCCTTCTTCATCCTGAACACTCACGCTTTGGAGAATGTCCTTTGTTGTGAGCTCCGCGGGTGTCCGTAAAGATCCAGCAAGCCACCCGAGCAGCGGCGGAATGTAGAAAAACTTGGGGTGGGGCGCGAATAGTGCGGCCGCGGCTTTCTGGACAGAGGAGGCCACCCATGCTTCATTTTTTGCCTTCTCCAAACCTTTTTTCTATCTCTCGCATCGGCTCCCGTATTCGCGGAGCTAGTTGCAAGATGCGCTGCGCTTTGCCGTGTAGTCCGCTAGCATACGGCTCTGGTTGCCGCGATTGTTTAACAGAAATCTAAGAATCTACGGCCTTAGAAATATGAGTTCGTAGTACTGAGGCGTTCTTAACATGGCACGTAACTAAATAAAATGATCGTTATTTTGAAAAGTTCGCTATTCTGAAGTACGTAGTAGTGAAATAATTTTACATTGAAACTATAGGCAGTCGGCGTGGGATTTCTTAAATGCTCGTTAATTTGAAACGTTCGTTAATGTGGTGTTCGTTGTACCGAGATTTGACTGTATACCGCATCGAGAGAAACGTTCCGCAGCGTGCCCCTTCCTGTCTCTTTAAACAGCTACACCAGCAGGCTGTTGCTGACGGTGTCTCTATCAGTGCGCGGTATCCGAACTCGATCAAGCGTTATAAATGGCTCCTGCGTCAGAGGAAGCGAACTAAATTAACCGACTCCTGTTACTCCCCGCAGCGACGGCTTTCGCGTTTCCCTATCAAGACGCGCTCCATCTTTGGCAACTACTACCGCTCCGACCAGTGACGTAAGCGGCGCTTTCTTCTTCCTCCCTTTCGGCGCGTAAAGACAGTGCCGATATCCTTTCGCCCGGCGCGCCAAAGCAAAGCGAACGTCGAGGCGGGGGCGGCAACGCGTGGCAACAACACGAGAACGCCGCGGCGACCTTTGACGGAATCAGGAGCGCGCGAGGGAAGGGGAGGAGGGGATGCTCATGAATGGAAGCGCGGGAGGAGAAACTGCCCACCCCAACCTCCGGGTCCGCACTCCCACTCTCGCCCCGACGCCTACACACGCTGCAGGACCAGCAGTCGTCGCCGCGTAGGCGGCGACGCCGGCCCGCACTACACTACTACGTCAACCATGTACCGTGCCGTTCGAGCGCCCCACGCGCCCGCCGCTCGCGTCGTTATCGGTGAACGGAGCCGCGCTGTCGCTATCGGCACAATCGGCGTCGCGCGCGATGTCGTAACGACGACGTGGGCCCTCTCGTCTCGCGCTACTGGGGAGGAAGCGGGCGGCTCAAATTCCCGCACCACGTCGCCACAGACGGTATTTACGTTTGCGAGTGGCGACGAGGCTTATGACACATCAGCTGGGGAACCGAGAAGAGCGTCCTGGCCAGACACAGTGTCACCCCTTCGCGCACTTCCTAGAAATGTGTGACCGGAAGATGACGCCCGCTTTCGTGGGTGTCATCCGGCTCCCAGGAATTCTCTAGAGGGAATTCTGCATCATGAGCACAGTCAGCACCACGAGTTCGGCCCACTAACGTGAAAAGTGTACGAGTGCAAGGATGAGGAGCGCTATCGTCACGCTACTGCTGCTGCTCGTTTGGTGGGCGTCCCCGCAGGAGCTGGATGTTTCATACAAAGGACTCGGAATCCTCATCGCAATGTGGGCCAGCGGCTCTTGTTCGATCGGGGTTCGGAATGACAGTCCCCCGCAGGTTGGTCTTGTTGGTAAGTTTTTGCAACGGGAATGCAACTCGCTCGCTGCGTCCTCGTTGCAATGTGGGAATGAGACCTGCGCTCCGCATCATCACAAGACGGCACCTGGTTGGTGTTACTTCTGTGCGAATTTTGTTTTGTTAAACCTTCGAAGAACAACCTTGCAATGGCTGGTGGGCGCGCCGACCATGGCACGCCTTCAACCCCTCTAATGCAAGCGGCCCATATCCGGAAATGTGGCCGCATACATGCTTGCTTCGCTGCAAGTGATGTCGAGGAAGGTGCGCGTTCTCGCCCCTCCCGCCCAATCCTTCCCCTCCTCCTTTCCCCTTCCGGCTGACCAATGCGTGGGTCACTGATTGGTCCACTGACCCCGCAGCATTTCCGGTGACCCACCCACTGCCCCGCTAGCGTACGGCGCAGGGGGGCTCATCCACCCACCTCGCCCCCTAAATGTGCTCGGGAAAGGGGGTGCTATACGAGGTCACTGACCGTGCCCATTAAACAACGACCACTGATAATTAAGCTTCTGTCGCAGGCTGCCTACCAACCGTACGCGGCGCCTCAGTGATGGCTCTCACCACGAGTCAGCTTGCAATGTCCCAGAAGGAAAGCATCAACAAAACAATCGGAAGGTCACTTGCTCCAACGGCATCCTGAAGATTCCCTGTACAGGTTTCCCTTGGTTATTGTCTGTTCCTCCTCTTGCGCCCCACCTCAAAAAGAATTCCCCCGTTGGCCGCCGTACCCACCCTAGACTGAGCGTTAATACGTGTAGGCTGCATAACAGACAAGTACCGTGCCCCTCCTCCCCCCCCCCCCTTCCCCCTCCCCTCTCAGGAGTGCCACCTCCGCATTTCACAGGAAGACGCAACCATGGAGGAAGAAAAAGTTTTTACTTCCTCCATGGACGCAACGACGGGCGGCGCGCGCACCGTCGCTTCTCGAGCAGACACCGAGGCACCCGCGGCCTTCAAGGAACGGCGCTTTCTCCGAGAACCGCCCAAGAGAGGCGCCAAGTTTGGTGCCGACCCTTGGGGGTCAGCAGAAAAATACGGAAGCGTCGGCGCGTGCCAAACCGATGAGTGGTCCACTGCCGGAAAAGAGTCTCTCGGGCGCGATAAAAACAGAACGTGGCTGCCCCTCGACATACCGAGCCCCCACACCTATAATGTAGTTGTACGCAGCAGCTTGAAGGCTCTCGAGGCCTGTTCCGCGGTAGCAAAGGAGTTCCTCGGCATCGCGGTTCCCGACCAAAACCACGAAGCTTTGTAGTGCAAATATATTCCACGCTTTACAGCGCTCCCCCATCCCTTCCGGCAAAATCAGCATTGCGATCAGGATCGGAAGTCAAAATCTCGTTCCTGCTTCCCGGTTGTGGGTTCCAAAATGTTCCTTATCGAGAACGACACCCCTGCGCCTCGATCAGCTCGATTTCTCCGTGGTTCGCATTCAGACTGGTCGCCGCGAGCCTGGCTATTGGGTGTGCGGCACAGGGGTGAGAGGAAAGCGCTGGATTGTAACCAGTGTTTGTCAGCCGGCTCGTTCAAGTGACCACCCCTACATGTTCGTCAGTGCCACCAGAATTCACCCAGCTGTTCATTGCAGCGTAGCGTTTCTAGGGTGTACAAGCAGCAAGGCAATTCTACAACATGACGCAGGAGCTACGCTCTACCCTGGTTCCCGCAACGATACTCTGTATCCAAAGCGTGCGTCTCAACATTACGCATGCGGAATTGAATCTGGAGCAGCAAGGAAGAATGGCCAACTGTGCATTGATCAGGTGCTCGGCCGATCGGTGACCGCACATGTCCAATGCCAGCGCTTCTTCCTTGGTGACCACACAAATCAGCATCCAACAAACATCACTCCATAACTGCAGTTGTGTTGCAGCACTGATCAATTTAACAACTGTCGCCCTCAATCGCATAGTGACCCACAACAATCACCCAAATATTTTTTCTGCACCTACGTTTCATTTGTTCAAGATTATATCTTGCTTCTTCACTGTTCCGCTCTTACAGAAGTATTTTTCATCATTACAGCAACACCCTTCGGCATCCTGGTCTTTCGTCTGCAGTGACGGCATGTCACAAGCACAGACACGCACACACAGAATATTAAAACGAGAACAGAGCAACAGAACTTGAACAAAGAATCGTGAGCCTAACTGGGGAAGTGGGGTAACCTGGCAAAGCAGGTGACAGAAGATCTGAAACCAGATGACCGGTATTGACAACGATGAACTGCGGGAATTCCCTACTATGATTCGTATGACCTCTTCTTTAACGGTTTGTGGCCATCATAAACTATTGGCAAAAGAGGTGTTCTCATTGCCTGCAACCTCGTTTGACTCCTTCCTACCGTGAATCGCCATCGCGCGTTAGCTTTTGCATATCCCAGGTGGCACCGTCTTTCCAGGATCAGCTTGCACGTCCAAATTGGCTGCCATTTTCCCACGGAAAAAAATAGACCACAAAATGCAACCTTCATGTGAAGCTTGAGCGCAAATGAAGCAGTGGTTAGCTCGGGAAATTTTTTTTAAGGAATTCCATCAATAGATGTAACACCCTGTAGCGTTCGCTCTCAAGTATGGGTACTTGCCGGTATACTAGATACATCATTACATTTTTAAGGTTATTATATAAGGAAAGTTAAAAGAGACACACTGGAGGACCTGTTGAGTCCTCCAGTCAAAGCGCAAGTAAACTTCATTTGTAATGTTTTTCTCGTGTGTCTGTCTTAACCTACCTTATTTTATCGCGGTCTGTGTGAGCTATTTTATTTCAAGACTATATATATATATATATATACATACACATACATATATATATAGTTGTGTACACCAGGATATTAATGCGAAAGCATAAATGACCCATAGGGTGAAAAAGCCGTCATGCCGTTGGTGTCTGGGACCGAAGAAGAGCTCCTTGAGGATCCTAATGTGGCTCACACATGACGTAGCCACCACCCTTCTTGGAGCACTACTTTTAGCTCTCTCAGCACTGTTCAAGAGCGGCAGATAAGTTCGCAGTTTTCCACATTCCAACAACACGCATGCATGCACCAACGTGGCAGCTACAGTGACATCACTGCAAGCTGTAAGCTCCGCAACAGAATTAAAACACGGCTGCAATGCTAAGCAATGCGGAGCCACGTGGAAAGTGGAATGTTGCAGCTGTGGCTGCGAGTGAAGTGTTCGATGGTGTATCGAGCACATGGCCTGGCACAGCGGCGCAACAGCCCTTGCATGGGATGGGCCAAAGAGCCAGGAAGGCAAATTTATCCCAGCACTGGCCGCAAGGTAGCGTTTTTACCACCACGGCGGCACCAGACGAACATACAGCGCGCTCACTGTCGCTGCTGTCTGCATTGCTTGCAGCCGCAAAACTGGGAGGGGCACTCCACAGCATTCAATTGTGCCTTAGTACTTTTGCATTCATAACTTGACAAGTGCATCGGTGTCCTCAAATTTTTGGGATATATATACACATACGCGCGGGCTGATGTACATATAAATAACACACAGGTACTATCTGGAAACAATGTAATGGCCGTGTAGCCGAAGCACACAGCATGAATGCTTGATTGAGAGCGGCTAAATAACACACAGGTACTATCTGGAAACAATGTAATGGCCGTGTAGCCGAAGCACACAGCATGAATGCTTGATTGAGAGCGGCTAGGAGTGCAAGGAAATTGCTAATCAACCTTGATACTGGAAGATAGAGAGAGAGAGAAGGAGAAAACATTTTAATGAGCTCAAATGTGAGAGTGGAACCCTAGTTTGGGAATCCATGCGTTGCCCTCGCCGTCTTGGCCCGTGTCACCAGGAGAGTCTGGTCCTCCAATTGACAGCTGATCAACAGTGTCTCACACAGCTCAGGAAAGGAACAGGTGGAGAGGGGTGGCAGGGCTAGGTTGTGAGCGCATTCCACAATTATATGCTGGAGGGTACCTAGTTGCGGACAAAACTTGCATAGCGCAGTGTACTGTGTGGGAAGCAATAAATTCATTCGAACCGGGGAAACATACGTCCCTGCTTGTAATTGTCGGAGTGTTATTTCCTGGGTTTTGCTGAGGGATGGGTGAGGGCAAGGGAATTTTTGTCTGGTGGTCCGGTAAAATTGAGTAATTACTTGATAGGTGAGAAGTGGCGTCAGAGCTGCGGTGACCTCTGGGCTCGGTGGGCCAGTTCACGAGCCTGTTGGTGGGCGAAGTTGTTGCCCGTTACAGAGGCATGGGCAGGTGTCTAAACGATCGCCACTCGGTGAGATGGACGGTATCGCTGAAGTACCCGTGGGGGGTGTTTCCAGATGGTGACAAGTTCGGATTTTTTACTTCTTCGACTGAACGCTGCAATGTGTCCTGCAGCCCACCGAGAGAGTCTGTGTCAGTCCAGAAGGTGATGTTCAGCATCTGCTCTAGCTGTCCTGGTAGACCCATAAAAGCGACATTGAAGAGGAGAGGAGACAGTACCGAGCCTTGCAGTGTACCGCGACTGCCATGAGAGATTGGTTTGGATTTTATATCTCCAATTTTGAGTACAGCCGGCGGCCTGTGAGGAAGTCTGAAATGTAGGAATAAATTCGGTTGCCACAGCCAGTATTATTAAGGCGGGAGACAATCGCTGTGTGCGCAACGTTGTCGAAGGCCCCTTTCACGTCCAGGGCCAAAATGGCTTGTTTTGGGCGTTTGGTTGGTGTCTTCAAGGTATGGCTGCAGCCTTTTCAGTATAACGCATTCCAGTAACTTCCCTACGCAAAACGTAAGGGAACTAGGCCGGAGATTGTCTATGTGTGGGGATTTGCCCGCTTTAGGAATGAAGCGGACTTCGGCGGTTTTCCATCTGGCCGCCTACCTATTCAATAGAAGATACTGTTCTAGTGTGTTGAGAAAACAAACAAAAGATGACCTAGGACTTTGAAAGTGCAGTGACAGGCTTGAAAACAAATAGAAAGAAATATAAAGCAATGCCAGACAGTCCAAATAACTCCAAAGGTCACTTTGGAACAGGCAATGACAAAATGGACGCCCACAGGCACCACAGGACAGCAGACTCCCCAAAAGGTGAAAGGTCAATTAAGCGAAAAATGAGCACAAAACAGGGTGCGTCCAAAAACCGAACCCTTGGTGATGGCTCCTGTTTGTACAAAAAGCACACAACACACACGCAGTGCCAGTTTTCCCCTACTTAACAGGTACTTGGGCTCTCGGGCAACCAAGGAAGGAAAGAAGGTAGGCATGCGCCGAGACTCAAAAAACAATAAAATGGGTCGGGAAACAAACACTTCGAAGAACATTCCAACTCAAACCTAGAAAACTGTGGACTTCAGCACGACACCAGGTCAACTGGTCTAGAAAAGGGGCAGACTTCTGGAAAAATAGAGGGGGCCGGGCAGCAAGGGACAAGACATGAGGGAAGGCTGAAATCTGGCTCGAGGGACTACACGAAAAGACCACCCCGACAGCAGCTAACCACACCGTGCCAACCAGATAAACTTCATTTCCACCCCCACCCATACCGTAGTAGAGGAGTTGAAAAGGTGGAGTGATTATATTGTAGAAGTCAAAGCGGACTGGCTGGGGCTTAGGGGTAACTCCAGTGTTCCACACTACCAGTTCAAATGCCAGTGCTACAGCTGCTCAGCGACATTCAACATACTAGACCGAATTGTCATTCAAGTCGATAAAGTACTAGGGCAAACAAGTGATACTTTGAAATGCTTTACGGGATGGAGATTTTATACCTTTGTGCAGATTGCCTTCTCATCAGCTCTCCAAAACGAACATTGGGAAAACCTGCAATTGGGAGGAATGACTTCATACACACACTGGCATTGCAGCAAGCAGTACTGAACGTAAGGTGGCCATATGCCAGCCTTTTTGCATGTGCGATTGTCGTATTGTGGTTTATATGTAGGGTTGTTCGATTCTTACACCCCGAACATGTTTCAGGAGAATCGGGTTAAACCCCGATTTCTCCCCAAATGCACCTTTTCAGTTAGCCATCTGCACAATTACGCAGCGACAGTCTGCCGTTCTCAACCAGTACACTTGCTGGAAGCAAGCCCCACAAGCGCAGCTTTCAAAGTCATTGAGAGAGAGAGAGAGAGATTTTATTGAAATGAAAAAACACAGAAAGGTCGGCCTGATGGTAGTGTATCTGGCCAGCTATTCTGTGTGTGGGAAGGGAAAGGGGAGGAAAGAGCGTGGATAGAGGACAAGAGAGATGAAGATGGAAGAGAGATGAACAAATGGCTACGTACAGAAGATGCCTACACTTGTACTGTGCATTTGTTAAAGTTTAGCCGGACGGGCCTCAACTACAATATCGCTGAGAGGCCGCTGCTGCGCAGAAATGTCAGCACAGCTTTAAATGCCCTTTGGAAACGCTGCTCGTCTGGCCAAGGTCCTAGCAGTACTTCCTCCAACACCACACGACAGTCCAAATGGGCCAATGTTCTCGCTAATTGTTCTCGAAGATGCGCGTAGCGTGGACAAAGGCAGAGAACATGCGAAATAGCCTCTGGTACATGGCATGTTTCACAATCACTCGTAATGCCGATGAGGTGCTTGTAGCGACAGGTAAAGGCTACGCCAAGCCGTAGTCTCTTGGCATGACTCTGCCACTCGATACGCTGCACTGACATTGTCAGCACTGATATTGTTGTGCCTAGCTGATGAAGACCTTGATGCAGAATTAACTTTCTACCAGCTGAGATACGTTCAACGATTGGACAGGCCTCGGATGAGACCGACGCGTTGTGCATGCAGATGATAATGTACGTAAACAGATATGCGTAAAAAATAGATGACCAGCTTTTCGGGAATAAAATGTTTCATTAGCTTTGAAGTTATCTGTGCTCTTTACTGTCATTACACCGATTTATTTCCAAACAAACGTCAAATTTCGGAGAGTATTTGCTAGAAAACCCTGATGTCCCCCCTCGATCACCAGCTTGAAACAAACACCAATTTTACCGTGGTAGAGTTAAGAAGCTGGTATGTTTTGATACTTCCTGATAAAATAAAGTGAGGGTATTACTTAGTACGTCTGTAGATCTAACCCGAAAAAACCTGATTTCTCCCCCATTGCCATCTGAAAAGTAGCACCAGACTTTTACCGCCCGCCCCCTGATTAAAAAAAATAGAAAACCAGAAAACGAACAACCCTATTGATATGTCAGCCAAAGCTGCCTATGTGAGGGGGGTCTTTCCAGAGCACCGTGTACCAACCACCATGTCTCTGCCAGTCTGCGAGAAACATACCTGCAATATGTGGAGTGTGCTGCACCAACAGGTTGATTCTGTGGAGCCCGCCTCACCATCGTGGAGGGCACAAAACTAACCAGACAAATCTGCTGACGTCTTTCTAGACCGACAGATGTGCTGCACACCTTGCAGCAATGGTCCCATTATAAGCAGAGCATAAAAGAGCAGCGTTTGTACCGCCAACTACGTTTGCACTGCAAAAACATGGGGCAGCCGCACAAGATTCAGATGCTATCCCAAAAGCAAGAAACACGGCCAAGGACGGGTCGAGGTCGAACACAACGGGTCGAACACAACCTTCGTCTAGCCAGCGATCCATGCATTATGGATCATGAATTAATATAATCCGGTCTTTAGGACGGGCACACAAGCCGTTGAGGAATAAGCCTCCTTTACTAAGTACCGTGGAGTAACTACAGTGCCTTAGCAAAAGTCCAATTTATTGTTTGTGCGTCTGGGTGTCTGTGTACGGTTTGGGGCATTAAAGTGAAAATGCCATTATGAGACGTTCGTGAATCTGCCTCCTGCTGCTTTGCTGTGCCACGTCTTACACAAGTGCAAATGTTGTTTGAACATCAAATTTTTGGGGTGAACTTTCTCACGCAATGTTTTTTACACCTACCAGTGGTATCACCATGCCGCACCGTCACGAGTACTTGATATCAAGTACCTGTTGGGGCTTTCAACTGCTTCTGAGCATTGTCAAGCACACTTTGAAGCCTCACGTGGTTTCCAGCTCAGATGTCCTTTCAACGCGTTCTCTTTGTGGCACACAAAAGTAACAAAAACCTGGCATCTGCCTTGAGGTAGCCCTGCTAAAACTTAGTTACTTATATAAAATTGGGGCCCAGTAGTAAACTGTGCTTTTCGGCACAACTGCAAAAATACTGGTTTCCATAGCAAAAGTTTGATGCCTTTACGGTTGAAGTTGCAAAAGAAAGTCATCATGTTGTGAAACAAGAACAGTAAATTGTGTGCCCTGCATGATTCGCGATTTTGACTTGGCAACCAGTAGTGCGCGCTGTTCACAAAGTGATGTGTGCTCCAACTTCTGTGCTAAAAGTGTAGGAACACAGTAAGTCAATACCCCATTCCACAAAAACATAAAAACAATGAAAATACCAAAAATAAAACAAAAAAATCACCATTTCGCACAAAGCACGTAAAAGCATTTAACACCCAATCACAACACTTACAACTGTTTTACGCATATCTCACCAATCGTAAAACAGCCACAGAAAACCCCTTCACCCACACATTATTTTCTATTCTGGCCAGCTAGGAAGTGCATTCCTTACGGCTGCACTTCCGCACCATTTAGCCAGACAATTTGGACGTCAATATCGATTTGACTGGCGGCACATATGCTTCTAAGCTCGAAACAAAAATGATGCTTCGTTGTGCAAGATGCCATCATCATTGCATCATCAATTCGCCTTCCGCAAATTGCCACCACACCCTTTAGTCGATTCTAATGCATCATAATATAACGGTAACCAACACGGGTTATGCTGACACGCGACGCCTGTGCAAAAAAGGAACGCACAAGAGATGAGAGCGGCTAGACGGACAAGGGGAGTGAACGCGTCATAACAAATTTTCCCACATGCAAACCTGCGGCGCTTGCGTAGACAGCACAAAAAAACAAACAAACAAAAAAAACAAGCGAGGGGTCGCGCAAGCTGAGGCGTCGACTACAGCACTGTGCACGTCCAACACAAGGCCACGTAGCTAAAGAAATCCACAGCGGCTGCTTCTAGTAAGCAGTAGCGTCGTTACTAAGGGGGACACAACGCACCAAGAGCCGCCATTGTATTTTTCATGCAAATATGGCGTCCCCGATTCGGAGCGGCGGCAGTCGGCAGACGACAACGGCGGCGACGGAACAACAAGAGAGGGCCAAAAAAAAAAAGAGCTCGAGAAAGAAAAAAAAAAAGAGAGAAACGCGAAGCAAACGCGACACAGCGGCGGACGGGGAGAAATACGCGGAAAGCGAGCTTTGAAAGATGAAAACGGTCGACAACTTGCGTTACATCGTTTATTACAGACGTAAATAAAACCTCGAACTAAAGACTAAAACCTCAATGAACAGCGGACCGAATTTTTCGGATGCGCCGTCTGCGCCGCACATCGCTTCGTCTGAGTCACCCGGATGTAGACATCTTAGAAGCGTCGTCAGCTGATCACATGCGGCCGCTGTTACTACCCGCCGCGAATGCCCGAGTCCAGTGATATATCCGAAGCGTGGAACGGATGCGATTACTATTTCTAGCCTTCGGACGTCTGCGCTACGCGCCGGATGCATTGCGTTCTTCTGAGCGCGTGAATAAACGAATAAGCAAATCAGTAGCCAATGTCGGATACAAACGAATGAATCAAAGTGCGTACACTACCGACATTCACAGCACGTGATCGAGATCCCGCATATCAGCGTGCACACCACAAGCCAACGAGGGTGAACTGTTGAATGGCGTCAGAGCTGAACGACGCTTCGATAAGAAACACGACGCCCAGTCGTCCCCCCTCAAGAACGGCGTCTGCAAGGCTTAGCAAATCGTCGCAATTTGAGGCGGCTGTTCGACATCGAGGCTCGCCGACGATAGGGATGGTCAATGAAATAGCGTCAGAAATGTAATCAAAATGTCATGGCCTACGATTTACCCGCCAATTTGCATAGCTACGAGGCGCAGAGACGTAAACACGATAGAAAATTTGTATGTTGCTGTGCGTTGCCGTGCGCAATGTGCTCATGAAGCAGGAACAAGTTGAGGCACTTAATGTTACCGTATTCTGCAAATCTTAGCCTCAGAATTTCAAATTTACGCTAAAGTTTCGCGCAGCATTGCGGGTAACGCTTTAAAAATTTGGAAAGAGAAAATTTCATTTGTAAACATTGCCCGTTCTTTGAAAGGACAACGCCATAACCACATGGCGCATTGGCTAGCGTGAAGTTGCCACGCAGCCCCCAAAGAAATGTGCCACCTACCTCAACGGGGGCTATCCAGAGTTGTTTCAATCCGCAGCAGAGGTGAGGTAATCCAATCAAAAGTAATCCACAAAGCACACACACACAAAATAAAATCCACAACGCGTTAAAATGGCGCGGAAAATCTTTCAATTTGAATTCCGTTGACCCATGGCCGTTGCGTTTCCTCCCGCCAAAAGCGGCTTAGCCGAGCACAAAAAGGTGCATTTGCGTATATTTAAAAAGCATTGAATACAGTTGCACGTAGGCGTACAATTACAACAAACCAAGAAATATTTTTTTCATAAAATGTACATCACAAAATCTGCAACAACAGAAAAATAAATACAAAAACACGAATACGCAACTACCACCGAGCGCGCTGCAGGCGGAGAACGAGCAACTTCCTCGCAAGATTGGATTTCAAGTTTGTGTGCATACAAACCTCAAATATTCGTAAAATACACGTGGTTTTCCAGTAACGTAGTTTATTACACCATAAAACCACACGGTCTGCGTGGTTTGGAACCAAGTATGAGGCCGAAGCGATGGGCCGGATAAAAACAGTTTTGCGCTGGGCTGCTGCTGATCATCCCTCCGATTTCTTCGGTTGTCTGAAATAAAAGGAAGGTTGAAACAATTAAAACAACATTAAAACAATGCAGAACGCGAGATTGCGAGGCGAAATATGGATACACGCGCCGAAATTCACAAAAATTATGACAATGTTTCGAACGGCATGTCCGTGGTACGGTGCTGCCACCTGTCGAGCTCGCGCGAAACCACGTGAAATGCATTGAGGCGCTCAAAAACAAACCTCACTGACGCACAGGTAGAGCCCAGGAAGTAAAACGCTCGCGGACACTAAGGGTGAAAGCAAGTACACATGCCAACACAGCTCATTACAACTTGCATACAAAGCCGAATTACAAGCTTTATGAAATCAGCTCACACAGTTATCAGAGAAGAGCAGGGTTCTGGGTGTGTTCTAAAGCAGTAATGCAGCATTTAAAGGCACAAACTACTCGCTACATAACAATAAAAAAACTGCCATCAAATTCGGGAGATCATGAGGCATTAATAAAACCACTAGTGAGACTTACAGCATACGTTAATGCATTGAATCTGCACTGAAATGTTTGTGAACCCCATTCTTCCATTTAAATGTGTGTGCTTGTTGCAAGTCAAGCCAAGTAAGAATGGAGCACTTCCAGCTATTGCGGTCTTCCAAAAGGCAACACAGTACTTGCGCGACTTATCTCCCTCTACATTACCGCCCGACATCCCTCTTTGACTGCATTCTTCTTCCATCCATACACCAGCTTTCCTCCTTTCCTAAACCCTCTCCGCTGCAGTGTTCAAGCCAAGAACCATGTGGAAATAAATGTTTTAACTAAACAAACGTACAATAAAAAAAGCCCCTGTAGTGTGTCTACGTTTGCAGATTACTCCCAATGGCACACAATTCCTTTGGTAACAACACAATGGCCGATTCACATAAACAACATGTCCACACGTAGACTGGTGTTTTCGGCAAAGTTGGCAGTTTTTGTCTCAAAGAGATGTCCACATGAACCAAACAAACGACACTGCAGACAAACAGAAGACACTTTTGATGAGTCGACTAGGTGGGTACACGTACAATACGTTTTAGAGTAGATGTAAGACAGAGGCTGACCAAAAGGGTACCTTGTGGCAATCACCAAAGCCAGACTCAACAATGATGCAATCCATGAAGGCATATGCACTGCTAGGTGAGAAATTATGTAGCCACGCTACAGCCATCTAGCCCGAAACCGTTTCTACAAGTGCTCCACAGTACCGTGTTGCTATAGTCGTCACAGTTGGCGCCAGACACAGAACAGGGCAATACCTTGCCCTCGTCAATGTGACAAACTGACATTCAATGCTTCCAGCACAAAGCAATCAAGCAGCTAGGCACAAAAACAAATTTACAGCGCCTACAGGCAAGCATTCAAAGGTGTCACCAGAGTCCTTCAATGCTTTTCTGATCCCGAAACTTTTGCGTAACGCTATGGGAGAGCTTCATATGAGGACAAAAGCTCCCGCGTGGCCGCGCTGCGAATCTGGTGCAGGCGGCTTGGAAGGGTGCGGCCGCATTGGCAAAGCGCTGGGTCGCAATCTTGCTTGTGGTGTTTGTTGTGTAAAACACCTTTGGGCATTATCGGGAAGCGCAAACCATGTAAGGTACATTGCCTCAGATGTGCTGCATGCCATGTTACCGCTCTGGCTATTGAAGCACAACGCTTCGCTGTCCTGCTTCCCCAGAGACCACAAACATCGCGACAGGCAGAAGCGAGCACTTCCCTTGACAGGAGACGGATGCTTTCTATTTTCAGGAGAAGCGTACGCGCGTGTGCGAGAAATATTTCGACTACAAGGATGTTATTTGAGCATATGGATTCATGATAAGCGGCCAATCCGTGTCTCATCTCCAGCACGATAAGCCCAAGCTCCGCGTCGATGCCATCCCACGGATAATCGAATACTTGTTGGTGTATCTGACGAAGCGGAAGACACGGTCACGGTCAGACAAGGTAAGATATTTACATGATGTCTCTCATTTCCCTACACCCATCCACAGATGTAAACAAACACTTGTACAGCACAGCCGTAGTGAGCTTGTGTAGTTTCTTCTACACGTGCTTGGCAGCGGCCCACTGCGGCCAGCCAGTGCTCAAAGCTTCCTGTCATCTGTGTTGCACAACTAAACTGAAAAGCCGGCATGCGTAGCTGTACCTGCATGTTTTCTTTCTAACTTGCCCTTTGGATAGGTGGGTGGGTGGTAGGCGCTTGCATAAGTTCTATCTGTTAAACACTCTACATATGTGCTCAGTCTAACAGCCCCCTCCCCCCCCCCTCCCCCCCCTCCCCCATGTGCCCATTATGCTGCTTCAATTTCTTTAGCGTTTACCGACTTGCTATGAGGTCGGGTTTGTATACCACCCATTTGCGCAGAAGCACCAGGTCACCCAAAGCTCTATACTGCCTTAATTGCAGTGCTAGTTAACTCGTATCATCTGGGCTGCATATCAAAAGCTAGGCAGCAACCGAAAACGCGAAATGTCCGCCCTCCCAAAGCAAAAGCTTAGCTGTGCCTGTTGCAACTAACAAACACCGCAACATGCCTTCGTAACACGCGTGGTCTTGCCTCTCTACCTCACAGCTAAGCTACATGACAATAACTGACACAATGTGCAGAAATTTGTGGAAAAATGGACACAAAATACGTGGAAATGAAGAGCAGAAGAATGTAGGCATGTTGCAGACAGAGAAACAGCCGGCCAGCAAGCGTGGTGGGAGGCCGGTACGGGGGCGTTGACAACAATAACCGACACAAAATATGCAGAAAGGTGTGGAAATGTGGACCGAAATACAGTAAAACCTCGTTACGAGAGACACTGTTACAAGAGACACTTGGTTATAAGAGACATTTGAAGGAAGACGGTTTGGTCGGTTTTCCCATGTTTGCCATGTTAGCAACATTGCGTACAAGAGGCCTTCGTTACAAGAGACACGTTTCCAGAGTCTCTTGAGTGTCTCTTGTGACGAGGTTTTACTGTATGTGGGAATGAAGAGCAGAATGTAGGCATGTTGCCGACTGAGAAACAGCCGGCCAGCAAGCGTAGTGGGAGGCCGGTGCAGGGGCGTTGACAGGGGCATTGGCAGGGGCGATCCTAGCGGCAGCTTTCGCCCCTGAATGAAACTTTGGCCAGAGTATCGTGACCACAAGAGCATTGAAAGACTCTGGTGTCACTGTAACGACCAGCCCTACAATATGCTGGCTCTTTACGGATTGCGAAGCTCGAGTTCCACTGCACTCCTTTTTTGTGTTTTGTTTCTTTGCCTGCGGTGATACAAAAGCTAGCTATACGAAACAGGCACACAGTCACTTCAGCTCCATCAAACAAGAAGCGTGAAAGAACTAAGCACACACAGACACCAGTGGTGCCACTGCTGAACGGTGATTTGGAGCAATTTTTGTATCAGAAAATTATTAATTTTGGAGCAATTTGGAGCACCTAAATGCCAGTTTTGGAGCACCTTGGAGCAACTAAACATCAACTGCTAGATGTGTCCAAAGCATCTCTCAACACTAAAAATTGACCAGTATCGTCCAGTAATTGATGTGGAGGTCGTCATGGAATGCGCTTCAAGGTGCTTTTCCCACATGCGATCGCAAATGGATGGCACAGCTCAAGAATAATGGTCTTCTTGTCCCTACTAGGGGAAGTCTTTTTTCAAGGAGTCACTGAAAACGCTTCATAGTTGGCAGGCTCGAACATGCATTAAAAATAGCTTTCACAGTCAGCTCTCCCAATAGCCCAAGAATAGCGAAATAGCCAATAAAGAAAAGTTCTACAACCACAAGAAAAAGTAGCCATATTTGGCTCTTTATAGCCCAACCTGTCATTCCTGGGGCAATGGGATTTTTTTCCCACTTATTTCGAAACAGTCGCTAGAAGTCGCCAGAAGTCTGATGCAATTAAATCCCCTAAGTTTCCACGCAATAGCAAAAATGCAACAAAACAATTTGCAAGGTATTTATTTTCTTTCTGGTGTGGATAAAAGACAACATGCAACACGATAATGAATATTGAAAGGCTTCGACAAACCTGCCTAGCAAAAAAACAACGCGCCTCTCGCGCCTCTTTTCTAGTTTATTAATTGTTGAGGCAAGCCCTCGTGTTTGACTTTTTCATTTTATTAGATTCAGGCGCTTGCTATCAGTTCTCGTGCGCATTTCCAGGCTAGCTGGAAATGTGCACGAGAAATGCGCATGGAGCACTTTTGCATGCGATTCGTGCGCGTCGGCGTTGCGCGTGCGATTTTTTTACGCCCTTACGCGGCAGTTTCTACCACGCTCAGAAAATGACGCGCATCGCGCGCGGCAGTGGGAGGAGCCTGGCGACTTGCGCCAATGGGGAGGCGCGTGCCTCATGGCGGCGGTTTTGAAGCGCTCGAGACAGCCCGGTCACGGCCGGCTAGCTCCGTCGACGGTTTTTAGGCTTACCACCCCGGCAGGTATTGCATGGACGTTTTCACTAGCGACGCGGATGATGTTTTATAGTACCGATTTCGCCCACATTATAAGCTCCTTTACCACACAAGCAACTTCGTGCGCGCCTTGGGTGGTGTTTTAGAGAGCGCTTAAAAGTGGTCGCTCGAGCTCCCCACACCATTTCGCGGCCGAAGCCGCCGCCATGTTGCCGCGCCGCGCGCAGCGTGCGGGTGCTTACGCGGCGCGTTTTCGCAAGCAGAAAACGCTCCATGAGGTTCGTGCTTTAGAGAGACTGGCTGTTTTTCACGGCCCGCTTCACTTGCGGCGGTCCCCTCCGCGAGCCCAACAAGCAAAGCGAGAGCTTGCAGACGACCGCGTCATGCATGCCGCGAAACGGCGCTCCCGCTGGCTCTCGAAGCGGAGAGGGCCGGCAATAAACGCCACCTAAAACTACCTATTGTTTATAGCAGGAATTATTGGAAAGTACAACAAGGAAAGTTTTTACCCGCGGTACGCCAGCGCTGCAATGACTTGCTAGACGAAAACACTGTATCAGCGGTACAGTGACAGCGCCAACCAAACTCACCGCGGAAAACACGATTACGGGTGCGAGGGAAGTCATCAACCCGATTTAGTTATACATGTCTAGAGACCACTGCGAAGTAGTGCTTGTAACAGGCTGCACGAGATTGGCGCGACACAAATTTTGGCGCACTTGCTTGCAAAATCGTGGTTTTTTATCAGGATGGCGCAGGATACCTCATTTGGCGCAGGAGTGGCAGCACTGAGACACACAAAAAGAAAGAGAAGGCTGTACCAGCAATAATCTGAGTGCGTGAGGAAATTGAGAAGAGTACTTTTTTCTACAGCCCTAACTGACACATTACCCCAGCAAAAGTTTACCAAAGTCGATCACACAGCAAAATAGTATCACCGTCGATCAAATAATAAAATTGTGACACATTTAAGAGTCTGCTGACCTTGCACGCAGCCATACCTTGCTGAGAGAGAGAGAAAGAGAGAAGAAAAGCTCACCTGTAAATGCCGACCACGACAGCATGGTCCCTCTCGTAGGGCTCCAGCGTGATCTGCTCCTGTGGCTTGAGGCGCTCCTGCTTCAGTTTCTCCACCTCTCCAGCGAAAACAGCCTCTGGCTCAGCCGTGGAGTCAATGCAGTTGGCCTGCACGGGGCACCCACTCGCTGCACAAACGCTCCCCCCTCTATCTGCACATTTGGCTAGGACAAACTTTAAAGTACTCCGTGGCTGTTCATTGTTGCGAAAAGGAGGGACAAGTTATTTGCATGTGAGGTGATAGTCCTCAGTCTCGGGCCACAGTGGGCCACGAAGAAAGCCTGACAGTTTCAAGCCACAGGTATGAGAAGAAGAAGAAGAAGAAAAAAAAAAACTCGCTTCCAATGCCAAAACAGATGTGAAAGGTATTGCTGAAGCCTCCATGCGCAGCCTAACTTACTGAAGGTTCGAATGAGATTTGAGAACCACCAAACTCCCCCCGCGACTTTCCAGTGTGCCATCACAGTGGATGTTGCAAATGCAGCCACTCTTTTGCGGTTACTGGCACTTGACCCTAAACTTTACCCATCCCGATTTTTCACCCACTAGTTTGGGTAGGCATCCTCAGAACTTCAAGAAAGTTAAGGGGGCACTGGTCTTTAACCAAAAATGTTTATTTTTACAGTTATGATGATAAAAATCGGAGCACATGTGTAGTTTTTCGTTCTGATTGTAGATATAAAATTTGTTTTTGTGGAAGACGACTACACTCAAATTTATTCGGATTTTTATATTTGATATATTGTCAGCTTTTGTGGAAGAACTTCTAGAGTGATGCAGGTGAACAAGGTACCAGTGAACTGTGCACAAATCAAGGAGTGCAATAAGACTACCAGTATCATTCTATCTGGATAGGTGGGAACCAGAAAAACCGGTTTTGCCTCCTAAGCCCAAACTTCAAACGGCCGTAACTTCTGTTACAGACCAGATAGAATGATTTTTATCATCATAACTGTAAAAATAAAGTTTTTGATCAAAGACCTATGTGTCCCCTTAACCAGCTTGGCACTGTTTAGAATTCCTTTTAGTGCCCTTTTTAAGAAAGGGACAGAAAAGCCTATTTTAATAAACCCTATTTCAAGCAAGCACCATGCAGAAGTAACATGTCAGTAGGCAACACTATCATGAAGTCAACATGCATCACACATGAAAGGAGACAACCTCAAGAGTGCATTGCACTAAACAACGCAGAAACAATACGGAGGCTCAAGCTCACACACAGAAACAAAGCGAGTGCCACAAGTTGGGAGGTGCGTATACAGTCGAACCTGGATATATCAGACAGTCCAAACACCCCCTCGGAAATCCCATGCGAAAGTATAGCACTTTTGCACACGTGTCGAACTGTTCACTGGCGCATTGCATATATCAAACACCACGCTGCAAGTGCCCGTTCAAGCGCCCTTTCCCCAACATGGTTGAGGCGATGATGATGATTTCTCACTCGTCGCGTCGTTCGGGTGGCCTTTGACACCTGCTTGACCTGCTCGCTGCGCTAGCATGGGGACAGCCATGTAGCAACGAGAACACAGGCATGATTGGACGCGAAAGGCAAAGGGGGAGGGGAAACCAACCAGAAGTGTTGTGATCCAGTGGCGGCTCTGTTGCCAGTTGCCGCGCAGAGACCAGTGTGGAGTGGTGAGTGTTTGTTTTGTTTGCGGCACCGTGTTTTTAGCGCCACGATCGCGAGCGCGAAAAAACTGAAAAATTTGGATTTAGCGACTAAAAAGGACATCATTCAACAGGTGGAGGCCAGTGAAAAGAAGTTGTCGTGTGCAGAGGCATTCGAAATTCCTCGAGCAGGATACGGAGCAGCAAAGCTAAGCTGACGTAAGGTGAAGGCAGTGTAGCTTGGTCATTCTGGAGTATGTCGTGTGTGTGTTTTGGCAGCTGTTCCCACAAAACAGCTTTGTTGTTGCAGTGTTTTGTGTATTTGGACACAGAAGACAATATTGAGTGCCTCAAGAGCGAATATAGAGAGCTGTCAACGGCCCCACGAGCCATCCCAGAATGCGCAACAGCACACGAGTTCGAAAATGCCGACGACAACTGGAAGGCTTTGGCGATTGCACCGATGCGAGGATTGCCACCGCTGAAGGAGGGGACCCTACTAGCGACCCTGACAATGTTCCCATATGCCTACTGCAGCTGAGCGGGCGTCACCATTCAGCGGAATTCACCGCTGTGGCAGCGCAGTAGACGGCTAGTGCGTGGCGGGACAGCCCAGGATCGGACCTTGGGAACGAGACTACAGTGTAATCTACTTATAGCGATACCAGATAAAACGATATGTCGCTTATCAGATAAAATTCCTTAGATTTCTCAATTTTTCCATTGCCCTATGTAAAAATGAACTAACTATAACGATACAATTATCGGCAACATAATGGATACAATAAAATTCTGGCTGCCCGGAAAGTTTGTCTGAAAGTTTGATAAAAAAAAAAAGAAACACCTTGAAGAGAATGACGTGAAAACTTGTCGCAAATTTGGCAAAAAGACCCTGGCATAGAGAAATCCGTGAGGGAGCATTACATGCGGCCTTAGGAATCAAGCACTATTGTCATCGCAAATATGGTGCCAACTAAGCGCAAAGGCGCAAGGCGATATCTCTCGTGGTGAAGCAGCAAATTCACCGGGATTTACTGCAGGGTTTCAAGGTTAAAAGCCTCGCGAAACATTTACTGGTTTTCGCAGCTGACGGCTTCAAAAATCATCAAAGCTGAAGATTCCTGCAAGAAGGCCAGCAGCAGAAGCCACGGCAACCAGCAAAATAGGGTTAGAGATCCCCTCTACGACGACACCGCAAAGTCTCTTAACCAGTGGTTCTCGCCCACTCAAGGATGGATGGAACCCCGACTCCTCACAAGATGCCTTGCAGTCCACCCATTCACTGATTGGTTTTGTGCACACCAAAGGACTGCCGCATGTGTGGAGGCAATAATTGAAAGCGATGCCCACAGCAATTGGAGTTTGAGCTGCCACTCAAGCAAGCGCAAGTTTCCCTTTTTAAAGCACAGCTAAATAAGTTTTCGCTTACTCATGTTCCCTGGAATAAAATGTTTACCTGACTTGCGCTGTTCAACCCGATTTACCTGACCCGGTAAGTAACTAAGAACATGCATGGGGAAGTATGCCTGTTTTTCTTTTCTTGCCGATCCAGATACAACAATAATTGGTTATAACGATCAGATTTTCCACTTTTGTCAATATCGTTACAAGTGAATTGCACTGTACCAATAGAGGTGTGGCTTTTTAGGGACTCGGCATTGTTCTGGGGAACAGCATCAATGTGCTAGGACCCTTGGTACCACAGCTTGAAGAAACCTTGCGGCAGTCGTCACGCAGCGTTTCGTATTTCCTATGCTACGAGGAACAAATACAGCAAGCTCAGCGATGTGCAGAGTTATCACATGAGCTTGCGATGGGCATATCTTATACTTCGAATTACCGATATATAAAACTGCAATCTCCTTGGAGTTTGATATATCCAGGTCCGACTGCGGCACTTTTCTCCAGTAAAGAGGAGCGAACCCACCTTTATGGATATGACAAAATGCCCCCCATTCTTGAGGAAGTTGTGAGCATTGATGGCGACTATTCTCGCCTGGTCTGGCTGAGCAACATCTGCAAAGATTGTGTCCACCATACCTAGAAGAGACACGAGAGATCAGAAGAGAAACGAACCAGAATTAATTCATCTTTCATACAAACTGGCAGGAACACTCAGAATGCGGCGGTAAGTGCATTCATGCACACACACTCCCATTGAAGAACACAACTGTGCTCCTACTCCTCAAGAGGAAGGATTCACTTCATCCTTTACTCGTTAAAGTCATCTCCCGGTTAGTGGGCCGTGACAACGATGCATGGCAACATGGGCAACAACAAACGTTAGCATATTCTATGATAACACATCACTAACCAGCAACAAACGTGCTGCAAAGGTAACACGCAGTGCCACTACTGATAGGCAAGACGTCCGCTTTATGGCACGTGCAATGGTTGCCAAGTACACGATGTTGAATGTTTCCTGTGGCAGCTTGAAAAACAAGAGTGCCAAAAACGCGAGACAGAAATGAAGAACGAAGAAACAAATGCGCATCTCTGCCATTGTTCTTTGTCTCGCATTTTTACTGCTCCTTGTTCTTCAAACGATACGGACCAGCTAGCCCAACAACATATTTTACCGAAGTCTCTTGAAGTAGCTTCGATGGGACACAGTGGCAATCGCCTAAAAGGCCCAGGTCTCTACAACAGCCTTTTTGGTGGTACAGTATTTGTACAAGGAAGGCACACTTGTTAATGATGGCAAAGAAGTTTCTTTGGCCTGTGCTTTATTTTTCAGCTTTACGGGGCTGCCATGTTATACCAGCGATAAAAGCAGGTGTTTAAACAAACAGCGGCAAATGTTGAAATGGCAAGTAGATTGTTAATTAGCATTTACACACAACAGTGCCATTACAATGTGGGAAATCGTGCAAACAGGAGTATCACAATGATTGTTACAGAATTCTGCCTTCTTATCAGCAAGCAGCACAGCCCCGAAACCAAATTGCAGTCACCCCCTTTCGTAAATTACAAAGTTCAGCGTCCTACACATAAGCCGAAATGCTCCTGAAGAATCATTTTTCCAGCACAGCAGCTGCTACATGTGCCCTCCATAACGATTTTTGCCATCCTGAAGTGCACTTGGCCGGCCACAGGTTCTGGGAGGCCGCCGCCGAGATTGTTGCCACAAGAGGGCCCACCCCCAAACAGCTTGCGGGTGTGACACTGTGGCTGTATGCGTGCTGTGTATGCGCGAAACGAGTTGCCCCATGCACAACAACGCATAAACCCAAGCTTGCACGACAATACCGTGGCCGTTGGTGCTGCTTTTGCAGAGACCCTTTTTATAGGAGCGGGCCCCCTGCAATATACCGATTGCTAGCAAATTTCTGGCAGAAGATGAGTGCACTGCCTGCATTGACCGTTTGAAAAGCTAGCAACACAACAGAGACGGGACAGATGGCCGTACCGACAAGCATGCGGTATTTGTGTGGGTGGCGGGCGTCTTCGATGATGGGAATGACATTGGTCCTCTTCTGGGCAACTCCGATGAGGTCACGGCCCGACCTGTGAGAGAACTCCACGGCATACACCAGGCCCTCCTGCAGCGATGACAGGAAAAGGAGAGCGATTGTAAGTGGCTGAACCGAAAAGAATAAACAAGCGTCAAAACATCGGCCAGCATGCGAGAATTCATAATACTCACCACCACATGGTTGCACAGCACCACAGAAAGCAAAGCAACAACGGCAACAAAAAATTTAGAGCCTTTCCACCGCAGGGAAGACCAGCGAAGCTGTTATGGCAGATAACTATATCGAGTTGTGTATGGTGACTTACTGTACTGATCGAATAAAAACATACAATGTCCTTAGAATTCTGTCTGAATTAATTGTTACATCATCTGTTTGGAGATGGTTTTGATGAAACAAGATACAGCTGTTTTTTGTGACCATACTCCCTCCGTAAGCGGCCATGCATTGACAGCAGACGGGAATTGTGCAACGTTTAGAAATTCATTTCGATCTGATGAATATTGACAAGTAAACGAAACTCGGTGTAACAGTAGAGTCACCCGAGCGGCCAACATGATTTTTTGAGACTGAGAGCTACAGAACATTTTATCTTAGCTCTGGAGTCAGCACATGCTTCGTTGACGCGCCCCAATAGACGCAAGCAATTTTGGTCAGAACCCAATGCAAAACAGCTTCGCTGCAAAAAATGTTTGCAAATCTCTAGAGCATGGTTTCTCAAAGTGGGTTCCGCGGAACCTTGGGGTTCCGCAGGCCCCTCCTCGGGGTTCCGCGAGCCACTGATAAATTTTCCCTGGTTCCGCAGTCGCAAAGTCTTGTATGGTGAACTTGAGGTGCGATAGATCTAAGGAACCTCCATTACTCACGCCCGAGTGTCAGTAAGCACATCTCGGCGCATAACAGAAACTCGCGAGCTGCGCAATAAATCTCGCCAGCAGCTTGTAGCCAGCCAGACTCCGAAAACGGGCCACGTTGTTAAACTATTGCACTTGAATCTCGGCCTTATATTACCCCCATGCGCATTTCTCCTGTTTGGAGATAGGTGCCGCTAGCGTACGCATTCGCGTATAGCGTCACTAAATAACCGTATTTAGTGGCTCTATTCGCGTAAAGTCGACGGGGAAAAAAAACGATACCCTTGCTTGCTTTTGAATTTATTTACGTTAATGTAGCATGAATGGAATGAAAAATGGCAGGAGGGGGGGGTTCCTTGGCACTTAGCGGAACTTAGCAGGGTTCCCTGGGACCAACATGCTTGAGAACCCCTGCTCTAGAGGATCCAACTGTGGCCCGGCACGTTGCCCCCAGAGCCAACAAAGTGCAAGGGAGAGAGACTCACGGGCCCCACAATGTCGGCCACGTGGGAGACGGTGGTGCCCGATGCAGCGCCCAGGTAGAGCACCTTGGAGCCCGGAGGCATGTGGATCTTGTCGACGCCCCCGAGGATGGCGGCAGCCAGCTTGGACCGGAACGGGTTCCACACCCGGTACTCCAGCTTCACCTCATTCTCCTGGGGAGGGGAGAGATCAATACCAATCAAGGCGTCTGCCAAGCAGAAGAGCACACATTCGCAACTAAGGTTTGCACGACCATGGCGATCATTGCCACTAAAGCGGAACCCCCAGTTTTATCACGACCCACTGTGTAGGCCGCATCACCGCGGTCCCGGCAAACTCCCCAAAGAAACAATAAACGAAAAACCCAAATTATACAATGCTCGGGTGTATGCGGTCTCCTTCATACGACAGATGCTGGTGGGGATAAACTGGCGTTTTTTTTTTCGCCTTTTACACCGCCTCATCCAGACCTTTATTCCATAACCCCCGTTTGACGCCGCTGCTTGATGCGCAAAGGTAAATTGTCCATGGCAGACCCGACCACTTGTTGAACAGATTTGAGCAAGCAGGCGCGTGTACTGGCGGGCGAGAGCATAAACTTCAGCGGCCCCACGCGGCAGCAGAGCGCCAACGCACCAACTGCGAGAAGTCAAAGTCCAGGCGTCCAGTGGACCGGCAATTTGAAGCTCCTGTCGATCTGACGAACGTGAAACGTGCCCGCTCGATCCAAGTTTCTTCCTGTTCGTTGTTTCAACCTCCGCATCACGCCACCATCATTCCTTTGCGGCCTTGACCGCTCTTACCACCTGATCTCTGCTTATCAGTCTTATTCAAAGCCGGACTGCCGCTTCATTCCTTTCCTTCCCGCCGGGTGCGTGCGTGTACACTAAATAGGCACTTTTTTTTAAAACATGGTATTTCAGTTAGGGGTTCGCAAACTACACGAGAATGCACTAAATATAGTAATTAATATAAGCTCCTTGCCCACCTGTCCCGTGAGACCGTCTACTAGGGTGGCATTTACCCGTACCACTACCATACGACCGCCCGGTCATACGACACTTTCGCGCAGACCCTTGAAAATCGTATTATCTGGGTTTCACTGTACTTGCAAGTGCAAGCAGGAAGGAGGTTCGCCGTTCAAGGAGGTTCAAAACAGGGGCTATACTCGGTTACAACTCAAGAACGGCACCACCTCATGTAGTGTATCACTCCGCCAAAGCGCCGGACCCGTGACGTCAGTGCACGCGCGTTTTGAAAGGGGTTTGCTATGAATGCGTGATATCGTCTGCCTTGTCTCACGCAGTTTGTTTGTCGTCACTAGAGTCGTTTATAAGCATATTAAGTCCAAAAAATTACGGGAACGGCTCACGCCATGTTCAAAATATTCCCAGTAACGCCCTACTTGCGCCGCGCGGAGAAACATCCGGCTACGGTGATAAGGCACCGCGGCAACTTCCAGTGCCGTTCTTAAGTTGTCACCGAGTATAGCAGACAACGCCTGCAGCTCAGCCAATAAAGTGGCACCTATGCCAATAATAAACACTGCGAGGCACTCCAAATTCGAAACAATGAACGTGCACGACCAAACCTCAAGATTTCATAGTCAACAAGTGCATTCACCATACTTGGTAAATGCATGTCTCCACAAACCGAAACCCTGAAAGGTGTGCCGCCAAGGTCCGCACTCTCCCAGTGATATTTCATTCCGTCCAGAGTGCGGTACACCTGCCATATGTAAGCAGTGCTTACCTCCACAGAAACTCTCTTCTCGCCGTAGACGGACTCTCCAACAACCAGGTTCTTGGTGACCAGGGCATCTTCTTTTCCTCTCGCAATGAAGACACCTGAACGAAGAGCACAGGCAACCCGAGTGCTTTCCCAAGAGCGAAGCCCCCCCAAAGAACGGCCCCCCAATGCCACACTGGGCGCCTTTTTTTACAAAGCTGCGCCTAATTTGGGCCAAACGAAACAGAGAGGAAAAGAACCACTTGACACTCAACCTGTGCTTCACAAGTCTTTCAAAAGAACCTCCAAAGACCATGTAAACTGGCAGCCAAACGCAACACGATGTTAACATTTTTCTCAAATTTACAGGAAGAACCGGAAGAACAAAAGCAAACTCGTCAAATTGCGGCTACATTCCCGAGAGAACGAGAACTTGCCTAAGGCTATGCACTGTCCGTTGGCAATCCAAATGCACTCGCTCACCTTCATGCCTGTGTGGTTCGATGAAGACTTTCTTGCCCCCTCGGAAGCCCCCTGCAATGGGGGAGACACACAAGATAGAATAATGTAGTCGAGACAGCACAGGCATCCCAACGTGCCAACAAAATTTTGGTGCTATTTTCTGGGTAGCAAGTTTTGCCCCACTCATTACCTTCGTCAAGTTTATGATCCCTCGTAGGGTTCCAGATACGACACCAAACATGTCACACAAACACACAATTACTGCTACAATATTGCCGCAGAAGGAATGCAGTGCTATTATTGGAAATGGCAGGGAAAAGCTTAGAAAATAAATTGCGCTTTAATCACGAGATGGAGGGGTCACTTAGCATAAAATTCAAGGAAGCAAAAACAACCTTATTTGAGCAACCATCTCTCTATTTGTAAGCAGCTGCACCGTAACCCAGAGCTGCCAGTTTACTGCTCACAATGCACTTTTTTTTCCTTCCAACATCAGTCAACCTAGTGGCCGCAGTCCCACACTAAAAAATCCCACCAGTTATGCTTCTCAATGATTTCACTGTCAAGAAACTCGTGCATGATGCACCCTCAGGGCTAAAATGCCCCCTCCACCCACCGGTCACATCTTTCACAAGACAGCCCAACATTTCAGGGACTAATCTGCAAAGGAAAGCGCGCCATCTTTGGTTCTCTTATTCCCATAGCTTGCAGCCATATGCTCCCAGCACGGTTAAGGCGGTACGTGGCAAGTAAAATGACTTTTTTATTTATGGACCAAATCAAATGAAATTAGGAGCATTTATGTAGCTAACCATTCTAGCAAAAATACTGAAATCAGATTAAAGATACCTTCTATACTTTTTAAGTAAGGAGACTAATTACCTGAAGCTTGCAATCAGCATAGTTAACTAACATAGTTAGTTAGGCAAGAAGCCAACTAGATTTTTACGTCAGTGTGATCAGAAATGTCTATTCTGTGCAAGGAAGCTATTAGATTATTGATTATATCCTTTAGGTATAAAGAAAGAACAAAAGAAGTTTCACCTTCCTTTTGAAACCAGAAATAGTCTCATGTCAAAAAGAAAGTGAATCTTCTGTCTTTCTTTTTGGATGCCTAAAGGAAATAAAGCAATAATCAAATAGCTTCCTTGCACAGAATGGACCTTCCTGGTGATGCTGACATAACAATCTTGTTGAGTTCTTGCCTAATTAGTTAATTATTCTTGCAACAGCTCTGTGAAGGTAATTAGTCTGGTAACTCAAAAAGTAAATTTTAAACTGATTTAAGTTTTGTTATTAGGTTAGTTAACTACATAAATCTAGCTAAATTTGGTCCATAATTAACAAAAATAGTTTTGCCACGTCCCCTTTTAACTTTGAACGTTCAGTTTTTTTTTTACAATATTAGATATAAAAACATTTTATTTGCATGCAAGCAAGGTTGTACTACTAGTACTAATTTGCAGAAAAGAAGCCATAGTCAGTCAGCTTTGTTTGCTGCACGCAAAGCAGGCGCACATCTTTTTAAGGGGGCAGACTGGTCTTAGAGCTATTTTTTTATTTACCACCCAATTTTAATGAAACTGCACTGCGTTATAGAGTTTTTTGAACTGATTTCAAATCTGCCATTAGATTTTTTGTAAGATCATATATTTTGAGTTAATGATTAATTGCCATTATTTTGGGTCACAGTTACAAAATAACCACTCCATACAGAATGGCAATTCCCACGTGGCTAGGCAGACAAATGACTAAAGAATACAACATAGGAAGAACTTTTTTGATTCAGCTATTTTTGGTTGTTTTACAACTCAGTGAATTTCGCTTCTCCCACGCTCTGCCAGAAATGGCTCGCAGGTGGTGCCAATTGAACACAATAATTTTCCAAAGCCTCCATTTGAAAAATTTGTTTCCAACATTGTATTGTCCACACATTTCGGTATCAGAAGCAAAAAGAATTAAAGTTGTACCTGCTCTGGGTGCCAAGATATCTGAGGATGAAATGCTAGCTTTGCATTGCAAGAAAAGTGGCGTTTCACCATCGAATTCTGCGCTAACTGAGCTGTAGAGTGCACTTTGAAATGCTATTATAATGCAATAACAACAAAATATGGTGCCTTTTGATGAGGAAATTTACAGACTGATAGAAAAATGGCCGTGGAGGCCAAAAATGCCATTTTTGAGAAAACACTTTTTTTGACCGTTTTTCGGCCCCAAAGACCCAACTGCCCCCTTAACTCTTTCGGGACCGCTCCTATAGGCCATCGGTCACATATGATCGATGGTTTCGCGAGCCTGCAGAATAAAAATTTTCGCTCGATGGAACACCTAGCGACATCTAGGAGATAGTTTGAAAACTAGAGTTTTCTCTTTTGTGAAGTTTCTTTTTTTATCGCCAGGCGGCAACGCATCAGATATTTTATTCTGACGGGCGGTGGTTCCAAATGTAAACATACTCACGCGCGAGCGCGATAAGAGATCCGCGTCGGCTCGTCTCGCATATCTTCACCTTCTACTGTGGATTTTGACGATGAGAGTGGCAGTGAAGAGTCGAAATGCGACTTTAGAGATCGCATTTCAGCTCAAGTGAGGATTCGGGTGTCGATCAGCCTGGAACATGAATCGCGCTCAAAGGTGGGTGTTGGTTTCGGTTTCAATTGGCTCTGGAGTAGGTATGTGCGCTCAAAATATGTTCTGGCTAGTTTATATCTGTTCGCTAGGGTGTTAACTACCTATTGTGGTGATCTCCTGCCACCAGCGCAGAAACGGATCAAGTTTTCGCCGAGCCGAGAGCCCGGCGTGTACCTGGGCGACGACGTAGCCATGGCCCTAGTGCCAAAGAAATCACACACAAAACAAAAAACCAGTTACACCTAGCCGCATCAAACTTTCGTGATGAATAAACAAAGCATTGTGTTAGATTTTGTATATCCTGAAATAATTTTATTCTTTTTAATTATTCTTAGATTTACGCTTTTTTCTATCTTTTTCAGTAGTTTTTTTGCGAAGTTCTCACTTTCTGATTTTTTCATGGTGCTATCGTCAGTGTTGAAGTAAAACACGGTATTGTATGTCAAAGAACATATAATTAGCTGCATTTTGGTATATGCTAAAGCAGGATGGTATCTTTGCCTCATGTAATAAAAAATTTTTACCGAGACCTCCCTTTTTCATCACTTTTTCCGGCGGTCCCGAAAGAGTTAAGAGCATCTGTAAGTTGTGGGGGCCAAGCTCCAATTGGGGCGAGGAGGCGCTAGCGATGTCCTCCTCCTTGGTGGGGCGAGGGCGATCCTCGCAGGAGACTCCCCGGGGAGGCCGCCCTTCGGATGCGCAGCGATCACACGGTACGTAAATGCCTTTCGGCCACTTTTGGCCGCCTCTTACATTGGCCATTGTTTCCCACTTCCGTGGGTCAGGGCACCCACCGTGTCGATTCGCGCATGCCTTGACTTGCGTCAGTGCGTTTATCTAGGATGTCCGGCGAGTCTTCGCGGGCATATTCCACGCCTTTGGTGGGTTGCCCACATCCGCGCTGTGACGGCTTGCGCCGTCTAAGGTCAGCGGGCGAGCGCTGATGCCGCCCGGTCGAGTCCAGTGGCTTGAAATGTGTAGCGGCCGCAGAGAGCCCCCTTCCCCTATGTCAGCGAGCGTTGCGGCCGGCCAACCGGCGGACGCTAACTGCTGCCCGAATATGGGCTGGGCACACGCTGACGGGTGTATGCCCCAGGGGCTAGGTGCGTAGTACAGTGAAGTGTTTTTATCATGGTTGTCCGCGTAATAAACCCCTGTACTATGGAAGGTATCGCTACCCGGTGAAGTGACTGACAACGTACACGCGCGACGAGAGTCGTGGCTCGCTCTCGAACCCGTTGTGGGCAGAGTCTCTTGGCAGGGCAGTTTGGTGCTGCGCGAGAGCAGCGAGAATAACGACGGCGCATTATTCTATTCTATTCCATGGCAAGGATAGCATATGCCCACAAAGTGCGTCACCTAGCTGAGCGAAGGGTCCTGGCCTTCTGCAAAGACACTACCCTAGTAAGCCACGCAATGACATCATCAGAGTCGTCACTGTCATTGCAGTCCGCAGCCAAAACCGCGCAACGATCACTTCTTCAGTAAAGCTCTCGGACGTTTTCGAAACATCGGCCCCGACTTCCCGTTCGTGGAAAAATGGAGGCAGTCGAAGAGGCACCCAGCCAAATTCAAAGCAGCGTGTACGTGTCACAACAAGCGAATGTGCAAACGAACGAGCGAGCGGAGCAAGGAAGAAGCCAAAGCGGCGCTGCAGGGAAGGGGGTTCAGAAGGAAAACTGCTCCCTCCTACTCTCACTTCCTCGTAAGCGGAGCAGTCGACTCGTTTTCTGAGGGGTGGAAGGATGCGAGTACCCGCCGCGGTGGCTAAGTCACTATGGTGTTGAGCAGCTGAGCCCAAGGACGCGAGTTCGATTCCCGGCCGCGGCGGCTGCTTTTCTGATGGAGCAAAAAACAAAAAGCGCTCGTGCATTCGAGATTTTGGCGCGCGCCGAAGATCCCCAGGCGGCCAAAATTAATCCGGAGCCCCCCATCGTGCCTCATCGCCTCAACGGTGCGCCTCATTACCTGGGTAGCGTCGGCGCGTTAAAGCCCACAATCAATTAATCAACCAATCAATCAAGAGATGCGAGGTGCATCGCGGCAAGCCGGCGGCAGCTCGCATTTTCAGTGCACGCTGTTCAATCATTACATCTGATATCGCGGCACTGGAGCATTGTAATAAGCGGTTTATTTTACCATAGAACGCATACAACAAAACCTGATGGTGCCATAGTTGTTTATCGTTACATCCGATATTTGTTATAAACAGCATCGTTATGAGTAGACTTGACTGTATAAGAACACTGTGAGCTGTCGGAAGAGCAGGGGTAAAGAAATTTCAGGGCCACGAGAGAGCAGTAGCAGCTCTACTCAAGTGGAAAGGTGAGAAGGTATGCTGGGGACAAGCGTTGACAGACACTTTCAGGTGCCACCTGGATCAGTGTGGAGGACAGGGTTGCAGCACGCCACGCAGGCTTTGTGCTGATGCTGGGTGGAACAACTCCTCAACTACGGCCACTCGGTGTACTCATAATAAAGCCTGTGAAAGACCCCATTCACGCACTCTATAGCGAGTGGCTAATGCACGGCTGCCACGCCTTTTGCAGCCAACTGTAGGCTGAAGCATGCCTCAATTTAGGAAATTGTCAGGTGGGTGGTCCAAGTCTGGCTTGGGAACTGGCCAACTATGGTTGTGAAGGCATTGCAAAAATGCAGAACCTCTAATGCCATGGACTGCACCCAAGACAAGAAGTCGTGTTCGGAGAGAGAGAGAGAGAGATTACTACAAGAGCGACAGTAAAAAAAGTTTGCGTCGATAAACAGCTTGTTTCCACCTGAAAATGTTTCCCCATTTGTTTTACTCACAGAAATCTCGTGCTCGTTAAAAACGAGGTTTGCAGCATCTCCTTTCTAGGGAGGGGGTAACGAAAACCAGACGGCTCGATTCTGGTAAATACGGTGATCAAAGACCAGTAAGCAAAATATCTGAGCCTTGTTTGTGGTGCAAAGCATTCACCGACATTCGACCTTAACATAGGTGACCATATGTTTTGGCTTGCTCTATTTGAGCCTCAGTTCACCCAGACTGAACGAGGCATAGGTAAGTGGATGAATACCAACCACACAACACGCACAACAGCCGCCACCAACTCACCACGTCCACCTCCGCCACGTCCACGTCCGCCGCCCCGACCCCTGAAACCACCGCCTCGGTCACCTCCACCCCTTCCACGGCCTCCAAAGCCGCCACGACCACCAAAGCCGCCGCGGCCACCGCGGCCGCCAAAGCCACCACGGCCGCCGAAGCCACCTAGACAAGAAAAACGGGCAGCGTTAACCATCACATGAGCACCACACACACAGGCTTTAACGCTAGATGCACAGCCAGGTTAGAGAAGTCCGCACTTTGGTACAAGTTAACTGGGCTGGCATTAACACAATTGAACACTGTACAGAACTCATAAATGCAAATTACCAGGGGAATCCTGCGACATCGTGTGTTGGATAGCATACTTCGAAACCCTGCCAAAGTTATGAAACTGTTTTGGGTATGGCCCTGACAATATATATACACAAGAAAGCTATTTTACTTCGCTTTCACGTCAAGTGTTCAAAACTGGACCCTACGCTGGTTCATTCAAACTCGAGTCGCCGCGTCATGACGCGCTGCACCTGCTAACTGCAATAATCTTTGTTGCGGCTACTTATGCACGAGTTACAAGACACTTCAGCGCCCCGGCGACAGCGCCGAATAACGCGTGATGGTTCAAAAATTCGGACATACCGCGCCCACCAGAATCACCATCGCCGCCGCCGAAACTGCTTCGTCCTCCACGATCACCGAAGCCACCACCTCGTCCACCGCGGTCACCGAAACTGCTTCGGCCTCCGCGATCGCCGAAGCCACCACCACGGTCGCCGAAACTGCTTCGGCCTCCACGATCGCCGAAACTGCTTCGGCCTCCGCGATCGCCGAAGCTACCGCCACGGCCTCCGCGATCGCCGAAGGAACCGCCACGGCCTCCGCGGTCGCCGAAGCCACCGCCACGGCCTCCGCGGTCGCCTCCTCCGCCGCCACGACCACCAAAGCCGCCTCGGTCTCCGAAGCCGCCGCGGCCTCCCCCGCCACGGCCGCCAAAGCCGCCGCGATCACCTCGTGGAGTGAAGCCTACGGACGTCGGGTATCGCACTCAAAACATCAGTTTCAAACACACAGACCACAGCTGCCACATCACCCGAGAACCGCGCGATGCCACTAAAATTTGGGAGATCACGCCTTGGCGTCCCCTCTAAGCATGGCCTCTAAGCAACAGCGCTTCCACGTTACGCACGCACGCACAACAAAACAAAAATAACGCGAGTATAAATACGCAAACAGAAACTTGGCCACAATAGACTCGAACACGGCACAGCATTGACATTAACTGTATTATCTGCGGTGAAGTCTACTGCTTTTAATTTTTAAAAAAGTGTCACGCCGGCTTCGAAAGGGCGCGCGCCGAAATTTTGCTGAACTGACAAGTCAGCTCTGGCGCAGTATGCGCTTGCTGGGCAAAAGTATTTACGCCTCCATAAATATGCACACAAAATTCCAAGCCACGATTAGTCTGAAACCCAGCTCGGTGAGCGTCGAGCAAAATCATGACAAATTGTGCAAGATGGTGACGGCCATGCGTTACCACTACAACGCGCTGAAAAAATGAAGCACGACGGCGCGGTAAGGATGAAAGCACGTGCAGCAAAGTAAACAAAAAATCCACATTAACTGCGCACAAGCGCCCCGACTTGCACGCGCTGTTCTTGTATGCATACATATTGTAAAAGAAATGAACTGCCTTTCTTTTTCTCACGCGCGCTACCGGTTACTTGGGCACGCGGTTTTTCGGCCAAAACCTTTCGTATTAAATTTACATCTTTAATTCGCAATTAAATTTACCTGGGTGTATAGGAAGTTTACTACGTAGGCACGCCTGCGGTAAACGATAACGTTCGGCAACGGCAGAAAGAAATGTCGAAAATAAATACCTGGGCGACCCATGTCTCCAAACACGTGCTCCTCAAAACCACCACGCTTCGGTCGATCGCGGTGATCGCGGTGCGGCGGGCATGGAGGAAAAAGCGACAGGGTTGGCAGAGACACATGCGCGTCGATTCATCTACCACTGTCCAAATTTAAACCAACGCCATAGTTTTCACACTGAGCTATGCATTTTATTAGTAATTTGCAAGCATTGAATAACACTTCAAATAAAAATAATTATGTATACACGTGTATAACAGCAGAATTCAGGCGAAATTTTAGGACTACTTTTTTTAGCGCAACTTATCACCCGGCTACGTCAGCGCTTTTTTTTTTACTACTTGGCTAGCGGTTGCATTTAAAACAAAAAAGTATGTTTCGTTGCCGCCTTTCTTTCCTTCGCCGAAATTTGTTAAACTTGACAAAATGGTAAATTTTTAGGTCAACGTACCAATTCTTCGAATCTGCGTTTGGTACAAGGACTGAATATTGAACAAACTTTATTATAAAAGGATGGCCTCAAGCACCCGGATACGAGGGCGTCAGAAGTTTTTATTTTTAAATTTGGCACTGTTTGAGTGATTTGAGTGACACAACTAGTGTCACTCGACACTAGAGACAACCAGTGCCGTCAGTTACCTGGCCGCAGGCCTTTGAGATTGGGGAGAAAAAACGGCGCAAAACCAAGGAGATACAGCGAAGAGGAGTGGCAAATGGGCACTAGCTCCTCGTACACCAAGTGATTCGGACACGGAAAGTTCGGTCTGCCTAATCTAGCTGCCACAGTTCTCTTTCCTCCGTTCTGTCCTTGTCACCCGACTCGGCCAGAAGTGCAGTGGGTCTGACCGTAAGTTGGTCACGTACTAACCAACCGTAACCCGTCCCGTCACCCACCCGAGCTCTGGAGTGGGTCACCAGTGGTCACCTGACTCGGGGGGCAAGCAGCGGAGGAAGAAGGTGATGAATGCGGATGATAGGGAGTAGGGGGTGAAAGTAAGGGAGTGGGAATAGGAAGATGATGACATAGAGGGAGGGAGGGTGGGGAAACGGGATTGGCAACAGTGGAAATGAGGGGATGGGCACATGAAGGGCAGCAACATCAAAATTGTCGACACGTCAATGGCTGGGGCCATAGTCTTTTGTTGTTGTAATATGTATTTATTAATCCTATATACAATCCGTGCCTTGACCTTTGTCATCGCCAGAGGGGGAGATGGGGGAAGGGAGTTGGAGGAGGGGGGGGGGGTGAGTGTCCCGACTAAATGTGGTCCTGTACGGCGGCTTCTCGAACATATACGAGAAGAGAGTCGAGGACCATCTTGCTGTGTTCTGTAGACCCTTCGGGATGGGTCCACTCCCGCAGTGTTTGTGGCCTGACTTGAGGAGGAATGAGTGCATGTGCGCGGTTTCTCTGGTCCTTCAAGGCAGGGCATCTCCATAGAAGATGGTCAAGGTCAGCGACTTGTGGGCTGTCAGGTGATTCGCAAAGTTTGCAGGTACCGTCGCCGGGGTGTAGACGAAAGCGTGCCATGATGTGCGGCGTTACGGCAGTGTTCGTCCGAATGCGTCGGAGTGTGACCGTTGCCCACCGGTTGTAGCCGCATGGGATAGGGTCATCCTCTTCGGGTAAACGAAGTCGAAGCGCTGCACGTCGCTCAGCACGTGCTTTGGCGATGGCTTCCTCGTAGTCATACCCTTCCTCTTCCGACTCGTCGGGCAGCAGCTCCAAAGATGGAGGTGTCGACGCTTGGAGAGCGGGCAAGACGTTCGTCGGTCGCGACGGAGGTTTCTGGCAATTATCGGGGTTGGATAGTCTTTTGACATATCATTTGCAGTGAAACAAGCATATGCTGGGCCAATTTTTGCCGGTAAAACACATATTTGAGATTAAAAATATATAATTTCTTTCCTTTCTGTTTCTCTTTTCAAAAGCATCGCATCCATAAGGGCAGCACAACCTTTGAGTTACATATTTACCTTGTATACAAAATAGATGGTAAAACAGCTACTGGAGCTCTTTGTTTTGATTCGCTAATTCTTAATTGTAATTTGGAACTCCACAAAGGCTACAATCGTGTGAACACAGTGAACAGAAAATCTACTGTGAATTAGCTCTAACGAAACCCTTTGGCTGTGAGCCAACTTCACACAATGCTGCAACATGCCATCTGCTTTTAGTTCATTCCGACGCCATTCCTCTTCTCTCTCCCTCCTCCCTAAAAAGGAAATAAAGAAGCCGAGCTAGCTTGCAGCACGTAGACTACCTTTTTTTAGGCTTCGTTAATTTCTCGGCCCTTTGTGTTGATCCTGTTTTTAAAGAATTTGTGACCTCAAGTATCCACGGACATGGCTGGATTCAGAAAAAGGCATAGATCTCTTGCAGTGCAAGGTTGTGCCTTGCTGGTAACTTTAGGCCTCTTTCACTTGACATTTCGGACTGCACTACTGAGCAGTGCTGTATTTTATTTGCCCGTAGAATTCCCATATCGAGAGCAGTTTTGAACTGCCACGAACAGGCAAATAAAAACTACCATTTTTTTTCGTTCCATCGTGTCAGAAAAGATGGTGCAGGAAGGGCTCTGCTTATGTTGTAGAAAAAAACATGGTCCCTGCACCAGTAAATCACGCGACTTCACACGATTCTGCTGGAAGCTGCTGCTCTTCCACGTGCTTTACCTTTGGAACAACAAATCAGAAGAGGAACTTAGTTTAGCTTTGTCTCTATAATAAAAGGGGTGGATAGTGTACATGCGAGAGAGAGGAGAGGGTGCTCAGAATATTAGCTTCGCCACTGACAGACGTGGCACTGATTTGCTAAAAAACACAAAAGAGAGCAGTGCAGTGAGTATCTAGCAAAAAAAAAAAAAAGTTTAGTCTGTTTGCACTGGACATCTTTAAAATTTTCAGAAATTGGTGGCCTTTTCGTGGCAGTTAAACCACGAGTATGTTTGTAGCGTGAAAAGGCATGTCAAATAGCACGCATAGTGATCTCTGCACACCATTTTCAGATTTACAGCCCTGGCTTGCTTACGAACACGTTAATACGTACATAAATATGGGGCGACATTTACACGACTTTAAAAGAATGGCTACAGCAGAACGTTGTGAAACTACAAGAGCTGCAATTGCTTTCTCATGTTTTAAGTCATCCCGCTAAGACTAGCTAAACATTGCCCAAAGTGCACACTTCACGAGGAAAAAAAAAAAAAAAAAGAAAACCAGGCCTATTGCACTTGCTTTTTGTTTTTCTCTTATTCCACTTACTCTCACACCTTCATAGCTCATCGCTGTTCTTCTCAATAAATATTTTAAAAATATATACTGCAAGGGATGAAACATCAGGGGTCATACAAAACCTAATATGACAGTTAATGCTATGGGATAAATATGATGAACACAATATTTTCAAATGTCAAGAGATTAACTACAGTATGCAGAAATAAAGCAACAGCAGTTCTAAAAGGTAACAATATATCCACTACGCTGCAGTAAACATTATTTCTTGCTCTGAAGTATGCAATAGCCCCATAAATTTAGCGCTTAGCTCTACTAGGTTGACAACCGCTTGAGCCAAGAAAAAAAAATTGTTATGTTTTGACACTATTTTATTTATAGACCTTCCGACTTCCTATGAAGTGATTTCAGCAGGTGATGACGAGATTTCTTGACCATTCTTCATCGTTTTTTCCCTGGAAAAGAGAAAACGCACATATTCTAGAGTTCTTGCTTCCAGTGCTTTTTGTAACACAGAGAAATCGCTCAAAACAAAATTACAGCACCATTTGCTCATAAAAACAAACAAGTAGTGCAAGTCAGTCACTTCAGCAATGAAATTTCGACAATAAGGCATGGATGACTCTTGGACATAGGGAGTTTTAGCAAATCGTTACCGTGTTTGCGTCCCCATTTGCCACGTTACCGGAGGCCGGGGTTTCCACTTACCGCTAAAAACGGTAATAGGTCACGTTTTGGCACACCATTTGTGGTTCAGGTATTCTTGCTGCCATGGTGCAGCTAGCGACATCTGATGAGTTAGTCTCAAAACAAATTACGCATAATTTTGTTGCTCCCAGCTATTTGCTTCACATTTCGGATTAAGCGTTCACAATAACATTATTTGTTTTGAGAATACTGTAGCCATCCCCTGTAGAGCTTCAAAAGAGAAAACATGATGCATGATGTTGGCGGCGCCACCCACTGAGCCAAGTTGGAATCATGGTAAACTAGACTTTACGCTCGTGCTAAATATTTCGGCCTGAAATGAGTTGTATATGTTGTAGTAATTACTCAATAGCTACCTTGCCCAGCACAATTCTGAAGGCATAAAAGCACTTTGCGACCACAGACACTTATCTGAACTATCTAAAGTATGGGTAGGGGCAGGCATTTTGGTCGCCCATCCCGGAAAAGCAGTCGTTTGTCGTACCCCTCAGCATCATTAAAGAGAAAAGCGTAACAAACAGCATCACTTAAGATTACTTTTATCGGCTGTACCAAGCACCGAGTGCCGTGCACACTGCATTTGCTGTAACCAAAACGCGAGGTCAGCTCAGGAAGCTCGCTGGCGATGGTAAAGGCCTGTGCAGGTCTCGCGCATGCGCACCTGACTCCTGCAAGCACGGTAGACGGTAATGTAAACACGGTAATGGTATACTAAAACTCCCTACTGTGTCGGCTTTTCTGCACAGATCTATTCTCCAAAACTTGTGCAGGCTGACCAATAACCATGACCGAACAAGGTCATCTTATTTATTTATTAATTTACAGGTACCCTCAGGGCCGAAGCATTATAAAGTGGAGTGGGTTTTAAGATTCACGAACAAGTACAGCTTACAGTGCATGTCAAGCATACATACAAAAAGGAGGAATTGCGCGAGAACACATCATAAAAAAGGTCACAAGTTCTGTGCACAAATGGTCGATAACTACAAGGAGAAGCCAACATTGCTTTTACGCGAAAGATCAAGCCAACACAACAGAAAATTAGTAATCATTCATAGTTATTGGAGAGGTTTTGATTACTAACTGATCGGATTAATAACTGGTCGGAAAGCATCATGGTTTACAATAGTCGCAGTTGCTGCCGGAAGGCTGTTCCAGTCGCATGATGTTCGTGGAATGAATGAACATGCGTACGAACGCATGTGACTCATAGGGATGGCAACTTTGTGGACATGAGCACAACGTGATGATACGTAGTTTGGTGAAGAAATTAGGTTGTTGCTTAATGTGGGATTATAAAATATTTTGTGGAATAAGCAAAGTCGTTTTACTTGGCGACGGGTAACTAAATCAGGTAGATTGAGGCTAGCTTTCATAGATGATATACTGGTGGTTCGATGAAAGTTGGAGAGAATAAAACGAGCAGAGTTATTCTGAATCACAATCAAAGAAGGTTCACGAGTAGTCATCACCAAACACAGCATAACGGGCATACGATATTCAGATATTTGTTCCGCCCTCACGCGGCTCTTAACTTCAGGGGTCAACTTGCATACATTTGTGGCTTGTCCGTATTCAAACATACTGGCTGGCACTTGACAAGGTACAATACGCGGCAAACGAAACAGAAACACGAAAATATGAACCAGTAGAAAAAAATTGAAAAATGCTGCTTGTTGAGGTCTAATAATGGCGCGCTATTGGTATATTCGGAAAGCCACATTTCCGGACTTTGTTTTTGTAACCAAGCCATGCGTCATTCTGACTTGTATGGAAAGCTATTTGCGTGTTCCGATTCATATTTTTGTGTTCGCGTTTCATTTGCCGCGTACTGTACAGTGCGCAACACCCTTGCCTATAACACTGAGTTTAACTTGAACTGGTTATCTCTCAAAACTGCGGACTCAAACTTGCCACAAAAAACGTTGAGGTCAAAATATATGGTCAATACTTCAGAATGACACAATAGTTTTCTTCAAATGTTTTTCGGCCGAGGCAAGATAAGGCTATAAAGACCAAACCTGTGTCATAGACAAGGGTGTTGCCCTCTGTACATCGTATTCAAAGGCAATGCATATGCTAGGGCTTGGCAATAACTCGTTGAACTGCAAGAAAGGACCCTTGGCTGGCGGGTTAGCCTCACACAGACTGGCCCAGCTACCCCCGTAATCTCACTCTGAGTGAACGTGATCACTTTATCAGCATCGTACCCCATGTCGTGGCCTGCTATCTTCATGTTCCCCCACAGGTACTCCAGGAACATAGCCTGCTGCCTGAGTCTGCTCAGCCGCTGAAAGTGGCGCTCTGCAAGGGAAAGCAAAAAGAAACGCTTCTTGCACATCTCCCAGCAAAGCATACATTTACCATTCACATGTAGCCACCCCGGAACGCATCACTGCATGCATTATGTACAGTGAATTCCTGATAAGTCCCCTCTTTTCTCGCCACTCTGACTAAACTGCTTGCAAACTATGGGATTCCTCTGATGGAATGCATGGGCATTTAAAAAAAAACGCTAGCACTGCAATAGTACCGTGATGCAGGGCATAACACTGAACATGCTTCCAGGAATGAAGCCAGTACTTGTATACACCACCTTCAGTACCAGGGGCCTGATTTTCTAACAATTCTCCCAGCATGTCCTTTCGGCCATGACATCACCCAGCAAGGAAAACAGAACTGTAATAGGCTGCGTCCGGAACCTCCCTAGCTTGGTTTGCACACAATGTCGACCAAATTCCAAAGTGATTAAAAAAAAAAAAAACTACAATTGTTTTTATTTTTATTAAGTGGAGACCTTCAAGGGGGAGGATGAGGAGGAAGGGGAAGAGGGGAAGGGGGGGGGGGGGGAAAAGTTGGACTGAACCTACAGCCCCGGCCACCAGCACTTGTAGAGAACATTATTAGCCATGACATACCCCTTTGACATGAGCACTCATGCTATTCTCACTCACTACTCCCAATGCATTGTTATGTTTTACTGACATGAAGCCTACCAACAACCATGGGCCATTGAAATTGCAAAAGGGAGTGCCAGTAAATGAGGCTCTAGAACACACCTTAATGCTTCTTCTTCTTTTTTTTTTTCACTGCACAGAGTTAGCTTGTTCGCAATAAAGACCGGGAACCTACTCGGGGAAAGGCTACAGAATACACATTAAACTGCCAAGCAAGAACTTGAAGCTATCCATCATGTGGTACCTTTGAATCCCTTCCACACAACCAGCAGAGCGAGACGTGCCGCTCGCAGTGAATTTCTTCCAGCCAGTGTCGGACACCAAGTTTTTTTTGCACGCTGCAAAGGCGTACCTTAGGAGCTGCAATCGCACGTGGCATTGTGAACTATTTAGCAAAGCCACATCTTTGTGCTTTTTTCTGAACAGAGCCCTGTATTTACAAAAAGTTGTTTGAAGTTTCGCCAGAGCATTACACAGTGAGGGATTTATGCTTGCTAAGTCGGCTCCCATTTTCACTTCATAACCCCCTCCTTGGCACACAACTAAGAGTGTCACAGGGCAGCACTCCCCACGTATTTGCGTTGGAACAGAGCACTGGAGGCTCCTGAACAGCTACGGGTGTAATTACTACAAAGCACACCTCACTCAAACACCCTGCAGAGCCTGAGCGCAATGCCAGGGGTAGAGGCAGAACTCCTGTTAGGCGGCCGCGGGGCATGTAACACCTAAAAACACCTAAAAAAAACAAAGCCGACCCCACAGCAGGGAAGGGGATGAGAACACACCTGTGTAGGGGATGAAAGCTTCGACAGCCGCCCGGCTTCCTGGCATCCCAAGCAGTTGCTTGGGGGAGTGTGACCTGAGCACGACGTTGAGCACGGCCTGTGCGGCGGCACTGTGCTTGCTGTTGGTGTTCCAGGTGGATGCAAACTTGAGCAGCAGGTCTGCACGGGCAGAAGGCGTGCGCCACTTAGGTCTTTAGAGACGCAAATTACCAGTCCTCTGTTTAACGCTTTCTTTTTCCAACTCACTCAATCGTCCAACTGCCAAAAATGTAGGCACTGTACCATTTCCTATCGTGGGTGAGCATGTGCCAACACTAAGGCAGTATCACCAAAGTTTGGGCGAGTGAATGCATTTCAGAATGTTCGCACCAGTGCTACAAGGTTCAATAAAAGAGGGCAGCTTACACAGACCGCTCAATAGGAACCACTGGACAAAGCACTGCGTTGAACTCAAAATTATTGACCACAATTCTAGACTTCAGGCTAGTTGGTGCATTTTGCAATGTTCCCTCCAGTGCTACAAGGTATAATGAAACAGGACAGTTACGCGGACCGCGAAACAGGAACCATAGGAACAGCACTTCATCCGACAGTTTCTTTTAGGGGTGAAGCCCCTCAGGGGCTGGGGCTATTGGCGTCTCATGTCGTCGTCGTAAGCGTAGTCTCATGTAGTCACGGTACTAAAGCACCGAAGAACTTGTTTACACCTCACGCTAGAACATAACACGTACTAAAAAAACACCAGGACACTCGTTTACGCCTCGCGCTGGAGCGCTTCGTAACGCGTACTAAAAAAATACCGTGACACTCGTTTATGCCTCGGGCGAGAGAGCTTCGTGCTTCAAAGACAAAGACAAGAGACTTTTACAGCAAAGCTGTATACCTCTACCCCCCAAAAGTTTCATTTCCGTTGGCAAAAATGCCAAGGCGCCAAGAATACACTTACATGCTGCATGCTTCGGCCCTCCCCAGGTTTCACGTTAGTGGAGATGGCCTGGTTTATTTCTCATGGTCCGTGTAAATATTCTGTTTTATTTCACCCTGTAGTTTTATTTCACCCTGTAGCACTGGCACAAACATTCGGACTAGGGGGTGCCACTTATTCCTAACGTTGGTCCACACTCGGTAGCTACACACATGTTGCCAAACCCTGCCTGCTCAAAGACTGCAACCAAAGTGCTTTACCAGAGCTGTACAAGTTTCCAAACTCTGCACAACAAATCGCACTTCAGCCTTTGGTGTCACACTAACGGCTCACCAATTTGATCCTCCCTGAGTGGTGACAAGGCTTTCGTCATCTTGTCCTCATTGTCGTCCTCGAGAAGTATCTCTGGAAAGGCAGAAGGGTGAGGAGACAAGTGTCATAGCAAGGCAAAACGGGCACTGTTTGGATTTCTTGGCTGTCAGTTTCCTAGGGTAGCCAATCAGCCCCGCATCTAAATCCCAGCTAGGAACACCGCTGCGCAAGAAGGCCCATCATGGTAAACTCATCCCACACAGAAAGACCGTTTACCTCACAAAGACTTTTACTGCCCTAGGAGACCATTTTGTATAAAAATTGTCAACGCCAATTTTCTCCTCTACAGTTGGAGATCTCTTGTGTGCAAAGGTATCTAATTTCCAACTGAAGCTGGATCTCACTGTTCAAACATCAACAACTGCCACAACAGGAAGTCTCAAAAGTCATCAACTAACAGGTGCCCCATCCAACTGGAGTGACAGAGGTTTTTTACGAACCAGAAGTTGTCTTCGAGCAAGCTGTGTAATCGAAATTTCGTAAAATGCCCACTTTTGTCTGCGCCAATAACTTATTGTTTATTAAATATCAATAGCTACTACTTCAGTGATCCACTTCATGTTTCTTATCGTCAATTGATACACTCGGCACAACCAGGGGTGAGACAGCCCAAAGAGATTTGGGAGCAGTTTTCGGAGCAGCAAAATTTGGATTTTGGAGCAGAAGAAGCTTGATTTGGAGCAGGTAGGGACATTTAATACATTGTCTTGTGAGCTTAAAAAATCACAATTTCAGCAATTTGAAGGGTCAAGTACACATTCCAATCAGTTTTGAATACACGTACACTGAAACAGCCTTACGCGAAAGAATTTTTAAAGAGTATCACAAAGTTCTAATTGCACTACCTTTTTCCTAACTGGTGAGATTGTGTTGTGGCTGTACGCAACACTGACAACAAAACTGCCGTTAACATTATCAAATTTGAGGGCTCTGCAATTGTGGCGTGTTTTTTTACTGTTTCAATGCTAAAATTATTATTTTTGTAATCTCAGGCTGCGTTGTACGAACGAGTGTAGTCACGGCAACAGTTGAGCAACTTCGAGCTAACGGTCGCGTGCTTACCCGTTGCAGTCCGTGGGGCGCACGTCCACCCGGTGATCATTTGAGTAGCGTTACTGTTTAGCCACCTAGTTTTGGGCATTAAATTTCACTTCGCATACATCAAGTGTTATTAGTCGCGTGCTACGGCAACCATGCAGTCCTGCAGCTATTGGGCGCTGCCTGGAGAGGTCGCGGCGCCGCAGCGTAAAATAAACCAGGGAAGATATCGGCGATGCACAGTGAGCACGTGAAGTAGCCAGTAGCAGGCAGATCAGGCGGCGGCCATGTTTGTAGCCACAGCGATGCCTAATCGGGAAGGCCGTTTCAGCGAACCCGGACAGAAAGCCAATTGTGTTTTAGAAGGTATCGTTTGCTTCATTTCTTCAGTCTTTCTATTTTTGCCATTTCTGTGTTTGCAATTGACCGCCAATAAAAGCGGTCACTGGGATGCGGGAGGCTTTCGTCCCCACCGGAACTGACATGAGCATCAAAATCCGTGCCTTTCAGGCTCCTTTGGAGCAGTTTGGCGCAATTTTCGCAATTTTCATGGTTTCGGAGCAGCTTGGCGCAGAAAAATGGAATTGCATCAAAAAGGCGCAATATGCGCAGCTGTCTCACCCCTGCACAACTGGGTGACCTTGGCAAAATGGCTGAATTTGTTGCAAGCCTGTTGGTTTTACTGAAGTTACCAGTCTCGTTCCCAGAAGTATGCAGTTTTAGGGACGAAGTACCTTAAGGGCGTGGGCTGTCGGCATCTCCTGTTGACATCTCACGTTGTCATCTCATGTTGTCATCTCATGTCGTCATGGTAAATCAAGTGGCCAAATGATACTCAAAAAAAAAAAAAACAAGTGTATAATGGATAAAACCAGTTCAAAATAAACTAACATGATATAAGCTAATTTAGGATACAGGAATAATCAGGATTTAATTGCATTATTAACAAAAATTTGTTAAATTTTGTGTCGAAATTGGTTTTGCAACGCAGGTTTTCTCCTGTAAAGCATACTGCTTAGTGTGCTGCAGCGTGTAACACGAAGACAACTTACGGCCAGTCTGTATCTCATTTAATTGCTTAAATCCGGTTCAATGCAAGAGAGGGCGCCACCGCCTCAGCAAGCGCGCAATTGCTCCTCCCACCCGCACTTCTCCAGCGCCAAATCAGCACGCGCCATGTGGCGAGAGAGAGAATTACAATCTTTGAATGCACTTATACACTGCATGCTTCACCCCTCCTTAGGTTTCATGTAAATGGAGATGGCCCAAGATTATCTCTCTTTTTTTTTTTTTTTGTATAAGGCAGTTACGTACCTTTGATGATGTTGAGTGCTCTAAATGGATGCTCCAGTCGGAGTGCAAGCTGCAAGGCCTTTGTCCACTGCTTTTCCTTGAGCAAGTTGCTCAGCTGCTGCTCTCTGTAGAAGGAATGAAGATAAAAGGAAACGTGGCTGACATTTACTGGACCTTCTTAAACAGAATGAGCGCTCATTTTAACATAAACCAGAACACCAGAAACTGAAATTCCAAGCCCCCGAGTTGGTTTCGTGTCTCCACACTTGCTCACTTTACTTTAATGCTGCGCTGCAGCTCCTTAAGTGTGCATTGATCCTCATGCTTCCTTTCTGTAATATATCCTATGCTTCCATAATTTTTGATTAGGCGCAAAGACATGCCACAATAATATTTGCCTTTAGTGCGCTCAGCAATAATAATTGAAGTGGATGCCAACCATAGAAATTTAATAAATTCAAAGGACATTTCCACCCCGGCATGGAAGCCTTGTTCCATTTTAACTGTTATCAAATCTGTTCCCAACTACATAGGCTTCTATTCAACTCCTGACTTCAATGCGCTGCAAGCTGATAGGGACAAGTAGCTCACGAAGATTAGCCCTGCATGTCCCTTTTCTCAAGAAGTAAAACACGACCACGACTGCACGACTGCAAACCGACATGCTTTCCACTTACTGGAGAATCAGGGCTTCCTCCTTGGCCAAAGCTTCTTGCCTCTCTTCTGAGGTGCAGTCCTGCAAAAGCACGTGGGATCCTGGTAATGAAAGGCTGCACACCTTAAGGCCTTGCCAAGATGCTACCAGATACACAATCACAAACCTGCTGTTGGATGTTGAGAAACAAACTCCTCAATCATCTGAGCATTCTAAATAGTTTCTGTGGTACTAAGTTATAGTCTTGAGTTCTATAATAGACCTTTTCCACTCCAAGAACACCGCTAGCAGCACCAATCTGAAAATCCCTATTAGTGGCTCATTCAACCACGACTGCGGCGATGTACTCGCCCTAAACTGCTAATTGCACGGCGTGCCCGTAGTGATCGCTCAGAAACTTGCAGACTTGCAGAAACTTGCACACTACAATTCGCTTTCTTAACGTCATGCACAAAGGCCGCTCTTTGGGTGGGCTGTTGATGAAGTTTAGCACATTTCCCAATGCCAATTATTGGCCGTGCAATGACATAGTTCCTTGGCAGTGGCCACCGAATGCTAACCAGCACCTGCTTGAAGTTCATCCCAGCATGCCCAAGGCATCCATCAGAAGCGGCAATTACGACAAGAGCGAGCCACCAAAAGTAATGGCGTCACCTGCAAGCACACGCACAGATAAAGGTTGTGGAAAAGGTCCATTACCTACGCTTTCTGCTCATTTTCTTTTTAGAACACCACTTTGAAATCACTCTTTCCGAACACACCTAACTAAGCAAACACATGCGCATCGCCCGAAACCATGAAGCAAGAGTATGTACAGGAGGAGTGACCAGACAATGTCACAAGGAATATTAATACAGACAATGACGCTTGGGCGGCAACGGCAGAGCAGTTGATGGTGGCAACTGAGGGACGAGATCCAGAACTCAGTGGCTGTTGTTTTGAGCAAGTGGCCATTTTGTATAAGCAACAGCAACTTATGTAATGTCTGCCGTGTGCGATGATGCCCAGGGACAAAGTAGTTGCAAGCGATGCAGTCAAAAAGTTCAAGTCAGGGTTTTAGGCACCGAAGCCAAGCCGCATCTGGGCTAGGAGTCAACGCCCTTGAGATCCCAGATATGCACTGAAATCTCGCACACTCGTGACTTGGTCTTTTGCCGCTACTACAAATAAAAGCGGTCACTGTGGCAACCGCAACAGGTGTGAGTGACACGCGAGGCTTGGGCGCCCTCACCTTCCACACCAAGATGGTGGAGTCGGCCGCGCCTGTGACCAGCAGGGACTCGTCCGAGTTGACGACCAGTGCCCAGGCCTTGTCCTCGTGTTCATCCAGGGTCTGGACGCACTCGTTGGCATTCACGTTCCACAGCTTCAGGTTGCCATCCGCACCACTGGAATGCCAATCCAACAAGTTCAGCCAATTTCTAGATTTTACGAGTCAAAGCAACATCGTGACTAAGGATGCACATGCTCTGTGTACAGATTTCCCCAATAAATTTCAATGGCATGAAAGTGCCCTGGTGTTTATCAGCCTCTGTACGCGAAAGATATTCCTCTTTGACTTTCACCAAAGTGCCTCCGCTACAACAAGGTGCCTAAGTAGCAAAGTCACACTAAGTATCTTTAGCTGCACCTACAACGTGGTGTGTATACAGACAAAAGTCATATTCGCCGCGAGCTCGACATGTAGGTGGCGACAGCGTCGCGCTGCTAGTGTGGATGCTCCGCTGAGCGGCCCGTAAGAATGCACACTGTGGGCGCGCTTCGTGCCTTTTTCCCGCCGTATGTGCGCACGAAAGGTGCAAACAAGAGTGGTATGCTGTAGTTCGGTTCCTCAACGTTCAATGTATAGCATGGAAGCGGCAGTCAGTTTTCATTACTACGTCAAAAAAGCGACGACTCATCGGGAATATCAGAATGGCCGTAATTGTGGCAATAAACTTGTACGCTGTGGTTCGTAGCAAGCTCGATCTTTCCAGACTATGGCTATGAGCCTTCAATCGAAACAAATCAGGAAGAAACAAATAATAATAAATAAATAGAAACAAATCAGGAAGCCTCGATCTCTGAAATTCAGTTTACAACAGCAATCTCAATCGCTTTCACTGGTAGCATGACGCATTCTTGCATTTGTGGGATGCCCTGGAATGGTAACACTACTTGACTGCCCCGAAATTCTTTCTAAGAGCTTGCGATATATTTTGTGTGTTCAAAAGGTAACATGAAATTACTGAATTTTGATCAGCGCAGATATGTAAATGTAACCGCTCTAACGGGTCTTTTCAATGAAATTTTAGCGACTCTGAAGGAAGGTTTGATGAATAACGGTTTCATATCACTTATTTAAGGCTTTCGTCGCAAGTGAACTTGCGAATTGAATTGTCAACGCACGCAGTACAATCAACATCTCATGTTTAGCTAGGTTTTCGCAAAGTGACAAGCAGGTTTACAGTGTGCAAACCAAGCTTTTGGGACCTCACAGTGAGCACAAATTTTCTGTTACGGCTGCTCTGTTGACCATTTGCGTTCCTTTTAAAATCTAACAGGTGCCTGCAACAGCGAGATGTGTTTGCACTCTTGCGTATAAGGTCGCTTACGAACCCTAAAGATGGCAATAAATGAAGTTGCGCTGTTGCAGATGTAGTAAAACATTTCCTTTTTATTTCTCGTTGCGAATCAGCGCAACGGGTTCCCGGTAACTACCTTGTTTTGTAAAGTGAATATCGCCTTTGTCTTGGCATTTAATTCTTGAGGATTGGTTAAAAAATGAAATTCTGTGCATTTCGTTTTTTTTTTTTTTCGGGAAGGAAGGGGGGGGGGGGGTCCTAACTACACTAGGCGTCGTGTTCTGTAGCGGTGAAAAAGCAGTACGTATTCTCAAAACTGATTAACCCCGCTTTGGTCGGGGATTGTCCAGGAATTGTGGCTCGACTTTTTCAAAGTTGTATTGAAAGCAAGCATCGTGGGAAAAAAAAAAAAAAAAAAAACAGCGAGTCACGGCACACACTCCTCTTTCTTTAAACTTAGGTCCACCTTAAGAGGTTAAGACGTGACCATATTAGGCATTTGGTTATGCCGAGTGTCACGTTTCTGGACAAGGTGATTCATGTCGGATTTGACAATGATATATATGAAAATGACACACGAAATGCCACATGACAGACGCAAACTCACAACTGCTCAATTTTACCGAAAAATCCCCCCTAAATACTCTTGCGCATCCATAGAAACGTAATTTAAATAATACGTAAAATTAGCAACTCGATACAGTTGAATAAATGTTTATTCCTCCTCCTCAGTATAAACAACGACTGTCCAAAAATGGTATTTATTTTAGAAAAGGTACGGGAAGGACACGATCACACAGGCGCTTGCGGGTGTAAAATACGTGTCCGGTAATGTATGGGCGGTAGCGCACGGGTCGTGGGCAGTGTAAATGTTTTTGTAGCTTTCTTCTTTCTATAAGGACACAGCGCAATTTTACAAGGGTGCGGAATTTGCACGCGTATGCACAGGTCTTGTCGCTTCTTACCCGTTTCGCGTACTAAACTTTTATCCTTTAAATAATCTCCACGCCACCTTCAAAAAGCACCCTTCGACGTTCCCGAAACGGCAGACGACTGCAGTCAACAATAAGAAAGGCGCAATGTGTGGAAGCAATGTTTATAACACGTTTCACACTCAAGCGGTGACCAGGGCGGAGATGTTTCGTGGAATTAAATCAGCGCATTAACCCGCAACGGCCGCTGATTATTGCGTTTCTAGATGAAATGCGCAAGCAGAGGTAACTATGTCATTGCTTACTGCCAAACGAGCACACATATTGGTTGTTTTGTCAGGTGCAGCACGCGTCTTGCGCCGCACGCAACGTGAAAAAGCAGACGACGCAAGAGCGCCATCCACACTAGGAGCGGTTCGTCCCGCCGCCGCCAGGGGCCGACTGTGTTCGCGCTCGGGGCGAATAGAGGCTAGGGGACGAAGGCTTGAATTCAAGGGGGGACGTGGCTTTCAAAATCAACTTTTTTATTTCTTTGTGGATTTTGATGAAAATTGGCACAGCAACTGGAAATGCTTCAGTGATAACACCATAAAAATTTCAAACTAATATTTTGAAAACTTTTTTATGTATTAAATTTTCTTTCTGTTCCGCTTGTACCGAGCTTGAGCGGCTTATAAAACATGATAGAAAACTTGTTTGAAGTGCTTTGCATTCCCAAATGAATGGACGAGGTCGTGACAGTTTTAGAATTTTTTTTTTTACAACACAATGTTTTTTAGTTTTCCTTTTTTTAGAGGTTAATGCAATAGGCATGTTGACTGTGAACGATTATTTGAATAAAAAAATCACAAAAAACAAATCTGGAAAACCAAGAGTGTCACGACCTGAACTGTTCATCAAGAAATGTAATGCAAGAAACGGAATCAAAATAGACCCAGCGGTTACAAAGAAATCCCTGGTACAAGCGACACAGGTGGCAAAAAAAACTGTTTTGAGAAAACGGCTTCCGAAGTTGCAACATAGGTTTCACTTATCAAAAGTCGTCACGGTTGTAGCCTTTCATGTCCTTTTGAACATGGGGCTTCTGGAATGCCTTGCCTTGAAATTGGAGTGCTTTTTACAGCCTTTCTCTTTCCAGAAAACATCATTTTCAGCTCCTCTGTGAAGAGTACATACCCCACTTTGCAGACCAAACGAAGGGGGAGATGGGTTTCAATGGGCTTTCAATGCAAAGTAGGTTAGCTGGTTGGCTGTATTACACTGAACAGCCTCCTTTTGCAGTGTTGTCACCATGGCAACAAGTTAAGCATTTTTTTTACTTAAATTTGAACATTTCTGGCTTTTTTTTTTGTTTTATCATCTTGCCTGGTACAGCAACTTAGTACTCATACGTGCAGGTGTTCATTGCCAAAAGTTTGCATACCACAAGGATGAAAATGAGCTACTTTGAAGCTTCGTAGAGTATTCTGCGTAACTCCCAACTTCAATGCAAGAGCATATTTTTTTACTACTTTTGACATTCAAGGCATCCAATATTTCTCGCAGCAAAGCCAGTATGCCCTAAGCAATGGTATCAATAATTTCACTAAAAAATCACTGTTAAATGCTGCGACAATAACGTACATTTTTAATGCAGAGAACATATTTTTATTCCTATATTACTAACTCAAACCTGTTTGCTGAAAATTACAAGTGCACGGGAAACGTTGCGCAAGAAAGGCGATATGGCTCGCGCGCATTGCAGCGCACGCTTACCGCGACATATCGAACTTTGATTATACCTGATATGGCTGGTCAGGTCGCTTTTAGGATTAAATCTAACGTCGCAGGCATTAATTACAACTACTGGCGTTCAATCGTAACCGGTTGCCCAGTCATGTGATGCTCCAATGCGCGTCGGCTTATGCCGTGCACGCCGCAGCGTTTGACGCGTCGACCGTTTCTTTCTCAAGGCTAGCGAGCCCACAGTCAAAACACAACAATAACTAAGCGTGTAAACATCGCAAACCCGACTAAAAGTTCACTTCACGAACCGCTATCGCAAGCGCGCACACCGCGTCACCCTCCGGGGTCTGGCGACGGTAGAGTCACGCGCACCACGAAGCGTTCGATGACCTCCTCCTTTCGAGCCACACAACTTCCCGTAATCTGGCTCGTTATCTCCGGCATTCCCACCGCGATAACGTCCATGTTGAATACCATAGATTGAACAGAAACTCGGCCGAGCGAAGCGGCAAAAATGAACTCGAACCGCTCGCTACGCAGCTTAGGCGGCCGCCATCTTGCGTTGCGCCCGTGACATCCAATCAGGAGGGTCGTTGTTCTGCGCCCCGACCGGAGGACCAATAGCGCTTCAGCATCTATTTCTAGCTTCGTTTGTGTGTCGTTTCTTTTCTGCCGTTTGTGCATTTGTGAATGAACGAAGATAAAAGAGACGAGCGGAACCGGAAAGACGATCGCTCGGCCGATCTAACCATATCAAAATGGCCGCGCCCGGTGGCACCGTTGCGGAGATAGAGCGCTCCGAAAATTGCCGTTTTTTTCGCCCTTTTGCGCTGATAGTTTGTCACCGCGCCTGACAAAAGTATTTTTTTATGCCACTTTGCGACGCTTTTCAGCCTAAAAACTTTGCAGACGCATAGAATAGGAAACATAGAAGCCGAATATGTGGGTTTCAAAAAAACGATGTTTTGGTCATTTTTCCGAAGTTGAAAGCCGCGTCCCCCCTTAACAGCCCAAGAGATTTACAAGGCTGCTCTCTGAGACAACACATTCCCATAGCAAGAGCTTAAGAAGGGCTTGGTTTTTCAGAAAACTTGCATTCAGCCATTCCTAACCATTTCATCAGGCCCATTGTCAATGTTTGCGCACACCCATGCACACATCCATGCAACTACGCAGACCAGATCAATTACGAAATGTGTGTAAGCATCACATCAGCAAGGCCGTGCCTTTGCTTATGGCCTCTAAAAACACGTAACACTTCCCCAGACCGCTGCTTCCTACCTTGAAAGAAGCTGCATTCCATGAGTAAGAAAGACGACCTTCAGCACCGAACACTCATGACCTTCGAACGTCTGAAAATTCAGAAGAGAAAGAAAGAGATAAGAACAAACTCGGCCATTCACTGCAGCTCGATCTGCACAGCATGTAATGATTTCTACGCAGTATTTCGGCTACATTCACCAACTGTATACAGAAACACACAAAGCCCCAAAAGAATTCGCGACTAAAGCTAATTTACCTTTCCTGCCACAAAATCCACTGGGTGTGGACAACCCACTGTCAACATTCAAATACTCATTTCAAAGCTTTCTGCACACTTTTAAGAACGTCCTGCCCTGAGTAATGCAGTCTGAGACATGAGTTTTGGAATGTAAATTCGCTTCTCCATGTTGGTAACGACTTTTGAATTGGCCAGCAATTAGACTACATGTTATTCAGAATCATGCCAACCTACACAAACACTACACGTGTTCAGCGACACCCAAAATCTTGGAATTTGTTCCTGTCCACGGTTAATATTTTGATGTTTCAAAGAGGCCGTCACTGACTTTAGTTTGGACAGCAGTCAGCAAATTGAGCCCAGGAGGTCACTGGCAGTTCATTGGCGAGTTTCGCTAAATCCTCCCCATGTTTCACGTTTCAGCAGCCAGGTCACACATTCTATTCCCACTGACTACGCTATGCACCTTATTTATGGAGGGCTTATATATGGGCTGTTCCTAACCATTCTGTCCACGAACAAGACACAGCACTGGTTCTTCCAAGGCACAGCCTTTATAAACGCTCGATGCGAGCTTTTGTAGCTTGAGAGCATTTTGAGCTTGGACTTAAGTTTTTTAGAGCTGTTTGCTACTGAATAAATAAAAATCTTGTGAACTTCAGTTTCTTTCTTCTTTTTTTCCTGGTAGCATTTTCCCCTGATGAAAAGCATATCCTCAGAAGTTCTACTACATTTCGTTAAAAGTAATTATGTGCTTTTCAAACAAATTTTGAATCACAAACCCAAGATTACCCTTCCATAATTTACCATCTTTACCAAGCATGTTTATCTAGCTTCAACTTCTTGTGTTATATAACATAACAGAAACTACAGAACAAAAGGCAATCACAACCTGCAGAAAGAAGTATTTTTCGTTGTGAGTACACGATTCTGTCAAGGTCAGTTTTATAATTTCTTGCTTATACGTTCGAGATTCTTGCATTCGGCGTATTCTTACATGATCAGCCTAAATAAGCACTCAGTTTTTGTCCACGATGCTGAAAGTTAAGTTATGCAACACGTCATGCCATTTCTTCATGCCAAAGGTTTTAAAGTTTACACATTGGGACAATTTAAGGGCCGAGTTCTATATTTTTGGTATCGATTTCTGGCAGAACTTGGCGAATTATTTTCATAGTTATTTCTTTGCCAGAAATTATGCATACGACTTAGTTCATATTCTTGTAAAGTAACGCCTTGAGTGAAGAGCACATGATCTCGAAATTTATTGCTATGATATAGAACTGTATTGTTATTAGCATGGTGTCCCCCCACCACTAATGCTTGAACAATTACTTAGTTTCGGTGTTTACCATCGTTTAGACAGAAAAACCAAAGTCCCATATTCGAGCGAAATTAGATGCTAAGCTATGGAGTTTGATGTGCCCATACCTTGACACAGGAGAAGTCCGAAAGTGACCACAACTTGATTGTGGTGTCTGCAGAGGAGGTTGCCACCACCTGGGAAGACAAGAGGATGAATTCCCACACCTCAGTGAGGTTATAGGCTTAACAAGCTTTACGTCAAGTAGTCTTTGTTGAAACTGTATTTAACCGGGAATGTGCCTTATCCTTCTGAAACTTGTTCTTTTGAGTAGTACATAAAATGGTGGTTGCCTTCTTCTCAAGCTTTTTCTGAGAAGAAAAAGGAAAGCAGGAAAGAAGAAATAAAGATCGAGACATGCAGGCCCACCAGCCACATAAAAATGAGACAAACCATAGGATATAGGGAGTGCAAGTTGAGCATGCAGTACCGCATAAGTCAGAATATCGGTCGAGATTTTTAACCAAAAAATTTGCCAAAAGTCACCTTTCAACCTATATACCAGTCATAGGCATAATCTTAGTTGTCATCTGCAACCAGCCAGACCGTTGGGCACCCCAAACCGCAAGGGCACCATCACCACTGATATCATTCGGTTACGCTGCCATTGTTTTTGTTTTTTTTGTGTGCGTGTTGCTTCTCCTGCTGTCAGCGAGTGTGTGCGTGCTATTTTCTTCTTGCTCATGGTAAGTTTAGGCACTTAGTGCCAGTTCACCACAGCATTTAAAAGACATGTGATATAGTATGCCCAAGCCAACGGCAACATGTCTGACTAGCGCCAGTTTGGTGTCACCGAAAGGAGTGCATGCCACTGGTGTAAGCTGCAGCTCCTGGAATGCAACGTTGTGAAGACATTGTTTCATAGGCGCAGCACTCTGCACCTGGAACTGAAGGACAAGGTGGAAACTTTTGTTCGCAAACACTGTGAGACATCTCTGTGAATGAATGGCTGCAGACAACCCCAAGACACCTGCTGGCCGCCTATACAGATCGGTTCTCAGGACGGCCTGCACGTGGGTGTCCTACGCTTGATGCTCACTTTGTGATGTCATGGTCTTGTTAGTGTTTAAGAAGTGCTCCATACGAAACTCCCTGAACGACTTGCTACGAGGGAGACAGCCAGGCAGAAGCACTCGTCCAATACGATTTCAGACAGGCACAACAAGAGCTTATAGCCTCAATAAAGTGATAATGTGTATGTAATTTTTTTTCCTGATTTCTTGGCCACAAGATATAGGGGTCGATCAATATTCCAGTTTGACCTATATTCCGACTTTTGCGGCCGAAGTGAATTGAGAAAATTACAATTTTTTGGGAAATGAGCCATATTTGCTATTCTTCTCATTTGCTAAGTGAATTAACTGTATCATGTTTACTCACATATCCAAACCTGGTGTTGCTACACCAATGAAACGGCAAAGTTGGAAACTAGTCCCGCAATTTCACATTTAGTGCACTAACTATAGGCATGCTGAGACACGAATATGTGAAGGGTAAAAAACAAAAATGACTACCAGACTGACATTTCCCTCTTAGTATGCGCACAGCAATGGATGTACTGAAATCCCTGGAAACATGAGAAAACGGCCCATGCAACAACAGCTGGAGTGTGACATGGACACTAGTTCATCAACCGTGCCACGATCAATCCAGCTACTTCAGCACTGGCAGATGCCTAATGGCTTTGAAGTTGCAGGCCTGTCTGGCAAACAGGTCTATTAATTAAGTTGGCCTGCCTTTCAAACAGCTAAACTGGGACCTTAATGGCACGGGATACTCACCGCACTCCAAAGAAACAATTCTTTAGAAACAGACTGTTCTTTACTCACTGTCGTTACTTGCGACTCCAGAAGGTACTGTATAAGTTGGAATATAGGTTGAGATTTCTTACCAAAAAATTTGCCGAAAAGTCACCCCTCAACCTATACAGCGGTCATTGGCATAATATCATTTGTCATGTAGCAACCAGGCATCCCATAGAGCCCATCCAAACCGCAAAGGCACCATCGCCACCAATGTCAATCAGACGCCCTGCCATCTTTTTTTCCTGTTGCTTTTCTCACTATTAATGAGCGTGTGCGTGATACTTTTTTCTCACTCCAGATACGTTCAGGCACTTGGTGCCAGTTAACCGCAGCATTTAAAAGAAACATCATATAGCACGCTGAAGCCAATGGCAACGCGCTCGACTACGGCCAGTTCAGTGTTGCCAAAAAGTGTTCAAGCAACTGGCGTAAGCTGAAGGGGCAGCTCTCAGTGCGCAATGCTGGGAAGACCTCGTTTTGTTGGCGCCTTGCTGCGCAACTGGAACTGAAGAACAAGGTGACAACTTTTCTCCGCGAGCATTATGCGACGTCTCTGCGAAATGAATGGGTGGCTACAATCCCAAGATGCCTTGCTGCCTTCTAAGACCGGATCTCGCGACATTCGACGCATGGGTGTCCCATGCTCGGCGCGTGCTCTGTGGTGACATAGTCTTGTGATTGTTTCAGAAGTGCTCCAAAAGCGATTCCCTGGACTGCGCTGAGGACGAATTGGCGAGTGGGAGGCAGCTAGACAGAACCAGCTGTTCGACAAGACACCAGACCGCTCTAATGAGTGACCTCAGAAAAAACAAAACAAGCTTCAATAAAATGATGTTGTGATGTCCCCATTTTTCGCCCGCAAGGTAAGGCGGCCAACCTATAATCCGGCTCGACCTATATTCCGACTTATATAGTATTTGATGGCCACAGACATAGACACACATATCTACTGAACGCCACCAACAAGCTATCTATCTGTCAGAGCACAAAGTCCTCTTCACTTGTAGCTGCTCAACCGTGTAAAAAAACACCCGGACTTTGCCTTCAAACTTTCCAGTGGTTTGTTGTGCAAGGCAGTGGCAGCATGCTGTTTCGTGCACAGCACCGCTTTTATGCACGAGCGAGACGCACTTCTGCCAAAGGCACGAACCAAGGTTCTGGGGCAGCACTATATCACACTACATTTTGCATAAAAATAAAATCTGTGCAGAACTGCAGCAACATGTTGAGGTAATCCCAGCCCGGCAACAGCTGCCTTGCACTGGTTGACAGCCTATCCAAACTTTTTCGATGCTTTGGGAAGGCCAATTATCAAGCACACATAACCAATATTGGGCCCCGACATGCTGGGACCCAGCATGGCAGTATGTTCCCGGCAATTCTATTGAATTTCAATCAAGCACTCTGTTCCCACTTCGGGAACACTGTTCCAGCAATGCGAACAGTGTTAAGTTAGCACACACATAAGCACTAACCTCACTATTCATGGCTGCTGATGTCACTAATAATAACAATAATAAAAAAATACAACGAGACCCTTTTGAAGTGCCCACCTGGTCGACGGGAGAGAAGGTGACACACCAGAGACCTCTCCGGTGTCCTCGGAACGTGCCTAGAAGGCCCAGGTCAGTTGCGCTCCACAGCTGTGGGGTGAGGGAATGAGAAGAAGAAACTGGTGGTCATCTTTGGAGACGTCAATGAAGTTCTTACGGGGACTCACTGAAGCAAAACCCGGAACTGGTTGATATGATATCCATGGATTACCCAGTGAATACAGGCAATGAATATTTCACAGATCTCTTAACTAGAAAACAACACGGAAAATGGTATCACCAATGCTGCCGTTCCTTTTCTGCACTGCTGTTCCAGATGCCACACATTATGAGAGATACCCGCCGCAGTGGCTCAGAGGCTAAGGTGTTGTGCTGCTGAGCACGAGGACGCGGGTTCGATTCCTGGCCGCGGCGACCGCTTTTCTGATGGAGGCGAAAAGCAAAAACGCCCGCGTGTACGAGATTTCGGCGCACGTTAAGATCCCCAGGTGGCCAAAATTAATCCGGAGCCCTCTATTATGGCGCGCCTAACCGCCTGCGTTGCGTCGGCCCATTAAACCCTATAATCAATCACATTACAAGGGATTTTGCAGAGGTTTGAAAGGAAAACTCAAAATGAAATTTCCAAACTAAGATACCTATGCAAATAGCTTCCTGTGCATTCCAAAAGATATTTTACAGTTTTATGATGAATAAGTGTATAATAAGTGTTTGTGGCTTTGACAAACTTTAAACAGCAGGTAAGAGCGAAAAATTCAGGGAAGCTTGCAGTCACACGCTAGACTTAAATGGCAAAGCTGCTGTACGTGGGCATTGCCGGGCATAGTTAGGTTTCAGTTTCATTGTTTATTTGCATAGCTGCGGAGCTAGTAATCATCCTCATATGGATCGCAAGAGGTCATCATCCTTTTCGCGGCGAGTGGTGGATGCAAAGTCATTCTCAGCATTGTAGACTTCCACCAGCTCGACTAGTGAAGCTTGCACTAAGTCGCACAAAGCTTGAACCATAGCGAAGCTGCAGGATTTCTTCATACGTGAGCACCGAAGGACACATCACCACGCATTTGCACAAGTTTGAAATTCTCTATTTACATGTTCTGTCGTCGCTTTGCACTGTGCTAGTAGTAGTCATCGATATCGCCGTGTTCCTCATGCAAAGCATCACATGAGTGGTAGCGCTTGACGACAGTGCTGGAGTTCCCCCCTCCCAAAGTGCTAACGCCACTGCGCGAATTGGGGACTTGGCGGTCGCCGCGAGGCACACGCTCACGAGCACTCGGCATTTTCTCGCTCCTTGTGGTTTTTGCCAGTTCTTTTTATTTATTTTTTTTTTTTTTTCCGAAGCTAGTGCGCGTGTTAGGAATGCTTGGCGGTCGCTGTGCGGCATTTTCTTGGTATTTTTTCCTGCAACACCAAACTTACGACTTATACAACAGCTCTGCTGTTAAAAAATTTGTGCATGAAAGTTTCAAATAACTCGAAGCAATCCGGGCTGTGTGACTGGATTACACTGAGCAATGGAAATAAGATGCCCCAAGAAGAAGACAAAGTGAAGCGAGGGAGGGGGGGGGGGGACCAAAAAGAAAGAGACAAGAAGAAATTGCAGAAGCTTTTTCCACACTTATGATACTAACCCATGATTTAAAGGGGCCCTGAAGACGAAATACAACTTTATTTAATTTGTAATAACTAGCTTCTGGCAACTCACTCAGCTGCCTTCCAGCCACGAACGACGTTTCTTTAAAAGTGATAAAATGCAAGAAATGTGGAAAAACTTCCAAATTTCATGTTACAGTGGCATAATATGCGCACGAGTGACGCAAATATGGGCCAGCATTAAACGGTCAAACAGTCATTATCAACCACTTAACAACACGTCAGCATTCAAGTAATACGATCAGACAGAACTAGAGGCCCCACTACAACTGCCCACTCATGTTTCTCGGCAGTGGCTTAAGTCCACCACTGCCATTTGCACAAACAAGATTCTGTGACATCAGCTGAAATTGGCAGAAGGTGGCTTGTGAATCACCACTGCTTCATTCGTTTCCTTTAATACCTTGGTTATTTGTGCGAAGTCTGCGATAAAACTGGCATCATTGTTACGGGGGGAAAGCAGTCCTTGAAACGAACCAAACTTGCATTTTATGTTCATGGCCCCTTAAAAAAGTGGGACCCTGAATTAGAAAGCTGGAAGAGAGATCATGCATGTGTGCTATTCCACACAGCTAATGATGGTTGACACTAGCTTTGCTGCCTGTGCCAGGAACGCCCTTCTCAGTTGTGCAATCACTGTCGACTCGTCTGGAGCCCCACCTTGGCAGTCTTGTCCTGGGAGGCAGATGCAATGAGCTGGTCGTTGGGCGAGACGGCCACACTGTTGATGTCCTTCTCGTGGGCGGCCACGGTGAGCTGGGAGGTCATGGCGGCACCCGCGCAGGGGTCGACCACAGCCACCAACCGCGGCCGCTCGGGCACAGGCCACAGCTTCAGGGTGGTGTCCTGGGAACCCGTCACCAGGAACGATGCCGACAGGCTGCGTGCGGCACCGTGAGGGTCACAACCATAGGCAGGCTGAGGTGACAAAAGCAGCGCTCTTCAAAATACACCAGTTGCAAAACCCCGCTTCAGAATCCGGGCGGCACAAGCCCCCCCTGAGGGGCAAAAGCAGCAACCAGGGGCAGGGTTGCCAGGTCTGGCACTTTGTCGCCAAACTGGCGACTTTTAGAAACTCGTGGCGACCAAAATTCCATTGTGGCAACTTGGCTACTTTCTGGCTCCTTTGAGCATCGGTGATTTTATATATTTATGGGCCATTCCAACGCTCCACTTTCCACAAAAAGTGCCTTATATGACTTTTCTGTGCACTTCAGTCATCAAAACAAGCTGAACAAATGGAAGAGAGCAAACTTTTAGGCAGGTGACGGCGGCCTGCTGGCAGTCTACATGAATCAGTCATTCAAACACACCATCGTACAGCGCTATGTACAGGCCCAAATAGGAATTTGTCTCGCTCTTTTTAATGTCCGGCACCTGATGTCGTAAGAATGGCGTCAACGCCCTCAAGCAACGCCATCGGTTTAAAGTGTAATGTTTCAGTAGTTAAAAAGAGAGCTTGAGATTTCATGCAGAGGGGTGGGAATAGGGTGTGACAATGTATAATAGGCACGAAAATGTAAAGAGGCAGCAAAAGTGGTAAAACGTAGTGAGCAGCAAATGCCCGTTTTAGGTCCTTCGTATGTTTTGAATGCTTTACTTGAACGTGCACATTTTAGTTTTTTGTAGATAGTAGTCAACCACTGTCGCTTTCTCACACCACCGCAAACGAATAAAAGTTGATATACGCTTTTCTACTTCTCATAATTTTGTAGTTTTTACCCAAAGGTAATCAAAAAGTACTTACTAACATTGCCATCCTGAAAATGGCATCATTTCTGGCTTTTTTTTTTTTTTCCAGACATTCACTGTAAGGTGGCGACTTTTTCAGATACTTTCACAGCAATTTTTCGGCAACTTTTTCTTCTGAGAACTTGGCAGCCCTGCCCAGGGGACAAAAGCTGCACTTTGCTAAACATATACTTAATAGCACAACCTAATAAAAAAAATGGCACCATCTCCACTCCGTGGATGATGGCGAGGGTGCGAAGTACGGGGACTCGAAATGACATCCAAGTTGCGCCCCGAGTGACAATCGATTTGCGCCCCGACCGTCATTCGATTTGAGCCTTGAGTTGCACCTTGATTATTTCCTATATGAAACTGCAACGCATGGCTCAAATCGAATTTCTCTTGACTTTCGCCTGATGGTGGTGTGCGCACGGATGGATGCGGATGGATATTGGGAGGCCCTAAGCTACTCTGCACCGTTACAGGCGAGGGAATAAGCCGTTTGACTCTCGGGCACTATCTCACGGTCGTAGCCCAATGGGTAAGACGACTGACATCTGTCTGGCCTACCAGACACAGGCTCGAATCTTGCCGGCGCCTGTGTGATTTTTTGCGATTGTAAATGCTATGCGCACGGACGCGGACGTACATTTTGCAGTCCTAAGGTGCTCCACACCTAATAACGATGTCTTTTCACATTAGAACACATAATTTAGTTAATATTTACTTACGCTTCCACAGTTTTTCTTTTCGTGACTTACAGCATCAGCCAAAAGCACTTGAGTACTGCATCGGCTTTCTGCCGGCAGACGACAAGCTAATCAACTTGCCCCGTGCTTGTTGCCCCTGTTTGCCCCAGGGAAGGGGGGAGGGGGAAACTGCAGACTGGCTTTTGATATCTGGACCCTATGGGGAGTTTTGCAACTGGTGCACACTGAGTAGCCCTGGACAAGAGCAAGTGGCAGGCACAACTCATCGAAGCGGGAGCCCTCACCGAGAGCAGGCGACCGCTCCGATGCCCTGGGTGTGTCCCCTGCCTGTGAAGAGGCACTCCACGTAGCCATCCTCCTGCTGCTTCCAGAGCTTCACCGTGTTGTCCTGCGGGTTTTGAGAGCGGGTGAATACATGCACTCTGAATACACATGCTGCCTGCCTTCCTTTCACCCAAAGAGGAGGTGGCTGCTTGAGAGAAGGTGCACAGCCATTGAGAAGAAAGGGGAGACACAGCTGAGCACCAGGGGAGAAAACAGACTCCCTGGCCACTGCACACATAAAGTGGTCTCTTTTATTTGGTGGTCCTGAGAAGTCCTGAGCAGTTTCATTTATTCGTCCTTAAGGGCCAGGAGGCATTACATAAGGGGGGCGTACATCAAGGTTGTAACATCTTCGCAAAAATGTAACAAGGAATATCAAAAAAGAGGAAATAAAAAGACAGAAATCAGCACTCAAGTGATGGCGTACATCGGGTTTTCAACAACTGCGTAAAAAAGTAAAAATGATCACAAGTTAACAAGGGACAACAAAAGAGGAAATAAAAAGGAAGGAAATTAACACTCAAATGACAAGGCGTACGTCGAGGTTGTAACATATAAAAAAGCGACAATGGTCACACATAGTAACTAGAAACAACACTAGAAGGAAATAAAAGCAGGAATGAACATTCAAGTGACAACAGCAAGACTAAGAATAAATTTTACAGGAGTGTAATAACAGACAAAGAAAGAAGAGTAAAAAAGAGATACGAAGAAGGCAGGTGGGGTCTTTAGGTAGCATCGTTTGGGTTGCTGATATACGTTAGTTTTTCGCGAAATTTTGTGCGATTGCTGCACGAAGCAATGTTGTCCGGCAGCGCGTTCCAAAGCGTGACGGTGTGGGGAAAGAATGAGCTGCTCATCGCCGTCGTGTGGCCCTTTATCGCCGCCAAGGGGTGAGTGTGAGATATTCGGGACGATGTCCGAAACGGGCGTTTCAGGAGGGCGTGTCCTGACCGAGTAAAGTAAAAGGTGTGCAGGAGGCAGAGGCGAGAAATTATGCGCCGCGAAGCAAGCGGTTGAAGAGACAGAGTTTGTTTTAGGGCGGTTATGCTGGTTCGTCTTGAATATTCTGAAGCAATGAAACGAGCAGCGCGGTTTTGCACAGCTTTATGGGCAATCTAGAACTGCTCTTACAACAGAAATTCTGCAGGCAAAAAGAAATATGGAGCTGCTCTCGGGCAGTTCTGGGCAGTTCGAAATGACAAGTAGAAGAGACTAAAGATTAACAATCAGGAATGGGAGCAAGCCAAGGCAGGAGAAAAAAAAAACTGGTGTTTAGTAGGAAACAGGGAGGTCCTTGATGTTCCAGGAGCTTGTCCAATGAGCCTGACCCAACTATTCGGAACACTTGTGCCAGGAATTCTTGTCTGAGGAATTGGAAGCATGGAAACACATGGCTCAAAAAATGCATAAAAACTCTGCTCCAACAAAGTCGAGGTGACAGTGAGACTTACAATACCCCCAAAAAGAAGAAAAAGAGCGAATGTGCAAGCAGAGATTACCATCATATCTGCTAGTGCAGAGATGACGGTTCGTCAAGCCACTATTATCCTCTTTTCATTGCAATTTGCAGCATTCGCTGAGGTTCACTAGGCCAATTGCTTCTTGAATGCGATGTTACGACCAAACAGGGTAGTCAGTCAGAAAAGATAGCCAATGCTCTCAGAAACCTACAACTAGCACACTCAAAAACCAATTTGCTTCATCACTGTACATCAACACCGGCCCATATCTGGCTTCAGAAGGCAGCTTGGCAGCCACAGCTGTCCTTTATTACTCACTTGTATCCTGCGACAACAGTACGTGGGGCACCCAAGGAGATTCCTGCCAACAGTGTTTCAGGTCCCATGCAGAAACCCCAAAGCCCCCTCAAAACCCCAACTCTCCCCCGTCCCCCTGAACAGAGAGGGTTGAAGAAGGGAGGGAGAGACAGTACCTTGGAGGCGGTGGCCAGCAGGGTGCGGTCGGCCGGGAAGGTGTCCAGGGCCACCACGGTGTCCGTGTGGCCCCTGAGCAGGCGGCAGTGGAAGGTGGCCAGCTCGAAGAGGCGCACCTGGGGACTGTTGGTGCACACCGCCAGGGAGCCCTCCTTCGCACCCAGCAGCCGCACGTCCAGCACCTCGTCATTGTGGCCCACAAACTGGCCACAGGGATGGGGAGGGGAGAGGCAACGTTACAGAGAAGCAACAGATGATGTGCTCTGACTTAATTCCACTTACGTCCAAAACAAGTTCGTAATTATCTTTCTCATTGTACAATACGTCTCATTGTGCTGTTTTTCTTACATTTTTTCAGATGAATTCACAGCGGCAAAAAGAAAAAAGAAAAACTAAGGCAAAAACAAAGCCTGCTTATCACTCATACAAAGTGGCTGGTGCATGAACAATGCCCATCCTGTGGGAAGCTGGACAAAACAGTTGGCTGCGCTCTATAGCATGTTTAAATGTGGAAGCATTCATTGGCATGATTACGCACAGTTTGCTTTTTCTTTTTTCTTCTGGGCGAAGAGAAGCGCAAAATGAATGAGAAGGAGGTTGGCATGCATGCCTTTGTACATACAGACAACACCCAATTTTTCCAACCTGGTGGGAACTTGCAAGAAAATTGCCTTCAAAAACCCCTTTTTGTATTACTTATTTATTTGCTGGGGTGTACCCTCTGAAAAAGAAGATAGCCATGACAACAAGGCATAAACGAAACAGCAACAGGGCACAGGGCACATCAACATTGTTCTATATCGATGTGCACGAAAACAGTTACAAATTTTTTTTCCTGCACTCAGATGGTGTTGCTCCACATAGGCAGCGATGGGCCCATGGATCCCTTACTGGGCATCCCAGACAACGTGCTGAATGTTGGTTCTCACAACCTGTCTTTCAACAAACTTTTCCCATTAAAGTTCAGCACACATGTACAGGTTTCTTGCTCTTACGTCTTGCCAACATATAACAGTCACTTTTTCAATACTGGGAACAGGCATGGCACACTGCCGTAAATATGTACAACCAAACACACACAAACAAAGCCACCAGCACCATGACATAGGTAAGCTACTGACACAGCAACACAACTTTGCAACGCAACAGCAAAATCCCATGGGGAACCTCGTTATCGGATTGTGGCCTAGTAGCAGGGGAAGACTTTTGGTAGCCTTACTGCTGGTGGCCACTACTGGTTACTGTAAATGGTGGCCACTACTGGTTACTGCAACTGCAGGCACCAGCAACATCCCAAGCAGGCGCTGATACTGCTACCTTTCCTATGGGCACACTAGGATGGGAAGAGCATAAACTGCTCTACTTTGTCCTAGTCTTCCAGCAAGCCTATTTCACAGTTGTGGTCATGCAAGCGAGCCCTTTCTGATAGGCTTGTGCGAATATTCGGGTACTTCGAATATTCGAACGAATATTACAGTATTCGAATTTGCTTCGACTCGAATTTAAAATTTCCGATATTTCGAAGTATTCGGGATGAACGAATATCAAAACTTCGTTCATGTTTCGGTTTCGTTAGGCACGCCGCAGTGCCATCGACATCAGTCCTACATCTTGACTACATGTGGAGCCAAGACAAGCTAAGCCACATTCAAAGCGTTGTCGCCGCTTCGTCCCAGCCTTCGCGCATGTTCGGCAGGGTAGTCGAGACTCCTGTTTCCTTGTTTCAAACAATGAAATTGTTCCCACTGCAACAATGGGAAAAATTTCGGCTCTCGCGAACCGGCCTGCGCGGCCCGGCGGATGATACAAACGAGCCGGCGAGGCGCCCGACTGACGAACGAGCGAGAGACGGTGACGTACGGGCTCTTTCTCCAGGAACGGCCGAGCTGTTGTTTTCTGTTCGCGAAAACGCGCCGCGGACTCCACAGGTGCGCTGACGCCGCCGCGAAACCACCCGCACGCTGCCGGCCGGCCGCGGCAACCAGGCGGCACCTTCAGTACCGAAGTGGTGCGGGGCGCTCGAGCCACCGCTTCTAACCACTACTTAAGATACCGCTCAAAGCACACACGAAGTTTCTTGTGCGGTAAACGAGCTAACAATGTGGGCGAAAATGGTGCTATAAAAAATCATCCGCACAGCGAGTGAAAGCGCCTATGAAATATCTGCCGGGGTGCTAAGCCTAAACGTCTCCTGTGGAGCCAGCCAGCTGTCTCGAGCGCTTCGAAACTGCCGCCCTGAGGTGCACGCCTTCCCATTTGCGCCAGGCTCCTCCCACTGCCACGCGCGTCATTTTCTGACAGAGGCACAGGCGACCGCGAGCGCGGAATCGCCGAGGCGGGCGTTAAAATCGCGCGCGCAACGCTGATGCGCATGAATCACATGCAAAAACGCTCCTGAAGTGAGCTTGGGCACCGCGAGTGAATAGACGAAAGTCCAGAAATTACCGCTCGGTGACATGGAGGTTAAGAACAAGCAGAAAAACGTCACGGATTTCTCCATGCGAAAATAAGAAAAGAATTAAACGAAAACTTTTTTCAGTGCTCAATTGCTTGGTCTGTGTTGGTTCATACGAATTTCGGATGATACGAATATTTTTCGCGGTCCCGCGATATTCGTATCATCGAGATTTTACTGTAGAACTTTTTTACCGGAATGTCTCAGTGACACCTGACAGCTATTCGAATTCGCTTCGAAAGTATTCGACCCCTAGGACTATTCGCTTCGAATTCGCTTCGAACTAAAATATAACTATTCGCACAAGCCTACTTTCTGAACACAAGCTTGTGCATTCACCCCATACCTGTCGTTGTACTTCCAAGCTGTCCAGTGAGCGCAGTGTGATGTTGTGGTCGTAGGTGACGACAGCTAGGGCCTTGCGTTTGGGACAGAGTAGGAGTCGTGTGATGGCTTCCTCCTCAGACGGTCCCTTGTCCTGTTCGTGCACGCACGTGCCCGTGCTCAAGTTCCACGTGCGCAGAAGACCTGCAAAGAAGCGACAAGGCAGCACACACACTGAGCACTGAGACAAGGTGCACCACAATAGCGGCACAAATGCTGCTGTACTGTGCATGAACTGATGTTGCCGAAGCAAGCTTGCCGTCCGCCCCGCCAGCCAACCCTTGTTCCTCCTTTGACTGGCCAAACATGACTTGGAACTTGCCAAAACACCTTGCCTTTATGCAACTTTTCTTTCATTTCCACAGACTGTCTACCCCTCAGCTTTCTGAAAACAGACAACATGAGCAAGATTCTAAAGGAAGTTCCTCAAGGTTTGCACCCATAGGCCATAAGAAATCTAAGATGAAAACAATGAAAAAAGGCTTAAAGGAACAGCCGTGCTAGCTTGATGTCAGTCTGTGTACTTGTTACTTTATAGTTGCACTGTCATTTTGCGAGATAAGCAGTCGCTACGGCAATGGACAACAAAGGCACAGGTGGTACAGCAAGAGTGATAACTCTGCTTGGCAAAATGTCAGCGCTGACATTTGTAGGACCGTCCCCGTGGCAAAGACCAGAAAAAGGACAGGTGCGAGGTTACACGACTCTCTTCCTCTTTTCAATGGTGCTGAAACATCCTGGCGTGACCCCAACTGCAAGCAAAGCTGCAGAACGCAGTGCCAATAAAGGTTGCGCACCAGTGATAAATGCTGGCAAAGACAGGGAGTGCATTTGTAAAGAATGATCATGATCCTGCTGCTTCCAGCTGAATTCTGCTAGGACGTAAGGCGAAAGTCAAGAAGTAACGTGAGCATGCCAAGCAGGGGGATACCCAATAAGGGCATCTGCACTTTTGGAAGAGACGTACTGCATGGAATCCTTTTCTGCTGCTCCCCCAAAAATATACAGCGCTTCACATCATCTGTCGACAAAGTGCCTAACCTGAAACTCCTCCACAGATCAGCTTCACCCACAGTCGCAAATTGCGTTACCTTTGCACTCCGGCCGCTGTCGCCTCAGTAATAGCAAGACTCTCATATCAAGCATGCCGCGTTGCAAGGCCGAAAATTTTTGCCAGGCCATACCGACGTCTCAGCCAGCAACCTCCAAATCTTTTTATCTATTTGTGATCTCACAAGACTAGAAAGCTCCCCACCACTCTCTCTTTCCTAGCTGCGGATTGCCACAAGCAATTTAGCCTCTGTAGCTCAGCCAAAGCCAAATGCCACTGTAAAGAACTAAAATCCTTCCCACTTTCACCTCAACTGGGAATGCATTCCTATACTTCCCAACTCCAAATCTCCTCCCTCAACAACTGAAAACCTTCTTCTCCCCGTTGCCCTCAGTCAGTCCTACGTGACTCTGGGCTTCCTGGGTAACCTCCAACCACTAGCACCAGCCCTAGCTTACCACAACCACAAAATATGCCTACCTACCCCCACAACAGCTTAGATCCCTTTGACAGCTGACAAACATCTGGCAACATGACATCCCTCTACTCTCTAACATTTAGTTGCTCTGCTCAGTTCAGCTGTTCTCCAACAAGCAGCAAGTTAGGGGCTTACTTCTACATACACACCCACATGCACAAAAAAAGCATTAAAAGCTGTGACAATTCTGAAAACTCTAGAGTTCGAGTACATGGCCTGATGTTCACACTGTTAAAACCCCCAAAGCATGAAAACTCTGCGGGTACTTGGGCACGCGGAGAAGAAAAAATGGAACAGTGGCATCCAGGCATTCGAACTTCTACTGCGCAGGTGTCGATTCTTCTCTGCCCTCAACAAACATGATCTTTCCATGGGAAAAGCAGTGTGACAAGTGTGCAACTGAGGGCCCGAAAAAAGGTTACCTTTTTCTCCAGCCGTGATGAATTTGACAGGCGAAGAGTCGGGAAGAACAATTAGCGACTCTATTGACTGAAAAGAATAAGAGAAACGGAAAAGTATTTACACAGTGGGAAATGTTGAAATCATACGACACCAGAGCAACGTGGAAGAAAATGGGATTATGCTGCAACATCGCATTCTCCTCACCTCGTAAACGGGTATGGTCTTGAGCGAAGCCAGTGTGCCGGTGTCCCACAGGATTACTACTTTGTCTCTGCTCGAACTGCAAGCAGTACAGGAACAAGCAAACAATCTAGGTACCAGGCAACGGTTCCACCCAACAAGCGAAATGCGACAAGATTCAAGCAGATGAGGACAACAGGAAATCAATGTCGTCAATATCAGCGCTCTTGAAATGCTTCCCACTTTTAAACGACGAGAAGGGAAATTTCTTATGGAATACATTTCCTGCAATGCACCGTCCTTAAATTGGTGATTGGGTGCTGTACGCGAGGAAGCAGAGGAGGGAATAAACCATGAGAAAAAAGTCCATTTCAAAATAATAAATTCACTCCTATCAGCTGTGTTCCAGAACGTGTGGGATTTCTAATTCGCCACACTTTAAAAACCAGTAAGTCAAGTCCAATGACTACTTGTCAGGAGATAAATGTGGAAAGGTATGGTTCCCTCCACGCCACATCACATGCTAGTGAATACCAATCAAGGTGGGAGCCCAATGTGTTGTAGATTCATGGCGAACAACCGGTGCACAGCCGAATGAAAGCATGAGGATAGAGAAGCAGCACTGTTCCATTCCTCTCTTTCCTTTGTGTTCTGTCTGTTCATGCAATGGCTGTTCATGATGAACACATCTCAGCAACATCTCATACAGCCATTTCAGCATAACACAGTCACTGCAAACTAAGCTGCAGTTTTCTGTTTTTTCTTTCAGAAGCTAGCGAGATTGCACTGAAGAGGCTTTGCAAGAATGTTGATCGATTTGTCTTGTGTGGTAAACAGTACTGATATAAACAAAATCAGTTCAGTTCAGTTCAGTTCATTTATTTGGACAAACTATGTCTCGGGAAGAGAGGCAAAAGGCAGATTAACTCTGCCTGACGGCGGCCATCAACCCCGTACATGCGACATTGCACCTAGTTCTGCAATTAGGCAGAACTAGTATGTAATTTGTCTTTTAAGAAGCATGACGATCGGTCTCGTTTGAGGCACCTACTGTCAAACACTGCAAAACTAACATTACTTCCCAAAATTTCCAAACTCAGATCCCCCCCACCCATGCCCCACAGAGCCTTTTTCCAAACCCAAACATCTTTTATGTTTGGTACTGACACTGCTGCACGGCCATATCCAACGCCGCCTGTATAACATGGCCTGTTACACCAGCTGAAAATGGCGTAACAGCCCCTTTCCTGTTCTCTCTCTTCCCCCCTCGCTAGCCTTTCTGCATGTTCCCGGCTTGGACAATGCCTACCAGGCAGCTCTGCTTTATGTCAACTTCACAAAACAATTTACCGGGCTTGTCAAAGTTCCTTCAATAAACGAGTTTATGCAGCCAATTCTCATTTTGGTGCTCCAATGCCTCCACGCTTAGGCCCTGTAACCAATCAGCATGAGGTGCTTCGCTGTTGCCCTGTGCGCACGAGATACGCTGGCTACAGCTAAGTTTTGTGCATTGCGGGAGAGTTCCAGGTGTGGTGGTGAAGCCAGTTCATCAGAAGCTTTCTTGTTACGACAAGCCAGAGCCTGACTGCCGCACGGGTGACTCACTACCGTGACTCACAGGCCGCTCGGGGCCTGTGAGTCATGGTTGAAGCCGTTGCGAGAACAGGCATGAACTGGCACCAGCAAAGGTGTGTTTTAACAAGCCTTTTGCAAATGGCGGCCGTCCGGTAGACTCGCACCTTCCCGCTCCCTCTGTCTGGCACAGTGTGCACCGGCTTCTGAGGAATGCATCACTAGACCGGAGGAAGGTGTTTTGGGTATTTGTACCTTTGGTGTCGTGCACAACACGCTGAATGCCTGCTGATGGTTGGCAATTCTGTGTATTTATGCTCGCCTTCATACAAGCCGGGGTAGTGCACGCTTGAACTCCGCCAAAGAACTTAACTCTGCCCATTCGAGTTGTCATGTTTTAAAGGTCAACTGCACTCAAATTTCACCTCGGCCAAATTTACCTTGAAAGTACAGTACGTACCGCCAAACTAACTGCGACATGACTGGTAGCTCCATGAAATGTGTTGTTTTAAACGGGTCGTGACGAGAAAATGCATTTGTCCTTGCTTAATTTTGTCCACTTGGACGACCTTGTAAGAACATAAATCCCAAGTATTATCACAATTCACTGCTTCCGGAATTTAGGAGACACCTTTGAAATTCTCGTTTTGAGGCACATAGCAAGCGACCCTACACACATCGTCAGTCGGCAGCGCGACTAGCAGTGACGTCACACTGACAACATTCGAGAGTTAAACGCTCTTTCTGTATATTGTTCAGTACAACTGCAAACCCGATATCTTAAAAATAATGCATCCTTTATTCGTTGCCACAAACAGTTTTTTATTGACGTGACCGGTGTCGCGACCGCTTCAGTTGTCTGGCAACCATTGTAGCAGAACTCAGACGTACTGTTTGTATGGTTTGTTGCCAGTTTCCCTGTTGAACTTCCCATTGTTTCGGCAAATTCTCTTTGGACTCTCACCTTTTTTGTATCAAATGGCACAAAACCATTGAAGCAAAAAAAAAAAAAAAAAAACCGCCTCGCCCATCTTCCCACGAGGGGAACCCTGTGTAGATGCAACGCATCGTGGGGTTCACTTGGTGTTTCCGTTGGATTGATTCTGAAATCGCGTGAAACGTGTCGGGAACGCGTATGATTATTATGTTTTATGATTGTTATGTTTTATTGGCCAATCTTGGTCAATCTCTCTAAGTGGTATTCTTGGGGCTTCGCTTTCGCAACGACCTTTACTCCATCATTGTTGCTGTAAATGGGAGCTTCTTTTCTTTTATTGCAAGTGTTAATCATTGCCCCATCATGCGTTGTATCAGTAGCATCTTGACGTAGTTTGAATGAGTCAAGGATATAAGGTGCGTTCGTAGCATTGAATCAAATGCTACGAACAGTCTCGGTTTTGTGGCGCAGTGGGAAGAGCACCATGTACCTCGTGTTCCGCCCACAGGGTCGTGGGATCGAAACCGGGCGCCGCTAACTATTATTTTTTTTTTATAGTGTAGGGGGAGGTGCGGACAATGCCGTATGGAGGGACAAGGCGAGTGAATGAGTTGCAGTCGCATCTAAAAAGCGCCTCGTGTGTGACTTGAATTTGCGGCCACCGGGCCAGCCCAAAGTTACGGACAACCTGCATTGAAGGGCAGACACTTTACCCACTACACAATTGACGTGAGAAGCACGTGCGGCAAAAAGCTGCTTCGTATTTGTAACCCAGCACTCTGGTGTATTTTCATAAATTCTAATCAACCCAGAGCTTTAACTGCCAACTTACTGTTAAACGCTTCTTCAGTAGGCCAGAAGGGAGCATATCCAATCAACTAAGCAAAGCTAACAGCATTGTTTATTGGAGTAAACAGGAAAACAATCGAACAGCGTGATGGTGGGACTCGGTGACTCAGCGCTGTATCACTGCTTCTCGCTAGTTATTATTGCGCTTGATGAATAAATGATTGGTTGGTTTTAAGTTCCCACTACTGAAAGCCTCTTCAATAAATGTGCTTATGTAGTAAATTCTCACTTTAAGCTTTCGGTCATTTATGTCGTCAGGACAGAAGTTTCACGTTAGCGCAACTCACATTACAAGCTACGTGAGACAGACGTTGGAAAGCTTGTGCAAGAATACCAGCTATCAGAAAATGACAGTTTAGACTCGTGCAAAACAGCGTAAACAGTTTACAAATAGCCAGTTTTCTTTAAATGTGATTACTTCTGCCTGTGCCACTGACCCGCATTGTTGAATGAAAGTTCGACCATGTTGATCAGTCATATCAGAGATCAGACATCAGTTCAGGTGCAGAGTGAGTTTCATCATGGCGCCGATGTTGTAGCTTTATCTGCCCCCTTTGCAAGCCCGCTCTATGCCAACATGTTGTGTGGACAAGGGGGAACTATGATTGACTTCTAACCAAAACGTCACTTCACCGAGTTGAGGAGGAAAGCCTTGGTGAAACCGTAACTGCATTTTTTCCCCCTATTTGTCAATATCGAGCAACAAAACAGGCGTGCATCATTTGTTTATCAAGGTTTTACCGTTATAAGTACCCACACAACACAGTTCTTTTGAAAATCTCTTCACGACCCCTTTGAAATAGCTCCGTCACAGGTGACGCTGCACCTGCTGGCGGAACGCGCAAACAGCCATGAAGCGGAAGTGACATTGCAGCCAGCCGGGTGCTTTGCCCGCCGGCCAGCAAGGAGAACCGGTTGAGATCCGTTGGGTGTGCTTCTCCTAAGGTTGCTGTGAGTGCGAAGCACTGCGCAGGTTTGCTACGACCAACCAGCCGCGTGCGACCTCTAGCTTGCCGGCTGAAACGTCCCTTCAGCCTGGCCATAATGGCCGTGGTCTTCTCAATTTCAGTTTAAAAATCTTGGATTTTTTATGGTCATTTGCACCATGGATACACGTATTTCAACTGTCATATTTTGTATCTTGCCGTCTTTTTAGACAGACTACACAGAAATAACAGTTTTAACAAGTTGAAATTTTGAGTGCAGTTGGCCTTTAAAGGGACACTGAAGTGAGTTTGTCAAGCTCCAGTTTTTGCTTGCACTGCGTAGACTGGCTCAAATTAGCACACTTTTCATCGTTTATCCGGTTGACAAATCGGTAATTATTTCACAAAGCGCGAAAGAATAAAAACTACCATGCGCGGTTTGCGGCGGCCGCACCAACTAAGGCTGTGACGTTGGGAGGAGGGGGCACCGTGATTGGACGATGCCCAAGGTTAGCAATCAAACAAGTTTCGGTTTCGGTTCTGTAAAACAGAACCAATGGCGTTGTTGGATGGGCATTCTCAATATCTCAGTAATCATCGTACCGCGCTTCTGCCGTATTGTGGGCTGTAAAATGCATAACATAAGCCTCTCAGGACGGCCTGGAATCGTAGCATTCACTAGCCGAGGCCTACGCAGTGCATGAACGCCCTCCGCGTCCCCGCAGACGCTTAAATGCATGCACTTTCCCCCCATATTTGGAGCTTGCCTCACTCATGCCTGTATCGTAAAAAGCGTGTTCGCACCAGGCCAAGGGTCTGTTGATTCTGGCCTGTGCCCACTGCCCGCAAGCAGTCGGTGCTTATGGCAACAGCACGCCAACGAGAACTCGCTAGCGCGCCAGTGCCAGCCTGCGCGCGTTCTGTGAACTAGTTCGTGGAGCAATGAACGTTGCGGCCCAAAAAAAGGTGAACTCAGTATAGAAAACATCGGCGGAAAACGAAAAAGTTAACTTACAAAAAAAAAGCACGTACCCGCGGAGATTCGAACTTTTGACTTGCAAAACAAAAATCCTAGCGCCTAAGACCACTCGGCCACGAGCCAGCTCACCCGGGGTTGGATATATAAGGTATATAATGTATAACCAGTTTACACTTTTATTTAGTTTTAGCATTCCAAGCAGCTTAGGCGTTTCCACAATATCTCACGTCTAGCAATTGCATTTCTTAGACGGAAAAGCGTTCGCAGATGCGTAGTCGTGCTGCTGGCTGCTGTGCTTGTTCGTCCAGCGCAAAAAAGTGCTTCCCGCTCCCTAGTTTTACGCTGTACGGTACAAATGTCAGTTGATTTTATTTCCTTAGCACCTATATTGGCTTCGCTGACTCTTCTCCCGCCTTCAAGAGGCCTTATATTTTCCTACTGGCGTACCAGTCAGCGAAGCATCGCATGTGCGCTTGTGCAGCGCTTGTGTGAAGCGACCTTGACTTGGAGCTAGATACAGTGTACAAGCTAACCAAGTAAAGAAAGGCACATTCTTCCATTCACAAACGTGTCCTGGCTTCGTTTCAACTGAGCGAACGAATTGCGACTACTCGTCGGCGGCCGGCGGACGAAACGCTGGGCCGGGGAGCCGTGCAGTAGCGCAGCCAATTGCGAGCTCGGCTCCTTCCGACGTCACACGAAAACGCCATAGAAAATGGGCGAGCGTAAAGAGAGGAGGACAGCATTTTCGAATTAATTTTTCTACTAAATAAAATCGCGTAAACGCGCCCAGAGTGGTAGAAACATGGCCTGGGGACTCCGGACTATAATTTGCGCTAGTAATCCCGCAATGTTTACGTATCACTTCAGTGTCCCTTTAAGCCCGCCAGTGTGCTGTTACCTGTACCATCACTTTTCTCTACTTTCCAGTTAATTTTGGCTTTGGCTCTTCGCCATCGGAACGGAGGCAACCCTCCTGCAAGCCACTCGCCAACCACGCTATCTCAACATGCGGAGGGCCATACTCAAATGCCAGTGTGCTACTACCGCCGCTGCGGACCCCAGGCTAGTGACGACAACCAGGAACATGACGCCATAGTAAGCTGTTGTTTCACGTACAAGTGCCGCCAAAAGTAATTGGAGCACGGGAGCTGCGGCCGAACCGCATAGGAGCGCCGTGCAGCTGTTCCGGCGGTAAACTAAAGGAGCAGAACACACATGCGCGCCTGGCGACGCCGATAGCTCATCTAAACTTCTGAACCCACGAATTCTTTTAACTCGGTTTTGAGCGTTGTTTGCACTATACTGGTCTCAACGATGGCGCTGATAGCAGACCCACCTAAAAATATTAGAAAACAAAAATTGTCACTTCAGATCCCTGCGACTGCGAGGCTTCTCCAGCAGCTCGCGTGCGCTGAAAGCATGCGAGCGCGCTGATAGATACCGCCAGTGCTATCAGCGCCACCGCTGAGACCAGTATGCTGCGAATAGTGCTCGAAGCCGCGTTAAAAGAGGTGGGTTGAGAAGTATAGAGGGGCTATCACCGTCGACAGGCGCGCATGTGTGTTCTGCTCCTTTCGTTTACCGCTGTTGTAGCCACACGGCGCTCCTATGCGGTTCGGCCACAGCTCCCGTGCTCCAATTACTTCTGACGGCACCTGTACACAACGGAAATGCATCCAACAGTGGACCACATGCTGTGGGAGTGTCCTGGCTACCAGGATCTATGTGCCCAGTGCCTGCTGGCACACATCACTACCCTTTGACAACGGACCACCCCCAACAACAACAGCCGCGACACACTGCAAACAAGGGGGGCATTGATCGCCGCATGCGATTGTGCACGAGCATGTGAATGTGCAGCATATACAGGCGTGTGTGTATGCCCATTTTCTTGCTTCCCCTCCTGAACGTCTTATCCGCTATTAGGCCAAAGCACCATCCTACTACAAATAAAGGCTTCACTCAGTGACTCGTACGCCTTTGCCCGTGTATCAGCCTCCTACCTCGCCTAGTTTGGCTGCTAATCCGTGGTGTGTGGGCAGGCCAGCGGACACGCCTCATGTGTTTCTACTACTCCCACTGGAAAGTGAGTGACCTGACAGGCAATGTTGCCAACTCACCCACTGAATTTTTTAGTTTTACTTTCTGCTTTAAGCAATTTTACTGTCACTGACAATGTGCATTACATAGCAATCATGCCAGAGGCTCAAAGTTATCAGTGCTACCATCTTGCACAGATATGTCTGGTGTATTCTAGCAAAGCACCGATTACAATCCAGTGGCATGCGGTGTTATAATTGCTGCATCGTCACTCCAATTGTCTTCGGCCCAGCTCTATCATGGTCACCTTTGCATGTTAGCTATGCGTGTCATTACTACCTACCCAACAAATTATGGGCTTCGGTGCTATTAAAGCACGGCCGAAAACCACACAGTCAGCATCGCTGAAGGACGCACCATAAAAAATAAGGCAAAATGCACGACAAATGGGTGGGGCATGAAAAGCCATCTGGGTAAGGTTAACCTAAGCTGAGTCTTCACAAAAAAAGCCCTGCCGTTAAATCACCGGACAAGTGCACCCAAATCAACAAAGTGAAGAGTGCCAACAATGCCAACATTACCCCTGCACCTTCAACAGAAAAAAATGTTGCCTAGGGTTTTTGCCATGTCAAAAAAAGGTAAAAATTGACTTCCATGCCGAGCTATTTTTAAGCAAAGACATGCCTAAGCTTGAAAATGCTTTTACACGTGCATGTACACGCACATGCACACAAACACAAAAAAGAAAATACAAGAACCCTCTGTCATACCTGAGTAGCTTGGCCCCATCGTCGAGAAAACGCAGGTCGGTGACCACCGAGAAGTGGCCTTCGAGCGAACTGATCAGGGTGCTTTTGGACAGGTCCCAGATGTGAATGTGGTAGTCGTCAGCAGCCCCAAAGAGCCGGCCAACTTGGGAATCGGGGTGGAATTGCACCGCACTGCGCAGATATATGGAGGGCCCCAGCTCTTGTTCACTCACCGCAACTACGACCCTCTCAGTTTTAAGTAAATAAATAAAAAAAAAGATAGTTATCACACGCAGCAAATATCCACCCAATATGTTCTGCACTCCACACTGTACAAATGTCACACCATCAGTGAGGTCAGCTTCACTTGATTTTCTCTTTCCAGCTACAAATACCAATTTTGGCAATTTTTAGGACCTTGAAAGGCTCTTTAACGTTGAGGGCTATCAGAAAGGTCAAACTCGTTCAGCAATGGGTAACACTGCAAGGAGAAGGCTCTTGCCAAAGCTATGTATGATAGCTGTCCTATCATGGCTCAATAAGCTCCATTATTATAAATATTACAACAGCTGTAAGACCAGAAAGGCAATGAAAATAATCGATGGGCAGTGTTGTATGAGGCAGTCAAGCTTTTAATTTATACAAAAATCTCCCAAAATTTCAGCCGTATATGCAAGAACCACTTATTTGTGTTTAAACCCCATATGTTTACAAGCACATGGTTCCAAAAAGAACTTCTCTCGAACATGAACCACGCAGAAAAGCCCACAGGTCAAGCTGACAGGTCCAGGAAGTGGCACACATGATGAAGTATAAACCACCAATGTAACATCCGTCTTTATAGTTTTTTTTTTTTTTTGCTCAGGGATTTACCTGATCTACTTTTCCCTCCTGCCTGTAAGGTCAATAGCTATGAGCACAGTAATACTACCTGACATCCAATCTGTAAGTCCCTCTTAACTAGCAAACTAGCACCCAATTTCTGCAACGAACATGGACTGGCGGAGAGTGCTGGTGCCCTATTATAAAATTTCACAATTAAGCTGTTTCTCACGATAAAAAATCAACGAAAAAAATATGCTACTACTGCAATGAGAACACGTTGAGCTGTACAACTACATTCAGAGCAGCTATGAGGAGAAAGTGTGCTTAAAGGGGTCCTGAAATGCCTTCCGCCGATGCATGGATGTACATGTAACCAAATAAAGCAATGTATTAGCAATCTCCTCCTGCAAGAATTTTGTTAAAGCGATGAGTATTAGCTGAGAAATCGTAAATCAAAAACCGCGCATTAACGTCGCGCCGTATTTCCTCCTCCTTTCAACTGTTTCTTCGCTGTTGGCCTCCCCTCCCATGATGCTCCGCTCCTCAGCGGTGACGAACTTCCGCTATTGCGCTCCCACAGACTGCCGTCTGCTACGGGCCAGCTCTTTCGGCTTTTTCATCTTTGTTGACCCCATGGACACTCCTCTAAAGGCTGGAAAAGTGAACGAAGGACCTGGCCGCATGTGTGCGGCCTGGCCTTGCCCTTTCACGGTGTACGTAGCTGCCGTTGGTATCGGCGGCGAATTCGCAGCCACGCGGGGAGAATCGTGCACTCGTTCCCTTTGGTGCACCGCGCACTGTTTATCCAAAAAGCGCGGTCTCAGATGTGACCCCGCTGGTGCCGGGTGTTATTTTGCGGCGGTTGTAATTCCTACTACCGGCGGCATGTGAAAAAGGACATTTTAAACCGACACAGAACCCGTGCACAAAACGCGCCGGATTGGATCGCTTTATCAGCGGCGATGAACGGGAAGGCGCAGAGCTAACCAACGCCGCACTCGATCATCGAGAACCCGTGTTCTGACAAGCTGCACCCATGTGTTGCATTCAACACTGACGGGAAAGCGTATGTTTGCACTTGTTTGGATAGTCGTAAAATGTCCAAACACTCCGGCACTCCGATAGCAGATGAGCCGGCGAGACATTTCGGAAAACATTTGACAGATGGCGCCGTATGCATTAGTGTGTCGCTACGCAAAACTGATTAGACGCTCTACCGCTCTACTAAAACTCCCCTCGCAGTGTTTACGTAGCGGGATGCAAAAAATTAGCGTTTAGCGTATGCAAAGACCACAAACGCTGTACTAAAACTCTATTAGCAGCAAAATAGCGTGCGTATGTGAGGCCGCTTGCGTTTACAAAGCTGCACGCCGAGCGCGTACGTTTCAAACCTAGTGACATCGTTTAAATACACTGGCAAGCACAGTGTAACGTAGTCAGATATCAACCGTGTGCTCAGGCGATAAGCAAGAGCTTGTTTTATGTGATTGCGCATAAAGGCCCGTTCGCACTTGCGACGAAAGCGAGTGAAAGCGGCAGGAATTCCGTCGCTTTGTCGCGCGACGATCGTTTTTGTCGAATGGTCGGGACAAATTTTCGTCGCGCAACAGAATTTCCGTCGCATTCGCTCACTTTCGTCGCAAGCGGGAATGGAAAGTTCTGCCGCTGCCGTCTGCGCCGCAGCTCGGAGGTAACCGCGCGATCTGCTCGGGCCGAACGAACGCGCACACTCCCGCACGGCAGCGCCCCAAGCTGCAGCCGGCCGCGTACATCGCTCCCGGCGCCCGCCTGGAGCCCGCCCTCGGCACACTAGCCAGTATATTTCAGGCACTATAATGGAGGACATATTTTTTGCTTCCGATTAACCTAGTTCTTTGCCCCTGTGTTTTTAAATACGTGAAGTGGTTAGCACGTCGTCCTCACGCAGCTCTGTATCGTCGTAGCATCGCTGATTGTCCGAACGAAGCTTGCAGCTAAGCCAATGCAGTGACCGAAGCTGTGTGTGTGTGTGCATCGCCTCCTGTGTGTTGTGGACGCGTTCGTTTCGCGATGAAATGCGACATTGTACTTCTGCGGGTGGATAGTGCTTCCCATTGTCTGGATTATCTTTCTCGAACGACGTACGACTCAACCTCGCATAGGGTATGTGTAGTGTGCCTGGCTAAAAGCCTTCTCGCTTGCGCGCCAGAGTTGTGACTTGCTGTTCGTCCACGTAAACCGGGTGTGAGGTGAGTGCCGAATTTACGACGGGCAGGAGGAGGCAACCCATTGTCTGTCAATCGCGGTTCAGACTTGCAACGCATGTTGTGACGTTGCGTTCGTTCGAAACGCATCTCTGGATTGTTTTGAAGTTGAATAAAATGTACGCGTCAAACCCTGGCATTCGGCTCAGGGCGTTCTCTGCGATTGCACCAAAGAAGTGCCACGGGGCTTTCTTTATGGTACGTACTCGTGTAACATAAAATCCATGTCGTGCTATGGCCGTGTTGCATTCAATACAAACGGTTAAGCGTTTGTTTACACTTGTTTCGTTTGTCGTAAAATGTCCAACACTCCGGCACTCCGCTGACAGATCAGCGGGCGAGCCGATGCTGAGCAGACGACTCATCTCTTTGCCGGAAGTGCGTGAAAAAGCCGCCCAATAGCAGGATGTCTAGCTCATGACGAACATATGGGAATCGATGATGTAGACATGTGAAGATGGCGGCGTCCAAAAACACGAAGGGAAGGGTGAGAAAAAAGCGACAAACTTTGCAACAAAAGTGTGAGCTTTCCGCTGCGCGTAAAAGAGTAATACTTGGCACAGATGATGTTGACGACCCTATCTAACGATTGCGCTAGTTCATTTAGTGTGCTCAAAATGCCTTTCAGGGCCCCTTTAACTAATCGCAACAAGGTCGCCATCATTCTTGCTAGTGAGCTCTTTCCCCATCGTTGACTTTTCAAGAGAGCACGCATAGATGTGCGATTGTGACTCCAGACAATAATGCTGGCAGTCACACTTCCAATGCCATTCTTGCACCTTGTTACTAGCTCAGCTAACACCCCATTTTTTTTCCGCTTCAACTTGCTGGCACAATTAAAAAAAAAATTACTTCGAGGCTTCCAAACAAGGATGCCCCCTCACTGCACTTGCTGCCCTCCCCTTTCCCATGGCCCCCTTTCAGAAGTGTCACAGCATGCTCCAAGGCCATAGAGGTGCGAGCACAGACCTGAACACCCCACGGGCTCCCCGCAGGTGGTGGGTGCAGTACTGCCTCACCACGTCCCAGACCTTCACCGTTGAGTCGCAGCCCCCACTGGCCAGCAAGGTGCTCGTCGAGTCGAAAACCAGGCAGGACACGGGACCCTGGTGGAAGCTCTGCAGTACAGGAGGAGCAGCAGAGGGAGAGAGAGTGGCACACACGTCACAAACGAGACTTGCATTCTTTCTGGATTCTCGCACCCCACCTTCGAAGAGTGCAGATTTAGCAACAAGTTGGGTACTGGCACGTTCACAGTGACTAGAATAAAGAAGACGGGCAAAAAGAAGTAAAGCTTCCCCGGGGCGATACTTATCAAAGAACCCTTTACTGCTACATTGAACGTGAGCCCCTCTTTCTTCACTTTCGCTTCCATCCGCTTTTGGAATGAGTTACAATAGCCGGCCGTTTTTTTGGACTTGCTGGATATTTCGGACTTTCCCGGAGTTGTCCCATAGGAGTAATGGCTCACGGATTTTTCGGACTGCTCTTTTATTCGGACTATTTTTTGTTCCCCTTCAGGTAAGAAAAATCGGTCGGCTACTGTACTTGACACGCACATTCGCGACTCCACACTCCACAGCTTCCTCATAATTGGACTTCTCTAAGGCTTGGGTGCACCTGTACTACTCGCATGCCACCTAGTCCACCTGTTATGGAGCACGCACTTGGCTCACTCTTGCTCTGCCACTGACAACACACTGAGGTAGCACAGTGATGACGTCCTCAGCTCCTACTCTGGAGATGCGGGTCCGATACCCATATGAACTCAAATGTCTCCCTTACCGACTCTTCACAATGGCAGCCATTTGCTATACCAGACAACAACGCAGTTATTTTATTTTATTTTTTTTTTCACAATGGGGCATTTCAGGCTTTCACCTCAAATATGAGGCGGGGTGAGGGGAAATAAAACATTTGCGAAGCTTGCACTGAGTCACGCAAGGCTTGAACCATAGCGAAGCTGCAGGATTTCTTTCTACGTGAGCACTGAAGGACACATCCCCACGCAATTTTACAAGTTTGAAATTGTTTATTTAGATGTTCCATCATCGCTTTGCACTGTGCTAGTAGCAGTGATCGTCCTATGCATCGATATTGTTGTGTTCCTCATGCCAAGCATTACATGCGCGGTGGTGCTTGACGACAGCTTGGGTGCAGTGGCGGCGCGCATGTGCACGACGCATGCGTGGCATTCCTGGAGCGACGTCAAGGTTCCGCGGAGCAAGTGTTGCGTCAGCTGTGGCGTTGTTGGTTGCTAGGAAGCGCCAGGCACTCCTGAGGGTTTTCGCCAGTTTATTTATTTATTTTTTTTTGGTACAGCCACTGCGCGAGCCGGGGACGTTCCGCGGTCGTTGCAAGGCACACGAGCTCACGAGCTCTCGGCATTTTTTTTGGTATTTTTAGCGCGCTACGTGTTACGCACCACACATTACAGCCAGCTACAACAACTCCGCTGTTAAAAAGAAAAGCAATCTTTTGGCACAGAAGTAATGTGAGCAGCGCCAAGTACCCACGAATGCTTGGACAAAGCACCTTCACAAGAGCATGGGCATAACCAGCAAGAGTACGGACACCTAGTGTCACAGCCAAAATACGTTCCGCAAGACTTACTAAGTGAACCGTGAAAGCAATGTGGAACTTTGCTTTGTTTGGAAGATTTTGCAGTTTGTGCCTTGCTAAAATTATGCTTGAGTGGGAAATGATGTCAGCATCCCCGATGAAATTGCATTAAAGACGGACAAATTTAAAATTACTTGCTTCACCACCATAACATGATGACACACTTTGAGGAGCAATCAAAAGCAGGCAGTCAGTATGCTGACTCAAAGACAATACGCACATTCTTGCAGAAATTGAAGACCGGCCATCTCCAGTCAAATATAGTGCAACAATTCACTGTGTAGAGATGTAGCAATGAGCTTTGTTCTTGATTAAAGACAATGAAGCTGCCTGCTGTTACATGACTCAAACTCATTTGAATCTTTAGTGCATCTCTAAGGAAACGGGGGGCATAATGGGATGGCAATTTCTCTAATTGCAGATGCTATGAACATAATAATCCCCAGCACTGGGGCTTTTCGCCCCCAATTCACACCGATTTCCCGCATGCTTTTGCAGTCTATGTTCTTTTTTATAATACTGTCCTCTCCTAATCAAACCACAAATGTGCTGGTGTGCTGCCTTATATGGAAGGGCCCTTGGATAATGATAATTTAACTGACTGCACACATGGAACACAAATGCAATATGTTCGCTCCAGCTGAAAGCTACCATGTTGTTGCAGAAAAAATCTGAGCTCTTCAAAGTCACGGTTGGCACTACACAAAACTCTGCATGCCACGTAAAAGCAGCACAGCTTGAACAGTTTGTAGATACCAGCAGTTTAACCCTAACTGTCAATGGTGCATAATCGCTGCAAGTGGGAGACATATAAAGTAGACCGCTGCCCCCTTCTGAACGAAGTGCTTATGTGACTGTAAGGAAGGGACCTGCCTTCTGTTATAGCATCTTTGATAAACCGCACCGGTGCGCCTTTTCATCCTTGATAAACCCCATCGGTGTGCACCATCTGTCCTCGATAAACCGGGGTGCACCGTCGCGGGGCAATTTTTGGTTGCACCGCCGCGCACCGAAAGGGTCGACGGGGCGGCGTGGTGCAATCCCAAGATACATCGCGAATGACGCTGGGTAAGCGCCTTCCTCCACCGTCTGCTGCAGCGACGGCGCATAAACGCACTCGTGTCAAGGCGGAAGGAGCTGTGTATTGTTGCTGACAGGGATGACTTGCTTGCGAATTCATCGGCAATGATGCGACAGGCTCCGAACGGGCGGTAACACCGGCCAGAGATTGTAAATGAGGACGCGAACTTCGTGTACTGCAAAGAAGGCTGCATGCATTGCCAGCCAGATGGGGATTGGCATTCGTTTCGTTCAATTGAATTATCATGAATCGACACTGGAGTGCCTAGACCATGAAGACCTTCTTGCTTTACTGTAGCAGAAGGGCGGAACAAATTAGGCACTCGCATTATGGCTCAAACGAAGATGAGAAGCAGCTTGTATGTAGCTGCTCAGTGGAAGCAGTGGCGGTGCGTTGTCACGCATGTGTGATATGGGTTGTGCATACATATAATCATTGGCCTTTAATAAATATCCCTTTCTAGTAGCGCTGTGACACGTTAAGCTGGTGTATTGCCACTTGTGAACGTTCTTATGAGTTGCTTTCCTAGCTTAAGAGATGGCGCTTGGGTAGAACCGCTCTGTTTGTCCTCGATCAACGCCCCGTGCCGGTGCACACCGTCGTGGGGCGCTGTGCACTGCGCCGGTTTTGGGGCAACCCCGGTGCGTGTTTATCGAGGACGCTATTGGTCTTTGGTCAACAGCCCACAGCTATGGGTGCCTTTCTCAGATGTAGGTATTGTAATGCAGTTTCAAAAAGAAGCAGGAGATAGCACAGAAGGTAGGGTCTCGTTAGGAGTAAATTACTCTTTCTGTGCTAACAAGCACATCAAAAGATAAAATAACATATAATAGGAGAAAGGGTGCCAGATTGTGACATTGTCACAGGGAATCTACAATGTTTGCTTTCTTTCTTTTTTCATGAAATGTTTTCAGCTACTACAATCAGTCCATCTCCAAAATTTTGTGCATGTTAGAAAAAGACTTCAAAAAACAAAAAAGTATGCAAAAAAAAAAAACACTGAAGGAAGCAAAGCACAGGCTAAAGCATGTGACATTTTCAAGTAAAGTACTACTGCCGTTCACTTCATAACACATATCGTTGAAATCACTTGAGTGCAAATCTGGAAACAAACATTGTATGTGGTTCTATGAACTGTGGCTGCAAAACACGAAAACTGCATACAGAGCGCATTATACTTGTGAAAGGATTCCCTGCAACTCATCAAGAAGCTGATTCAGAGCATTCGTGCAGCTACCATGAACAGAAAGTCCACATAACAGCTTCATTCACTGCACCGTAAAACAACGAAAGAGAAGGGCCCACTCACTTTCCATGTCCTGGTCAGCTGGTCTGTTTGGAGGTCCCAGTGACGCAAAAGGCCACTCCTTCCACTAACAGCCAACGTCGTTTCATCCGGGCTCACAGAAAATGCTGTCACATCCTCCTCTTCACCCTTTTTTGGAAAGGAAAAAAAAAGTGCAAAATTGAATTCTACATTTCACTCCCCATCTCGAGCAGCTGCTCTCCTTAAAAAAAAAAATCCATGAATTCATGCGCTCACATGAACAGGTTCACACTTGGTTGGGCAATAGTTTCTGGTCAAGATGCCCCGCGGCAACACAATCCAAATTTATGCAATCGGGAAGCGTGCATCTATTGCGAACATCCCCAAAAGTTGTGGCCCAACTTTCGTTTAGCCACCCAATTTTTTTGGCATTTAATTACACAGGTCATGTCTGCATTATCAAAATGATCACTCTGTCCTGAGACAGATGCTCAAACTCCACCAGGCTGCAGCTGAGACAACAGGTTTTTTTCAGTTCAGGGTGCACGCACTGGATACTCTGTATCACTCTCTTTGCGAATGTCCTGCTGACCCATATTCCCCACTCCCCTCCTCATTCCACTGGGAGCAGGCCCTGGGCAGCTCCGAGGAGTCCAGCCAAGTGCTGGTCACCTGCCGAGCTCTGGCGGTCGCGGTGGACCTCTGGTCCTCCGCCACGCCCCCTCGCTAACCCGGTTTTCTTTTCTTTTTAATAAAGTTTTGTTCTCTCTCTCTCTGAACCAGTGTGCTCCAGTTCAGCACCAGTGCCGCTATTGGGCAGAACCATTGGTGCCAGCCTGGTACATTTTTTGTCTGCTTCTGCACCCCCCCGGTAGGGAGTACAGAAAACATTGTGAACTAATCTGTGCTGTTAGCAGATTGGACAGAAAAGTTCGAGTACCATGAATGAGCTACACTAACAAAACAAATAGCAGAGCACTGCACTGCCTCACACAGTGCAGACAAATAAAACAGGCCTAGCAAAGCAAGTCAGAAATCATTTGAAATCATTTGAAATCATTTGTGCAACCGTGACAGCAACAGGATAACACCCTGCTGCAAGGCTTTTCCGCCGCTTCCATCTGGCTGGTTACTGCAACCATAGAGTTACCTGCAGCACTCGCCAAAATTGCTTCATGTGCTTAACTGTTAGTATGCTTTTCTGTGTTGGTATACAGAGGTATACAGAGATACCTGTATACCGGTATCACTGGAATTCACAAATGGTGGGGGGTGATTTGGTTGCCTTATGCGCCATTACACGGCTATTTGGAAAGACCGCAAACACCGCAGTAAATTTACAAATCATATTCGCAATAAATGCATGCAAAGCAAGGTGCTAATATTTCAAGGAAGATTTTTGAAAAACATAACACTGACATGAGTTTTTGAGCAGTACATGCGGCCAATTTATTTGCCAAATTAGAGCGCCCCTTGGTCATCACAAGCTATATCCTTATTTCTCTGTTTAGAAAAACAGACACAGGTTGGAACAGACAACGGGTTAAGACACACCAAAATAAGCAGAGTAGGCCGACAGCTTACCAAATCAAAACTCTTTGACACTTTTCCATCTTCAACGTTGAGGACTTTGACGGTGGTACCATGCTGGCAGTAAAGGAAATCGCCGCTTCCAGGCCACTGAATGCAAACAGAGAACACGAATACACACAGTAAGCATTGAAATCTTGATGCACCTTCGTAACGGTATTCCCCAGCATGCCGTATTTGGTGCAAGCCTCTTGCCAAGTACAAGTAACTGTTTCGCCTTGCTTTATGCCTCAAGGCAACAAATGTATTACGCATTACACTACTGATGTTTGCCCCGACTACAAAAGTATTGCGTGTTATTCTGGTGTAATAGGCTCCGGACAGCGCCCAGAGGGCGACACGGAGCCCGCGCACCCAGCGCCCCCTTCGGCAGTATGCGCAACACTGGGTCGGTCCTCGCAAGCCGGTACGCTGCTGGCTCGGGGGTGCTCTTCTTTTTGCAGCGCGGATTAAGCATATTAGTCGCCCATTTTGGGCTTAAAACGAAGTAAGAGATTGTAAAGTAACCCTGCCACATAGTGCATGTGAATGAAGAAGGATTTATAGGTTGAACTCGCGTATGAGAAGGCATATAAAGGCCGCATAGCCGTGATGCCCAGAGGAGAAACGCTTGTACATCCTGCCTGTGGGGCAAACCTTTCTCAAGATCAGCATGTTTCGCTTCAAAAAAAAAACGTAATTTATATTGTTCACTCAACAAAAGAGGAGGCTTTGCCTGCAACTAAATCAGACGTTGCGCGATGTTTCCACGCGGGGTATTCCATCCATGTGAGTGCACTTGCATGCGACTGCAGAACTACTAACTGGACCACACGGGAGTTACATATAGGTCTTTGATCCGAATGTGATGCTCCATACATGTAACACTATGAAATTCACGTTTGTTGGGGTATAGCGAAAGTGCGGACGTTAATAAGTGCCCGCTTCGCCGAGAAACTTTTGGGCTTCCAGTTGTAGCCCAGTACGTGCGTTAGTTGCATATATGTAAACGCCCCCAAAAAAGGATCTCCTCATGAGAAGGCTATCACAAGAAATTTTTTTGGGATGAGGGAGGGGTAAGCAGAACATCTAATAGGCGTTTCGGAATAAATTACGGAATATTCATATTCGGGCTTTTTTTTTTTTCTCTCCACGCCAACGGGTTCGGCAGGAGACCTCCGTTAGGAACGAATAGTAGCGCTTTTATACCGTCAACACTTTTGCAACAAAAGTCACGGGAGAAAAATTTAGTTCCCTGAGTACACCCCTCACTGGTCCGGAGTGACCGCAATCACAACGGATGGGATAAATATAGTTTGTCCTCCTCCTCCTCCTCCCCGAACAGGAATTTTTTTTTTCCTGTGTACATATTGTTCTAACTTTGATTGCGGCACGTCTTAGCTCTATTTTTATTTGCTTTTCAGTGACTTAGACAACAATTTCATTGTATCTTTTGCAAGAAGAGGCGGTGATTTTATGCTATCCAAATGCTCGCGAAACATTTGGGAACATTAACGCCTATAAGTGTCCGCGCCCCATATGTGGTTATATGTATTTAATTCGGCGGTATAAGCACGTGGAATATTAGATGAAGCAGAGTAGAACCGCTGGGTGATAAAGCTACAATGCTATAATTGTGCTTGGGGGCCCTCTTTGTTACCAAATTCAGAGCGCAATTATGTGTATTGACCGCCTGCTAACCAGCCTACTAACAAGCTGATCGTACACCACGGCAGCATGTAATCCTCTCGCTTAATGTGGGCGTTTCAAGATTCAGTAACCATGCTCGGTATCTGCGAAAAAAAAAAGAAACAGAGAAGAAGAATCCACGGGAGAATGCAGAGCCTTGAGTTGTGCTAGCCTGCGGCTCGGCAGCGAGGCGACAGCATTTTATCAGTGCCCCGTTTTATTCGGAGGCTTCCCCCGACTGCATAACATTTTACATGACTTTTGCACTATGTAGTACATATACGCGCAAATAACGTTATAACAAACGTTTTTTGCTAAGTTGCGTTCACTGGCGCTGAAGGCGGTCGGCGCGGCGGGACCGACCCGGAGTTGCGCGTGTCTGTCGCGGCTGGCGCTGCGCTCGCGCGGCAAACTTCGCTGTCCGGAGCCTATACCTTCTCGTTTGTTACACACATCCCTTTCTGAACATGTGGACAATTTATTTGTCGCGTCAGAGCTCACACAACCGCAGGAAGAGATTATGAAGAAAAAACAAGGAATGAACGACTGCTATAAATAGTGTCTTCTTTTCCAATCGCTTCAAGTTAGCGATATAACAGCCGCGATGCAATAGGTTACGAAAGCGTACAGACCTCAACAAATCGGCCAGTGTAGAAGGCATCGTACTTCGTCTGTACCTTGAAGCTGTAATTTTAAAAGCAAGGAATAACTTCAGCCGCAATTATCGAGGAGGAAATGGTTTGCAGAAACGTTTTTACAAGAGCATGAACATTAGGTCAACACACGGTTCCTCTAAAATGCAGCGATTCCGTGCTGTCTTTTTTCATGACAGCGTCCCTTACCTTTCTTTCAACTCAGACTTCGACATCTTTGACGAGCCTCACAAGTTCACGAGAGTACAATATTCAATTCATGCCACAGTTCATAGCGTGGATCTCGTGTCATGAAGCGTGTCGCGTTGTTGCGGGCGCAGCCATGTTGGAATAACGTGATGTCCTCCGCACTTGCGCTGACCAGTAAAATAGAAGCCACTGTAAAGTCTTTCACACTTTCACACATCTCCCTACACATTATTTACGTCACCACCAATTTGTTTAGGCCATAGAGTTTCGTAGTATTAAACTCTATGGTTTAGGCTAAATGAGAGTATTTTAACAGCCGAGCTGTTTAAGCTTGTTCCACCCGTGCCTGGCGTAGCTCGAACTACAGTGAACTAGAAGCTCAAACCTCAGGTCCTCGGCGCAGCAATGTCGAGAGGAGGAGAATGCTAGGCTGTCTAGGCCAAGAACTAGAGGCAAGGAGCCAACAAGCAGGTGTGGGAAGTGCGTCGCGTCCCAAGAAAAAAAAAAAACGCTTCTCGTGTTCGTAATCGAACCTGGGTCCCTCGAGTTATGAAACTATGAAACTGGCGTCTATCCGATTGCGCGCGCTCAGCATTTCCTTTTGGTACGTTGCTTTCCTCCATGGTTCGTAGCGCAAGCGTTGTCTTTGCGCTTGGCTGAGATGAAGTGGACTTTGGCAGTTTGGATTTTGGACTCAAGGAGAGTGGATTGTGGACTTTGATGTGGTTCGGTTTTCATGGAGAAAGCTCCTTTAACAACGGAACAAGCTTGAGTTCCAGCCGTGCTGGGCGTGGGGAGGAGGAGAATGCCAGGCCAAGAAGTGTGAGGGAAAGTGGCGAGGAGGCAAGGAGCCGACGAGCAGGTGTGGGGAGTGCGCGTCGAGGATTGGTTGCGCCCAGTGACGACGTAAGCTCTGACGTGCAGGTGTCCTCCTAGTTGAGAGAGACGGCGTGCGCTCAGTGGCGCCGGTGTCCGGTCTACGAATAAGACGGGCAGACCTAAGAAAAGTCATGTTGAAGCTAGCGAAGACAACCACCTCCGCTGTTTTCTCAGTCTTCGCATCCCAATTTCGAAGGTGGGCGAATTTTTTTGAACACTTGACACCGCTTTTGTTAGAAATTTTATCGCAATAGTGCTAGATGTACCATTGACGAAAAGAAGCGGAGGCCTCCAGAATGAAGGAATGCAATAAACAGGAGATAAAAAGCAATAAAAAGGAGAGCGTGTCTCTTTAGCTAATGCAACACCCAAGCGCAATTGCGGCACGTTCGAAGGATACTATATGCGCCTTTGTTCCCCTGCGACGTACCAGGCATAACAGGCAGCACGGCGCTAGCTGGAAATTTTTTTGGGGATTGGGGGGGGGGGGGGGGGGGGGGGGGGCTGAAGCCCAGTCAGCCTCTCTCCACCACTGGTACGGGACAGAAAAAAACAGGGTTCACCTTATAACTTGCTTAACATTGGGAAAATGCGGTGTGGCATGTGTTTTGTTACGTTTCTGCTGGGTTTTCGCTGTTTTATCCCTTTTCTTAACCCTTCGATGAAGACTTTCACAAACGTCTGTGATAGAAGCCGCAGGAAACCCAGCACTATTTAGGCGCGTGGTCTGATTTTTAAAACTGTCGTCTACGTTATGCTGACACGACTTGACAGAAGCAGCTTGAAGACAATTTCTAGCAACTCCCCTTTCGACCAAAAGGCGGAAGGCTCTTTTTCGTTCCGCTTCGTATATGTAGAACACATTCTTGGGCGTAAAGCCAAGTTCCAAAAATTGGTCGCCGTCCCGCCCTGCGAAAGTGGATGTCCAGCAAAGCTTTGTAAACCGCTACAGATGGTGACGGAGGACGGTGTTCCCGTCGTCTCGGCGGGCTTTTCGCTGGCGTCCGGCTAGTGTCACTATATCCTGCCTAACCTGTATGCTGTATGCCTGATTAGCCTGATGCATGCGCTCAGCGTCTTAGGCCTCGGCGCCTTGGTGTTTTCGCGCACGGAGATGAAACCGTTGGGAGGGAGAGGTATACAGCTTTGCTGTAGAAGTCTTTAGTCTTTGAAGCACGAAGCGATCTAGCGCGAGGCGCTGGAAAACGAGTGTCCCGGTGTGTTCTTTTAGCACGCGTTTTTGCGTTCCTGCGTGTGCGCATGTCCTCAGCTGTGGAACTCCACACTGTTGCGCACTTCGACCGGAGCGAACAAAGTCGTATGAATTTTAAACATTTCATGCTAAATGCCACGCTGCCACCGAATAGGAAAATGATATTACTAAAAGGCACCAGGGCTTTCATACCTTGATATTGCTTTTTTTTTTTTTGCGACAGGTTGCCTTACGGCATAACAGTTATATATACAACATCCCATTGGTTTCACGCAGAAACGTCAGCAGAGACCGGTACTGAGGGCCCCATATCCACCGCTGTAGATCAGGGGGTCTCCCAGGATGGAGCCCTGTGCCCCGGAGGTGTTGCAGGCGAGAGGTTTGAAGGGCAGGGCAGGTCCATAGAAGGTGGCTCGTGTCGGCTTCGGACGCAGGGACCGTACAAAAGGGACAGGTGTCCGCCAATGGTGCGTATAGCGGACAGGCCAAGCGTGGGTCACTGCTGGGGATAAGGCCACCCCAACTCGAAGCCTCCGCAGCAGGACCTCCTACCAGCGAGCGAGCCCACTGGGGAGGTCAGTTTCACGCAGTGGAAGTAAAGCACGCGTGGCGCGGCGGAGGCAGGGCCGTACCCAGAGGGGGGGTTTGGGGGTTCGAACCCCTCCCGAAACCTTTTCCAGGCAGCACGTAAACAATACTTACTGTTGCTTTCAGCAAAACTACCCCCTTCCCAAAATTCATAACCCCCCGCGAAAAAAATTTCTGGGTACGGCCCTGGGCGGAGGTTGTCCTTTTCCACCAGCAGTTCCTCTAGGGTGGACACCGAAAGAAGTGGTACTAGCGGCCTTGGAAGGCCGATACGGCGACAGGCGCGATCCGCCGCTGTGTGGGCAGGAAGCATGTCCCGGCGAACCCACAAAACACGCACAGGGCATGGGTATGTGTCCAGGATCGCGTGAATACGTGCCGACATGCTGGTGGTATACGCGCAACGCGACGTAGATCATGTATCGCTGTCGTTGAGTCCGTGTAAATTTCCAGTTTCACGCCGATAGTTTACTGTCGATGCAAGCGCTTGGAGACCATCCCGAATAGCAGTAAGTTCTGGCAACAGGCTTGGTAGAGGGCGGAGGGTCTCGTAGGAGCAGCACTGGTTTAAGGTTGGGTGAGAGGGACAAGCCAAGGCTGTGGTTACGAGGGAGTCGTGTGCCCCCGGGCCCCCGGCGTCCACGAAAGCCTGCATGACTCGTGGCCGCGTCGCAGGCGCCCAGTGACCGACATGCGGCTGCATCCGGAGGTTGATGTAGCCTTGCCGAGGCTTGTTGTCCGTCACCTGATGGTAGAGCCAGGGCGGTCTAGCCGCAGAAAAAGCTCGCATCGTATCAGGGACCTGGCCCATATATGCAGCGAAAGCTGCTGCCTCCGGTACATATCCATGCTTTAGCAGGCGAGAGGAACGACGCTGATGAATAATCTCATATCTAGCGCGTTTAGCTGGGCTTCGGCTTGTAGGGGCGGAATTGGTGTTCTGCGAGGGAGGCCAGTAATTGTGCGCATGGCGGCCCTGTTGATGGCCTCAAGCCGAGCCCAGGGACCCATGGGACCTTCATACTTTTTACATCTCTTGGAAAAATGTCTTCTCAGCAAGCATTTGTGCATAACAGTGAAGACGACTTTAAAGAGACTCAATATGTGGCGTTTCTTTAACTTTCTACTTGGAATCAGACTGCTCGTAGGCGCCTGGAAAAATGCCTTCCCAGCAATCCGTGGGAGTAGTTGTCAGGCTCACTTTTCAGGGCTGCTGTATAGTAAAACGGCCTTTGACAATTCCAACTTTATTCTATTTTAAATTTTCAATTATAGGTGTTCATACTAGAGGCATTTTTTTTTGTACCTGAACTGGTTCAGATTAGTGCAGTGTCGTGCAAACCAGTGCAGAGTGCCACTGGAGCTCTAAGTAAAATAAAAATGAACATATGCTGCACTGCTTGCGCCGGTGCAGCCAGTGCAAGCAAAAAAAAAAATGCGTCTACTGTTATAGCATAAACTGTGAATATCCTCGCGCAGGGAGACAACTTAAAGGTTTTACGAAATCTTGTCTGGTTGGGTTTAAGATTTATAGTTATAAATGCATGGGGCTGCCCGCAAATGCTTCATTAAAAAGGCATTCCGGCTTCCGCGTGAAATCCGAAACGCCACTTTAATGAAACGTTGGTGGGCGGCCCCACACCGATGTCCGAAACATGCAAAAAAGCTCGAGCCGATATGTTCATCGGGCGCAATACAGCGATTAAAAAAAAAGCTGCGCAACAGCTAGGTACACGGTTTATTGCTGACAACTAATGAAATAAACGCAGTCAGGAAGCTCGAAGGAAGGTTGAACAGCGTGCAGCTGCGAATCCATGGCGATGACGTCTTCGTCGCACAGGGAACGGTTTGGCTTGGATGTCTGCATCGCATGGGCGTCATGCTAGGTGCGGCCTACTCTTTCGTGGACCAGGAATTCCCGTCGAGAACCAGAAGGATGCTGAAACAAAGCTAGACATGCGACTAACAGCGCGAAGTATTTGTGCACCCCGGTACAGGGCATAAGTCGAAGAGCTTAGACTGCACAGATGGAGACGTGCGCATATTTTTGCGTGGAGACTGAAGCGCAATCATACAAGGAAGAGGGAAGAAGGAGGCAGGGCAATTGTCCTAAGAACTGTCTTTCTGCCAACGGATGTGACTACAGTTAGCATTAAAATTCACAATCCTTCCGCGTACTCAACTCGCAATAATCTCGGTGTTCGAGAAGACAGCCGATTCGCCGCTATCCTTGAGCTGCTGTCGCAACCATTGCCTTTGTTTAGGATTTGTGCCCGGTTGCAGCGGGTAAACCACCCACGCAGGTGAATACAAGGAAATATCTCCTCTCCACCACTACGAAAACTTGCAGCAAAATGGCGCATGCACCTACAAGTGTATATAATTTCGCAGACATTACGAACTGAGAAGAGGGAACGGGTAGGAGAGCTACAGGGAAGGGACTTTTATGGGTGCGGTGCCAACAAGAGCTGTCAATCGCAACCCATGTGTTCCCCTCCCTCGTCTTCTCGGGTTCCTGCTTACTGTTACTATAATGTATGGTCGCGAGCGACATAACTCGCGATTCTTAGCTGTGCGGCATACGCATTGGTCCTATATATATATATATATATATATATATATATATATATATAGAGAGAGAGAGAGAGAGAGAGAGAGAATTTGAAGCGAACCATGTCCGGGTTTCCTGTTGTGGGGCTCGTCCTGGAGCCAAAACGGGTGTCCATGAGTGTCAATGTTCCTGGGAAGTGTGCAGGGCGAGGCGAGACCTGAGGACAGGGCAAAAAACCCGAAAGGGGGGGGGGGGAGGGGGGGAGCCGCTACTGAGATTGCGAACTAAGAGCTTTGTGTGGAAGTATGCCCAAAATGATGGGGTATGCGCGGTCTGCAGAAAAGAAAACTATGTGGCACAGTGTTAGAATGCGAGGGCATCCATCCAAATCTAGAAGGAAATGTTAGGCTTCCAGAAGCCCTAGGGTTTAAGGGTAGAACAGAGGGAGTTAACTTCAAGGCTGTCGCGGTGACGAACAGGTTAGAATGCTGGTGGACGAAAAACAGAGGGGAATATTGCCTAGGCCAGCTACCACCTGTAACAGAAAAAATAAGTATCTTGTGCCTAATAAGTTTTTGTGCCTGCCCTTTAAGAGCGGCGCTAGTATTGAACGAAGGGTAAAACCTAGGTATATTAGTTTTTTTTAGTTCTTTGGTAAGGTGATGTGTCATCACCCGCTACAAATAGGATACCACTATCGATCATCATCATCATCACCGCTTAGCTCTTTAAGGTGTGTGGTAGATGCAATAAATGCGGTGATGGCCTAGCGCCAAGCAAGACCATAGGGATGTTTCTCGTCAGGATAGATGCCGCACAACTGACAGTTTGGTATGCCGGTTTGGATTTCAATAAAGTATGCCGTCGAAACGTACGGGAGGGAGGGAGGGAGGGGGGAGGGGTTGTGTTTTCCTTCTGTCAGGCGAATGTATATAGGTACCTTCACGCGGCGTGAACTTTCAGGGATATGAGGGTGAAGGTGACGGCGAGAAAAGCGGAGCCGTAAGCTGTAGGCACAGAACAAAATAATTTGTCATCACTGCCCCTGCAGTTGTGGATGCACTGTTCGCACACGTTTATTTCTTCCGGGATATCATCGTCAGTCAGGCTCAGACGTACAATTTCGCACCAGATTCCGCACCATCCCGATCGTCCAGGCGAAAGGCCTGCGTTGAAAACGAACGACGACGGCGTTAGGTGAACAGTAAAGAGCCCGAAGGTTGGAGAACTTGTCACCGAGACTTCCACTATGTATATAATAATAATAATGAAAGTTTATTTCTGTTCCATAATCACGGATACAGATACATAAACACAGATACAGAAAAAGGAACCGCGAAAAAAAAGCTGTCATAGACAGCTTGACGAGGCCGCAGCCCCCTTTTTGCTCAACAGCAGCATCGCGACAAAAGAAAACACACAGTCATAAAGACAACCGAAAAAGTAAGAATAAAAGTTAACAATAAGGCACTTCTTTTTGTTGCACGTAATACCCGTTGTTTTCAACAGGTATAAAAAGAACAGTTAAACAAAAGGGCAAATGAGAGACATAGAAAAGTTAACATGATACGTAATTGACGCTTCGAACATTTATAGATATCAAAATAGGTGCACTCAAATACATTTAAAAGAGAAGGCAGGGTATACTGTATGAGCTCTTTCCCAGTGTTTAAACGGGCTGTGTTTAAACGGGCTCTGTTTAAACGGGCCGCCCAAGGTTCCTTATTCCTGAAAGGGTAATTTATTTGTTTCTATCGTAACCGGGCCAAATTACGCACATTGTTTATGTTTCTTTTTGTTTCTATTTTGAATCGGCTACCCAAACGATAATTGTACAAGTTGAAGATTTTGATAACACCACTTGGCTCCCTGGTTGGCTCCCTGTAACCTTTGTTATAAACGGGACGAAGAAATTTTTTGCAGTAAATAAACTTTATGTAAACAGGAATACTTTGCGGTACCCCAAACAAGTTGGCAATAATTTAAATTGGAATAAAAAAGAGAATCGTACGGAAGCAATTTCACAGATTTGAGTGGAATGTACCTTGAACGACCAATAACACCAGTGATTGGAGCCAACTTACTTATAACATGGTCTAAATGATTATCCCACGACATGGTTGCGCAAAACACGACACCTAGGCATTCGAAGCTATCCACAAACTAAATTTCGCGAATTTAGTTTAATGGTTGAATGAGCGGGAACAGGTTTGTTTTTAGGGCGAAATATAACTGCTTTTGTTTCTGTTTCGTTTATGCGCATGTAGTTTGCATGAGACCATTGGTGCAGCGCCTCCATCGTGAGATTGCATGTACATATAAGTTCATCAATATTATCTCCAGAAAAAAAAAACATACTAGTGTCGTCTGCATAAATAACAAATGTAGCTGTGTCACTAATATTCACAATGCCATTCAAATAAAGATTAAGCAGCAGAGGCCACAGTATAATGCCCTGAGGGACACCAGAGACCACAGGGCTAACACTGGAGTATGTGTCATTTATGTGGACAACCTGTGTTCTATTATACCGATATGACGCTATCAACAAACCAGCAGTGCCCTTAATACCGTAACACGCTAGTTTCTTTATCAGTAGTTCATGGTTCACTAAATCAAAGGCTTTGGAAAAATCTACAAAAATTCCTGTGTGCACCTATAGGTGCACAACTCCGCGTTCTTTTATTTACACGTTAAACTAGACATTTATTTTTCCGCCGTAGAAACAGGAAGGGAAGCATTGCTTGCTCCCGGGTGCTGTTCGCGTATGGCGTGTTATCGAAGGAAATGCGAAATATCCAGTCTGCTCAACAGTTCCTGTGTTGGATATGCAATCATGAGCCAGCTGTGAGGTGCGTCGAAATGGTGGTGGTGGAAGCTGTATGACGACGCCAGCGATAATTGGTAAACTTACAAATGATGAGTAGCAAAATTTTTCGAGCTTCCCACTCGGCCTTCCATTAAGTGGCCGTTGCGCGGTGGTTGCCGAATAACTTACGTGGCTAAGCTGCACTCGTCGTCGCTGTCAGTGGACGACTTGTCGACATCTTTACGACTGCGAGGAGGGAGGGATGAAAGAAGTCAGCGGCGTAAATCGTCCCAAAAGCAAAGCAAAGACCACTGTGCGCGAGCCGTCTGGCCAGCTATATACATCTTCGCGCTTACCTTCGGCGCTGCGACGATTGTCGCCTGCAATAGAATACGTCGGTTTCAGTTATGGTTAGAAAAAATATTGAAGTAGACATTAAATAACCGGTAAGAGAACGCTTCTGAGTTTCAATGCAATTGGCGTTCTTGACCAACTTCACCCTCCTCGTCGTGGTGTTTGCCCCTGTCTAGCCTCTTATGCCGAGCTGTGTGTGGGAAAGGACAGTACGACGAGGAAAGGACACACACAGGAAAGGACAGTACGACGAGAGGGTGCACGGAGAGGGGGAGTGGAAAGGAAAGGAAAGGAAAGGGGATTGTATGGGAAGCGAATTCACTTCGTCAGCAAAATCTAACACACAGGCGGAATCGCATAGCGACCCGCCGCGGTGGCTCAGTGGCTAAGGCGTTGCGCTGCTGAGCACGAGGTCGCGGATTCGATCCCCGGCCGCGGCGGCCGCTTTTCTGATGGAGGCGAAAAGCAAAAACGCCCCTGTGTACGAGATTTCGGCGCACGTTAAAGATCCTCAGGCGGTCAAAATTAATCCGGTGCCCTCCACTACGGCGCGCCTCATCGCCTGCGTTGCGTCGGCGCGTTAAACCCTACAATCAAATCAATCGCATAGCGCAGTCCCTACCCTACCGTAGACCCACCAAGATCACCGCGCATCCCCGGAACTGTCGGCATTCCCGCCGCGCAGCTTTAATCGATTCTGGGCCAATCCCCGGCGCGGGCATGTGCGGTGTGTTGACACGTGGTTGGCATGGTAAAAATATGGTAAAATTCTTCCTACTTCACACCAGGGACTCTGTGTATGTATGTATGTGTGCGTACGTGAGTGAGTGTGAGTGTGAGTGTGAGTGTGAGTGTGAGTGTGAGTGTGAGTGAGTGAGTGAGTGAGTGAGTGAGTGAGTGAGTGAGTGAGTGAGTGAGTGAGTGAGTGAGTGAGTGAGTGAGTGAGTGAGTGAGTGAGTGAGTGAGTGAGTGAGTGAGTGAGTGAGTGAGAGCGCCAGATGTGGGCATGTGCCTGGGGCCGTTTTCTGGTTGGCGGATGACCCAGATAGCAACGCCAGATTGCTATAAACCCAGATAGCAACGACGTGTTTTCCTCCCGTCACTACTTCTGGTTGAGGCAAACTCTACAAACGATGATGAATTGTTCTTCCGCCTCCTGGACTTCAATCACAGGTCACAGAACTTGAGTATAAAATCTCCGCAGTTGTTTAGGCTTAACACCAAACAAGTCGCGAAAAATGTGTATATGATCTTTACTTGGGAAACAGAATATTGGCGCGCGTTTCATTTTTTTGACAAAATAAAACGCGCCTGGATTCTGGCTTCTATATACGTACTACAAAACTAATATCTCTACTGCAATCATATCCTGTTCGATCCACCCTTCGCTTAATGTCGAAAAGAGTCGAAGCTGTACAGGAGTCATGTTGCCGCACAAGTTTGTTCTTATGAACTTCCTGAGGAGAAATATATTATTTTAGAATATGATGTACACCTGGCTCTATACAGGCAATGTTCTTTTTGTGCGTGTGTATTACACGACACATCGTTGTATCCATCATCATCACGGCTTATACCTGGGCTGAAAACGTCCGCATACTAATTAGAAACTACTAAAACCATTTCTTGCCTAAAAACAGTGAGCGCGTTCCTCGTAACTATGTCACCGCGCAGTATGACGACAGCTACATCGCAATATCGCTTCTTGTGATCTCAACCAGTTATAATTTAGTTGGCCTCATGGTCATGAGTTCATTTCACTTCTCTGCATAACCCGTGCTTTAAAGTTGGCTTTTTGCACAACACTGCAGCTGCGCAAGAAAGTAAAGCACACAAAAGGCTGGCAATAAATCGGTGTAAGGGCAACCTTAGTTGCAAGAGAAAATGTTCGAGAATATTATACGCTCTCAAATTTTTTGCAAGCTTCCAGCAGGGGATTCTCGGCGAGCGTGCCATTACGTGTTATCATTTGTGCATGAAAAGGTAAGGACCCATCCCAAGGCATCCCTCTGCGAAGGGTCGGAAAAATGCGACCATCATCATCTGTATCGCAATTTTTTTATTCAGAAAACAGACGTTAGGTTCTCCTTGACTCTTTTTATCATATTTTTAGTTTCTGGTGGAGGCCGGAGAAATTCCAATAAGTTGGAATTACAGCCACTTTCAAAACGAGAGATCTGAGCTGCAGCCTACCACTGACCTCTTAGAAACTAATTTTTACAGGCCACAAAAATCAATACCAAAATAAATTGCTTCTTGCTCTCAGCTGATACAGACGCGTTTAGCAAAGTTCTCAAAGTTTAGCAAAAGAAGGCGACCTTCGCAAAGTGCGCACGCATCATTTCAAAATACATTAGATTAGCTTATAAGAATTGGAGTGGGCCGTCAGTGACAACGAGACTGATAAATATATAAACCTCATCATTGTGTTTTTATACACAATCGCATTTCAATCTTCAACAATAAATATGGTTGCGCCTTACATCTGGCGATGATGATTGCAGTAACTCTCTTTCCTGGAGCTAGGCTTTAAAAACACTGACTGTTCTAGCATACAGCTGTCAAAAATATTGCCGGAAATATTTGTCAGAAATATTGTTCAGTGTTTTCTTGAGCTAACCTGAACTTCAATCTTGAGCTAATCTGAATTTCGCTTACATTCTTCCCATCAATCCTAACCGCTTCCCTGATTTCCCCCTCCATATTCCAAACTTCGTTTAGCAACTGCTGTTTATTGATTGGCAAAAATTTAAGATAAGAGGGCTCTCCACAAGAGTATGTGTTCAGACGTAAAGCTAAAACATATCTGATAATAATTTAGCCTACATTTTAACGAGAGCAAAATAATTACTGATGCGTGCTTGGGGTCAAGCGGTATGCTTACGGAACGTCGTGGACCTGGCACGGAGGACGCTTGGTTTTGCCACTAGAAAAAAAAAACAACATAAAAAAAACAAAGTGCACTTCAGTTAAAAAAATAGTAAGGTTTCTTTGCTGCAAGAAAAAAGTCAGTACATAAACTTCAGAAGCATGGCTCGAGCACCCTGACAAAACTCTAAGGCGTGCACAATAAACGGTATAACAGTGTGATACATAAGAAGACCGGACTATGTAGTTAGGAACATGCTGCACTAAACAAAAAAAATGTCTGGTGACGTAGTCCAGTGCAATACTGCCAAATGGCCCTTCTGTCACCTAAAGTGCAATTGAAGAAAGGGGAGAGGTGAAGGCGCTTTTAGAGTTAAAAATATTTTTATATCGGAGTTGCTGGACCACCATTTATGCTCTCCAAGCACTGAAGCCTGTTACGAATCGGCCAGCGCCGCCGTACTTTCCCGCATCACTCGTCAGCTGTGCGGCGAAGCCACTGCGTGCGCATTTGAAAACAGGCGCCACCATGTCGGTGACAAGTTTCGACAAGCCCGGCCCAGACGCTTCGCTTTCGGCGCATTTCGAAACTTCGGCGGCTGCCAGCGAGGCTCGTCTCAACGCTCTTCAAGGACACAGATGCCCCGCGATCGCACCGAAGTCCTCCTCTCTCCCCTCTCTCGGACTCGACGTGCGCCGAGGCTGCCGACGACTAACGAACTCTGGAAAGAGCGTTTCTGTGACGTTCGTGGCGTGCTGCCGCTTGTTGGCGTTTGACCGTTACCGCTTTTGGGTATAAATAGAGCTGCCCAAGCGCTGTAATTCATTCCTGTTAGAGCAGCGAATCCATGCTGTCGCTCTGCTCGAGTCCTGTATTGTAACCTCGCCCGTCGGGGCATTGTTCTTTGGCTTCGGCTCACCTCTCGCTATGAAGTAAACAGTTACGTTAGCCTACGGCTTCTGGACTTCTTCACGGCTGCAACAGCGGCTGGCCGCTCGCATCATACACGCTACCACTCGTATGTCGGAGGCCACGGAGCTCGGATCGGGTGCCCCCGCTCGGTCGCAACAAGCCCAATGAAAAAATTAAGTCTAGCCGCAGCGGTTTTCAATCGTCGCCGAACAGATACTCCTGTGGGGCTTAACATACGTGGCTGTAAAAGGTCGCGGCTGCGGGTGTTGACCAGTTCGAGCCAGGAGGGTACAGGGTCAGTGCTTCAATGTGTTTATTCTCTAGCGTGGTGGCCAAGCAGAACTTTGCTAAGAGAGATAGAGAGGGATGCGCCCGGAGAAGAGTTTTATTCAGTAACATAAAGGGGGAGTTCGGGAAAGGGGGAAGACAGATAGGAAGCTCAGCGGCGGAACCGAAGTCCAAGGCCCAAGATGAATCAGCTCTCTCTTTCCCTCTCAATCATCTCAAGCTAGCTTGAATAGAGAAGCTGGTCACTGCTGCCTCCGTTGAGCTGCGCAGAAGCGGAATATAATTTTTGAGTCATCCCCTGAACATATTCTTGGATATGACCAGGTTGCGTGGAAGAAAGTGGATGTTTAGCCCCATCTCCACCCATCTAGATTTGTGGATATATACGTTGGTTTGTTTATCGCGCAGAGTATGCGATTCCCCGGCGTTGAGATCCACGTGTGGCACAAGTAAGGATGGCGTTCCTAGGCTAAGAATGAGTACACGTCCTCCATGTTTTTTTAGGAATTGTGGTAGTCGTAATCGCAAGCGCACGGCACTTGAGTTAGCTGCTGCTTGGTCGGCTGCTTTGTTTCCTTCTAGACACTCGTGAACAGGTGTCCATCTGATCTTGTGAGCTTTTTTCTTTGTGTACTGGAGATTCCTTGAGGCATTTAGGTATTCTGCTAGCCAACAGTCTAATGACCTTTTCAGAGTCTGTAATGATGTTCAAGCTTCTATTAGGTAGTTCCGCTAGGCGGGTCGCCAAGAAAATGGCTTTAATTCCCGCTTTCATTTCGGCCGTGCAGTCACAAAGCTTGCCACGGTAGCCCACTGCAATTGTTGCCTTCGTACTTTCGTGCATCTTGGCGTCGGTGTATGCTGTCCTCTCATTGTTTAGAAACTTCCCTTGGAGCAATTGATCCGGATTGTCGCCGGTCCCTTTGTGAGCGTCCTTATGGGCAGTTACTCATTCGGTGGCATGTCCAGTAGTTTCTGCTCCGGAGGCGTGCCTATCCTTGCCTATCTTCCATACGGTAGCCCCTACGGATCTTGTTTTTCCCAGGCGTTCTCTTTGTGATACGACATAGGCTCAATCGATTTCTTCAAAGACCCAATTTGAGGATCTTCCCGGTGACCAAGAAAATTGAGGGGCTCAGGGCGGCCTTATATGCTGTCCTGATTATGGTGTTTATTCGTTTATTGAGGGTGGCCAAGTTTGTATACAGCACAGCAGGCTGTACGACACCCGGCACATCAGTGTCTGCTTGAGTCTTATAGTTTCTTCTTCAATCTTTCCTGCTCTTCTGGTCAGGCGTTCTGCAATGTGGCCTAATTGGTTAGACATTTTCTGTATTTTGGCGACTGCGGGATTGCCTCTGCCACATCTCAGTAGGGTCATGCCGAGGATCCTCACGCGACTGTTCTCTGTTATGACATCCTGGCCAATTTTCACGGAGATTTTTTAGCTTGGCCGCATGGCGCCGTCCATCGACATGGTCGCGAGAAATTCAAATAGTAATTTGAAAACTTATGCAGTTAGACGCTATATGCTGGGTTTTATTTCTTATTAAGACGCAGTTTATTTTGTTTCTGCTCATAATATAGGCGATCCTTGCCTTTTGAGAGCCTGACGTTAATATTTTGCCCCATGTTTTAGTGCGCGCAAGCCCACGCAATATAAAATGCAAACTATAGGCTAATGCTTTGCTCTTTTAATGTGTCGGAGGCTGAATAGATGCGAAGAGCTCATAGCTTGACAAAGACACGCATTATAAAACGAAAAAAAAAAAAACTGCGTGTGCACGTACCTTTGGGGTGTTTTTAGGCTTGATTTCTTCGGGATCTTGCTTAAAGCTGACGCCAGGCTTGGATTCTTTGGCAGGCGAACGACCTCTTGCCTGCATCAAGATGATAGCAAAAGCAATAAGACTCTCGGGGTACCTCCGGTCACACACTTGGCTTTCTAACTGCTTTGCACGCTCCATGTACTACAAGAGGTCAAAACTCCATTTTCTAAGATAGGCATAACCTCGTACGTGAAAACGAGGTGTCTACAGCAGGAAAATAACCTCGGTGGAATCGGAACTTCCAAGCAACCATGATTCCATGGCATCCTGTGGAAGCAACCAGTGCATACTATGAAGCTTTCTTAGCACTATTACAGGCTCTTTTAAACTGACGCGCTGTACGTCTTTCGCGAGGAACTAGGATTATATCTCTAAAACGTAGCTGAGTAAGCCACCAGCCACAAAGTCACAAAGAGCCGCTGTCAAACTGCCAGGAAGCGCGTACCCTCACCTGGGCCAACAACATCGCTGTCGCGAAGTTATAATCTCCCAGTATAAGATGTGGAGTACAAAACTGCGGCGTGGGGAACGGGCCCTGAGGATCGGCTGACCTAGGACTTGCTGCTAATCACCTACAGTAAATCGCAGGATTGTGATGGAATCGGTGCGAAGTATTCGCTTTTTCGAGCTCACGGTTGCAATGAAGAGAATGCAGCCAGTCCGAAACGCAGGCTGGTCCTTGCTGCGCGAAATAACCCTTCCAGTTATCATCCGAAGCTTACGGCTTTGGTAGCCGGAAAAAAAAAAAAAAAACCGACGCTTACGATGCCCGCTGAAGCCCGTCAACAATGGAGGCGATTTGATGCTGGTCAGGAAAATGTTAATAAAGGTGTGCTGGTTGCCCAGAATTAATAGACTTATTTGCATTTCCAGGTTGCGCTTTAGACAATCAAGCAAGCGGAAAAAACGGCATATACAGGAGCCGTCATAAGTAATTGGAACAAGTATTGGTGAATATCGCAAAATATTTGTCTTACTGGCTTTATGACAGCCATTACCGGTTTGCAGAAAGATTTTTAACACGAATGCGTTCTATTCTGGGATACACAGACATTTGAGTTACGCCATATCCGTCACGGAAATGACGCCAGTACAACGAAGCATGATGATGATCATGATGATTGCTATTGGTTTCCCCTTTGAAGCGGGGTGATGACATGTCATCTTACCAAAAAGGACTGATATAACCATGTTTTACACTCTTGGTTTAATACTAGCGCTGCTTAGGGCAGGCACTAAAGCTTATTAGGCCCGAAATACTTTCTTTTCCCTGTTACAGGTGGTAACTGTCCTAGGCAATATTCCCCTCTCTGCTTTTCGTCCACCAGCATTCTAATCTTCTTTTCGTCCCCTCGACAGCCTTGAAGTTAACTTCCTCTCTGATACCCTTAAATCCTAGGGCTTCTGGAAGCCCAATATTCCCTTCATGTAGATTCGGATGGATACCCTCACATTTTAACAGTATCTGCCGCATAGTTTCTGTTTCTTTTGCTTTGCAGTGCTTTGCTCAAAAAGCAAAGCACTGCCCTGTGAATTATCGTAGAAATTTTCTTTTCTGATGTTCATTTTCTCAGCCCTGTACATCTCTAACGACGTACAGCCGGTAAAACGCTTGTCTATAACAGCGATTTCAACTTCAACCAGCTACATCCGAAAACTGCCGAAACATACTCGTTCCAAACATGTCGGAGGCAAAAGCGAAGGGCTAAGACTTCAGAATTCCGCAGTAGTTTTATTTAAATCCCGCTCCGGTGGGGCAGGATAGGGCTGAGAGTACGAACGCTGTGTTATAGACAAGCCTTTTACCGGCGAACATCTCTCTAGCAAGGGGCCTGTAAAGGGTGCACCCCTGCACACAGGGTCTTCTTGCGGGGAAGCAACCTTCAGAACCAAAGATTACGTTATACTTAGGGTTGTTCGTTTTGTGGTTTTATATTTTAACATCAAAGTGTTTTGTCCCGGGATACACCAAGATTCCACTGACGTCGTATCCGTCACGGAAATGACGCCAGTACACCTTTGCCTAAGCGACCCGCCAGCAGGACGTCGCTCTCCAAGCACACCCACAAGACAGCCGCCGACCCGAAAATCATGCTCAGCTGCAGAGTTCGCAGCACATTTCACTTTCGCGTTTCACCGATTCCTATGACAGAGGAATCAAGCACATTTTTTTTATTAGGGAAGTCTTCTTTAAACGCACGCCAATGCAGTCAGGCAGTTACTGGAAGAAGGAATTCCTGCAAATTCACGAGATCGTGTCCCAATTACTTTTGACGGCACCTGTAGCTTTAGCTTAGTTTAGTTGAAAAGAAATATCTCGTATATATAAACACGGATACAAAATCGAGAAAATTGCTTTGATAGTAGTGTTACACGTCGAGACCTGCCTCCCCCTTTGCCCTGCCGGAGTCCTCCCTCTTTTTTCATGGATTTTTTAATGGCTCGCATTGCATTAACCAAGGCCGCATAAAGGCAACCACTTAAAGGATAATAATACGTCGAATCAATAGCCGAACAAAATAGTTCGCAGTGAACATTGAATAACTGTTTCAATGAAGTTCAGAGCCCTCGTCTTGTGAGCCCTCATAAAACAAGTTTCTTGAACTCGACGCTTTTACGTTTTTTGTAAGCACTTTGCGGAAACGTAGCGTAGCCTTTACAACGAGAACGTCTGAGTCATGAGAGCTTGCCACGCAAGACCTCAAGCGTACAAAAAAATTAGTTGTTTTGTTCGGCACGAGAGCAAAGCGAATCGCGTGATCCACTGTTACAATCAATGCTCCTGCAGAATGGGTGCTCGTCTCAACGATCCATGCACCACAATCGGAGACCTGTAGCTTTAAATGCGCCCGCAACACATAAGCTTCCAATCGCTCAGAGGCGAAGTGTGTGGTCAAACAAGCAGTCTTCCTAGCTAAAAAAGCGACATTAGAAATTCACGCTATACGGCTTCACATGTCCGAACACCAGAACTCTCTGTAGCCCCACTTCAACGTAGATCAGTACGGCCACACTGCCGCAAGTCCAATTTGCCACGGCGTTAAATGCACAATATCTAAAAAAGTTTTTTTGGTGTGTACGGTAGCAAGTTCAGCAACGAAGTTCAGCAAAATAGCCACTCACTTTTTCGGAGGTTGGAGGTCGGGCGTGGGGAGCGAGTTGCCCTGGTCGGGGGGCGTAGAGTCCGAGTTGGGCGACAGGACTGGAGCTTCGCTAGGTCAGAGCGGGAGAAGTTGCTATGAAGTACGAAAACTACCATTGTCACGCCGCGTTGTGTGCATGCATGCGCAGGACGCTTAAGAAACATTCTTCGCTCCATTTTGTCTTTACACGCCTACGCACCGCACACGTCACGCATATATGCGTGTATATGTCCAGCGTGCCTACTGCACTTAGCTAGTTAACCGGAAGTGAATAGTTGCGGCCAGTGGTCGCGTTCAGCCGATTGGTGTGGTAATTCATAAAGTGAAAAGTATACGGGTACGCATATAAGTTCGTTTATGTAGAAGCCGTGTATATATGTCTCCGCCACGGAGGACGCACATTTGCTGTCATAGGAGCTTCGTGATTGGAAGAAAACTTTGCCGCCTTATTATCTTTACGCATTTTCGCATATAATATAGTGGTATGTATGTATGTATTTATTGTTCTTTGGAAAAGGAAGATCCACCAACAGGCGTAAATTGTCCCGCCTAGGGGGCGGACACCGGAACGCCTGCTGGTGTAGGTGGAGGGGGGGGGGATAGGGAGGAAAAAGTACATAGGAATAGGAGGATAGGGGAGAAGGCAAATTCTGACATTATTTCTATAACTGAGGCAAGTAACGCATACTTAACGCGATGCTTACTTGTGGGACAAAAATTAGCTCAACGTCTTACATCTGCCCTGCATGACAACAAAAGTCATGATACTGCTGTTAAAGCTCTCTGGTATCTGGTGCGTTGAATACATTACTGTGATTACACGGTACACATGGCAAGCGAACGAGGGAAAAGAGTGAATGCGATCTGAAACAACAGTTGCGATTGGAAACAGAGTACGCCCCAAACGGAACATAAAGGTAGTGCATAGCAACTGTCAGAGTTATCTCTTCTGCCTGGTTCTATGAATTTGCGGCCGTCGCATAAGAAAAAAAAAAAATCGAATCACCATGTATGGCGGGATATCGGCTGGCATTAATTTCCAGCACATTTAGGAATCCGGCAGAAAAAAAAAATGCCGAAGCTTGCACTAGAGACGCAAGACTTTAGAAACAGCAGAAATGGCGGCCCCTCTCCCTTCGTCAGAGAACCGACTGTTGCACCACACATGGATTTGCGAACTTGCCGCTGGAAGTTCCCCATAACTGGCAGGATCGTTTTGCCCGCAGCCTTTTCGCATCTCTCCCAAAGTGGACCGCGTTAGCCCGCGCTAGCACCCGCGGCAACCGGCTTCGTGGCCTCTGCGTCTGTGCTCCCCACTTCAGGCGCTAACGCACGTGAACTGGCGAGCAGAAGAGCACGCGAGAGTTGATGCCACGTACGATGGGCAGGGTGTTCTTGAAGGTCAAGCTGGCCGACGCTGGGCGTTCCTCACGAGGCACATGCTCAAGTGTGATCACCCGGTATTTCTTCTTGGTATTTTTTACAAGCTCCTCACGTGGCGCAAGCTCACGTGCGCTCGATTTTTTGTAGTTTTTTTAAACTAAAAGCTTAAACATCTCTGCTGTTAGAAAACTGTGCCCGGATTTTTAAAACACGAAAGCATGTACTTTAAGCTAAACCAGGAAGCCCGTCTGGGCTTCTGTAATGCTTGATAAGCCACACTTTTTTTAGCGTAAGAAAACAGACACTGATAATAGGCCCCAGGGCATTCATATTTTCGTACAAGACCGTTTATACTGCCCTTAATTATGTCTTACTGGCATTGCGCTAGTGTGCAGCCGTGAAGCCGACTTTAAACAAAGCAAGGCGTATTGCATTTTATAGGCATAGACGTGGGTTTATGCAATATTTAATAAAAGGCGCTAGAATCTTCATGCTTTCATATAAGGCTTCCTGTATTTTCCCTGGCAAATGCCTTCCAATCGTGCACTCTATAGAAGTGAAACCGACTATAAGGGGACCAATTACGTATAGCGCTTTGTATGGATACATAGGGTATATATAGGTAAGTAGTGAAAGGTCCTGGAGTCTTTTTACTTTGATATCAGAATGCTTATATTGCTCCTGATTTTTTCCCAGCAGCATTACATTAATGATAACAGTGAAGCCGACTTTAAAAGTGATCTGTGTATAGCAGAGCGGCCGATGCGTTCATGCGAAAATTCCCCCTTGAGCCTTTCTGAAAAATCTTTTATTGCCTTTAAAAGTTGTTAAGTGTTTCCCAATGTCAAACGACACAAGTTTGACGCAACAAGCATTTGAAAAGTTCTATAAAAATTCGGAAGTAACTTCTGGCAAGAACACCTATCAGTGAAGACGAAGGTGGACGAAGACTTACAAGACACGCAGGACAGGCGCCGTCTTGTAAGTCTTCCTCCATCATTTGTACTGCTGCATTTTCTGTAGCTGAATTCCAACTTAATCAGCATTAGTCTTCTGTCAAGAATTTCGCGATTCCCCCAGTGGTGTCGAAACTATCCTCCGTGGCTCGGCTATCACATCCTAAAGTCACATACAGAACTGTTACACAAGCATCAACTTTTTCAGTTCTAACCGACAGTTGACGGAGACAAGTGCTGTGCTGTACAAACATGCGGTCTAGTTACGATTGCCGTCAGAAGTAAAGTGAACGACGTTTTTATCTTGATTTCTTTTTTCAAGCGAACAAGGTGGCTCAGTGGCTAAAGGCGTCGTGCTGCTGAGCACGAGGACGCGGGTTCGATTCCCGGCCGCGGCGGCCGCTTTTCTGATGGAGGAGAAAAGCAAAAACGCCCGTGTGTACGAGATTTCGGCGGACGTTAAAGATCCCCAGGTGGCCAAAATTAATCCGGAGCCCTCCACTACGGCGCGCCTCATCGCCTGCGCTGCGTCGGCGCGTTAAACCCTGCAATCAATCAGACAATCAATCAATTTTCAAGCGAACGCAGAAACCTCCGCTCTGGATAGGAGCCAATTGCAAACAGTCCGTGGGCAAGCGATCAGCTCCTTGATAACGTTATCTCTCATCAGCAATAATTGTTGCAATGCATTTAGGGAAGGGCTGAGAGATAGGCTGTCCTCGCCTGTATTTACGTTGAACGACTTTTTATTCCCTTTATTCCAATGCGTGGCAACACAAGAAAGGACGACAAACCCGACTCGCTCACCTTCTTTCGCTGCTGGTCTCGCTGAAAAGGTTAACAAAAATTCAGCGCCCTTTCATTCTGAAGGAGTATTACTGGCGAAACTGGACGCAGTCCAAACAGTGCACGAAACAAAATACGCTTGTTTGTTATTTGGGGTTCAGCATGCCTCCCAGTTAATTAGCTGATTGAAACTTGGAAGGACTAGACTTTTGTTCTAGCGGACAAACATGGGGCTGTTTGTTTCCCTCCCGTACAAGGCCATGTATTGACAGCAGACGGTAATTCTTTAACGTTTACAACTCCACCGTATTTAATGTAACGATGAAAAGTACATGAAACTCAGCGTAATGTTGTAGTCGTCTTATAATTTGTTTCGGGATAGTTTTGATTAATGAAGAGTTACAACCGTTTGCTGCACTTCCCGTGTAGATGGTCATTTATTGGCAGCAGACGATAATTCTGTAACGTTAACGACTTCACTGTGAAATAATTGACAAGTAAACGAAATTCGGAGTAATGATAGACCCTTCATGGAGGCCGATTTCAGTGTAATTTTCCAAGGTACCTACAATAGGTGGAGAACTACAGAGCATTTAACAGAAAGTTAGCTTGGCCGCAAGATTCCAAATTGTCGACGGCTTCTGCCCGCGGATGCAAAAAAAAAAAAAAAAAAAAGAAAAAAAAAGAAAAGAAAAATCCTCATAATTAGCTATAGACAGCTTCGCTGTAAAAAAAGGGAGGGCAGGGCTCATAAGCAAACGTCTAACAAAAGCTTCATTCGTTTGGAATTTATAATGAGCACGCCGTTATATTTCGGCATACCGTTAAAAATTGCGATGTCGCCGAAGTACTTGGCATAGCGGAGGGAGTGGTGAAAGCGTCAGTGTTAGTACAGAATGCGTCCTCTTATCATCATCATCGATTTCCCTTTGCCCACTTTTCTTCCGCCACACGTAGACATCCGTTCACTCCCCCCCCCCCCCCACCCTTACCCCCACCTAGGCCATATATTTGTGAGAAAGGTTAATTCAATTTTCCCGCGCTCGCACTGCATTCTTGCGCGCCATCTGTTGGGACAGCGCAGTACGATCGCAGATTTCAGTGGATGCCGCGTGATCGTGCTACTACAGGGAACTAGTTCACTGTAATAGTTCACATTCCAGTTCACTGTAGTACGGGCTACTGTGGCACGTCAAGTAAGCGGATCTTTAGTGTAAACGTACATTCTTACTCATTCAGTTGCTACCTCCGCAGTTAGTGTGCTCAAGTTACTCGGGTACATGCCTCTAACAATGTTTATAGCTCGAATACCACAACGCGTTCACTACGTACATTTTTAATTAGCTAGTGCCGTGTATCAGCCATGTAGTTTGGGATGTTCTGTCGTTTCGCAATTTGGAGACCCGCGGTGTGATATCCGAACTCCCGTTTAACCAGCTTTCTGCTGCACTCAGTGAACTTTCTTCCTATGAGCCTACCTGATAAATTTCGCGTCAATCCGACCACCCTTTCACCCGTATTCGATTCTTTGAGTCCATTTTGTGCGACATCTCTGGGCCAAGACGCCAGAGTTTCGACCTATCAAATTATTGCTTTAGCATTAAAAAATGTTGGCTAACGACGAAAACACGCCATCCAATGCCGTTTGAGAATCGGCGCGTGGAAATATTGCGAGTCGGTAGGGCCAAATCTTCACATTACATATTACACACGTTTCACATTTCATATTACACACACATTAATATTACACAACGAACATCAGTATGCATATGCACAGTAAAATCTCGTTAATTCGAGCCGCACGAAGGCGCCACCTCAGTTCGAATTAATGAAAGTTCGAACGAATAAATGTGAATAATAACAACGCTACACTGCAATTTGGAAGCAGTAGGGCATGCCAACACCGATGTTTGAAAAAGCCCGTGATTGCGGCCTGCCTTTTGGCTCTTTGATAGTTTTTGCCCCAAACACATCTTCGCTTTCTGAAAACCGAAGAAGAAGCGTGCGGCGTTCAGACCGGTCATAAGAGCGGACGGACGCACGGGCGCTTCGTCTTCCCGCTCCTCACCGACACTCATCGACAGGTTCGGCGCTTCTGATCTGATATACGATGGCCCCCTATGTCAAGAAGGTGACACCGGGACGAGCCGTTGAACTCGTGTGGGTTCCAGCTCACTCGGGGCTAGCAGGCAACACCATCGCCGACTACCACGCCCGCGAAATGACGCTCCGGGCAGCCACCGAGTCGCGCGATGATGCGGACACCCCGAGCCCAATCACAACCTACAGAGAGATTACTCGAGCGTACAGGGAAGGACGGCGCACCTTACCTGAACCGCACCGCACTCTAACCAGGCAACAGCAAACGATTCTGCGCAGAGTGCAGGCGGGGTCGCTCGCGCACCCAACCCTGCTCCACCGAATGTATCCGGAGTTACAGGACGCTACCTGTCCTTTCTGCAAGCAGACCGAAGGCACCCTGTCGCACGTCATGGCGGAATGCACGTTCCTCAAGAGTCCACTTGCCCCCCTCCCTCCCCTACACCCCCCTATCCCACCTCCACTTCCCCACCCCCACTCCTTGAGCGATGGGAGACCTTGCTGTCCAGCCCCGCCCTGCCGAACCAGCTAGCCCTAGTGGCCAGGGGCCAGGAGTTTTTGGCGACATATGGGTCCCGTGAATAGAGAACCACCTCCGTTTGGTGCCTGTGGGAACCACCGAATCTTTTGGGCTCAATAAATGTTGTTTCATCATCATCATCAGCGCACCTCACATGGCTGCACTCACGTCTACATCGACGTAGTCCGCAAAGGAGAAGCTTCCTAAAACGTGCGCTATGGGGGTTTTAGATTGGTGTTACCCCGCTTTACCTTCTCTCCGTAATTAGAGAGTTTAAGCAGTCCGTCCGTTCCGTCGTGTACGTTGTTACCGGGTTGCCGGGGCCCGTCTGCGCCTGCGCGCGCGGAAGGGCGAGGATGCGCGGACATGGCGAAGGCAGGCCCGCGGAACTGATTGATTGTGGGGTTTAAAGCGCCGACGCAACGCAGGCGATGAGGCGCGCCGTAGTGGAGGGCTCCGGATTAATTTTAGATTAATTTAGATTAGATTAATTTAGGCCCGCGGAACTAATCCCCCTACCGCGACGAATGCCGAAGTCCCCAGACGGGTCCCGGTCAACCCAGTAACAACGTGCACGACGGAATCGTAAATAGGCAGCGGATGCGGCCCTTACGGGGGTCGTGTACCAGGCACGTGTACCAAGTCGTGTACCGTGTACCAGGCGCATGTACTCTTGTAGTGTACCCGACGCCACGCCGCAATTGGGGTGGCGCGTAGTCCGAATTCCCCGTTGGGGAAAGTACTTGCGTTCGGATTAACGGGCCTTTCAGTACATAGGCTTCTATGTAGTTTGACCGGACAAAATAATGCAGTTCGGTCGAATCATCTATGGATTTTATTGAAGTTCGAATTAACGAGGTTTCACTGTGTATGCTAATACAAATATACATATATTTCAAATCCTCAAATCCCTCAAACCTCAAATTCCAGGTTCAACAATGGCTCGTTAGGCGGCGAACTTGAGAAGTGGCACCTCACCTCTCGCTGGTGTCACTGCTGCCAGTCGAACTGTGTACAGGAGAAGAACCAAGAAGAGCGCTTGCATTTTTTATTTGTTCTCAGCAAACATTAGCTGTAAATAGGAGCCACGAACGCGGGAGGAGCGACTGCAAATATGCCTCTTTAGCTTCTTCCTTACGACAACTCCAAATTTAGCCAAAGTTCAACGCAACCCCAAACATTTGTTGATGACCATTTTTCTCAACTAAGCCGCACACTTGACGACACTGTTGTTTTTTTCTTTTGAATGGCGACTATATGTCGTGGGGAAAATTTTCAGGTCTCTTATAAAGGCTAATGCAATTCTCGGCATAGGTATTGTCTTCTGAAGATACATGAACTATAAAAAACTCAGCTCGACGCGTATACATATAGTTTTCAGCTATTGAACCGCCACCGGCATAAGGTGGTGTTCTTTTTATATATAAATTGTCTTAAAAAGTTTTGCGGGCTCTTGAGATTGCACTTTTCAGAATAAACCACTTAGTGCGATAATACGAGAAGCTTATCGTGTTCAGTTCATTGAACTTTCTGAGTTCATAACGTCTGAAATTGATAACCAGTGCAAGTTTAAAATGAACGCAATAGAGTACACGCTGTGTACTATCGTCATAAAAGGAGACAAAAGCGCAAGGTAATGCTGTGCTCCTGTAGCCATACCTCTCCGACGAAGACTCCGAATCCTTGTATTCGTTTCTGCGAAGAAAGCAGGAATAAAATCAGAACAATTAGCGCCTAAAAGTTCCGGTGGCCAGGGCAGAATCCATTATTATCAAAGAATTACGATACATATTACATATTTTGTTCATAAGTAATAATATTTGTTAAATAATTGGTTGGTCAATGACTAATTACCTCGCAATTCTATCGACCGTACGCGTATTCAGGTATTGCGCAGGAAAAAAAACAAAGTAGATACTTTATTTTTTATGCGCTATTCATTATGCGTATTGAAGCCTTTCTTTCCCTTTATTTAATAAACGTTTAACGAACCAACAAACTCTCACAAAAGAAAAGTATGTTTACACAATTTTTTCTGTTGCGCAACTTGTTTGTATACTGATTTGAACGGGATGAGAAAGAAAATGTACACTGCTGATATTATTGTGCCCAGTCAAAAATATTATTATTACTATGTGCGGATATTATTGTACCTCAATACTACGCAGTGCGGGAGAAGGAGGAGGAAAGTATAGGGGGAGTAAATAAGATAGAGGGGGAAATGCAGTTACCACAATTCCCACTCAGCCCTTCACTCAGTACAGAAAACTACGAAAAGCGGGCAATGCACCAAATTTTTCGGCTTGGACCAAGAAAAACTCGGCTCTCTTGTCAAAGCGGATGATGGCTGGTTGGCAAATGAAGACAAATGATGCTGACCAAGCGAAAACAATATAACCCAAAAGACTTTCGGGCTCTCTCGTATTGTCCGTGACCCATTTTTTTTTTGTTTTTGATGTATGTTTGCCGAGACGCTGTGACGTCTTGAAGATTTTAGTAGTTGTCGATGTGGTCGTTTATCGTGCCGGTGTGGCAGCCGTATTTGCGCGCTCGTGGAAGCTTGAGCGGGATCGCGTTTCGTGATTACCATGTCAATATTCTTATTGCTCTGAATTAATCAGGTCAAATAAACCACCAAATTTGCTAAATCGCAAAGGCTCAAGCCTGGTGGCTCGCTGTAAACCACTGCGTTCAAGCATTTCTTTGTCAACGTGCTAGCGCTATACCTTTCCTTTTGTTTTAGCTTCGCAAAGTCTGCCGCAGAGGGGGAGAACATACCACGCACAGTGAGCACATACTGGGTTAGCATTATTCTAATTTTGAGGTCAGCACTTTTCGCCAAAAATTAACACAAAAAAAAAATCAGCCCGGCCATTTATCGCAGCCATATGAAGTTTCGTAGTATAGCCTGAACTGGTTCAGTTGAGGGCTAAATCCTGGGCAGAGGAACGTTATCCTGTCGGTCTACAAGCACAACCTGCATGTATGCACGCGGAGGAAATTATATTTAGAGCCGCTAACTCGTACCTGAAAAAAAAAAGAAAACTAGACGCCATATTCACGCAGTTTTCTTTGTTTTTTTTTTCTCGCGAATTTATTTGAAAGGGAGGGAATGATGCCAATGTATGAGCAGCAGTTTTTCTTGCAGACACATTTTATTGGCCTTACAGTGAACTAAGCAAACAATTTGTTCGTTCTGAAGTGTATTATTGCATACAATTTGTGAAGTATTAACAGCAGAAACAAGTGATCGCGTTGCTGAAAATAAAGTTTACTGGTGAGCCCATGAGTGAAACGCCAGACCAAACAAACAAACAAACAAACAAACAAACAAACAAACAAACAAACAAACAAACAAACAAACAAACAAACAAACAAACAAACAAACAAACAAACAAACAAACAAACAAACAAACAAACAAACAAACAAACAAACAAACAAACAAACAAACAAACAAACAAACAAACAAACAAACAAACAAACAAACAAACAAACAAACAAACAAACAAAGGAATGATGTCCGGTCATGTTTGCTTACTTCATTGCATGGGGAATGACTGCATTGCCTTGCTTCAGAGGTAACCTGTAAAATTCGCATGCTTCAACTTTCAGACCACACAGTATTTATCACAAGTGCAACAAACGTTTGTGCCGGGAACAGATCATATCCGCAGCGTTTGCCATTTCTCATTTTTGTTTTCCGCTGTGCGGTTGTAAACAATACCGGCGAACCGAGAAGATAACTTTACTTCTCGACTCTTATCGTTTCCGATCCTTTCTGCCACAGCAAAGTACGGCACGGGGCTAGAATAGGGGAGAAACGGGGATGACTACCCAGTATTGACGAAACTGCAGCAGCCGCTACAGTCGGATATGACGTGTGCTGACATTCTGTAAGATTATACATATTACGCCGAAATTCACAAAGCATCGCATTAAGGATGGGAACGAAGGGAGATAACTTTCTCGCCTTCAACGCAATGCTCATGATCTGTATTGCGTCATAGTAAGCAGCAACGAATGGGCAAAAAAAATTGAGCGGAATCTCCAACCGAGAATATGCGCTACTATGTATGCAAGTAACAACGCTCTGCTCGGTATCGGTACGCATACGCATGCAGAGTACGAGCACATTTTTTTCTCTTTTTGCGGTCGACCCTCCTAAGGCTTGTCCATATAAGTAATTGATTGACATGTTAGTTAATTGCTTGGATCATGCCTGAGCATGTACTGAGGTTATAAAGCGTTGCCCAAGACACGTATCTCCCGTGCGTATTACTGCTATGTCAGAAGCAGCAACTGTCCGGCGCTCCGGCCTAGGCCTGTAGCGTTTGGGTTCGTGGTCTCATTAATCGGTATACTCGCAGCTTGACGTATTCAATAAGCACGGATTACAAAGGGCACCGGATCACAAGGTTAGACTTATGAATATGACGTTAGGCCTAATTTCATGTGTTTAGTCCTAACAATAGGTAACTTTTAAGGCTCACGACATGACAACGCCGTAGTCACTGTACATCGAGCTGAGGATAACGGCTGACGTAGTTCGCCTCAAAAGGTGACGTTAGGCCTATCGGGCCGTCGCATGCCCGCTTGCCCCTTCCTTCTACTGCGTATCAAGCTTAGCGCATGAACATACGGTAGAATTCACGAAAGAACTTTTCTGAAACATGCTTCATGAATTTCCCGGCGGAAGAAGCAGAAGGGTAATATATTTTATGGTGCTCCATCGCCCTGTACTACCCCCTGCGGCAGACAGGGAGAGAAGAGCAGCGAAGCGTCCATAACCAGGGCTTATGAGTGGCACATTGAACTTCTTTTTAGTTTATCAAGCACGCCTGTGGAGGCTGCGGCAGTGATGTACTTACGCTAAACATGCGTGGGGGCTTCCATCGGAAGATTCGCTTCATTTTGCCAAGGCGGTTTAATTTTTTTACCACAAGTTCACTCCCTGATTGAGGCCTACGGAGTGTCACCCCGTAGGCTTCGCATTACATTACGCTGCCACCAATCGGCGGTGCGCATCGTTTAAGATTTTTTCCCCGACCGCTCGTACGGCGGTCGTCGCCATCCGGCATCCCGTATGCGTGAGGGAGAGCCATTCCAGCGGGATCTACGCGTGCCATTCGGCAGCGACAAACGACGCCGTTAACGCAATGCAACTGCGTGGCAGTAGTTTTCCTTAGCTCGCACCACGAGGGGAAAGAGATACCGCCTCCGATTCAACCGACCACTGGGGCACGTAACGTATACATTCCGTGCCGCCGGACGTCTACCCGAGTAGAACTCGGGTATCGCGTGACAGCGCGAATGGTGATCGGGCGCGCGTTAATGGACTACTATACGGGCAGTATAGGGGACGCCCCGAGGTGCTCCTTCCGGGTGTACTCTAGAAGAAAAGACTCGAGTTTCGTGCGTCCCCTTCTTTCAATACTCGCGACGCACATATCTGTCATTTGGCCGGCGTCAGAGCATTATTCTGCTCCCGCCACTTACTTCCACCGAGCACGCATATACGAGGCCGGAGTTAGGGGGGCGGGTAAGCGACGCACTCGAACGTATCCGGTTACGGCCCTTTCTTCGCTGAATAATTACGCCGTTCCTCCAAAGCCCGTGGCCCACGAACGTTAAGATCCCGCGTTCGAACGCGTTCCTTTAGAGGTTTAGCTCTTGTTTTTTTCTTCTTCGAGAAAGAACAGGCGCATTTTCTCGCGTATTTTTAATTTTATCCGCGAGCCATTAACAAATGCGTCCACATTGAGGGTAAGCTTCGACGAAGGCTTCGGGAAAGCTCTTATTCGCACACGGCGCTTCATCGCATGCAAGGTAGGAGAAGTTGCAAAAAAAGGAGAGGAAAGCGGTTCCGTAGACGCGTTCGAGAATCTAGTTTAACAAGTAGTCGCGCGATAATTTATACGAGCCTATTAGGCGAGCCCGCCTGGCGTTTCCATCGGAACAAACGATCGCTTCGAGATAATCCCCTGCGCGTATATGCAACGCCGCATATTTGGGGGGAATCGCGAGGGAGAATGGCGGTGCTGCTGCAGTTTCCGGGGAAATGGTCCGTTAAATCCCGGAGGTGCCGTACGCGGATCGACTGCGCAAATTGGGCCCCGGTGAACCTGCGAGGAAAGGATGAGTCGGGCAGCTTGGCTGTACTATAGTTGCTGCGGCGTTATTTATGCAGTCGATGTTACAACGCCCGGCTGGTTTGGCTCGCGAAAAGCTGTGCTTTTAACGTGTGATCGGGGGGCTTGTAGATAACGCGAAATTAAAATAAATCAATAAGGTTTATTTTTCAGTTAGGGTGAACTTGACGATTTCGTTAAATCGCCTCAAACCTATATAGTCACGTCATCTCGAATCACTTTGAGCGTAAAAAGCGATTTCCGCATATATATGAACTCTCGACGTCTGCCTCCTCAGCGATCACCGAGGGGGGGGGAAGGGGGGGGGGGGGGGGGGGCTTAGTTTGTCCCGTATAGCGTTCAGTCATGAAAGAGAGCCCAAAATTCAAAGCAAAGGAGTTTTTTTTTTTAATTTTACGCTACACGAAGTAACGGCATACTAATTTTTCTGCAATGTCTCGAACAAGCTGTAGAAATGTTCAAGTGTGTTTTAAGCTGGCGTTAAATGGGATAACATTTGCTTACTTCAAAGAACCCGGCAACAATAAAAAAAACTGCCGCAATCTTTTGTGCGGAAAGTCCATCACACTTTTGTTAAATAGAATTTATAAATTGGTATCTAGGGGAGTATCGGCAGCTACAACCACGGCCTGAATGTAAGCCCTAGCTCAGTTACGCGCCGCCCTTATGCGTACTGGTGCACATGTGCGAACAGTTGAGTATAAGTTCGTGTCACATGCTAATAATGTTAAGTCCCGCTTCCACGAAAATGCGCGAAATGTGCAGCGAGGTGAAGCTTACCTCCCGGATCGCTTCTTGAGAGGAGGAGTGGGAGGATTTGGGGTGAGGAACAGCGCCAGCTTTTTCTTTTCGCGCCTGAAACACATTTTGAACGAGCGACCACGTAAGGAAAAAAAAATCAGCCCGTTAGAAATTAAGGAGGCCCCCTCGGCAGTGGCTCTTTTTGGGACCTCCTTTGGTACCCCTAGTGTATGTTTGTACTTTGGAGATATATATAAACTTTTATTTTATTTTATTTGGAGTCAATGGCAGTGACGAGTTATATTCGTCCCGGTGGTTCTCTGGTACTGTGCCCTGTTGTTAGGCAGCTCGCGACTCGGTACCGTACAATTCCCATTCGCATTTCCCAATTCTTGTAATTTTTAAACACAAAAGTGTTTTATTCCCGGGTACACAAAGATTTCGCTGACGTCATATTCGTCACGGAAGTGACGCCAGTACAACGAAGCAAACGGCCTGTAAAAAGTGCACCTCTGCAGGCCGGGTCTTCTTGCGGGGAAGCAACCTTTAGTACTAAAGAGTACGTTATATTTAGGGTTGTTCATTTTCGGGTTTCATATTTTAACACGGAAGTGTTTTATGCCGGGATACAACAAGATTTCACTCACGTCATATCCGTCACGGAAATGACGCCAGTACACCTTTGCCGAAGCGACCCGCCAGCAGGACGTCGCTCGCCAAGCACACCCACAAGCTGCAGATTTCGCTGCACGTTTCACTTTCGTGTTTTACCGACTCCTATGACAGAGGAATCAACCACAGTTTTTTTTTTTGCTTACATTATCGCCCGATTTTCGCTTAGCATTTATTCCGCGCGTATTGATGTGCATGTTACCAGCACATTTCATTAGGTTTCGTGACCATTTTCGCGTTCTCATGCATCATGTTAATGGATTCCACTTGGACTGAAATACACTTAGAATCCCTTGACACGGCGGAGCCACGAGTTTCTTGGAAAAATTAAACATGATACATTCTTCCGCCAGAGTAAGAAGCTTAACATGCTCCCACTTCGCAACTCTTTGCAGTACACGACGAGACAAGGGTCTATAGGGCCCCGCTGTGCCGCTAGCGTTAGTGATGCACAGGTAACTACTTAAGGTACGAAACTACGCGCATAGTCGTAAAAAAAAAAAAACGAGGCCTGTGAACCGCAGTCGACGCTAAACAAGCTTTTTTCGCCCTCCTCCCCCTTTTTTTTCAGTGCACGTGGTTGCCTTTAAGAAAAATCTGCGTGCGAAGCGGGCGTATATCACGGCTCACCGATAGACAAGAGTGCATACCCGTGCATAGATACCATGACATTGCGGGAAATGTTTAAATGACATTTCGTTAGCTGCCACAAGTAACACTCATACGTAGCAACCGAAATAAGAACCGATCGGCAAGTTAGGCCATTAAAAGGCGTCTGGTTGCGCAGGTGGTCACTGGAGCACGTATCCTGTCCCTGTAATTGACGTTGATTTGATAGATGTCAGGGCGAACGCGCCGACGATCCCTAACTGAAGAAACGACTGACCGCAAAAATCGCGAGGCTATAGCGGTGGCCCACGGGTCGCTATTGCACAGGCACGGATTAAAATCACACCGCTATTCTCACGCTAGTTGAACTGATCGATTCTGTGCCGACGCGGGCTCGTTCCAATAAGCGACGCTGGGGATAAGGGACTCACGAGGGTCACTCGTGCTATACTCACGCGTCCTTCGCCTTCTTAGCTTCGCCGGATGCCTTCTTCCTCCGGAACATGGCGACGTGCTTTTAGGAGGGCCGGAACCTGCCACGAATTTTGACGTCAACAGCCAATGTCGGCCGCCTTTGCGGCAACGGCAGCGTCCCGGCCCGGGGATTCCAATCAGCCCTTGGCGCGAGGTTCGCGAGGCCTACGCGCGCTTTGTCCACTGCAGCGCCCGCCGGTGGCCGACGGCCGAACTATTCACCTCATCGTCGGCAGTGTTGTTGAAGCGGGGAGCATTCGGGACGATAACATTCATCTTTCGTACAATCTACCATTTAAAGATTCTTTGCAGCTTTTAGGAACTTAAGTTAGAGCAACCCAGCGTATTGGCCAATCCCATGATTAGCCATGAGCCATCCTGGGAGGATACCCACAATCATAACCACCTCCCACATGATCATACAGCGGAAATCTCTGCCCAAGGAAGCAAAAATTAAGTTTCCTTTATCACCGAAAATAAACGTCAAGAATACCCTGCTCGCTCATCAGACAGCGGATTGGCGACTTAGCAAGCACTTCGGAAGAAAATGTAGATCAGCCCGAACAAGAACAAAGAGAGGTATATGTACAGGTGCCGTCAAAGGTACCTGGAACATGGTCTCGTAAATTTACAGAAATTTTTACTTCCGGAAACTGCCCGCCTGCATTGGTATGCGTTTAAAGGAGTCCTCCCTAGAAAAGTCTTCCTGTGAACCGGTAATGACTGTCATAAAGCCAGTAAGACAAATATTTTGTGATATTCACAAATCCTTGTTCCAATTACTTATGACGGCACCTGTACATGGCGAGCGCAGGTAATAGTATAGGGAGCAGTCTGGTTCAAAGTAAGAAATAGTGTCTTCAGGATCCTCTTCCACGATTAGCTTCTCTTCAACTCGATGAGTGGATGATAACGCCTCTTCAGGAGGACAAGGAACGGAATTACTGTCCTTGTTTCGCCTCCCGTTATGAGCGGGTCATCATCATCATCGTGATGACGGTGAAGAGCCTTTCGTAATGTGAGTATGTAAGTACGCAGGCACACAAGTGCGCGCGCACACACGCACCTAAGTGAAAAGTTGATGGGGTGACGAAGAAGAAGGTGCCATTTTTTTTTTCGGGTAGGCATGGTTCGCTGAGGGCCACTACGTAATGGAAGCCGATTCTCCTTACATAAGGACATGGCGTATTCAGTTATCCCGCTTATAATTTTACGTACCTTTCGATTACGTCGTTTTTTGCAGTTTTTAGTGAGGCTACGCACTAACCTTCCAATAGTGTAGTTGCTCCAATGTTTTTTTCATTAAAATCGTACAATCGACGTTGGTCAAACTTATTGGGTGATACGCAGAGGTTTTCCCGAGTTTATTGTCGTCCTCTGATTTCGGTATAAACACCGTGTGCGACGCAAGACAACAAGATGCTACCCACCCTATTAGGCAAGACTCGGTTTGAACGTTCCATCGAACAGGGCTACTATCATTCTTAAAGGTACAGACAACCGATTTTTGTGTGGACTGCATGCCCTCCAGGTCATACGAAAACCAGCGTTTCATATATTATGGCCACCGCAAGGGACGAATTTCTATATAAACTGGCGGAAACAAATTCAAATTTGCACTGGAATTTCCGAAGTCTGAAAGGTGGCGACACGTCGTGGCCAAACGTGGCACTACCTCACGTGTCCAAACAATTCCGTCGATTTCAACGTGTGATTCAAAAACCGCATAAATAAATAGGAAAAGTTGCACATTATTGTTATTGTAGCCGGGGACAATTTTTGAAACACCTCTTTTAATCTCACGTGCAGTTAAAAGTACGTGGCAGCACAACTCCCTGTCATGGTTGCCAGCATTCCGTTTGCGGGACACGTCTGGCGGGTAGATCTAAAAAATCTAAAAATTGCGATTTAAAAAGTTCTAGGGCGCTATCAGTAAAATAGTTTCGGGTTAATGTGTTTTAAGCGACGCCCTCTCATTTGGGATAGAGAAAATATACTCGACAAAAATCGGTTGTCTGTTCCTTCAAATTTTATAAAAAGCTGCGCTCAGTACATCAGGACCCGGCGTCTTCCCTGGGCTCAGCTCGTCAATAGCTCTCCTTACTTTATCAGCTGTGTGCTGTTAGTTCTTTGCTCAGACATGGCAACAAAGGAAGTGGACAACATCAATAGCCTGACGCGCAAACAACTTTTTCATATAGTCACAGAAACTAGTGGCTATGGCGTTACCCGCCGGGCCGCCGCGGTGGCTCAGTGGCTAAGGCGTTGCGCTGCTGAGCACGAGGTCGCGGGTTCGATTCCCGGCCGCGGCGGCCGCTTTTCTGATGGAGGCGAAAAGCAAAAACGCCCGTGTGTACGAGATTTCGGCGCACGATAAATATCCCCAGGTGGTCAAAATTAATCCGGAGCCCTCCACTACGGCGCGCCTCATCGCCTGCGTTGCGTCGAAGCGTTAAACCCTACAATCAATCAATCAAATCAATCAGCTATGGCGTTGTGCTGCTGGGCCCGAGGACGCGGGTTCGATTCTCGGCTACGGCGGCCGCTTTTCTGATGGAGGCGAAAAGCGAAAACGCCCGTGTATCCGAGATTTCGGCGCACGGTAAAGATCCCCAGGTGGTCAAGATTAACCCGGAGCCCTCCACTACGGCGCGCCTCATCGCCTGTGTAGCGTCGGTGCGTTAAACCTCACAATCAATCAATCAATCAATCAATCAATCAATCAATCAATCAATCAATCAATCAATCAATCAATCAATCAATCAATCAATCAATCAATCAATCAAATCACAAAAACTACGTTCGATGTCTGCCTGGTCGTTACACAGTACACCGTCGCATTCTATTTCCCGATCATATTTCTATATATATATGTGCATATCTTTTCTCTGAACTGAGCGCTATTTTAGTCGGCGCTTCACCGAGCAGGAACCATTCAGCTCTCGCGCGTTCAAGCGCACCATGATACCTTTCCTTATCTAATGCTTCGAGCTCCGCCTTCAGTGTTCAAATGTCGTCCTTGAACGTTGTGCCCGACTCACACTCTTCTTCAACAAAAACATCTTAACAAGGCTTTGCGTTTCTACTCATTTTAAATGCAGAGCATTTCTTAGGCTCGCCTCTTCCTGCGTCGGACGGTGTCAACAGCTCCGCGTCCGCAGCAGGTGCGCCTGTCCTCCTTCCCTCCTCTCTCTCAACAGCAGCTGGCGCGCGCATGCGTCGTAGTCAGCCCGTTCGTTCCGCCGCGATCTCGGAGTAACAGGTGCGTGATAGCAGCGCGGTGGGGCGTGGAAGGGCGCGCGCTGCTTGCGCATGCGCGCTCTCCCCCCGGTACTGCTCTCCCTCTACTGCGCGCGCTGCAAATATAAAGCGTCTAGCGGTCGCTCGTGCTTCAGTCACTGCGTTGCTCCTTCCTTCCTTGGTTGACGCTCGCCCCCACGTTTACTCGTGTCTGCTACTCCAGCATCACGGAAGAAGCGATGGAAGCAACACTGCCTTCAACCAGTACTGAGGCCCCAATGCTCTGCATTTACTCGTGTTCCCCTCGCGGGAAGGCGCGGGAATTTTTTCATTGCGCTGGATCTTTCCAGGGCTTTCATTTTTACTTCCTGTTTGAAAAGTTCCCATTTACTGGCGAAGTTGGTGTCGTCATCGCCGCAGAAAACCTTTCGTGAGCAAGCGTTAACAGCCTCCGCGAATGCTTGATCTTCCACTAGATCGTTGTTCACTTTCCACAAGGCCAAACAAAAGGCGTGTCGCCGCTTTGTGATTGTATACCCAGCGTTAACGATACCAGGCAGGGATCGCTGAATGAGACAGGAATCGCTTGGTATTCCTCACACTGTGGCAGAAGCTTAAGGAATAAATGCACCCTATCCAGATGCGCATGACTATTGTCTTGGATGTGTGTGGAGCGAACGCTTCCAGCACTACTCATGCTATCGCCTACATCTTCGAGGGATAAATTGGCGGCAATATCGTTCAGTACTGCCGTACTTGCATCCCTTAAAGTTGACGAGCTGCTGTTGTCGTGCCCGGAACACACGCAGTCAACGAAGGAAGGGAAAAAAAATAAAGTAAATGAAAGGCAGGAATGTTTCTTATGTTTATTCGGTCGGGTTGGTGCACCTAATTTAAAATTTTGTGAAGTATTTTTTAATTTTTTTCACGTCATTGCCACACTGTTGAAGGCTATTTTCGTAATAGGTTATTCTTTTTACGCGGGGAACGTAAGAGAGAACTTTTAAGCCATGATGTGCGTGGACAAGAGTATTTTCGATTGGATTGACTTAGAGTAGTGCATTTATTAACCGCACAATTAATGACAGTACAAAACCGGTCTAAAGAAAATCCAGGGTCGGGTTAGTTTATGATAGGGGACCAGTCAGAGTTCGAAATTAAGTGACAGTATTTTTCGCGGTCAAAGAAAGACCTGAGGTTCGATTTGCTAATGTTTATGGTTTTCGTATCGAAGTACAGAAATACAGGGAAGTGGTCTGTAATCAATGTCCCAAGTACAACAACAGTGGGGGAAGTGAAAACGTTTGACAGACCGTGATCAAGTAACGACTCAGAACCCCTATTACTGCCCTTGGTGGGAACAGAAATTTGCGATTGAAATCCGTAGCTAGAAAAACAACTCATGCGCTCAGAACAAGCAGAATCGAAAGGTTTGAGAATATCAATGTTAATGTCGCCCAGAATTATAACGTTTTTTTTTTTCAAGAGACAGTTTGTCAAGAACGAGTGAAAAGGCACCAAAGAAAGCCGATAAGTAGGATGAGGGGGACCGATAAACTGTGCCGCAGACAGTTTTGCAACGGCTGTCCCAAGTTGGGAAAGTATCGAGTTCTGCCCAAACGGTTTCGAATTTCGGCACGTTTAGCAACAAGTCATGTCGGGGTTTGTAAGAAACGTTTTTATGAATGTAAAGACGAGAGCCGCCGTAAGGCTCTTTGGAATGATAGCAATATTCGGATGAAAATGCTTTTATCGGAAGGCGTCAGCCAAGTCTCACAAAAACACAGCAGTGGAAAGCTGTGTTCCAGGAACTAATAAAAGTGAAAATATTATCGTAGTTCTTTCTCAAGCTCCCAGCATTAATTTGTATTGCGGATAGCCCTTGCGAATTACTCAAGGCTTTTTTGACGTGCTCAGGCGAAACCTAGGTCATAGAAAATTTAGCAAATACTGGAAGTGGATGAACCAGGTGTTTGCACACTGAAACTCAATAGATCGGTTTAGCATGCGAGCCGGAGGACTGGTCCATGTAGTGTCTTTCTGGCCTTGATAATACAATGGTCCGTCCAGATGAACCTCCACTTATGTTACTTTTTGTGGTCGAGCGCCTTCGAGAAAAGTCACTCGTTGTCCGACGTTAGGCTATGTTCAGACTACCGATATAGTATTTCTTTCTCTATGCTACCGACGCAAAAGCCATATCGTGATCTATGGACGTAAAAAAAGGCGTGTCACGCAGTTAGGTTGGCTGAGACGTGAAATGATGTCATTCTTTAGAGTTGTTACTACAGTTGCGGCAACAGCCTGAACCCGGCCTTAAGTGCTCGTTAACGCAAATCGGAGCCTCTTGAGGAGCAGGAAAGCCGGGATCTCTGGTTTTGGGACGAGCATTGCGCGTTTTGGCGAGGTAGTCCGAACGCTTGTCACGGGAGCAGAATCGTATTACGGTGCTCTTTTGTGTACTGTTACGTGTCCGAATCCTGTGAGCCATGTCGATGTCCTCTGGTTTTAAGGGGCATCCAATCTTGTCACCAAGACACGTCACTATCTTTCGACAGTCTTCACCTTGCGTCACCGGTACGCTTTTTATTTCTAGATTGTTTAAGCGCGAGTATTGCTCGAGCGAGTATTGCTCAAGATGAGCGCGCCGTTATTCTCCTCGCGCTTATTGTTTTTAGCAATAAGGGCAGCGTTCTCCGTTTTTGCGGCTTCGAGTTTTTTGTTGATGAAGTCCATCGATTTCTTTACCTCACGAACTTCGTTCTCAAACTTTCTAACTTCACCTAGGTTAGATTTCACCACTGAAAGTTTCATATACGCGAGCGCGCGACTCAAATCAAGCAGTTTTGTTTCTACAGTATATATTCTTGAATTGATCAAATTCTTTAGATAGCGCCGCAACAGTGGGACCCATATCATACAGAGTTACTCGAGACAGGCAGTCCAAGCGGTGGGCATGGAATTGCGCACAAAAATATAATCGCCTGCGAGCGTAGATTATTTTTGTGAGCCGACGGCTGAAGGGACTGCTGCCTCGAATCGCTCGTTGGGTCGCTTTCAGTGCCTTTGCTGAGGCCGTCCACACAAATAACGCGCCACTCGTTTAAGCACAACTGCAAGTCACACACAGAAAACCAACCCGAATCCGACGCGGCAACGGTCTTTGGGGTCGCCCCTACACTACGCCGTAAGTAAAGCGCGCAACCCCCAAACCACGCAACCGCGTGAGAAGCACACACGTCATAGCGGGCCACAAAGAGCCGCATAATATATGGGCTGTTTGGTCCTCCCTCTCAACCTTGGTGTAAGGTCCACTTATGAGATTAGCGGCCGGGCGCCCGGGCTGCGCGTGAGAACCCGCCGCTCTGTCTAGCGACGTAGCACTGCCGACACTGCGCTGCAACCACCGCTAATTCGTCACGGCGCGCACGGGAAACGGATCGTCTGGCCCACCGCATACCTCAAGGATAATACCCCCATTGAGAAAGCAAACAGCGCCGCCGGATTCCCGGAACGTCTGCTCGACTGGTGGGATTACCGGCGTCTCCATTGTTGTCGCGCCCTGGTCAGCATGACGCACGGTCGCCGTCTTTCGCTTTCACCCCGCGGGGTCGCCCGAACTTGCTCGTCTGCCAGCGTGCCGTTGACCCGAAGATAGCGGCGCCTCATTGAATATTCCGTGACGTGCTGAGTGACAGCTGTCTACGTGAATTCGGGCACTCCCATACGCGTGTACGAACGCTACAGGGGAGTTCCCGAGAGAGGGTGATCTCGAGGTTTTATAAGACCGAACTTGGCCGTTGGAAATGTTTCTTGTCTGAGCGCTGAGCTGGCAGTTCCCGGCAAGACAAGGAGTCTCGGCCGTTAACGCTAGGTTGGGATTTAGGAGCCCCCTAGTCGAGGTTAAGATCGCGTCGGAGGTTTAGGGTGCAGCGCCGCACCGGGCAACTAGACGGATCTTGCGGCGAGATAGAGTCTCGGCCGTGGTTTCTCGAGCGGTTTGTGTACGCTCCGAGGATAGGAGAGTTAGACGAAGTTGTGGAGCTCGAGTGATTTGTGCGCACTCGGAGCTACCGTCTAGCTGAAGTTTGCAGTTTTTCCTTTATTATTCATGTACCCAGTTTTCCCACTGTAAATAGCTGCATATAAACCCTTCATTTCATTTAATCAACCTCAACGCCTCGAGTTCGTCAGTTCGACCGCCGTCTTCAAGAACTTCAACGCCATCGCCCAGCCAGCCTCCTGCCAAACCAACCGGAGCCCGGGCGATTGGGTTCCTGATCGACACCGGACTTCGGGGAAACGATCTTTACTCTTGGTCTCTTGCAAGGCCACAATATCGGTATCCTCGTCTGCCAAGATACAGTACAACTGATTCTGACGACTCCGATCATCAACCCCTCTGGCATTGAGCGTGGCTATACACCAGGGCTTGCCTAAAAGAACAAAAACACGTTACGAGAAGGACGCAACACTTACGTCCGTACCCTTAAAAAAGGCCACTCCACAGACTAAGGACTCAATACACATTCCAAAACGCACCAAGATAAGAGACTCCATATACTACAAAGGCTTCAGAAACGCTCCAATAAGCACTGCCCCCCCCCCCCCCCCCCCACACACACACACGCACACACCCAAAATCAAAAAAGGGCATATTGTAGACTCCAAGGACGCCATAGACACCCCACAAATACTCACCCGACTGCGTAGTTCCATTTAGTCTGCTGGTGCTTCGAAAAAGCAGTGCTACACCAAACACAGATCAAAAGGATGCCGACTACCACTCGAAGCGACGTGCTGACTAAGTGGGCGTAGCCGGTGTCTTCGTTCGGTCTGGCGGGCCGCAGGGCTTCGGTTTGAAGCCCGGCCGTCTCCCTGCAACGACCTTCGCAAGCGGCTCGTCGTTGGGGGGCAGTTAGTCACCTTTTACGGTTCCGTTGATTTCGTGCTGCCCCTTTGCTATCACACCACTAGCACCATCACCGCTGCAATCCATTTCCGTAATGCCCGCTGCGGTATAGCTCACGCCGCCGTTGTCTCCTGGCCTGCCGCTCGGGTTCCTCTAGCCTCTTTCGACGCGACGTGGGGCAGCTGACCCGGCTGCTCCTTTTCAGGAACGCACTGCTCCATGGCCGGCCTTCGCGACCTCAAACCGTCCCGCTGGCGTACGCTTCTTCGCCGCCTCGCCGGTGGCTCCTGCTACCGTATCCTCCGCGCCTGCCTCGTCCATGAGGTGTTCGCGCAGGTCTTCGTCTCCCGACGGCCCGGTGACACTGGCAAGACTTGACACAGGCGGTCGCCTCATTCCCTAAGCGACGGCACGAAGTACAGCGCGGCATCTTGCACTCCCGGCGGATGTGGCCCTTCGTGCTGCAGCGCGACGAGGGCCTTGACGTCCGCCACGCGAAGTTCGGGCGGCAGGTCATCCACCGTTACTCCCGCTTCAGCGTTACCGACCGCACGTCGAACCCTTATCTTGAATTCCGTCAACGCGCCACCGCTCTCTGCGCACCTCGCCGACACGCCTGCGGTGACAGCGCAGAGCGTACTGCCGGTACTGCTTCGTCAGTAATGTTGCGCAGAAGCCAGTGTAGATTCCAACGCGCTTCCTGGTAACCCGTGTCGATGACGGTACAGCGATCGCCCTTTACTTTGACGTAGTTCGCTGCCAAAATCTTGCCGTCCGCCGACTTAAGCGCCACCGTCCAGGCATGTCTCATCTGGTATGCTGCCCCAATGCGAAAACATCGGGGAGCAGCGCCATACGAGTCTAAGTGTCGCTAAAGTCCTCGACACGACAAGGGCGGGCACGCATGTGCGCATGCAAAAACATCGTGTTTAGCCCAGACTGTCCTGTAGGGAACTGAGGCAAAGGTACTTCATAGTCTCGCGAGTCCTGGGCAGAAATCTAGCGTTACCGCGGGCCAAATGGCCCGCCAAAGCCGCTCCTTGGATGCAGCTCGACATTCTGCGCCCGCACGCTAGCGCAACCGGAAGCAGAATCGCGCCATTCCGGCCCGGTCGAAGCAGTTTGGATTTGGAGAGGGGTGCATGGACGTGCCAAAGGAGACAGAAAAATCATTCACCCCTCCGTCTAACGCCGACGATGGTTGAGAACGAGAAGCTTTCTTCGTTTGAAATCAAATGGCAAAGGGTCAAAGTCAAAGCGGGTGCTATCAAAAGTTCGAACTGAGTAGGAGTCAAAGTCAAAGCTCAATGAGTCAAAATCCAAGCCGTCTACGGGTCAAAGTCCAAACTCAGGCGACAACTACGGGATCCCTCACGAGAAAGGTTCGCGTTCAACCATCGTCGTCGTTAAATGGAGAACAGAATTATTTTCAAGCGAAGCTTTGAACGTTTACCAGCCAAGTGTTCTGTCGCGACCATCGGCGTCAACAGAAAACTTCCACGAACAAATAAAAGAAATCACCGGCACTGCAACGACTAGAACCTGGACCTAATAGAGAAACGGAGCGATAGCCCGTTGTTTTACCAATTGAGCTACGAGCGTACGCGGACACGGGGGAGACAGACGGTGCACTCACCGAGCACAGCTCCGGGTTTACCGCCTCCGTTCTCACTGAATGCCACGTGATAGCGTCACGTGACCTCCCGCGCCACTGTTCGCTCCGCCCACGGCACGTGTAGCAGCCGTGTGCGCGCCAGTGGTTCGTCCATTTCGTCCTCGAAGAATTTGGACTCATGTGCAACCCCAAAACCAAACAAACGACTGCCATCCGTGGAACGTGCATGCATCGACTTAACATTCACGAAGAATATAACTGCGGTGAAAACGCAAAGTCTGAGTGTGTATCACCCCAATCATAAGGCCGTTCTGAACGTTGTTCTGAAGTGAAATAGTAAAGAACGTGTTACAGGTACAGTGCAACGTGTGATTAACGCAAGCGGGCCGTAGTCACGCGTGGTAGGTGGTGTATTAAGCTTCGCTTCCCAACCACCTTCACAGGGTGGATTGGCCCGTAATTTTTTTCCTTTAAAAGCGGCCCTAGCACGGGTACAGTGAACGCTGGGTCTGCAATCTTAATTTCGCTACGTTATAACGACAGAACCAGCGGGGAAGAGAGACAAATTCACCGTGCCCATGGATATTGTGTTGCCTGTGTACTAATCCCAACCCCCATTTCTATTCCCCATTCCCGCTACTTGGACCGCGTGTCCACCTGTTGCATATTAAAAGTGCTACCACTACTACTACTGGTTATACCTGTGCTACAGGCGCGCAGACATGAATTTTGAGCAACGCGGTATCCATGTTTCTTTTGCACTGATGTTTCTTTTTCTCGACAGTCGAGTTTCGTGTTGTTTTCCGGTGGTTTTTAACGCCGCTGTGTAGTGCACAGTAAAAGGAAATGTAAAAACTCCCGAGGAGGATTTTCTTAAACACTGCGTAAACATGTCTTCCAAGAACTCCTCTCCGCACATCACCTCTACAATGTCTTCCTTGGAGGTGCGAGGGAGCCTAGTGCTTTTACTTAGGGGGCTTGGATTAAATATTAAATCTTGCGTCATGCATCGTGTCCCTCGTTACAGAGGGACGAATGGTCAGACATACTTCTGGAGAAAAAAACTCCCACCTCCCCTCGCGGGAACCACTGTGTAGATGCGACGCATAGGCGGAGCGGCGAAGGGACCGCGTTTTATAGCGCGCATAACGTTGAGGGGACTGCGTAAGCCGGTCCCATGACGTTGGCGTATACTTGTAAAGCGGCGTGGACTCTAGGTGTTTGAGCCAAGCGTGGATGTTGCTTCGCCGGAGAACGGCACACCGGTTATATGCGCAGCGCGCCCGAAGGAGAGGAAACCGCGGGAGAGAGAGTACTGCACATGCGCCGGCCCCAGCGCGTCTGCCGCGGCTATGACGCAACGTGCCGCGGCTATGACGCAAAACAATCCAACACAATCCACTTTAATCCAACACAATCCACTTTAATCCAATCCAATCCAATCCAAGCCAATCCAATCCAATCTAATGCCCCTCGCGAGAGAGTGTTCGCTATCGGAGAGGAGAGGGGGTGAGCGGCGGAGAGCGCAGCTGGCGCGGCGAGTACAATGGGGGAGGGGTGGACAACGCCGACGACAACGACGACGCCGGAGGGGGACAAGGCGAGTGAATCAGGTGCTCTGCATCTAAAAGGACGTTGACGCATTAAAACACCCGCAACACCTGGGTTACCTGTGGCGATACGAGCGCTTAACATCACGTTACGCTGTGTGCAGCTCGAAGTGCCAAAATGAGGTACACATTACAACATGGTTTGGTAATGCTCGTGCTTTTATTGATTGGGCCCGCTCATAGTGCCTGGTAGATATACGCCGCGGCAGCACTAAGGTCTGCAATTCATTTGTTCGTCACTCATGGTAATGCTCGTGCTTTTATTGATTGGGCCCGCTCATAGTGCCTGGTAGATATACGCCGCGGCAGCACTAAGGTCTGCAATTCATTTGTTCGTCACTCATGTGGCTTTCGGACGCCAACTAACAGCGCCACGGAGGAGCCGAGGTGCAAGTTTCCCTTTATCCGCGTTCCAGACATGAATGACGTTGGTGGCTGTTGTTGCGGGAAGTGACGGACTCAAGTCAAGCTGACGCTGTCGGGCCACCATCTAGCAATGGTTCGAATGCGTCCAAAAGGTAACCGGCGTTTCTCCCGTTATACCTAGAGTTGGGTCTAGAACGGCGCGCCCAAGCAGGGTGATTTCGCAGTGGGGGATAGACTTTTCTGTCTGAAGAATCAATGGCTCGAGTGTTGCTCACCGGCGTCGTCTCTTGAATGGGCGGAATTGAGCCTGCAGCGGCAGTCGCCGCGTGACCCCTCACTGCTGCCTGTATGCGCCAAGCAATAAGGTTCTTGGCCTCCGTAGAACCATTCCATGGACTGGAGCGACTCAGGCTTGTCTTGAGAAAGCTCGTGGCTTGGTTCGCAGATGTAGGCAATCGTCGACTGGTCGCGAGCATTCGAGAACGAGCAGCGGCGAGAGTTGCGTTCTCACCAGAGCTGGCTGCCTCATTGAACGGAACGGGGACTCTTTGACGAATGGTCTTGCTCCGTTCTGCGAGAGGGGCCGGTGCAAAGCTCGCTGAAGTCGGGTTAATGCGCCCAGCAGGATAGGTGCTTCCTTTGCTGGGATCATTATCCTGGCGTGGGCCAGTCAGATTTGCTTCACGAGCGGGTACCACTGATGCTGTCATGGTTGATTTCGGGTTCCTCCACCCAGCAGCTCCAATAGACCAAGCAGGTAAAATTTTTCGGCTGGCGGGAGACAGTTGAGGTCGGCTGCCCAGAGTAGCTTCTTCTGCGGTTGTCCCATGGCCTTTGCCGTTAGAGCCCTTACGAGCAGTTTTGGCGGCATTAATATGCCAAGCTGGGTATTTAACGTTTTGGCCGAGTCGAGTAGTTTGCGTTGAGAAGGGTGGTACAGCGTCACTGGCGATTGTGGTTGGTTTTGCAGTGGCAGCTGCAGGTTGAATGCGCCAAGCTGTCGATATCTCTCCTTCGATGTAGTAAGCAACTTGAGCGGCGCTTACCGCACTTGCTTCACGAACGGCCATCCCTGTTTTCGCCTTTGCAGGCCATCGGTGTATCTTGAGAGCTTCTCGGATCTGCCAAGCCCGGGGAGTTTTTCTTTCCATTAGATGACGGCGTCGACTGGCGATGGTCCCGTTAGCTTGCCGATTGTCCGGTGCTGATGTTGAAATGACAGGCCCTGAATTCCAAGTTACAGAGTCGCGAATGATCAAAGCAGGTATTATTTTGCGTTCATCACTCCCCTGCTCAGTGTGGTCACTCAGAACAGCATTTTTTGCGGTGGTAGGGCGGGGACGACCCGCCACAGCACCATTTACACGCAAGGCTGCAAGAGTCTTGTTCTTTCCGAAAGCAGCAACGCCCGTTGTAGTGGATAGTGGAGCTTCTGTAGTAACGGGGGCTGGTTTGGCAATCCAAACAGGCCCTTTCACGGCTCCTTGTATGTGCCAGGCCGGAACAGTCTCTGCTACGCCGAAGCTGCTAGCTTGACTCGAGGTCTCAATGGTCTTTCTACTGGTGCCGTTGACCGAGTTCACAGTAAGGCGGCTTGAACCAGCCGTTAGAGCTGTGCGAATGAACCAAGCCTTATTCTCTACGAAACTAGGAGCCCGAGTTGTCGTTATGCTTGCGCTTACAACAGTCTCGTTGCGTTGAGTGCGACTGGCACTAGGATTCGCGGCGTGGCCTGAAGCAGCCCGGTCGGCCTCGTGGAAAGGAGCCGTTGGTCGACCAGCTACGGCCCCTGCATGATTTGTTACGGCGGTTTGTATGTGCCAGGCTGGAAAAGGTCGCGTGCCGCCGGAGCCATTATATCGACCGGAGCTCTCCGGGATCTTGCCGCGGATGTCGGTAGCTGAGTGTGCCGTGATCTGGGCCGGATTTCGTGTTATAGCGGCGCGAATGAGCAAGGCAGAAAATGTACTGAGCTCTCCAAAGCCCCGAGTTTCATTTGAAAGAGCTTTGCGAGTGACGATCACTGGCTTTAGACTGGTGGTCTTTGGACGGAGTGTTACAGCAGTCTTGATGCGCCAAGGAGAAAATGTTTGTGTCTCATCACGACTCGTAACTTTCCAAGATTCGACGAGGCTTGCTTGGCGAAAAAATGTCATAGGTCTCGCAGCGATAGCCCCAGCCGGTACTTTAACGGCTTTTTGTATGCGCCGTGCCGGAAAAGTCTTTTTCTCCTTGAAGTCAATGGCTTGAGTGGAATGAATGGCTGGGGCTGAGCTTGCAGTGACTGCCCCTGGGCTGGTCGTTCGGGTCCAGCCAGTTTTCGCTTCACTTTGGTTGGTGACTTGCTGTGTCGGGTGAAATGCAGAGGCTTCATGGATCAGTGTTGTTACCAGAGTGCCAGGCCGCCTCTTAAAGGCGGTGTCAATGCGCCAACCGGGCTGATATTGGCTTTTGCTTCCATCGGAAGTAGCGTGGGCAGCAGTCACCGCACCGCTCCTTCCTCTGCTGCCCACAATAGTGCCCTCGAGAAATGTCGTCATTGCTTCTTTACTACCGCTTTCCTTGGAAGTCGGAGACGTGTCATCTGTGCTCGTGCGGGCATTACCGAGGGTGAAGGCGGGTGGCATCGGCGTCCATATTTTTCTTGTAATTTCTTCGCTATCACCGAAGCTTTTTCTGCGTGCCCTTGGAATAAAGTCTTCGTTGTCCATGACAACGGCGTTGTGATCTCCGAAGCCATCGTGATTGTTTATTACCGGGCGCCCGGGCATGTAATCTTCAGACGACTCACCAACGCCAACGACACGTGTGCGGCTGGTGCTGCTCCGCGCAGGACTGCGCCAGGCAGTTTGTATACGAAATCCCTTGCGTCCGTATGCACGGGGAAGTCTGGGAGCGACGTGTCTCCCCTCCAGTTGGGTTGTGTCACCAGCTGCGGTCGGCCTTGACGTGGACGTCTCGTTTCGTACAGACGTCCCCGCACGGGAGCTTGGCACTGCTAGTCGAGGGGTGGTAAGAAGAAGCACGTCTGCGGTTCTCCGGTCGGCTCTCCGTGCACGGTCGCGTCCAACCGTTTTAGTCACAACGTGGCTGAATATAAATGTGAGGGCACCAAGAGAAAAGAAGATCAGGGGGATCGCGAGGAATAGAAGGAAGCGGTCTCGGAGGGTTAAGTTGTTAAGTGCGGTCATGAGCCTCGACGGGGCACCGTGGTCGGCAGGTCGCGCTGTTCGGTTCCCCGGGTCATTGCGAGGAGTCCTTTGCGTGGCTGGAGCATTCCTGTTGGCGGTTCGAGTGGCGTGGGTGCGTGGTTCCATGGCTCTCCGCCGTGGAAGGTCTCCGCCGCAGCTGTCGCTCTAAGGGTGAGGCGTAAGTTGTGCCGAAGTTCCTTCGATGCACGAATTACCTCTTGATAACGCAGAGTCAGCAAGTTGGAACCTTGCGAAAAATACTTGGCAGCCCCACACGAACAGGACTTTCTTCTTCTTCTGCGCCAATGTGCGTGCGGCGCGCGAGGTTCCCCTTTACCTCTTCTACACCTGTTTGTTGGGTAAATCCAGTGCTGCGTGATATTCGCCGTTGGTGGCGGAGCGGTGATTATTGGAAACAGTGCCAGACGATTACGAATAACGCGTTATATTAGGCTATTTTTACCTTCCCCTCTCCGTTTCCCTTTTCTCATTTGCGCGGTCTGCATACGCTAGTCGAGCTGAAGAGTTTTTACACGGCTCACGCTAGATAGGCGCGTGAGGCCGCGAAAATCAGCGCAGACGTAGACATAAACATAGACAGATGACTCGGCGCACTCACACATGAAGCCTCCCGTTTTCCCACCGTTCCATCGAGGACATGAACAATCTACTTGCGCAGCCGTGCTGAAAAGCTTATCAGCATTTGCTGAGTCTGTTCTCTTGGTTGTGACGGCCTCATCAAAGTTTATAACACCGACAATGACGAGAGGCTTTTTTAACAGCGAAGCTGTTGAGCAAATCGTTTGTGTATGATGTCCGCAGTTTTTAAAATACAAAAGAAAAATTCCGAGCGCTCGTGCACGCGTGCCTCGAGTGCACGTTCGTCAAGCTAAGCATACCCACTTAGGGATATTGGCCAATATTGGCAAAAAAAAGAGAGGGAAAACTCCAGTGTTCGCCGCGTGCCTCGAGCGCACGTTAGTCAAGCCAAACATGCCAGGCAGATTGGCCAATGAACATTGGCCAAAAACACTCCAAAGTTCGCCGAATCGTGGCAACCGTTGCCACGATACGGCGAACAAGTGACTTGCTCGGAACGAGAAAGAGACGTCATAGTGTCCGCCCCTCGTTTGTTCGTTCTCGTGTCATCGTGCGCATGCGCTTTGTACCGTAGAAGGGCCGCGACTTGGATGTCGAAGCTGGTGTAGGTGATGATTGACTCCACATGGCTCGGCCGGCCGAGGAAGAGGCCGCGCTTCGAGAGGCTCGGCGTGCGAAGAATCCGCTGGAGACCATAAGTGGCGCTTGCAGGATGGCGTACGAAAACGTCGACCAGAATGACGAGCTCACTCTGGTTTTGCTCAACATAAGGGCATTGAAACGCCATGCTGCCGACGTCAACCACGACATCATAACGATACTAAAACGCCACTTTGTGACTTTGTGTCCGTCAACGATCTCCTAAAACAGCTTCGCCATTCAAGTTTTTTTCGTTCCTTCATTCTTTTATATTTTGTTGTTATATTTTTATGTTTTGTTGTTTTATATTTTGTTTATATATTCCTTCTATATTTTATTTGCAGAACTCATCCACATCAAGTACTAACCGACCTCCTGCTGTATGAGTCATTCGCTAAAGCAAGCCAGAAGAAAAGCCCGCAATCACCAACGGATCCGAAACTGTGGCATTTTATTAACGATGAATGTAGATCCGTCCACGCCGTTCAGAATTACATTTCCCGTACCCGACGTGGAACGAATCAGAGTACTGGGCATGATCCTCGAGAGACACGGACAAAACGTCGAGACGGTGCTACGCCTCGTCGCCAAGACGGCAAACGCGCTGCGACTCATCAAACGGATCACAACGAGAAGAGTGGGCATGAAGGAAGACAACCTCATTAGGCTGATCCAATCCTTTGTGGTTAGCCACATCGGCTACGTGGCCGCCTACCACTACTGGCTTCCATACGAGCGAAATAAGATCAACGCACTCGTACGAAAGACCTACAAGGCGGCCCTCGGCCTGTTCGAAACCATTAGCGTGGCGCTCTTCCTCCAGCCAGACTATCATAACACGCTCGAGGAAATCGCCGAAGCGCAACGAGCGGCACAGTTAGAACGACTCTCTACAACCCAGACGGGGCGTCGAATCCTGGCCAGCCTAGGGTACAACAGCCAAGACAAGGACGGCAACCGAAACGCTATACCACCTGACGTACGCCGTCAAATCAAGGTAGACTAGTTACCCAAGAACATGCACCCGATCTACAACAAGGAACGGCGCTCGGCGAGAGCGAAGGCCCTCTTGAACCGGACGCAAGCGACGAGCGAGCAAAATACGTAGACGCTGCGGAATACCAGCACGGAGCCTTTGCAGTAACCGTCGTCAGAGCAACCACAGGAGAAACTATCACGGCAGTGAGCACGCGATGCACCAAAGCAGCCCCGCGGAAGAGGTGGCCATCACCGACACAGACACACCACCGACGTAGACACACCAGACTGAACGACACCCCAGACTGCACACCACCGACGCAGACACACCAGACTGCACGACAGTAATCAGCGACTCCAGAACGGCTGTTCAAAACTTCGCCAAGGGCTGCATCTGCACGAATTAAGCGGTGCGGATACCACGTCGCTTGCCACCAGCGAGCTCAAAGAACATCAAAATCAAATGGATGCCCGCATACGAAGGCGAGAATGTGTCCGGGACCAACACGAACCACGAGACGGCACATGCGGCCTCGCGAGCACTAACCCACCGCGCCGCTGCCCCTAGCCGTTCTGTGGAGTGGTTCTGCACATTGACCGCATGACCGACTACGGTGAAATAACCCAAGGCTTATCGATTTGCCCGCCGGGCCTTTTCGCCCCCACACCCGGGTCTGAGCCGAGCAGAAGCTGTCACGCTACGCCAACTGCAGACAGAATCGGTACCCACCCTATACTACACCACATGTACCCCGAGACGTACCCAACCATCGAATGCCAAGTCTGTCGCAAGGAAAGGGCCAACCTGGCGCACATCCTATGGGAGTGTGCCAAGTACCCCAACGCATCTACACCAGGAGCCATCCAGCCACGGTTCGAAGAAGCCGTACGTACTTACAACTACGAGCTGCAACTATGGGCCGTTCAGCAGGTCGTGGGGGCGCTCGAAAGGCAGGGGGCTCGCGAGCCGGCAACGGCGAGCTTGAGTCCCTAGCCGAGTAGACACACCACCCCCGGGACCACGTCGCGGCGCGTAAAAACGTCGGCCGGTCTCAATAAACGATTATTCAATCAATCAATAAATAAATCAATCAAAATCAATCAATCAATCAATCAATCAATCAATCAATCAATCAATCAATCAATCAATCAATCAATCAATCAATCAATCAATCTCTGTGTCAGGTAGCTTGAGTAAACTGGGTCTATAGTTCGTAATACACATAATGCTTTCTTGGCATCCAATTTGGTTATTTTCCCCTTTGTGCCTGTTAACTGCCCGCCTACTCCTTCACTGTGCATCTTCTCTTCAACGGTGCTCGAGTGAAAGGCTCACTGCTAATACCTGTCCCAAATACACCAAATTGCTTCTCTTGTGATGGATTATGAAATGGCCACCCATGTGAACTGTAAAAAATTGCTCGCTTCGCTGCAAATTTTGTCGAAAGGCAATAGGTTTCTCTCGCCCCTACCTCATACCACCCTCTCCTCTCCTCACCTTTCACTGCTGAGACTCTTGCTCTCCGCCGTTGCTCGTTGCTACCCCCCCTCCCCCCCCCCCCGACTGACGCAATGGAGATTTTCCCGATTCAATAGAATTTTCGTGCGATGATGACGGCACCTCTTGCACTGATTGCGCGCCGTCTGCAGCGACAACACAAAACCCGCCTCTCTTTAACGGCGTTTTTTTCGAGACATTGTTTTTTCATTTGTTACCTCAAAAACCAATCAAATTTGTGTGTATTCTTAATTAAAAGAACGATGCTACTCCCAGTTATGTATTGATACCTTGTCTCAAACACGTCTCAGCTTTCCTGTACCCTGCATATCGTAGGTATGTATGGCCCATGCCAGCGGTTGTCGTATGTTGGAACGGTCTTGCCTGCACATACTTCTTGTTCGCGCATTCGCGCAGGCAGGACACTTGAATAGAGTGGCTGACAGACACAAGTAGTCCGTTCTCTGACACCCGTGGGGTAAGGCAGGGCTGCCCCTTGTCGCCTTTGCTTTTTATCATTTGTCTCGACCCGCTGTTCCGCCCTATTGATGCAAGCACTGCCATAGGAGGCTTTCCGTTGCCAGGCATAGGCCGAATTAAAGTGTCCGCGTATGTGTCTTTTGGGCGGGCAAGACAGAAACAGTGTCGCGAGCGCTGCTGAGGCTGCCCAATGGATGGTTTTAGTCTGCCTTGCTTGCAAACCATGTGTAGCGTGCCTGGCGGTACGCGCAGGGATCGACCTTGTAGACTCGAACAAGTACCCAGGGAAGGCGCTGCTACAATACTTTCTGGGAACTCCCCCTCAATATTTTATGATGTACACATCGCCGGTCCTTCTGCTGAGCAGCCACCGCCATTTTATGCTTACGTTATAAAAACATTGCGAAGTTTCCAGTCTTCCTTGCCAAGCCTAAGTTTCATGGAAAATACGGCAAGCGAAGTGTGCGAAAAATTGGCAATAACCCTATTATTCAATCAATAGATAGGAAGATCGCGCGGTGTCCGCAGCATCTGCTGACTTCGGCGGCACTTCCGGCTGATTGTTCGGGATTTCGGATGGTTACGTGGCTGGGAAGTTCTCCCTACGTGTGGCCGTCTGGCGAGATTCGGCGTTGTGCGTTCCGCACGGCGTCCGCACTGCGGCCACACTGAAACGTTAGAACATGCCTTGTTTCACGGTCGTGTAGCGGCAACGTTTTGGACTGTATTAAGCAGGATGTTCGGACTCACCCTTCGAATGAACCCACGTTCAAATGATGTGTTGGTCAACTTTCTGATGTGTGCTGGTGCTTTTGTTTTGTGGAGAAATTGTGGTGCCGCATGTCTTCGAGCCCGGCCGCAACGGGCGATGTTCCTACTGCTGTGGCGTGTCCGGTCGATTCTGATGAGTCATTTGGAGCACGACTTGGCAGCTATAGGAGAAGAAGCGTTTCTTTTGCGTTGGTCTACGCGCTTTATAGTGGTCAAGAGCAACATCCTGAGCGTTTCTCTAGTGCCGTACTGAGTTCAGTACAGTTTATGAACCATTTCTTTGAACGCTGGTGCGCTTTGTGTGACTTGATTTGCAATAGCTTGTTGACCGCTCCACACGTTTTTGTGCAGTGTGTAGAATGATCATGTTACTTGACAATTGATTGGATAATTTTCTGTTCTTAGGGCAGCACTGTTATCACTAGTCGCTGCGCCCTGATATGTGTGTTATAATAAATTCTCTTTACCCCCCAAGCCAGACATACAGACTAAAAATTCCGCGTTTAGGTAGTTCAAGAAAGACCATCGTATTCAAAATTGAAAAAATTACTCAGCAGAGACTGTTCCTACAGTCGAAGGATCCATGGGACGATCGGATGGCCTCGGCTCTGTATGCCAGAAGACGTACACAGGATCTCCAGTTGACCGCTGGTCCTTCGTTCTCCCACAGCTCAGAGAGGGGGAGGGGGAAGGTTAGTAAGGTACGGGTCTTGTGCACGCCTTTCGGTGATGGGGAGTGTGGCTGAGAGCAATGCTGGCATTCCAGTGGGCATCGCCTGGGTTAGCATGAAGCCGGGATTGGTGAGCGGAAATTCTAGTTTGAAATAAGCGGGAGCTTGTTCCATCCTGTTTGGAAAGTTTTGGATGCGGGGCAGGGTTATGCTGTGGAGGGAATCGAGTACTAGTCTGCATGAGGACTTGGAAAAGTACGGAGAGGAACAGCGCTGGTAATTACTCCGCGACCAGGGAGGTAAGGGCCAAGGCTTGCTAATGAGCAAATGTGTTGCCCGCGAAGGAGGAGAGTCCCGTTGTCCATACAAAGCTAGTGTCGTGCTTCAGTTGATATCGCACGAGGAGCTTTCAAGTAAAGGGAGCCACCTCTTTGCAAGGAAGCTTCGACATGCGTCTTGCGAGTCAGGGCCCATTATGGTTGATAAGTTAGAAAGAATAATGGACAGGGTGATAACAAAGTTCTATCCACGTAGAGGGAGGGTTGAGGCCCAGGTGACTGTGGTATTATGGTTCCTAGAAATATTTGCAAATCTTTCTAGGGACCATAGTGGTATGTTTCTTTGTAACAATTTCCGCCATACGGGAGCGGCAGGGGTAGCTACTCTCATCTGTGTGTGCAACGTCTACGCTCCTAGCGTAGATGCGTTCCTGGGCTTCTGGTTTGGCGCCTACCGGGGTGGAGGTGTAGTAGTAGTAGAAACTTTTATTTCGCCCGTGATGGGATTAAAAAGGAAAGGGACGAATGAGAAGGTGGTGTCTTCCAGTCGTCTTCCTCCCCTAAGCTTCCTCAGTCGTCAGCCAGAAGCCCTTGAACTCTTGCGGCGGCCTCGGCCATCCGGACGACCCGAAGTTGCACTTCCGGGTCGGGGCTGAGCAAAGCGGTCTCCCATTGCTCCATGTTCGTTACAGTAGACGAGTCGCTCCTAGTCTTTGCTGCAGCATTTTGATTCTGTCTTGGGGGGCACGACCATAACATGTGGTAGAGGTCCGCCCGACCCGCGCGTGGCTTACAATCTTTCGAGTATATTTCGGGATAGCAGCGACTGAGCGCAACCGGGTTTCGAAACGTGTTCGTCTGTAACTGCCTCCATCATACCGAGTCCCGTTTAGTGAGGCTGCGGTGCGCGGCGGGATACTTCCGTCTTGTCAAACTGTAATGATCTATGATTTCTCTGAACGACACCATGCGATCCCTTTCCGATCTGACGAGCTGGGGTGAGGTGGGGTCGACGTCTGCCTGGCTGATTAAACCTCGGGCGGCGTCGTGGGGCCTCTCGTTTCCTGTCAGACCCGAGTGTGCTGGCGTCCACGTTATTTGAATTTTTCTTACTGTTTTCGATTTCGCGAGTATGCCCGTGGTTAGAGGCGATACCCTACCTTTTGCAAAATTTCTGACTGCCGATTTCGAATCGCTAACAATTATTTTTGCGCTGGTGTTGGATATGGCCATGGCAATGGCCACCTCCTCACCTTCCGTAGGTCGCACCGTAGCGAGCGATGCGGCCGTGAGTAATTTTCCCCGACAATCGACTATCGCTACCGTCATGGCGTCGCGGGCACGATATTCGGCTGCGTCAACGTAGACCACGTCCTCTGATCGCTCAAATCGTTTGTCTAGCGCACGTGCTCGTTCCCGCCTGCGCTCGACGTTGTGCTGAGCATTCATGTTTTTTGGTAGTGGGTGAATGTAGAGGTGCGCCCGCCATTCAGGGGGGGATCTCCTCTTTCGGGCCCACCTGTGTTTCGTATGCTATTCCTAGCGAACGAAGAATGTGTCTTCCGGTTTGGCTCTGGGATAGTCTTTCGTTCTCTGGGCCTCCACCAATTCGTCGAGCTTGTTGTGAATGCCCAATGCTTCAAAACGATCCTTTGCAGTGCTGAAGGGAAGGCCGATCGCTTGTTTGAACGACTTTTTGATTAGACCATTGATTTTTATTTTCTCGTCCGCTTTGAAATTGAGAAAGGGAGTCACATACGTAATTGTGCTTAGCACGAAGGACTCAATGAGTCTTATTAGGCTTTCTTCTTTCATACCTTTGTGTCTGTTTGCCACCCGTGAAATTAATCGCATGGTTAGTTGCGTGCTTTTCTGGCTGCTTGTTTTAGGGCGCAGCCCTCTGGCAGCCGTTACCTAGGCTTCGCGGCTATAGACGTCCTTGTAACCACGTGACCGAACGCAGCAGCAACGGCCGTAAAACGGAGAGGAGTGTCTGGCGAAGGGTGAGGAGGAGGGCAGCACGCACGGCTATGACGTCACTTCTCTCACTGCCTGCCCCTCACTCTGGTTTCACGCGTTGCCGCACAAGGAGCGCCCTCCCCGCCTTCCCCCTCACCAAAATCTGTTGCGTTCGCCGCAAATCCGAACCACGCGACATTTGCGCGGGAGGTTCAAAGTTCAAACCCGATTTGCAACAATATGCTCTCTGCTTAACTTGCGTGGCTAATCCGAACCACGTGACATTTGCGCGGGAGGTTCAAACCCGATTTGCAACAACACGCTGGAGTAGCGCGCGCTGCCGTGCGTTCGCTGATCACGCGATCACTTGCTGCGGCGCTGCAGGTATGTGCCGTGACAGAGAAGACTGCAGCTCGCGCTGCACCCAAATTTCGCATTAAGGAGTACAGCTATCGGCAGTGAATTTTTCAAAATATTTTTCAAATTTTATTTTTTTGAGGCGGAGGATAACGATGATGTGGCATATATTTGGAAGTGTCAGGAAGGGAATGATAGATGGCACGGTTTGAAGGCTGGGTCTAGAGCTTTGAGTAGGGTGAGGCCATTGGGCGAGGGTGAGGGTGAGGAGTATGCACTGCCTGGAGAGATGGCGTTACCAAGTTGGAAAAGTGCAGTCGTGGATGTGACCACCAGGGAGGTTCAAGGCTTGCGTATAGGCTTTACGGATGAGGCAACCCCGGGCTTTGAAATAGCCCTTTGTGAGAATGAACTAGGCGTATACTTCGAGACACGATCGGTAAGCCTAAAAGAAGCGGACATCTCGTTCCTTCATGCCCCTGTGACGATTGGAATCACGGTGAGTGACTTTATAAAGGCTATAGATAGTTTAGATAATGTTTGATCATTTCTCGTGTTAGCCTGAATACTAAGCCCACAGATCTTGAGTGAAATGCTGGGGCGGCCAATTTATCCATCCAGAAAAAACACGGATACATTCAGTACGGGACGCCGTGCGGTGGTTTCTAAGAAAGATTAGTTCATATTCTTGTGGGGTGTACAGGAGGCCAACTGAGGCTCCGTAGCTATGGATGTATATACATCCTTCGTGCCTGTAGATATATCCTAGCAGCGTACTGTATGTATAAATTTTTTTTCAAGTTGTTTGTACTCTTCAAACTCCAAATCCCAGTCGAAGCGGTTTTTTTGTTTGTTTGTTTGATTCGTCTTTGTTGTCATTCTTGAACAAAGTAACATAAGCGTATTTAGAACTGTAATGTTTATAATAATTTGTTCACAATGAATTGTACATCCTCACAGAGTATTTGGTGCCCCCCCCCCCTTATGTAATGCCCTCGGGCCTTTAAGGATGCAATAAATGAAATGAAATGAAATGAAATGAAATGGATGGAATGTGACCCCGGAGAATGGGTTTTCCAGTGCTGCTTTATTCAGTAGCAATAGTCATCATCCGTTTCGACATTGTCTTCCGACAGCACAGCCGCGTATAGGGTAAATCCTCTTATAGCGCGTCCTCGAATGGGTAGACCTACACTTGTTCGTCAGCTGGTCCGGTGGCGTGTCCACGTGCGGATTGTGAAATGATGGCCCGACAGATTCGTCGTCATCGTTTTGGGAGTGGCGGACCCGTGGCGCGCCGGTCGGTATGTGACGACGACGACGACGAAGGCGGGAGCTCCTCAGGTGGCGTAAGTGCACACGCAAGACTCGACGGGCGGTCTTCGCGAGGCACGCGCTCACGCGCATTCGGTATTTCTCTTGTTTTGCTCGCCGGGAGGTCACCTCGAGGCACGCGCGCTCGGGGTTTTATGTCGCTGCCAGACGAATTTGTATCGGTCTAAACAGCTTTGCTGTTAAGAGGGTTGGAGTTATCTAGAACTGACACTTCAGAGGAGCCTCGACCCCTAATAGAGTTGGCGGAGAATTTTGGTCTCCCACCTTGAAAATAGCTTGCTGTTAAATGAGGAAATCAATGCCATAAAAGTACATATGCTGGCCGTTGGGAAAAAAAATTTACACCATCTTCCCGCGAGGGGAACCATGGGGTAGATGCGACGCATCGGGGGTTGCCGTTGCGTTATTCAAATCATCGGACGATGTCAACGGAGCGCCGGAGCGCCGGCGGCGGAACGACTGAGCGGAGCGGAGCACTTACCGCTTTTATATGCAGCGGAATGAGAGAGAGCAGCGCATAGCAGCGCATAGCAGCGCATGCGCATGTGTTACCGAGCGCAAGCGCGAGCGCAAGCTGCGCGCTAACGCACAGCTGGCACGGCGACGGGAGCGAGCTGACCGCGCTGACGCACAGATGGCGCTGCGGTGAGAGCGGCGGAGCGCACAGCTGCCGCGCCGAGGATGCGGACTACGCCGCGACAACGACGCGGGACAAGGCGAGTTAAAGAGATGCGTTGCATCTAATATTGCTGAGTGGGAATGGCTGCCATGAATATAGAATGGCTCCCAGCTTTTTTTAATGCGTAGCATTCTTTGCCGAGTACCCCCCCATCCAGGACCGTGTAACGCCCTGCATTACCACAAAAATGCAGATACAGTCGAGCCCGCTTATAACGAACATGAGCGTCACGCGGCCTCCGTTCGTTATATCCCGAAGTTCGTAGTAAATGGACCACAGTAAAAAAAAAATCAGAAGTCACAATTTATTTTTTCGCAAACAAGTCCGTGATGGCTGTTTGTTTCTGCAGCGCAGACTTGATGAGGGCGGTATCCAGTGTATTTAGAGCAGCCGCGTGCTCTTCGCCGAGGCTTTTCGCTTAAACAAGTTGTTTAAGGTCCTCTATGTAGCCCATTGCAACAGGCGCGCTGCAGGCTCAGAAGTTTGTCGTCGTCCGCGTCCGATTCCTCTGCATCGCTCTTGCCCCGCACTTCATTAACGATGCCCTCGTCCGTGCACGGTTCCGCATTATCAGAATCGTCATCCGCACAAATGAAATCGTCCCAGAAGAGGTCATGGCCCACCATGTCGGAGTCGATGACTCGCTGCCACGAATCGCCGCCGGACTGACCATCGGAAGCATCAGGCTCGGCTTCAGGTTGTGGGTCGACGAAGCCGGCCTTGTGAAAACAATTCCGCACGCAAGTGGCTGTCACCTTCGACCAGGCAGCCTGAACCATCTCTACAGCTGAATACAGCGAAACTCGAGGCGGCAAGTTGGCTGCCGGGCGGTCAACAGCTATGACCAAGCGCTCCACAACGCGGCGCTTATACGATGCCTTTAATGTTCGTATTATTCCAAAATCAGACAGCTGCACTTTCGAAGTGGTACTGGGTGGCAGGAAAAGCAGGGTCACTGCCGTCAGGGAAGTTTGCACATGGTGAGCAGAGCAGTTATCGATCACGAGCAGCACGCGCCTGCCTTGCCTCTGCATGTCACGGTCGAACTTGCTCAGGCACTCCGCGAATAAATCGCGCGTCATCCAAAACCTTAGCGTAATGCCTTTGGTGCACGGGCACATAGCTCCTAAAGCAACGCGGCTTCTTCGATTTTCCGTAGACGAAGGGCACGCGACGGTCGCTGCCATCCATGTTAGTGCCCAGAAGTGCTGTGACGCGCACTTTGCTATGCTTCCCACCAGTGCATGTGTCGCCTTTCATAGCATGCGTTTTATCCGGGAACATCTGGTAAAATAACGCAGTTTCATCTGCGTTATAGACGTCACGCTCCGAATAGCTTGAAATGACTTCTTCGTTTTTTAAAGCCACTCTGCAACATCATGGTCACTTGCGGTGCGGATGCCGCCTCGCCGACAATCGACTTAAAAACAATGCCGTGCCGCACCTTGAACCGATGTAGCCAGCCATTGCCTGGGCGGAAGTCGGGAAAATCCCGGTTTGCCTGGGAGAAGGTTCGGGAAAGCGACCTGCGCCGGCACTGAGCTGGGCAGAGGCCGTCGAGCGTCACTAAATAAAGGTAGCTTATTTAGTGACGCCAAGACCGTCATTTCAACCCCCATCGCGGCGCCGGGCGTTCGCTGTAAACGATCGGCAGGGCTCAAAGACGTTCGTTGTACGTGGGATTTTATGCCAATGGAATAACGTATATTTTTACGGTCACGCGGGTTTTGTTCGTTATAAGCTAAAGTTCGCTTTAAGTGGGGCCGTTATATGTGGGCTCGACTATCACGAAAGTTCCACCTGTAATCACTATAATGGCGTAAATGGAGATAATTGGTCGGATGAAATTTTGAAAAGCTAAAAAATAAGAAAAATATAAAATAATTACGGAAAACTGCGAACCGTGTAACGCCCTGTATTTCCACAATAATGAATTGTTTGACTGATTGTAGGGTTTAACGCGCCTACGCAACGCAGGTGATGAGGCGCGCCGTAGTGGAGGGCTGCAGATTAATTTTGACCACATGGGGATCTTTAACGTACGCCGAAATCTCGCACACACGGGCGTTTTCGCTTTTCGCCTCCACCAGAAAAGCGGCCGCCGCGGCCGGGAATCGAACCCGCGACCTCGTGCTCGGCAGCACAACGCCTTAGCCACTGAGCCACCGCGGCGGGTTTCCACAGTAATGCAGATTTCGCGAAAGTTCCAAATGTAATGCGTACGATGACGTAAATGGAGATAATTGGTCGGATGAAATTTTGAAAAGCTAAAAAATAAGAAAAATATTAAAAAAATACAGAAATGGCATAATGTATAACGGGTGGAATTTCCGCAATAATGCAGGTCTCGCAAAATTCCCACCTGTAATATTTATAATAGCGTAAATGGAGATAACTGGTCGAACGAGATTTTGAGGAAATAAAAAATAAGAAAAAAAGAAAATTACGGAAAATGGCGAACCGTGTAATGCCTTGAACTCCCACAAAAATTCAGATCTCGCGAAAGTTGCACCTGTAATCGTTATACTAGCGTAAATGGAGATAAAATTTTGAAAAACTAAAAACTGAAGAAAAATATAAAATAATTACGGAAAATGGCGAACCGTGCAATGCCCTCCATTTCAACAATGCAAATTTCGGGAAAGTTCCACCTGCAGTCGTTATGTTATAATAGCGTAAATGGAAATAATTGGTCTAACGTAATTGTGAAAGAATAATAAGTAACGAAAATATGAAAAAATACGGAAAATGGCAAATCGTATAACGACCTGCCTTTCCCCAATATTGCAGATTTTGCGGAAGTTCCACCTATAATCGTCGTATTAGCGTAAAGGAGATAATTGGTAGAAAGAAATTTTGAAACACTAAAAAGCAAGAAAAATATAAAAAAATTATGAAAATTGCGAACCACGAAGTGCCCTGCATTTCCAATGCAGATTTCGCGAATGTTCCACTTCTAATCGTTGTAATAGCGCAAATGGGGATAAATTGGTCGGGCAGGATTTAGAAAAACCAAAAAATTCTGCTGGAAAAAACTCGCACTCAAGACAAGTGGCATAAGAATGCTATGCATTAGTAGATAATTCTCTGAACTTCTGCGCGACTTTTTAAATATATATTTCAGGGTGTCTGTGGGGGCTTCCAAGTTGTTTACCTTTGTATTCCACCAATTTTTGGGCAGTCATCTTTTGGCCCATGGCATACTACCGATCGTGCACAGATTCCAGACACCCAAAAAGGATACCCAATACAAGCACATTTCGATCCCTCCACACGCCGTCAGAGTTGAGTTACCTGCAGTATAAGGCCAGGTTCGGGAGCACTGCTTTATTGATGTTTCTGAAGCTGCCATGAGCTGAGCGTATAGCCTCGAACCTGATGGTTCACAGCTCCAGATAGTCTTGAATCTCTAGCATGGCACAAAAAACATTGCAGGATGACTACCTGTTCATGTAATTCCACAACAGAAATAGTCGAAGGCAATGTCAGTAAGCCTCAAGATCAAAAGGGAATTTTCGAGAGACATGTTTATTTACATAACACATAGATGTATACATCCTTTCGAAAGTAATCGCAACGCACCATGAAAAATTGTGGCCAGGATTTTCTACAACACTTCATTGAAGAAGCTAGAACGAAGGCACAACGCTCGGAAGCAAAGATGTAACAAGCCACAAACCCTGGAAATGCAACAGCATGCAAAAGAAAATTATAAAAGGAAACAAAATACAGCTCCAAGCGTCGGGAATGTACACAGCTAGATTGGCACCCCAAACAACATACTAACACCTCGAAAAAAGCACATAGGGGCAAAAAGGCACAAAAAAAATGAAGCACTAATTCTACAACCTGAGGCAAGAGCTCAGGAGGCAAACGATTAAGAGAAACTATAACGCTGGGGCAGTTGGTGAAGGTACACATGAGAATATCGGCCTTGTTATAATATATATGTATATATATAGATTTATATACCTTTTTAAATCGCCATGTATAGTATACAAACTTTCGCAGCACTATACAAGTATGAGAAACACACATAAAACAGCTCTGCACGGCTTTTTTTCATGCTTTTACAGCGAGAACAACTAACAATATATATTTTTTTTCCGTTTTCTTTCAATATCTGCACCAGAGACATCAGTTCTTGGCTTACGCCACCCCGCATTTTCCCCTAGCCCCATCATAACACACGCACATTCAACCACGTCGCCGCTCGACAAAGCAGCATAAAAAAGTGGCTCGCGGCAGGCTGTCTTTCACACACACGTGCTTCGCAGATGTGAAAACGAAAACACTTCCGCGCTGCGGAGCATTTGCGCTGTTTCACTTGTAGCGCCCGTCCTCGAAAACAGCTTGACACCTGAATGGGTACCCACGGTTTCTCTTTTTCTCTCTCAACAACACCGGAACATTCCGCATGTGGCAAAAAGTATTTACACACACATCCATTATTCAAATACACACGAAAAAAAGCACTCACACACACTCAGTCCTTGTTTTGAGTAGGAGGGGAAAAGCGAGAAAACGATAACAAACGCGGCACCACTTCCTTTTCTGCTACGTTTTGTTGCGTTGAACAATGCCCACATATTTATCCAACATACACGCGACGATTCCGACATTTTTATTTTCCGTTTGTCATGTTTTATTGTGCAGACGGTACGTGAAAAATCATTGAATACCTGGAAGTTTGCCTCACCACTCAGTGGATACTTTTTTTACAACAGCTGGTACATAGTTAGACATTAGGCTTGTGTGTTTTGTTTTTGTTTCTCGGCCTTTTTCATTTTGTAGGCTTTTGAGAATGTCCATATTGAGACAGAAGAAAGCTGGGCCGTAAAAAAGTGGCTGGAAGCAACTTGATGTGCGACAAAGTGCTTATTATGTCTTAAGGCCCATGAGATAGATTCAGACGGTCCACTAAATTCAGAACCATTTCAGCAGCAGAAATGAATTGCTGAAAAACATAAGCACTGAGATAAGAGAAAGACATCAAACTGTGCGAGTCTACTGTGAGCTCTTTGTGAAAGTTGGCTGTTACAGGAAAACTTTCTGTTTTGTGGCCTTTGAGTGTGCTTCAATGTAGGCTAAGTGACTGAGGCAGCCCATCTTGCTAGCTCAAATGCTAGCACAAGCCTGTTGTCTTCTGTTGTGGCCTTTCTTGATAATGTACGCCCTCCAAGACAATGTACGTCTTCCAACCTTTCCGAGGGGAATGTGTTAAACATTACAACAGTGCCTGAGCGGAGCGCTGCAGTTTGAAAGTAGTCTCAGACATGCCAAAGAGGCTGCTAGTTTAGGGCGCCTATTTGACAGACAACAGGTTGGAGAAAAGTTTTCAGGTGACCTGAATGCAATGGTGGAATGCTGAAACCATCCATCGCAGAAGTGAGGGCTGGAATGTTAAGTGGCTTCTTGAATGTGTGGTGACGTGTTGACTAATTTGATTTCAGCAATATGGTCAGCAGTATAGAATCAGTGTACAGCAACGAATAATGTACTCTGCTCTGCACAGAGAGCTTCTCAGTGTCAGAGGTGGCAAAGTTTCAGCTTCCTGGAAAAACTTCAAAGTACAGGCAGAGTCATCGAGACACCGTCGTGCATCTTTGCGTTTGTGAGTGTTGACCTCTCCAAATAATGAAAGGGTTTCCTGTTTTCCTCCAATCATAAAAAAACTTAAAAAAATAATCGCTAAAAGCAACCATGAAGGAGCTCATGAAATGGGAGTCAGCCTTTTCTTGCCCCAGTTTTTCCATGCTTTCTGCACTAATTGTAATTACAATACATTTATAAACCAGTTGTTAAGCTGCTTGCCACGAGCACCAGAAAACAACCCGTTCTGGTCTTAGCACACACAGCCTTTGTGCCTTCTAGCCTTGTCAAACATCTGAGAGATCGCTCCGGGATGTCTATGGTCCATGCCGCATGCACTTCACTGTTGCCTCGCGCTACTCAGAGGATGGCACCAAGCAATCACATTTCAAAGGCGCCTCAGAGCTTGGAAGTATCTGTACAACAGCGATACCCGAAAGCAGTGTTGAGCAGAAGTTTGTGTGACCTCGCATACCACACCATTCGTTGCTGGGGTTACTCTCTTTCGGCTAGCCACACAAGGAGCAAAGTAGAACCCGAAAATCATATAAAATGGTGCTTTTGGCATTGTATGTGCAATGTGCAGTCGTGTACGACTTGGGATAGGCAACAAGGCCCCTGAACTCAGGTTTTGAGCCACAAGGTGTTTACACGTTCTTTGAAGCATCTGCTTCAGACAAGGTGACGATCAACAAGGACTAACAAGCAGTGGTAGTAATGTTGGAAAAAATGTTTCCCTAAAAGCCACTATATACTCTTGTCTCTGAAAGACAATGTTCACGCACTGAGCAGTGCTGTCTGGATGCCACTACAGTGAGCTGCGGAGAATCTGCTGTTTGTGTGGACGGGACTTATGTTTCTAGAAATTATCACTGCTCCCAATTGGAAGTGGTAACATCAACACATTTCAGCAGTGATGCCGCTAACGCGGTTAGATGCCAATGTGCTTGGCGGCATGAAGCAAGTTAACATCGTTCAAATCAAAAAGGAGCACTGGCAAGAAAAATTCAGATATTTTTACCCCTCAAACTGTGTAAATTGCCTCTCAACAGGGACAAGAATAGACTATGATAGCTTCTGCAGATACAGATCCATGCTAGCATTCAGAAGGACTGCGTGGAAGCGACATAAAAGGAAGAAACATGCAGCACATTACAGACTGGAGTGACTTTTCTGCGGTGCACTGAAAGTTGATGGCTCTGTTACATGCTTCAGGCTGATGATGAAAGTAAGGAACAGCCACGGACAACACCCAACACCAAACTCTCGCCGCAAGGTGGACTCGTAAGCGGATCTTTGAAGAGATTCGCCAAACTCTGCGGGTATACGCGTACTCGTGCAGAAAACCACGGATACAACAGAGAGGTCCGCGTTACGGAAGAACACCTACAAGGTCACAAGCCATAGAGAACAATTAACTCGAAGAGGTTACACGCTTCTTGACAACCACGGGTGACAGTTTGTTTATTTTTCATGCAGACACGCTCATTGCCCCGTACCCCCCTTTAACTGGAGAAGGTGAAACGCCCTTCAAGTCCACAGCACTTTTTGTTGCACAGCCCCGCACGCACAGACAAGCACACACACGCAGACACAAGTTAAATTCGTTCAAGCTGATGACTGTAGAGATGCACCTATACCACACAATGCACTGCGTGAATAAGGAGGGGGAAAAAACTAAATGCAGTGTTTCTCTTGGTCGTCCGCTTTACAGTGTTAGAAAGTTTCACGCGTTGCTGCCCTTCTAAAAAATAAAAAAAGGGAGGGGCAAAGATGACGCAGTATCTAAAATGTTACTGTAATACAAAGAATGTTCAGTGGCCTTCGAAACGAATGCTGGCAGCTGAAAATACATGATGTATGTCTCTCTCTTCGTCGCAGTCAAAATTATAAAAACGAACCTCTTACAAATACCTAATAATACTCTCGGTGCAATTTCCTATATAGGGAATTTTAAAACTGTATCGCAACGCTAATTAAAACAAAGCTAAATTCAAGGAGAATACTGTCTCAAAGATTAGTTTTTGCGAACGCATTTCCACAACCCCCATCCCAAAGAAGATAACTGGATACACACGGCAGGCTTGATGGGTGGCACTCCCATCCTTAATGCAATGCTACAAAAGAAAAACAAAAGCTAAATTGACTGCTACCACCATACAGGCTTTGCAGCATATATCGTATGGTACCCAGTATTAGAGATGATGTCAAATTGCTCAAACTTAGCGCCACAGTGCTTCGCTGACAGGATACTGCCAAGAACGCTTCCGAAAGCTGGGCTATGCTTTCGTATTAGGAGCTAGTTGCCATTTAATAGTCCTCAGTAATCTCTAGTAAATGTATACCTATTCAGTTTGCAGTCGCATCTCTGAACAATGTCCAGATTTTTTATCGTTTTGGCAAACAACAATAAATTTCATAAAAAGTTCGGCCACTTATGTTTCTATTATCCCGATCTTACCTCGAAGAATCCATCCACCCCAACTGGGCAATCGCAATCACCACATTGCATGACATCCAGATGACATCAAAAGTAAGCGGTGCACGACGTCGTCGTTCAAAGTGAATACAGCATGTAATGTCGCAACATTTGGGTCCTATGTTTGGTGTGCTCATCTGTAAGTGATGGACCATGTAACACACAGGTCGGTTTCTAAATTGAGGATAAATATACTGAAATACCCGATACTGTGCTCTCTGTACTCTTGATGACACCTGTTTGTCAGGAGTGGCTGTTCACATTAGGTAAGAATGATACGAGGAATAAGTGTGCAATAGACATAACTTGGCTGTGGCCCCCTCTCAAAGAGGATCATGTGTTTCAGAACATTCTAGTAGGTTTGCTCACAGAGCAAAGCACGCTACAAGTGAATGGAAGGGAGAGCCACCCTCACTTCCCACGCCGTGGCATGTTAGCCGACAACTTTGTGGGGGTCCTTGGAAATGGTCAAAAAAAGGAAAAGCATTTAAGAACTAGGTGGTCGCACATCTCTCACTTTTGAAAAAAAAAACACTGCACCACCATCAAATTTTCCTGCTCCAAGTAGGGAAGTGCCAGTTAAAGCCTGAGCAGGAGCAGGCAGTTCAAGGAAGCCAGAATGGGCACAAATTGGGCGAGGCCACCAGCAACAGTGGCAGCGTTGGTGTTTTGCTGCGTGTAGTGCTGCGGGTCTTTGGTCCGATGGTAGATCTCGTCGGAAAAGTCGCCGTAGCCGGCAGCGTTGCGCGCCGACACCCGAATGGCATAGCTCGTGTCGTGGCTCAGGTTCCTCAGCACATACTGCATGCCGTTGCCTGCAATGTGAGTTTAAGTCCTTGTAAATTCGCGGGTAACTATATGAGGACATCTCATAAACATCCACAGCATAATATGTATGAATTTAGGCTAAAGGTTCAATGTCCCAAACAAACTGCTGTTATTTCAGAACTACGCCACATGCATGAGATTATTGCTGGACCACCTGGTGTTCTTTGAAGGTTCTCCATTCCCCCAGGCTGTCTTTGTGAAAGTTTTGCAAGCAATGAGGTGGCGCACTAAAGCTGGTTTTAAAATGGCACTGAGCGACAAGTGCTCCGTTGTCGAAAAGTTGGCCAGCTCCATGCCAATGCTCTAGCATAAATTTGCCTGTATGGTGCTCGTGCTCTCAATAGCGCAGTGTTCCATACATCATTGTACCTGGATGATTGTTGTTGTTCCTAGAGCCCTCAAATTAATTCCAGAACCCTGGACTGTTGTAGCTTAATACAAATGTCATGTGACACAGTCTCACTCAGTCACTGCCAGCGGCATCCACACAATGATGAAAACCAGTGCCGATAGTGAGAAAAGCCTTCGCTTAGTGGCACTAGTCGCTGCGTACCGGTGTCGTACTCCTGGTGTGCTGCTGTGTCCCAGCTGGTGTCCTTGTCGGTCTTGTACTCCACGCGGAAGCCCACCACCTGAAGCGGCTCGTTGTGTGGGTGCTCAATCTTGAGCACCAGGGTGCTCGGCTTGGAGTCCACCACAGCCACCCTCGGAGGCTTAGGGGCCTCTGCGTGGAAGACAACAGCAGCACTTACCACGTATAGTAACTGCAAGGCAACACTGACCGCAACACGCTTGTTTTGCGAGTCCCTATCCAGTCACCCTTTTATGAAGTTCATAAAGCTGGAAATGGCTCGACCTTGAAAAGACACGAAAGTGCGTCGTAAATGTTTAACTATCTCACCAGATTAAAGTCTAGAATTTGCAGGCCATGTTGCGAGTTTTTCTCTCTCTTTCAGATAATTTGCATGCATTTTTTAAATGAAAAAGTTAATTCGAAACTGACATTTCCGTCACCCCATTGCACCCGTTCACCTATGAAGTCACCTGAAGTCACCTATGAAGTCAGCTGAAGTCACTGGCAAAAACATATGGGTGAGATTTAGTGGATAGCTAGCCTGCTTAACCAACACAACCTGTGCCTGAGCAAACAAAAAGGTGATTTTCACTACAAGATAGGCACAAACAAAATTTTTGAAGGCTGGGATAGTGAGATATTGCATTGCGAACCAAAGCTGTATCACTGCGGCAGTTGGAGCAGTGGGAACAAACAACATGTGGTAATTTGAGCTCTGCGACTCGTTACAGATAAACCGAGACTGTAGGCTTTCACTATATAGCCCAATAATTAATTACATGGGTTCCATTGCAAAATGCATCCACAGATTTGAATTTGGCAAATTTTCTCAAGTGTCCCTTGAAATTATAAAACTTTGCAGAATTGCTTGCTGCAGTGTTACTTGGAGAGCCTGCCCCAGGGAACAATTTTGCACAAGCAGTTTAATTAAGCCAAAGAGAATTCGTATTAGTGCAAACGCGTGCGTATAAACGTGTACCCAAACAAAATGAACAAAAGTGAACTGAGTACAAGTCACAGCCACCACAGCCCAGATTAATACACACTAATTATTTGAGGCTCAACTCATGAATGTTGACCTTCGTGTCAAGGGATTTTGCATAGTTATTTTCGCATTAACATTGCAGTGTGACTCACACTCACTAACTTGGTATGCCTAGCAGTCTTGGATGCCCCTGCCATTCAAAATTTACTAGTATTAAAAGTTGTTTAAAAGATGTAAAAAAATCCCAAAATAGATTGAAATGTAAGCAGATGACTGTGGATGTTGCTTTAAAACTCGGAGCAAATAAACAGAGCGCTGTCGAATAAATATGTTCATGGCACTGTTTTGAAGTAAACAAAATGCAAAACAAAGCAGCATATGTGACAACTATTAGCCTATTTGTGCTTGATATGCAAGGTGAAGAGCACTGCAAAAGTAGCAGTCTAATTTTCTGAACACAAACTTTGCAAGTACCTAAATGCAGAGAAAATGCATTTGTAAAAGTGTTCACTTGATCTGGCTGCACAGCCGCAATGTACATGCAGAAGCCTTAACTATAGATTTGCAGAAACAAAACGAAAAGACCGTGGAGTCACATTTAATTATTTATGCCTTCAAATCTGCTTGGATGGGTGTGGTTGTTGCTAAGAAAAGAATTGTAAATGATTCGCATTTATTTATTTATTTATTTGTTTGCTTGTTTATTCTGGTACCTACATCAGCCTCATCAGCGTTATTTTAGGGGGGAGAATGAACAATAAAGTACCGCCGAAAGCTTTATGACAGTAAACACCAGAGCCAGGGGTGCTACTGACTAATTGCAATTTGGAGCAATTTTTGGAGCACAAATATTTAGGTTTTGGATCACTTTTGGAGCAGCCAAATTCAAGTTTTGGAGCACTTTGGAGCAATAAATTATGAATTGTATAGAGACATATAGGAGGGTTTTTGGGAGGGAAATCGCAAGTAACAATGCGTTGCATCGAGAATGAAATGCTGCCAAAGAAAAACTAGTAAATGTCTAAAATTAGGACACTGAACACAGTCACAAGATGATCACAACTTGTTTATTTAAAATGAAACTGAAGACCCCACTGCACCGCATTCTAGAGCTTCTGCAATTCTTCATTGACAGCTGCCAGCTTGACCATGTTCTCGGCAAGGCTAGAATTAGCCTCAGAAAGTAGCACCTGGCCACATTCAATATCATCCATGTTCCTCCTAATCACACCAGACTTGACTAGGCTACAGTCATTGACTGGGCTACTCGTCGGGCGGGACTACACGAAATGCGCCCGAAGTCGATATACATATGAGTGCGCGTTTTTGGTGAGTGTCATTCGCACGTGCCTTAATTGTGACAGGTGCACTCGGAATGACTTCGCGCTTGACAGCGGTATAAGCTTTCGCACTACGGTTGCGAACATACCATTCACAAAGGCTTACTTTCTTCATTGCATCTGTGAACGCAGACCGCTGTCCGGGTCCAACCGCAAGGTAAGGAGGCCGCAGTTATGCTACACAAACAGTTCCTCCAACAATACACATGTCAACCGCACGTGCACTGAGTAGCTGCGAGTCACAGGGAGCGCCCAGGGCAACCGTTCTGCCAATGCGCCATATCGTGCGCTATGGACGTAAAATAACGGCGTTTCATGCAGTTCAGTTGGCTGAGACGTGAAATGACGTCATTATTTAAAGATATTACGACTGTTGCGACAATAGTCTGAACCCGGCCTAACGCGATACTCAGCCGCACGTGTACCGAGTGGTACCTGTGACAAATGCGACAAATGGCGCCGAAGAGCAACACCTACAAGCATACAAGGCCCGCCATTCTCGAGCTGTTTCGGTACACCCGCCAGGGGGCGGTAACAACTGACAAAAAAATGCAGGCAGTCATTTTGGAGCACACTGACGCAATATTTTGTGTTTATATCAGTTTGAAGCAGAGAATTTGCCTTGGCGCAAATTGGCGCAAGAATGGAAGCCCTGGAACGCGCTCCTGGAGCGCGTGCCGCTCAGTAGATGCAGAGCGCTCTGGTGAGATGCTGGCGTTCTCGCAGTTTGTGCGGTTGGCAGGCGCGCCCCCTGAAAGCCCTTTATCGTGCGGCTTGCTGCTGCTTTTGTTACGTCACGGAGGATAACACATTTTTTAGCACCCAATCTGGCAGCGAAAAGCAAACGTTTTAATGCATTCGCTCTGTTTTGGGCTTGATGAAAAACCCCTCATCGGCATATGCATCCTCTAGAATAGTTTCCAGATATCTAAAGTCACTACCGCAGCAGACAACAGCGCAATTAACCATTGTCAGGGAGTGGATCCGCCAAATGTACGAACCACGACAGTCCGCCATCCCAACGTTAGACTGCTCTGCACGTACTGAGCGACACGCACTCCCATGTTTACTGTCATAAAGCTTTCGACTGTACAATACCCTTGAAAAAAAAGAGGCAGGCATTGCAGATAGAATACTTAAAAATTGAACAATAAATTGTCATTTTGCACAGTCAGAATAATGGCATAGCGAAAAGAACATCGAAAGCAAGTTGTTTCGGCAACTTGGTCTTAAGCACCATTAAAACACACTTGAACATAAAAGAGAGGAATAAAAACATTGCAAACCTCCTTCCTTGAGTGTCACAATGTGCTCGAGCACACCAAGGTCGTTGCGGGCCCGGCACATGTACTCTCCAAAGTCTGACTCGTCGGTCACCTTAATCTGTTGACAAAGCATACATAACACTTACTGTAACCACTGAGTGACCTTTTAGCCCAGGTGAGTGTAACAAAAAAAAGCTATCATTGCTCACACATCTGGTGTTAACAAGGTCTCTGAGCAGTAATTATAGTCAGATAAGGCCATTCATGTATTTCCGTATTGCGTATACTGTCATGGGCGAAAGTTGACAGCGCCAACTGAGACCTTACTGAGTGCAGTCAGCCCAGACCAACACTGGACATGATCCTGCCATGTTCACAAAGATTCCCTTTCGCTAGATTTTAGCTGACATGGTTGTTAACATTTGTACGGGCCTGAGGCACCCCTCCATCAGCTGCAATATGTATATTGCAATATGTCCATTACGGGAGGTGTTTCGATACGGGTGAAACTTCACAAGTGGCATGGAAACGAAAAGAGAGTTTTGGCTATCCTACCACTCTTGGCTACCCTTGCACGTCACAGTAAAAGACTACTGAATATTTAAGGCAATCAGGGAACCTTAAACCCCCGGAATTTATTGTAAACAGGCCTTTTTGTAACCTGCCATCATGAGAGCACAGACCTTGAGCCACCACAATAACAAGTTAGCTCAGGCCTGGCGTTAGCAGCATGATGCCTGAAAAAATGAGAGGAAGGAAAGTGCATCAGGAGCCCTTGCCTTGAGCGTGCTTGAGCCTACGTCGCCGACCACTTGTCGGCGCTCATCAGGCTCCACCAGTTCATCGTCACGGAACCAGTGCACACTGGGTGCAGGCATTCCTGCAGCCTCACAGTGAAGCACTGCCATGGCTCCAGGACTGGAGTAGGCCGCGTCCTGTAGAGGCTGCTTCCATTCGGCTGGGTCTGCGAAGCAGCAAATTGAAGCAGGACGATCACACCTGGCTTCACCTGGAGTGGCACTCAGCACATTGTGTGCAGTGTGCGGAGTGCAGCTCCAACTGAGTGCAGCTTTGATAATGGAGAGTGGGGTTGTGACCCCACATAACACTTATCCACTATGAAAAGGGCTCTTGCTTGTGAAACCGGCGAGTGTGCTGTACATCCATACATATACATAGCAGGTTTTTGTAAAGTAAACACGATGGAGAGTTTTAATTAAATCCAGAAAGTGCTTCAGAGAGGTGTCCTCATTCCAGGATGCCTTGAGCTCGGGCCGCGTCGACAGCCCTTTCGATCAGACGCAGCTGATCTTCGAGGCTGGAGCTGGCCAAGGCTCTCTCTCTCCCAAAGCTCCGTGGAAAGGTGTTTGTTAGGGGGGTCTAGGGTAGACTTATCGCAGCCGCCCACTATGTGCAGCATGAATGCTTTTTGCAGGTGGCTTATATGACCCTGGCATATGCTATGTGCAGTAGCTGCTACACAAAAAACAAAGTTCATTTCCGACTAATGTACTGCGTTTAGTTTACACTGTGAATTTGGAGGCAGGTGATAATGAAAGCGAGCCCACACTATAAAATCCTTAATGCAGCGCATGTTTTGATATGTGTATTGCGAATAATTTCATTTAAATACACTAGTGCATGGGCTTGCTGTTATACAAATTTGACTTCTCCACTAGCAAAGTATGCAATAATAGCTCATGATGATTCATTGGACCACACATTTTTTGGTACTTTAATTGCTTTAATGTAATTTGATGATGCAACATATGCTTTATTGCATAAAATTAGCTCAATTAAAATTTTCCTTTATGCTGCGCAACTTTGGAATTACAAAGATTCTGTAAGGATTCCTGGAATAGGGGAGAGATGTCATGTCAGATGAAAGCAGCTAAGTAAAACTCAAGGAAGCGCGTAAATTCTTCTGCAAATGTACTCTGATGCTGACTGCGGTGTCATATGTGTGGCATTTCACAGTGGCATCTGGGGCGAGAGGGCAGTGGTTGTTGATAAGAAAAAAAGCGCCAAAGGCTAACAAAACGAATGGGGGACGCAGTTAACAAATGACACGTATACGAGGATTCGACCCATATACAGACCGTTAAATGCGTCCCGCTGCCTCATTCAGTTGAGACCTAGCGCTTTTTTTCGAAACAATCAGTAGAAAATGCCCCCCTTCATAGCGTTGGGGTCACTCATACACGCAATCATTAGATGTGCTAAGATGGCCGGTGACGAATGTTTCGCTGTTAATTTATAGTTTGCACTGCAGGGTCCCTTTAAGCTGAACCCCGATGCAGTGACGCACCGAGGAGATGGGGAGAGAGCTTGAAAGGTTGTGACCCCACCTTCCCCAGTGCCAACCACAACACAAAAGTAGAGCTTTGCAACTATCTGCACGTTGAGGTTCTCAAGCTCCTGAACCTTGGTGAGCTATGTATCAGGCGTTCCAGGTGTGACCTGATTTTTCTTTTCAAGTGCATTCATTCTAAGTTTGACTGCCCTTGCCTTGTGAGCTCTGTTCTCCTGCGAGTGCCAAGCAGGCCACTGCGGCCGCATGGCTGCTTTCATGTTGACAAAATTCTGAGCTTGGTACCAGCTAACCGATGCCAACATGCCTTTAACTGTCTTTTTTTATCTGCCATTGACATTTTTTGCAACGACATGGTTCTTTTTAAACGCTCTATGAAACATTTTCCATCTTGAATGCACATGTTCCATAGCGCGGTCGCACATGCACTTCTCCCTCTGTTCTTGTGTGTCGGAGCGAAGAGAATCATTACGATTGTGCTTGTATTTGTCGTTTAGTGTACACACAATCTCCGTGCTCTTGTTGCTCAGAAAATGTCTCTTTGACAACTCTCCTTCTTTGTGTATATATACCCATATAATTGTACTATTACTTCCCTTTTCATATTCTGTCTTTTGTATGCCTTATATGTCTGTATTCTATGCATCACCCAAGAAGGCCATTGCGCTGTTGGTGAGCATTTCAAACAAATAAATAAATACTCTGGCCGCACGAATCCCAGCAGCTATTTCCATTTTCAGTTTTTTGTTCGTTGAAACACTGACCCCGTAAAGTCATTTAGGGATGGGTATGCACGACAGAAAGTGAACCGTAGGATGCAGAAAACTACGTTAGTCTTTACTGAACTTGCCCGAAGTACCCCGGAATGGGTGCCCAACTTATGCCTGTAAATGGTGCATCTCTGCAATATGAGTTAGTGTGGCTGAAGCAAACTTCCAGGCGGGAGTTGTCACGGTGCTCTGCAGAAGTGCCTATTAGGAGCGCAATTCCATATTCGTGTTCGCGAACATGCATGGTCGCGTTTAGAACCCGCACAGTACTTTACTCCACTCTTCCACGCATGCACAACGGCACAATTCTTGAAATGCATACCCCTCTTGCAGCGGTCCAGCAGTGCCGTAGTGTGAATAAATAACTAAACAAATAAGCAAAAATAAACAAACAAATACGTAAAAACCAAATAACTAAACAACAGGCCTATGTGATGCTGCCTTAACGCAAAAAAGAGGCGACATAAAAGGCGCCGCCATACGATTTGGACACTCACAGCTGACTTGAAGCGAGACGACCTTGGACTTGAGCGACGAGAGGTGCGCGGTGGCCATAAACGCGCTACACGTGTAGTTGCCGGCATCGTGCCGAGACAGGTTGCGGATGAGCAGAGACTGGTCTTCGAGCTTGTACTTTTTGCCTGGGAGAAGAAGAGCACACGTGCGGCACAAGCTCAGTTACAAAAAAAAAAAAAAAAAACCACAGAATTGGTCCCGTGGACTGCACTGATAAAGTAACGTACGCAACGTGGGTGAGCTCTACAGTGAGTGTTCAGAACTCGTTGCTGGCTTTACACTTACGCGTAGGTGCTGAAATGCGCGTTTTCTTTGTTGTTGCAATGTGTCACTCGGTACGGTCTACTATTTTCGTTTTCTTCCGTTTATGTATTTTTTTACGTAACTGGATGCCCTAATTCAAAAGAAAAACATCGGTATCATACTTTTTTAATTTGATAAAGAATGACGGCAGTGTACCACGCGTCCTTGAAAACGAACGAGAAAGTTTATACGCTCAACACCAAAGATGACAATGTTAAGAAACAGGCTCTCTTTGAAATGCCTAAACCAAGAAAGCCTCACAGCAATTTACCACATGAGAACCTTTGAATTCTAAGCATAGCACTGACCCACATTAGGTGCACAACAAACTCCTGCACTGAATTCATTCGGAGCAGGCTTCCAAGGTTCATTGGCGTCTAAACTCGAAGGTAGAAGAGCCTTACGCAGCCGGTCGAGCAGTGCACAAGGCGTACGTTACAAGCGCGACTTACTGTTCGAGATGGGCTTGGAGTCTCGGGTCCAGGAGACGACCGGCTTCTGCTCAGCTTGCGCGCTGCACTTGAGTGTGAACTCTTCGCCCTCGGTGCCCTGTTGGACGTCGGGTGTGCCTTCGAAGGTTATCGCCCCTGAGTGGAAGAAACGGGACAGGAGGAATGAACGCGGGCTGTTTCTCTAAGCCAGGACACTCACAAGACAGGTTAGAGTTAGAGTTACTCTGAACTAGGGTACATACTCTATTTCCCCACAATAGCCAGTAGCCACTGCCGCGCTATGAGATGGAAGGACATTTTCCGCATATTTTCGAGGAGTTTCGCTGTGCCCTGGCCTGGCTATGGGTGCCAGTCTAAGCATTGAGAAGTGGGCACTTGGCCCTCTATATCAGAAACTGGAGCCATCACGCAAGGGCATATAAATTTGCCGCTTTAGAACCTTAGTTTGAAAGCCACCGTACGTTTGTTTTGTCGCCCCCCCCCCCCCCCCCCCATTAAGAAAATTGTAGAAACTTCCCATCGAAAATTATCAGCTAATGCGTAAGCGTTCTTTTCAGGGGGTCATCGCCAGACATACAGATCTCCGTATGTTTGTCTTCAAGGCGCTATGGCTTAGGGCATTTTATTATATGCGCCTTCACTAATTACCCCATACGGCAAATGCATACAAATAAAGTGCATCGCGTCACGCGTTACGGACGTGCGGACAGCAGCCAAAGAATGCCTACTCGTTAAAAGCCAGTAGGCATGCGCTTTCAGGATTATCCAGATATTCGATGGTCGAACAATACATTTGTTTGGTTACCCTTTGCTTAGTTACCCGTGTTTGGAGGGCCCAAATATGATCCGCTCCAATCGAAAAAAAAAAAGCTTGCAGACGCTCACGTATGCACATTGCTTGCTAGGTATTTTCTATAATTTCCACATGTGCAAAAAAATTAAAGCCCTTTAACTACTGTGAAGACGGAAGACCAGCGAAACTGTATAGGGGGATAACTATATTGATTTATGTGTGGTGAGTTACTATACTGATCGAATAAGGACACATACGCATAATTTCCTTCGAATTCTAAATTAATTCTCATATATTCTGTTTCGGGATAGTTTCGATAAATCTAGAGCCAATTTCTGCAATCACACTCTCTCCGCAGGCGGTCACGTATTGACAGCAGACGGGAATACGGTAACATTCACAACCTTACTGTGAATTAACTAGTTACTGAAAGTATATAAAACTCGACGTAATGATAGAGTCGTCGTAGTAGCCAATTTCAGTATATTTTTTTCCAAGATACACATCAGATTGAGAGCTGCAGAGAAATTTAAGCCGGCTCTGGAGTGAGCACGTGAGATTCTTTGCTGACGCGAGCCGATAGACGCCCGTAATTTTGGTCAGAACATAGCGCAAGACAGCTTCGGTGCAAAAAGCCAGAACTTACGGTAGACGATGAGGTCGAAGGATGTCGTGTCCCCTTGATCCGGTGCCGTACAGGTGTAAGTGCCCTTGTCGGACTCCCACGCCTCTTCCACAACCAGCTTCAGGCCAGACTGGCCAGGAAGGGGCGGCGCGATGTGGATCCTGGGCACCCCACAAGGTCCACGATTACGTCCAACAGCATTCACCGGGAGGACCAGGAAACACGCAAAACACACAAACGCACTCGCACCATTTTTTCCTCAATCTTTTCACGGCCAAGTGAGGAGCGGATGACCCGATATACACCGTCACTATTGGGGTGAAAAAGTGTGCACCTCACGGGGGGCAGAGGTTTTCAGGGGCACCTTTGCACCCAATGACACCCTTATGGGGCGTCATTTTGCTCCACGGTCTGCTCATGCACCGCAGTCTCATGATAGATCCGGGTGTACGTTTCCCAGTCCTCACTCCGCTCTTTCGCGTTTGCGAGGAGAGGATCATGAGGATCGATGATCTCGATGACGATGGAAATGTAGCGCCCGTACAAATGCGCAACTGTTTGCTTGGGGTAAGGCATACATAATATCGTATTATAAGACAAAAGCTCTTGCGGTTTGGACACACTCGCCGATGATTTGAGACGGATACAACAGTGTCAGGCTGAGCGCGACGCAGGACAAAGACAAAGAGCGAATTGCAACCTGCCGGTGTCCCGTTCCTTACACTAAGTCGTACATAAATAAAGGGAGAAAACATTCGCGGACGATCACCCCAAAGTGATACGGCTTACAGCGATAGTCGTTGATCGATAGCGATAGCTGTAAACAGCTATCGCTATCGATCTACCCCACTAGAGCGAGACGTCATCCACGGAGTGCCGCTGCGCGGGTTATGGAGCCGTGTTTGCGCAGTGGGCGCGTGACGTCATCGGCGGAGCACTGGCGCGCGGCCCTCGGAGAGGAAGCGCGCTGTATCCAAAGGATGACGTGGCGTGGTGGCGTTGGCAGCGTTAAAACTAACGTTGGTTAAAACTCGTGTCGGCGCGTTGCGCCAACGAGCATAAAAAGAAACTAAGGCGCCCCAGCCGAATTTCTATAAAACAGCCCCGTGTTTACGTGCCTATAGCTAAGTTCCACAAATAGCCCTTTAACTTGACAATTACCTTCCGCTGAGGTCGGTGATCTGCTGTCCATTGGGGCCCGTCCACGTGATGGACTCCTGGTCGGTGCCCGGACCCGCGTAGCACGTCACAAAGAAGTTCTCCCGCGTCAGTGCGCTCACCTCGCTCTTCGCAGGCTGGAGGAAGAGTTCGCCCCGACACTCTGCGGGAAGAAAGGTGCAGAAGGGAAGCAAAACCGTTAGAGAAAATTCCACTGACGAAACCCCCGTGCGCGATTCTTGTTTCACATTTTCGCAAATAATCTGGGGCCTCGAAACTGTAACCCGCACTCTCTCTTTGCTATTTTCGATTTAACAACGTTTCCAGAACAATGAAACGTTAAATTGCAAAAATTTTGAATAGGAGCAGCGACTGACAGGCGGTAACGTGCATGCACTTCTGTCTCGTCCACTCAGGAGGAAACATTAGCCGAAGCTCCGCGCTGCGCTAGGCAATCAATACATAGCAGCCGAAAAACAAAAAGGGTCTTGGCCAGTGCCGAATCGAATAAAATTAAATTGGTTGCATTAAAACGCAAGTATACCCAACGAATTGAGGACGGAAAGTTGGGCTTGTTGGTTAGACGATAATGGGTGCATTTTACTAGCGCAAAAGATGGACCACACGAATAGGAAAAATACAGGACGAACGCGAGTCCGTCTTTTGCTCTAGTAAAATGCACCCATTATACCCGACGACTTCTGCAAAACACGACCAGTAGGCCGGAAACAACCCTCAAATGTTACAGCAAATTACAGAATTCGGTCTAAAAAACAGGTCTCTATGAAGTAGTACGATGGCGGATCGTCACCCCTTGTGGATTATCGGAATGATAGTTGCTAAGACTAGAATCGTGCGTAGGGTACCCCTACGGGCGGAACCACTCAGGGCGGAAGGGACAATGGGTAACGAGTGGGGTCGAAAAAAAATTAAATTTAGAAAAAAAATTAGAAAAAAAAAATTAAAAGATAGACCTGCTGGGGCTCGAACCAAAGCCGCCAGCGTCAGTACGCAGTACTCTACATAGCCCGAACTACAGTAGACTACAGAGCCTTTTTTTTTTTCTTTATTACATGGGAAAATACGCTCAGACGTTGCAGTACGAGGAATACAAGCAAACAAAAGAATACCCTGAAGTTATGAGAAGCCGAACGTTGGGCTAGTTTTAGCAGGCGCTCAAAAGAATAGCGCGCGCAGAGACATCACACATGTTACGTGGGTGCTCTGTGCATCGAAGCGTTTGGAAACACGCCGCCGGGACACACAGCAATGCCGAGGAACAGAAATGAGACTCGTAAACGGAGACATCGCGAGGACTACAGAAGCTCATCATTGCCTACGCTGGCAGCCCTAAAAGAATTCAGTCTCACCCCACGCTGATTCGAAAGGGACGGCGGCTGTTAACGTGCAGGCGTTTGATTGTAAGAATTAGCCAAAGACATTTCACGTGGCTACGTCGTAGAGGTGCAGCTTTAAAACGAGGAAAAAAAAAAGAACACAGCGTGGGCATGCGCCATATGTGCGCATGGACGATTGGCCTGGGGCACATGACCGTCCACATAAACTTCGCCATTCTTGGCCGATTCCCCTCGTGGAAATGTGTTATGTGCACGTGGGAACGGACCTGAAGCAGAAACGGAACGCATTTTTGGTGTTTCTGTTCCCACTTACGCCGAAACCTAAATGTCACGAAAAACTGTTCTTCTGCCTCTCAGGCCTTATAACACATGGCACAGGGCTTGAATACAAAACTTGCAGAGCAGCATGGAGTCCATAACTCCTGCTCAGACGCCGAGGGAGGCGCTTAGTTTCAATTAAAAAAAAACTTAAGAACAGTATTAAAACCATGTCTTGCAGATCTGGGCTCGACCGGCGACGGGCTGTGATTCCGGTGACAGAGAAACGGCCGCACACATGGCGGCAAGCAAGAGCCGAAAAAGAGTACCGCTCATTACAAGCTATTTGGCAGCTAACGAAAAAGTCATCTGTAAATACAAAAATAAGTCAAATATAGTAGACGCAGCTACCGAAAAAGATTTAAATAAAAGGTCGCTTTCAGCCCCTCAACTTTTGCGACGCCTACACACGACGGTTAAATCGTACGGCGGAATTTCACGTGGGAAAAGAAAAGGAACAAACAAACAAACGACTTAATTGAAGCGCGTAGGCGCCACAGCCTGCCCTCGTGAGAGCTCACAGGTGCGAGAGCGCGCAGCGACCCAATACCACCTGCAAATGATCGAGTCGGTGCCGCCGACTACCCACAGTACTCCGCCAGACAGACAGACAGACAGACAGACAGAGAGAGAGAGAGAGAGAGAGAGAGAGAGAGAGAGAGAGAGAGAGAGAGAGAGAGAGAGAGAGAGAGAGAGAGAGAGAGAGAGAGAGAGCACGATAATAGAAAAGGAGAGCCAACAAGCGCGCCGAATAGCTCTTCGCTCAAAGCACTGCTCATCAAAAGCATCGGGAACGACTGTTAGCTGCATTAGTCACTTCGCTTCGTACCTAACACTCCTCCCTTCGTCTTGGCGAATGAGAAATGAAGCGTCCCGCGCACGGTTCCACGGCACGCACGAGGATGGCGAAACTACTCAGAACGCAGTCAAGGAGGAATCGAAACTCAGGGACGTTACAACTAATTAGGAGAACACACATTACGACTAATTAGGAGAACACGGAGGGCAAAACAAGAAACGGCAGTTCCTTTCTGCATGAACAGTCTGGCCGCACTGCTTTTCATTAAAGACTTGGGGTAAAATCTATTTTCGCTAATTACGTTCATTATATATACACGCATAGATTATGACACCGGGAGAGTCGCGCGCTGTATGGCGTAAGCTAAGCAATTTTAAACATCCAAATGCTGGGCCGGAACGCACGCAGAAGATACGGAGGTGCGATGGCGGCTGATATTTAAAAATCTGGCAAAAAAACATGCAAACATGTAAATATATCCAAGCCTCTCGCTGCACAGGACGTGCATCTGAAAGACAGTTTCATGCGCTATATGGCGTTGCAGTTAAAAGTTGACGCATTAAACGAAGCGTGCCATCACTCTTTCTCCTTTACAACGAAGTTTATTCCTCGCGCGACAACTTTTAGCAGTATTAGACCGGTTTTGTACGCTTCCGACACGTCGCCGCTTGAAACAGTAAATTGTGGCTGGCAGACACCGTTTCGTCTATTCACTCCTATCCGTGCGTCGCTTTTACACTTTCCCAGCAGAGGCGTTTACGCAAGCAATGAAAGAGCGCGAAGAATAGCGCGGGGCAAGACGAAACAAAAGATGCGGGAAACAGCCAGGCCTGGAAATAATTTTAAAAAATCGCGCAACAGCGCCGAAAGCAGACGCCACAAATGCTCGAAGACCCGTCAGGTAACACCGTTAGGATTAAAAATGACGACGAAATGAGGACGAGGGCGGGGATTTTTAAGCAATCCGAGTCGTTTTCTTTGGCTTGTTCCTCAAGCAGGTTCTTTTCTTAAGCCCCGGTAGCACCTGCGTTGCCAGTGAGCTGGAGGCGCATTGTGTTTTGCTTTGACCGTTTGTGTTATATAAGACTGCGGGCACAAGCAATCAATCTTCGGTTTAAATCGGCGCTGTCTCGTCGCTCTTTCTTGTTACCGATTGCTCGCACACGGTAAGACAGTGGTGAGAACGCTGAGAAGTCGCCAAGTTCCACGAAATATCCCCGCAGCGAGCAAGCGCGCCGTAGTACGGGGGCGGGGGTGGGAGGGTGCAGCCGAACGGCTGGCGGTGTTCCGGGAAGGGCGCAAGGGATCACTGCTGGAGCATTCCAAGAAAATTGCGCTCGCGAACAATTGCGCTCCGCGAAGAAAGAGAAAAGGAAGAGAGAAATCTAGAAAAAAAACTCGTTTTTTTTTCCCTTTGTCTTCCAACATCGGCTGTTTTCTTTCGTCTTATTTTTTTCGTGGTTTCGGGGGAAGAAAAACGGTTCTCCTTGCTGAGAACTGTATTTAGGCTGTCGTGTCACGCTAGGGTGAGCGTTCTTTGGTGCTACCTTCTCGAGAGAGAGAGAGAGAGAGAGAGAGAGAGAGAGAAAGAGAGAGAGAGAGAGAAAGAGAGAAGAGAGAGAGAGAGAGAGAGAGAGAGAGAGAGAGAGAGAGAGAGAGAGAGAGAGAGAGAGAGAGAGAGAGAGAGAGAGAGAGAGAGAGAGAGAGAGAAATGGAACTTTGAGAAGAGAATCCGCCAGAATGAGGGGGTGGGGGAGCGGCTAACGCAAGTTGCGTCGGTTCGCGAGCAAGAGGCGGTTTTTATAGCTGAAAGAATTCAAATGCAGTTTCGAAAGGGTCACCGCTAGTGTCTCGCTACGCTTCGTGACTGGCCGCCATTGAGGGGACGACTGAACGCGCACATGCGCAACAGTGTACACTAATTGAAGTATACTTCCACGGGACGTTCCAAATAAACAGTGTCGGCGACTTAACAGTAAGTTTGATTTGGTTGATTGATTGTAGGGTTTAACGCGCCGACGCAACGCAGACGATGAGGCGCGCCGTAGTGGAGGGCTCCGGATTAATTTTGACCACCTGGGGATCTTTAACGTGCGCCGAAATCTCGCACACACGGGTGTTCTTGCTTTTCGCCTCCACCAGAAAAGCGGCCGCCGCGGCCGGGAATCGAACCCGCGACCTCGTGCTCAGCAGCGCTATGCCTTAGCCACTGGGCCCCCGCGGCGAGTGACAGTAACTTTGACGGAACGTTCTCAAGCACACACCTCAATTATTTTCACGTCTTTACAGCCGACCACACACAAAAACACAGCTCAACGCTCCATATCTGTTTTATAGACTGAATGAAAAACATTTAGTAGTAAGTAAGTAAGTTGTGGTTTTTTGGCACAGCAACCTTTCGGTTATAATGCGCCAGACGCAGGGTAGAATAGTTAAGCGACGATTAAACGATGTTATTCAGGGTGTTGTGAGGATTAAAAACATTTTAAAAGGACTCAAAGAGGCACATAGCTAAAACCGGTGTAGAAGGCCGGCGTCCTCAAAAAATTGGAAAACGTTACTAAAATCCACCAACGGTTCATCACTAAGTAAAAGCGCAGGGTGTAAAGGGATGCAAAAGGTGTATAATGCTTTGAAATGTCTGATGCGTGCTGCTTCAAGGTGTGGGCAGCTTATTAAAACATGAAGTACAGTAAGAGGTTCTCCACAGTGGTCACACATGGGTTTCTGTTCTTTCTGGACCAGGAAGCCGTGTGTGAGCACAGTGTGACCTATTCGCAGTCGGCATAAAATAACCTCATAAAAACGATTTCTGTGTCTGCAACTTTTCCATTCAGATAGGTATGGCTTCACTAGGTGTAACTTATTTTCAGTCTGTCTGTCCCATTCAGTTTGCCAGTACATTGTAATGGACTTTCGTATGGTGTTCCGAAGGTCCTGGTAAGGAACCTTGGACTTCGTTATTGCACAATGCTTAGTATGGTATGCTGCTCTATCGACAGTTTCATTTTCTGGAATGCCGATGTGGCTTGGTATCCAACAAAAGACGACACTAACCCCTGCCGATGTGAGGCAGCACAGTCGATTTTTTAGCATACCTACAGCCGCATTCTTTGAAGGGACAAGGGAGGTCAAAGCATGTATGGCGCTTAAGGAATCTGTAAAAATTGCCACTTTTTGTAGTCCATTTGCTATTACGTCTTCAATAGCTGAGGTTATACCAAAAACCTCTGCAGTGAAGACACTGCCCTCATCAACTATCCTCTCAGCTACAGTAACTGCCGACGAGTTTACAAAAGCATAACCGGTGTGACCAGCAGTTTTTGAACCATCAGTAAAGTAGTGGCAATAGCTACTGTATTTATCCTTAAGTGCAAGAAATTCTTGGCGCAAAAGCTGGTGTGGAAAAGCTTTCTTGTCGTATTTTAACAGCGACAGGTCACATTTGACAGCACTATAGTCCCAAGGGGCTAAAGCGTCCGAGAAACTCAGAAGAGTTGTCGGGCATATCTTGAAAGAGTACAGAGTCATGTGCTCCTCCAAACGGAGGGCAAGAGGGCGGACCACTCTTGGTTTGTTCTCATAGAGCTTCTTGTACTTATTTTCAAACAATTCTCTGGCACAAGGATGGTCATTTATGCATGCTATTTTGGCTGCATATACTCCACTTAGGTACGCTCGACGGTACTGCAGAGGCCACTCATTGCACTCAACGTAAAGACTATCAACAGGGGAGGTACGATATGCACCTGACGCAAGTCTGAGGCCCAAGTTGTGCACTGGATCGAGTGAGGTGAGAACAGATTGGCGAGCTGACCCATAAACAATACAGCCATAATCAAGACGAGACCGTACAAGTGAGCCGTAAATTCGGAGCAAACATGCACGGTCGGCCCCCCATGACTTGTGCGACAAAATTTTCAATATGTTAAGTGTCCTCATGCAGGTCATTTTGAGTGTCTTTATGTGAGCCCCAAACGTTAATTTGGAGTCATAAATGATGCCCAAGAATTTGTGCTCACTGTGTACTGGAACGAGCGTATCCCTGATTTTTATTGTAGGTTTGGCATGAATACCTCGTTTCCGCGTGAAACACACACATGCACACTTCTCAGGAGAAAAGCGAAAACCGTTTTCATCTGCCCATCGTTGCAACCGATTGACTGTAGTCTGGATTTGTCTTTCACAGACTGATTGGTTACATGACGAAAAGGCAATCTGCAGGTCATCGACGTAAAGGGAGTACATAACCGGTCGAGGAATAACCTTTGCCAAGGAATTTATTTTAATGGCGAAGAGTGTCACACTTAGCACACTGCCCTGAGGTACTCCATTTTCCTGGCTGAAAGAACGGGAGACTGCATTGCCCAGTCTCACAGTAAAGGTTCGTTCCTGAAGAAAATCTTGTACACATGAAAACATTCGCCCTCTGATTCCCATTGCTGCCATATCCTGCAGAATTCCATACCGCCAAGTGGTATCATAAGCCTTAGCCATATCAAAAAAGACAGCAAGGCAAAACTGGTTGTTAACGAAAGCATCTCGTATCATTGTTTCAAGCCGAACAAGGTGGTCAGTTGTAGACCTAAACTGCCGAAAACCACATTGAAACCTATCTAAGTAACCTGAACGTTCGAGAACAAAGACCAATCTAAAATTGACTATCCGCTCAAATGTCTTGCACAGACAACTGGTCAACGTTATGGGTCGGTAGCTTGATGGACAGTCGGGTGGCTTGCCATCTTTCAGTAACGGAATTACGACAGCCTTTTTCCATGCTTTGGGCAGCCTACCCGTTTTCCAGATTTCATTAAAGAACTTCAGAAGCACTTCTAAGCAGCTATCATTTAGGTGTTGTAGAAAGGCGTAGTGAATAAGGTCAGGGCCAACAGAAGTAGCCTTGCACTGGGCTAGTGCTCTTTTAAGTTCGTACAATGTAAATTCTTGGTTATAGTCTTCAGTGTTGTTGCTAGTATTTTTAATCCTGAGCTTTTCAGCACTAGCCTTATGTCTCATGAACTCTTGTGTGTAATTTTTATCGCTAGAAACATCTGAAAAGTGGGCACCTAAAACATCCGCTTGCGTTTGCAACAAATCGTTCCCACCGTCGGTAGAAAAAAGTGGTACCGTAAACCGTCTGTAGATGCCTTTGACTTTGCGTACATGGTCCCAGACTTTTTTTGCGGGAGTGGTAGTGTTTATTGTGCTTACAAAGTTTTTCCACGAGTTTCTTTTTGCTTCTTTTCTGATTTTTCTGGCAGCAGCTCGGGCAGCCTTAAAGCTCAGGCAGTTGTCCATGGTAGGGTACCGTCTGAACACACCCCAGGCCTTGTTTTGCTTTTTCCGGGCTTCGCGACAGGCATCATTCCACCACGGCTTTGGCCGCTTAGGGATTCGGCCAGATGCTTGTGGGACGGCTACTTTAGCAGCTTTGACAAGTTCCTCGCAAATGTAGGCGTTTGCTTCGTCTATGGACATACTGCTCATGTCAAATCCCTCAAAACTGACCAGATCCTTAAACTTTCCCCAGTCTGCTCTCTCGAGCCTCCATCGGGGTGGACAGTTTTTGAGGGCTGGAAGTGGCTGCACGTCTCGCAACAAGGCGGGAAAGTGGTCACTTCCGTGTGGATCGTTCACTACACTCCACTCAAAGTCCATCTCGAGCTCTGGCGACCCAACACAAAGGTCTAGCACAGAAAAGTTTCCCGTACCCGCAGAAAAATATGTCTTGTCTCCATTATTGAACACAAAGAGGCTGTTATTCATCAACCATTGTTCGATTTGTTTTCCCCGACTGTCGATTTTGTCACCTCCCCATAGGCAGTGATGGGCATTAAAGTCCCCCATAATAACAAATGGTGCAGGCAGTTGCTCAACAAGGTCATTAAGTTCCTGTAATGACACATTATCAGATGGTGGCAGATAAAGTGAGACAACAGTGATCAGTTTGTTGACATAAACTTGTGCTGCAACGGCCTCCAGTGTAGTGTCAAGTTGTATTGACTTTAGAATTGTGCCCTGTGCCACAACCAAAGCCACACCCCCTGAAGCACGGGTGCTCTCTTCTCTGTCCTTTCTGAGGAGGTGATAACTGCGGAGAATTTTATCATGTTTTTTTGTTAAATTTGTCTCCTGCAGCGCCACCACTTGGGGCTCATATTCGTCTATCAACTTATGTATATCATCAATGTTATGAATTAAACCTCTACAGTTCCAGTGTATGAAGGGAACCGGCATTTTAGTTTTTTGGATGAGGTACAATTACTTTTTTTTTTTTTTTTACTTTTTGTCCGGTGGTTTCCTTGCAGGAGGTTCACTCCTTGCAGGGATCTTGGATGCATTCTTCCCAGTACCTTTAGAAGGCACGGGTAGGAGAGATGTAGAGTGTCTTCCAGTGCCCCTTTGGGGCCCTGAAAGGGACGAGGTGGAGGGAACAACGTCCATGGCCTCCTCAGCCGGAGCAGAGAGGGCCGGTGGTTGCACAGCCTCGGGGGCCGGAGCGCGTGCAGTCGGCTGTGGCTGTGCTGGCTGCTGCACGGGGGGAGACTGGGCAAGGGCCAGGTCAGCAGAGCTAAACTGCGTCCCTACCGATGCCCGAGGCGGCCCGGCTCCCCGGCGCGCCACCTCGGCGAAAGTGCCTTTTTGCACAAACGAGAAGCGTCTTCGCGCTTCTTGAATTGACAGACCTTCTTTTACCTTGATAGCCATTATTTCTTTTTCATTTTGGAATTTCTGGCATTTTCGTGAGTACGCAGGGTGTGGCCCTGCACAATTGACACACTTTACTTCCTGCGCTGCGCAGGAGTTCGCGTGATGATCACTACTCGCGCACTTGGCGCACGTCTCTTTGCCCCGACAGCTCTGCAGTGTGTGACCAAACCTCTGGCACTTAAAGCACCGGCGTGGGTTTGGGATGTATGGACGGACTCGATGGACTACATAGCCAAGTTTCAGGGATTCAGGAAGCTTGGTGGAGTTGAAAGTCAATACAAGGTGATTAGTGGGGATGTCAATGTCGTTACGTCGGATCATGATACGCCTGACAGCAGTAACATTTTCCTCTTGCAGGCCCTCTAAGATTTCATCCTCCGTGAGGTCTGCGAGGTCAGGATCTGAAATCACTCCTTGGCACGAGTTTAGGCTTCGGTGAGCCGATACTTTTATAGTTAGGTTTGCTAACCTTTGCATTGCAAACACTGCATCAGCCTGGGCTTTGTTTTCGCATTCAATGAGGATACCTCCAGAGGACATCTTTGTAGCTTTGCATTTACCGCCGAGGACAGCTTCCAGTTCCTTAGCGACTACGAATGGCGAGGCCTTTCGTAGGGGGCACTGGCTGTCGGTCGATTCGATAACAAGAAATCTTGGAAAGCTTTGTTCTTTTAGTTGGAATGGGACCCTTGATACAGGGTAGCTTACTGCGGTGCGAACTCGTTTCCGAGCCCGATCATGAGGAGGTTTTGTCGTAGCCATAAACTAGCAAATAAACATTCAGCAGCCATGCTGGCCACCCACCTCGGAGCCCAACACGGGAACGCAAACTTGCGTTAGCCATACGTGGCCACTATAACCCTGCATAAAGAAACCTAGGGTGGCCATTCACACAGGGTTAACCCTTGCCGCCTGGAAGAGGAGATCGGAAAGCAGAAAAAAATAGAGGACAGGAAAGATGGAGAAAGAAGACAGGAAAGCGAAAGAGTGGAGAGGGGGACAGGAAAGGGCGACTGGCTGATTCCCCCTCGGCCGGGTCAGTCCGGGGGTGCCGTCTACAAGAAGCGAGGGCCAAAGTGGCGTGTTGCCTCCACCAAGGGGCCCTAAGGTCCACAACAACCTCGGTGTCGGCTCAGCCACCAGGATCCCCTTTTCCCTGGACACGGCTAAGCCACGCACAGCCTAAAGCGTGGGTGGGTCCAACCCACATGGGCTCGGGGTCCGCGGTGTCGCCACTACCGTCACCTTGAATGAACAAGGTGCCCCTGCGGGGGAAAAACATTTAGAATAGAAAAATATTTCGAATAGAAAAAAAAAAACGACCGGAATAATAAAAACAATTCGTCACATTAGACTGCATTCACTGCTCCAAGATAAGAAGAAAAAAAAAAAACACGCACTCAAATACAAGCACCTGCGCGAATGTCAAATACAACTGCAGTAATAACTCGTTAATTCGAACTCGGATATCTAAAAATCGGCTAAGTCAAAATTTTCTGCTGCACCGAACCACTTCCTATACGTCTTATGTATTCGTTGCCCCTTATTTCGAAGTATTTTTGGCCTAAACTGTGGATATCTCGAAATCTTGACTGAGAGTGTAACGAAAATTTCGCCGCCGCGAACCGTTTCACAAGATTCTCGCGATGCTGCCACGCCTATGTCCCTGGATCTTTTTCTCGTTTAGCCGCGCCTACCACAAAGCAGATGTTTTCCTCGAACATGAAGTCTGAGCCTAGAGGCATGTCAACTTCGTCAAGCAACCCTGTGACACGTCATGTGACGGTAGAGGCATGCGCAGAGGCATAGTGTACTAGATGTGTGTCGTGCGGGGAAAAACCCAAAGGAGAGCGCGGGTTCCTTTTTGCGTTGAAAAAAAAAAAAATTGTATGGAGCGCAGGCGTTTCTCCGAGAACTCCTGTTGCAGCCAGCGCCAAAACGAGGAATTTGATGCGCTTGCTGCGAAATAGCGTTGAGTGCAGCGGCGGGGATGATCGGCTCATGCAATGCGTCAAGCAGCTAGAGGACTCCTTACTGGGCCCGAGTGCGACCGTAAAGCAGACCAGCATTACGCAGTTATTTTCTGCTAAGTAAAATTGCAGTGCCACAAAACCCAGACAGTGAACGTCTCTTGTATGTTTTTTTTCTCTTTCAAACGTTTATGAAAACAAGATTGGAAGCTGCTGTTGAAGAGCTGGTAAGTAGTAGCTCTTTTTTTTTTTTTTGCAAAGGACTTGATATTTCATGGCAATTCGTGCAAATTTTCTTATCACGAAAATCCGCTTATCTAGAAAGATTTTCCGGTTTTTACTACTTCAAGTTAACGAGGTATTACTGTATACAGTATAGTAACAGGGAGCCATTGCATACCACACTTATGCGTCTCACGTTTTTGTGCAACTTTCAAGCTCCCACGCACCCAGATAAGCCCCGTCGCGTCTAATTTATTCATTCATTTATTTCATTTTATTACCCTAATGGCCCGTGATCAGCGTTACATAGGGGAGGAGGCTAAAACAAAGAACACAAAAATACCGTTAGAGGAGGAGTGACTCGCGGAGTATAGCGTCCTCCCTTGCTTATTTTTTTTTGTTTTAACAGTGCATGCATGGAAGCAAATAAGTCAATGTTGTCGCAGACGAACGTATAAACTTTTTCATCCGTTAATCTTTAATAAAATCAGAGCATGTTCTGGGCTGTGTTGCGCATGCGCAGTTTCATTTTCCTGTCGACTGCGCCAATTTTAGGCCCGCTAGCACAGCCCACTGACAAAATGGAAGCTCCCAGGATGAAGAAAATAAAAAGGTCTATAAAATGCTAAAAAAAAACAAGGCATATCATTCGTACATAGCATGTAAATAAGATGTAGATTGCAAAGCTTAGCAAATCGAACATTTTTATACTTTCTGCCCATCGCAAAACTGCACCCGACAACTGACACTGCAAGCAAAAAAAATGCCCTTCATAACAATTTTCAAACAACGCATTTTCTAAGGATTACCGGCCTACATTTTGGGCGATCAATGAATGCGATGCGGTCTGAAAGGTAGATAACTGTTAGTGGAACGATACTTGCCGATAGAAAGTTCCACTTCTGTATTGGCAAAGCAAGGCCATTCTGATGCGGCCGTTGTGACACTTTTGGTTCTAGCATAAATCGGTCGTACTTTGTGCGGAAGATTGGCTCGGGAAGACAGGCAATGAGCAAGCAAAATAATGAACGACTTGAAAGATGACTCGGAGTAGTAAAGGGGGTGAAAAAACGACAAGCGCAAAAATTTCCTTGGTCAATGGAACGTCTTAGAGCAGATACGCTTGCATCAGACGAGTGAACACGCAGATGAATCTTGCAGCTTTGTTTTGCGAGGCCTCAATGGAATTAATAAAGGTGGCCTGGTGAGGATGCCAGATAACAGAAGCATATTGTAATATCTACCTTATCAAAGAAATATACGCGTGCAGTTTGGTATTGCTGTTAGCTTGAAGAGGGCAACGTTTAAGAAATCCAAGTTTCTCGAGAGCGTTGTTAGCGATGTGTTCAAAGTTCAGTACAGGTCAGAAGTAAAAAAAAAAAAAACGTACCCATATAATTAAGTGTGGAAACTGTTTCAACACTTACTGGAAGGCGTATCGAAGGGTAGAAAATGCCACGTGTTTGGTTTTTGATACGTTAATCTCCATTTGCCATGTATTACACCATTCCGTTATTTTGGTTAAATCATCCTGTAGATAATGACGTCATCATTGTTAGTTATACGCTTATAGAGAACGCTGTCGTCGGCGTAGAGGCTCAAAGACAAGGTAATACCAGATGCAATGTCATTTATTTAGACAAAAAAAAAAAACAGCAGGCGGCCTAAAACTGAGCCCTGTGGGACACTTGACTTAGCACGGCAGCCGCTAGATACGCACTGATTAATGTTTACAGAGTCAGACCGGTTTGTCAAAAATTCTTCCATCCAGTCTTGTGGTTAGGTTGTAACTGCTGAACTTCGAACATTAATTAGTCTACTGGGGGCACGCGATCCAAAGCTTTAGGAAAAAATTATGAATATTGCATCTGTGCAAAGCGACATGTGAATAGTTTTATGAAGATCAGTTATCAAATCAAACAGTTGGACTTGGCATGATCGCTTATATCTGAATGCATGTTGCTTTTCCAATAGTAAATTATTTACATTTAAATGCACCATAACGTGTGTTAATATGATATGTGCCAGTATCTCGCAGTGAAATGACGTAAGGGAAATTGGTCAAACTCTTTCGATCAGTATTATCCCCTCCCTTAAGCACAGATTTTACATGCGCGTTTTCCAAATCGTCTAGTATACTACTCGTGTCTAACGACTGTTGAAACATCAGCGCTAATAGAGCAGCCTACATGTGAGCGGTAATTTTCAAAAGCTTCGTACCAATGCCATTTAGCCCCAAACTAGAACTGAGGGGAAGACGGTTAATTGCTTTCATCACACCATTTCTGGACATGGTTATCGGGTTACCAATATCAGGGGTTAGAGGATGGAGAGGTACTGGGGCATCAACGGGAAGATCGTCTGTAAAGGGCCTGTTAAAGAGCTCTGAACAAGCTGCTGGACAAACAGCGCCCCTAGTTTCGTCGGGAAAGCTTGGTACTGCGTGATGTTCTCTCAGATTAATTAACCACACGCCAGAATTTTACAGCATTACTTTTTTACGTACTGGAGAGAATGTTGTTGCAGTAGTGGTATTTAGCCGTTTAAAGAGTTTCTTCAAAAGTCGCTGAGCAGTGATTTGTATTTTTCCCGAACAATGGCGGCATTCGTTCTAGCAGGCTTCCGGTATGCTCTTTTCTTTTTATTTAAACATGTCTCAACGTTCCTCGTCGCTGGAGGAGGCCAAAGAAAATAGCAAGAAAAGAAAAAGTAATTACCCAGCGTTACCTCACTGAGTTTTTTTTCGACTTCTCACTTCTGGCCCTCATGGACCTAGCTAGATACGTTTTTCTATTTTCTTTAGTCGGCGCGTAAGCGAAGAGAGTAGCGGAGTTGACAAGGACTACCCTAAGACCTCAAACTAATATTGGGCTTCTTTTTACCACAAGGCTCTCCACTAATGAGCTCCCGGAATCAATCTCGAAGCCAGCAAGATGAAGACGTTGCCCTGTCTCTTTTCCTTTCGCACAGCAACTTTTCATCAGGAAAAAAAATTACGTTGGCATTGACCGGCACAGCTAGAAGTTTCACTCAGCAGGGTTCCAATCATAGGTGGCAAAGAAATGGTATATATATATATATATATATATATATATATATATATATATATATATACAGTGAAAGAGAAGACTAAAGGGTAACGAACGAAAATGTATTAACGTTTCGGCTTCGGAGAAGCCTTCGTTAATACATTTTCGTTCGTTACTCTTTAGTCTTCTCTTTCACTGTATATTTTTTACCGGCACCATCGTACTTTATTCATACGCTATATATATATATATATATATATATATATATATATATATATATATATATATATATATATATATATATATATATATATATATATATATATATATATATATATATATATATATATATATATATATAAGAGGGAGGGCGGGAGAGAGAACGAAACACTCGACAAGGAGGGGCACCTTTTGCCTTTATATATATATATGTAATATTTGAGTCAAATAATGCAATTTTATGGGATTCAAAACTACCGCTCCGCAATATATAGCAACAAAGACAAGCTAGGATGACTGGCTGACTGATTCATGTCGACTTTGCCCGCATGGTCGGGCCTAGAGGATTAAAATTTGAAATTTATCAAGAACAATGCCTACAACAACCTACAACAATGCGTTTGTGGCGAATGTAGGTACGTAAATAAATAAATAAACAAATAAACAAACAAACAAACAAAGAACCAAAAAACAAACAAATAATAAATAAATAAATAAATAAATTTTTCGAGTGTTTTTATCTCCTAAACTTCAAGTCTGCCGGCATGAAAAAGGCTGTAATACGTTTTCACAGATTACTCAATAGTGCACTTACTGCAGTGGTTTCTTGAGTTTAATTATTGCTCATACAAGTAAAATTTTACAAACAAACTTAAGGATTGTTCTATACTTCATTCCTACGCGGCTAAATGAACTTTTTTCAAAACTGTCGACATGTCACTTCGAAGCACTAAGTGATCTAACTAAATTAGGTTTTGCACCTAAAAATTGGTTATTCTATCGTGACCACGATGTCATTTCCAGCCAGTGGGTACATATATTTATTTATACAGAATAACAAACAAACCTTGATTGAGGTGCGTGCCGTAGGTAATGGGTTCGAAATGTTAGTGTAACCCTCCGCGGTGGCCCAGTGGCTAAGGCGTTGTGCTACTGAGCACGAGACGCAGAATTCCAGGCCGCGGCGGCCGCGTTTCTGATGGAGGCGAAAAGCAAAAATGCCTCTGTGTTCAAGATTCCGGCGCACGTTAGAGATCCCCAGGTGGTCAAAACTAATCCGGAGCCCGGATCCCCTACGGCGCGCCTCATCGCCTGCGTTGCGTCGGCCCGTCAATACCTACAAACAACGACATGATATTTAAACCAAGCGGGCTTTCTTACGCTGGCCAAGACCACAAACGCACGGGCGCTGCTTTCACGCTTCGTGTTGATTAGAAATGCAGCCGCACATGTAGGCGTCACATTCGTAACATGCTGCTTCGTCGCACAAGAAGGGTTTGAGGTGAGACTTAGAAGTAAGCGTTGTAGTTTCGTTTCGTAAACACATCCCATTTCGGCTGGTGCCAACAAAATGCTGATGTGATAGGCTAGTCAAGCCTCCTCCATGTTTTTTTGAGGCTCGCGGCTCGAGGTTTTAGCACTGGCCCGATGAAGTCTTAACTAAGACGCTGGCATTAACATAAGTCACGAGTGCGCAGACAAGGCACTAAAACACTCCCTTCTTTAACAAGGGAGTGTTTTAGAAACTACGGACGATGCACTCGTCATTGTTTCCAAGGAGTTTTACAAAGACTCCCGCAATTAAATACAGTAGCCGGCAGCTTTTTCTAACTCCTAAAATTCGGACTTGCTGGAAATTGCGGACTTTCCCGTGGAACCTCAAGTTGTCCCGTAGGAGTAATGTATACGAACAACGGATATTTCGGACAAAATAAAGCCAAAAGTTCAAATTTCCGAACAAAATTTCCCGCGGCAGAGCCACGGTGCGAATCCGGGACGACGCCCTTTTGAATCCTAAGCCACCTGGCTAGCTTCTGATTGGATGGCGATTGACTTGACTCCCGCCGGGAAACAAACTTTCATCTTGGAGGCCATAATTTTGCGTGTACTATATAGTCTGCGGCGGAAGCAATTTCGGAATCCGGAAACGAGTCGCAAAGACATTGCCAACGCTTTGGTGTTGTTCAGTGCTTACGAAGAAAACGTGACGCTTGCAGAGATGTAAGCAGATGTTCTCGTACGAAAGAGGAATTTAAGGCAAGAAAACTTTTGCGACTTTTTCAGTTTTATTTAAATGAAATAAAGTTCATTTTTCCACCTCACGGATTTTTCGGACAGCTCTTTTATTCGGACTATTTTTCGCGTTCCCCTCCAGATCAGAAAAATCGGTCGGCTACTGTATGTGGCTTACCGACAACATAACGCAGAATGAATACGTACGGGTTACGCGTATACTAAAAAAAAAAAAGAAAGGTCGTTTTTAGAAGGGCCTTCGGCATGCCGTGCAATCGTGGTTTTGTTTCCCAATCTGAAGAGGTGAGTACGCGACGTTGCGTCTACACGTGACCTATTTCCTGTATTTCTCATGCGGGAAAAGACAAACCGTCCTCCTTAACCCCGCGTGTGGACAAAAGGTTGGAAAGTCAATTGTTTTCCTTTTCCGTCCACGTACCGAAACAACGCAACGCAAAACTTCATTCGGTATTTCAATGAAACCAGAGACGCATCAATCCTATATAGCACGCAAGCAAGCAAGCAAGCAAGCAAGCAAGCAAGCAAGCAAGCAAGCAAGCAAGCAAGCAAGCAAGAGAAAGACCCGGGAAACAAGCAAATGAAAAAATGACCAAGAAAGCGAAGATACCAAAAAAACAAGCAATCGAGAAAGCAAGCAAGCAAACAAGAAGGCAAGCAAGAACTGCGGGCAACTAAGAGCGAGTAGGTCGTTTGAAGAGAAATGGTGGCTCGCGCTGGTCGCGCCAAAGCCGCTCTGATTGAATGCACGAGGAAAGAAGATGCAGTCATAGTTTCCTCGGCGGCGGCGAATCAGTGCCCCGGACGTTTCCGGGCCAGCGGCCGCAGTCTCCCCACGGCCTAACGACGCCGCAGGGATGCATTTGGACGGACGGCCGAGGAAAAAGAACTGCCCGCTGCCCCTCCGATGGGAGAGAGACAACGGCTCCACTGCTGGCGGGGATATAAAGTGCCGCTACAGGGCGGCTGCCGAGACGCCTCATCTCGGGGCTCGCTTGATGAACATCCCAGATAGCCCGCCATCGGTTGCGTGAACTGCTGCGGCCTTGCCTCCCGTTATGCTCGGAGCGGGTTCCTCCAATTTGGCCAAGTTGCGAACGACGGGGGAGAACCCTTCGCGCGGCAACGAAGTGTTTGGGCGATCTTTTATTAGGGGTCACCGCTACTTCCACCTTTAATCGGGACGCATTTGGACGCGCGGCTGGTACGCGAGATTAACGGGATCAGGCCGCGGACCCCGGAGACGCCGGAATTAAATTCGTTTAACGACTGCTTCGGGTTATGACTCAGCAGTGCTGACAGAACAAAAGTTCCCATTAGTACGAACAGGGCTGTGTTTCGCCAGCCCGGTAAAGACGCGGTTTCCATTAACTTAAACTCTGGTGAGGCGCAGTTATAACGGCAGTGCTGCACAGGGGGCTATGAGGCGCGCCACAGCACAGGGATTAGCTTAAACCACATGGGAAGCTTTAGCGAGCGCCGGAAGACTTGTACGGCGGTATCCGCTTTTCGTATCCGCACAAAAATCAGCCGCTGCGGCCGACAGCAAACGGAAGACCCTTTATTCAAGCGCAACGCTTTAAAGAGGCACTGAAGTGAGTTATAACCATTGTTTAATTAACTAACCGGACGGAAGCCTAGAGTGTGCAGGGCATGTTTTGTGTTCGTTCAGACAATTTATGCACATTTTTTTTTTCACGGAGAAAAATGGGTTCAAACACGTCGTTTCGCTCGCATCCCCTTCCCCTCCCCCCCCTCCCCCCCCCTTGCGAATTCCTCAATGTCGACTAGACGGCACTACGGGGAAAATTCAGGCGGTTCTGAGAACTTTTAAACTCAATAACCTGCGCGGGGACAAATAAAAAAACAATTTTTGTTATGAAATTGGGTGAAAAATCAGAGACAGATGGCACAATCTGTACAAGATGTAACCGGAACACGCGAGAGCTTACGAGGTCGGCTTTCCCCCGCTACCGCGGGCTATCCAAGAAGGGATATGCTGCCAGGGTAACTACGTCTGTAGCCAGAACCCATAACCGCAGAGTTCAGCCAGTTCGGTCAATTTTAAGACGAAAGCCTTATGTGCCACATTACGAAAGTAGGCGCTGTCGTTGTTCCGGGACCGAAAGGTGGTCATACGCATACGTCGTAAAGCACGTGCCGCGCCTTGGAAATAAAACGCCAAGAAAGGGAAGGGAGAGTATGTCTGCGGTGCTAGGGGATGCCTGGGCATGCGCAGAACGGCGTGGAGGAGTGCAGAGTGCGGCAGCAGCTGGCCAGTCTGGCTCACCTGCTGAGCGAAATAACGCTGTTCGGCTGATGCTCTTCTCGATTACACCTCTGCGTAAAGCAGTTTTATCCGGCTACATTGGCTTCAGAGACCGAACGAGTTTTAGCGCCACAGCGTTAGATAAGCTACTTGAGAAGTGCGCTGAAACAAGCGAAATACCCGCGATACAGAAGTTGCAGACCCATATAGCTCCCTGTGCAGGTATTACACGTAGGGACATTACTAAAAAAAAACTGACCCGCAGATATCTTGCTTTATCCCTGCAGGTTAGCAGTGTTCAGTGTATCTGCCAAAAGTTGAGTCCGGGTTGGCCGCTACCCGCATTTCCGCTTGCATGAAGACTAAGACAATACGACGAGCTTGGGGGGGGGACAACTTGAACAAAAAACAAATAAAAATTACTTCACGAATTGCATGTTTCCCTGCAGCCACAACATAGCCATGCTACCACACCCAGCTTATTGGAAAGATATAGAAATGAGACACGGATTTTGTTTACTATAAAAGCTCACACACACGTTCGCAGGCACGCGCAGAGTTTTAATAGAGAGGGGGGGGGGGGGGATGCCACTAAAAACAGCATCCCATAATGCTAAAACATTTACATGTACGTGATTAATCCTGCCTTCATACCTGCATTCGTCAGTCCTAAAAGCTGCCCCCGCCCAGATAAGTTTGTCTACATACAAAACGCCATCCGTTGTGGGTCATAACTTTCTGCTCTGACAAGAAAAAAAATCCCAGGCCATCTCCACTAACGTGAAACCTGGGGAGCAGCGAAGCACGCAGAGCATGGGTACATTCTTGGAACCTTGGCGATTTTGCCAACTGAGATGAAACCGTTGGTGGGTAAAGGTGTACAGCTTTGCTCCTGGTACCGTCACTACATCGACGATGACATGAGACGACGACGACGTTCTAGAGCGAGGCGTACTGAAACACCGGGCGCAAGGCGTCCCGGTGTTTTAGTACCATCCCTAGACCGCCGATGACATGAGACGACGACATGAGACGCCGACAGCCCGAGCCCCTAAAAAAAAAAGACCCAGTTCAAGCAGCAGGCCGGAGGTCCAGCGACGAGCTTCAGTTTCGCCAACGACCGATAAGCGGCGCCACGTCCTCGAATCCGGCTCGGGTCGCATCTGGGATCGACAGAAGGAGAGCTACCGCGCTTGAGCCGTGCGTGAACCGCCGCGTCGGCGAGCGACACCGTCATTAATTTCGCCCTCGCCATTCCAGATGGAAATGACAACAGAGGCGCAGCTTGAAACCTCGAAGATGCCTGCCTCGTCTTAAAGACTGCGCTTTATTTCAACCCACCGAACCCCGATCCAGCATAATGGATCGCAGATTGCAACAAGCGTTGCAAATATGTTTCGTTTCTCCCAGTGCCTGTCCTTTCCTGATGTGGATAAAAGGCCCTTAATCACGCGCGTTAGTAGGCTAAAGTCATTTCGTGGATTGCTTAACCGCAGGGATGACGCAATTCCAAAGCGGCTCTGAACATTAGCGGCTGCTTGATCCTAATCAGCGAGGATAGTTCCAAACAAAGATGTCCCGTTGCACCGCGTACACTACAAGCGGCACCTGCCAAAAATTGGCATTTAAAGGTGGCGTCTTAGAACACCTCGATAAGGAGAATTTATTCAAAACTAGTTACAGCTAGGGCCCGCTGTAGTTAGCTACTACACGGCTCGATAGGGCACATGATTTACGCAATGTGCTACACAGAAAAGGAAGTGAACATCACACAAGTTCACACACAAAAAAACTAGTTCACCGCACCGAAGGCTCTTTACAAAAATGTCCGTGGCACGAGGCTCGGATACCATAGTTCACGCGTGGGAGTGAACATAAAAACCACTACAGTTCACACACCAATGTTCGGCGAAGGCCAGCGGCGCGAGTAGCGCGTTGGTACGAGCACTGGCTGCAACTCCCAGGCATATTACGGGAAGAGGGAGGGGGGGACGAACGCTGCGACGTGCGGTTTTCTCGGTTTAAGGGTGCTCACATGTTAACATTCCTATGGTGCTTATTACTTCACGACCCACAGGATTAAAAACTATCGTGCACCAAAACGAAAAGTTTTACAAATAAATAGAAACGTTCACAACGGCATAGTTTGCTTATTTTAGAAATATACCACTTCTGTGCAGAAATAAAATAAAACTGTCACATCATGACGATGATGATTGCTTGTGGTATCCCCTCTGTAGCCTGGTGACGACGCGCCATCTTACTAAAAAATTACGCCCACCTCCCCGCGAGGGGAACCCTGTGTAGATGCGACGCATCGTGGGGTTCACTTGGTGTTTCCGTTGGATTGATTTTGAAATCGCGTGAAACGTGTCGGGAACGCGTATGATTATTATGTTTTATTGGCCAATCTTGGTCAATCTCTCTAAGTGGTATGCTTGGAGCTGCGCTGTCGCAACGACCTTTACTCCATCATTGTTGCTGTAAGTGGGAGCTTCTTTTCTTTTATTGCAAGTGTTAATCATTTCCCCATCATGCGTTGTATCAGTAGCATCTTGACGTAGTTTGAATTAGTCAAGGATATACGGCGCGTTCGTAGCATTTGATTCTGTCTCGGTTTTGTGGCGCAGTGGGAAGAGCACCATGTACCTCGCGTTCCTCCCACAGGGTCGTGGGTTCGAAACCGGGCGCCGCTAACCATTATTTTTTTTATAGTGTAGGGAGAGGTGCGGACAACGCCGTATGGAGGGACAAAGCGAGTGAATGAGATGCTGTCGCATCTAAAAGACGAACTAATATACGTATGCTTTATGCTCTTCGTTTAATACTAGCGCTGCTCTTAGGCAGGCACAAAAAAACTTGTTGGGCACAAAATCGCCAGCTACACAGATAGCGCCATCTAGTGAAAACTAGATAAACGAAGGTGTGCTTGTTGTTTAATTTTTATTTCAGTAAGTAAGTGATACATTTGTAAAAGAAGCAAACTATGCCGTTAGGAACACTTATATGGATTTGTAAAACTTTTCATGTCGGTACACCATGCTTTTTAAGTGTGAGTCGTGAATTAACAACTCCCTTAGGAATGTGATCAGGCGAGTACCGCTCAACGCGACCAAAAACGCTTCACATATGATCCTAATGTCAATTCGGTATTCTACGTAAATACGGTGGTAACATGGTAGCGCCAAAACGTTTTCAACACACACTGGCGCTTGGGACGGGGTGGAGGAGAGGTTGAATGGGGTTTCCCTGACCCAGATAATCCGAGGTGTTAAGAATACCGTAGACATTTCCAACCTGGAAGCGGAAGTTAGAGACGCATTTGAAGGTGAAGACAGTGATGGTTGCAAACGCGAAGCTAAAAATGAAGAGATGTAGCGCCACAAATTATTGGCACGCTCTAATGAGGTCAAACTCGGTGAGACCCGGAAGAATTAACGAAGTGAATTTTAAAAAATGTGGAAACTACCAACAGAGAGTATAATTATGTAACGCAAAAACACGACGACCAGCGCCCAGGAGAGATTAATTTCAGAGACCCACCGCCAATGAAAAACATCTACATTGGTTTCCGTCTCGAAAAGAACAAACGAGAGCAGCGCGAACATCAACTCCTTTTGCGACTTCGCCCTCGATGATCCGAAGTAAAAAATAACGCCAAAGACGTACACTTGTTGTGTCGAAACAACACGCAAAATAGCCGCCAAAGAAAACTTGCATGAAGGGGGAAGCAGCGGCCAGTGGGCTAATCGAAAGGCAAGAGACAAAGATTTCCATGCATGTCCTCTGAAGTATCGCATCGTATGAAATCCAACAAATGTTGCCAGGAAGACAGAAAAACAGAAACCACGCCAAAGGCAATAAACGCGAAGGCGAATTCACCCTGCAATTCGACACATTCAAGATGGAAACGACAACAGAATGCCTACAGTCAGGACACCGAAAACAGCTAGAAAACGGACGCAGAGGCAATTGCTAAAATCCACCTAGAGGAGATGCCGAAAAAAAAAAAACGCATTTTCGCCCTTGGGAAAAAAACACCGGTGGTCCATAGGAAAGCATAGGAAACACCATAGGAAACATAAGTCCCTAGAAAACAACAAAGAAAAATGCAGCGACAACAAATGACTGCGCCACACACACGCCCCAAGTCCCGCCCGTAAGTGTAGGCCCCAACGGGGAGCAGACGCCTCTGCAAATGTTCCGGACAAACTAATTAATTGACACACCCGGCGCGAGGCGCCAACGCTGAACCTCATTCCGCCCGCACTCCCCACCACATCTCTTCCCCTCATCTCCCGCTAACTCGATTAGAGCGGCGCTTCGTCCTCACATATATGCGCAAATTCCCGGCCGTCGGAGCCAATTACGACGACGCCAGAGGGACGACGACGTCGCAAAGACAGCGCGCGCGCGTCAGCGAGGCTAGGCGTGGAGTGGAAAGCGCCGACTTGCCGGGCAATGGCCGTCAATGAGCGTGTCGAGGCGGACCCTTCCGGAAGCTCGGGACCAAGCCCGTCCGCGGACGCTCCTTTTAAACCCGTTTCCCGCCGTAGTTTAAACGAACCCCGAAGTGTCGAAAGCCCATGGTGCGAAAGTTCCATCGCTCCCTCACCCGATGGTTCACTCGCTCTAGGGACAAAGACGGCTAACGGCTCTCCCGAGAGCCTGCAAGCCGGCTTTCCATGGGGCGCTGTACGTTTCAATGGAAGTTCAGCCCCGTGGCTCAAGCTGTAGACTGCGCCATCGCTTGCTCCAGGAAATCGAGTTTGCGAACCGCTCTGCGCGGCGAGGTCGACACCAACTACGCGAGGAGAAACAATAGAAAGGAACGGATGAAGGGAAATAAAAAGATAACGGCTTCGCGAAACAGGCTTGATTTTAACTAAGTTGCGGCTGATTCAAACCAAAGCAAAAAGAATACAGGCTTTCGTGCGGGTCGGAAGAGTTCCACTGGGTCCAATTCAAACTGAAGAAGTTTGGCGCTCAGGCCGGGTTTTGCCGTTAAATGTTAGCGGGAAATGGTCGCCAGAATAGCTTGCAAAGAGCGAAAAAAAAAGAGAGAAAGAAAGCGGCGAGCTGCTAAGCCTTATCTCGATCAGGCAGTGGGAACTCATCACAGCGTGAAGGCACGAACGACCAAAGCGCAGTATTTCGAGCAAATTTCACGCATATTTAGCTCGCTCAGCCGTTGCGTAAGAGTAGCGTGATTTTGAGAATGCCCAAAAAAAAAAAAAAAAACGACACATGCTTCACGCGAGGGGAAAAAAAAAAAAAAGCTCGATTGCGCTGAAGGGTCGCAAGCAACGAATGCATTGAGGTGAACCTGAATAAACTAGCGTATACTTAGTCTTCGGGAGTTGATTCCTCTTCTGAATGTCTTGCGATAACCCGTGTTATCTCCATAGCCAGCGGACGGCCACGCCGGATGCAAACAGCTTCTTGGCCAATGCCCCTCGGTGGAATTGGCCAATCAACTCCATGTCATGGCTAGCATGTCTCGTACTTCTGCGACGCCTTCCGGTGCAAAATATGGCTCGAAGAACACACTCAGCCCGAATAGAAATCTTTTAAACGGTCGCCGGTACACTGCTTCGAATACGTAGCAGAAAGAGGAGGGAACGACGAGGAGATGCGACAGACAGGCAATGTGCCGAGAAAGTCTGAGTGCTTGGATATAGATGTGACGGTGATAGCGAGTTACGTATCGAATCGCCAATGCGGAACGAAGTACAAGAGCGAGTGGTTAACGCGTTACACAAGTTTCAAAACGGAGAACAAAGCACACAGTGCACCGCGCATAAAACTCACCGCGGCATCCGCGGAATTTATTGAATCACAACAATTTTTTTCGCGGCTTTTTAAAGCGAAGCTTTAGTGGTTTCACTGACGGCGTCTGTAACGCGAAAACTCCCTGCAGAAGAGCCGACTTTCTCTGACGATGGCGATGAATGATCGCGTGTGAAGTGAAAAAAAAAAAAGAAGAGCGCTTCTTGTGGCCAGACTCCAACCTGGGTCCCTCGCGGTATGTAGCCGGCGTCGATCCGATCGCTCCATTTAGACATGGTCGAAGCGGACGTCAAGCAGCAGGTATACCGATTCGCGCCGTACACCCCTAACACAAACGTTAGGCCTACGCAGTGCTAACCCGAGATTTGCTGGGGGTATTCTGGAAAGGTGGTGCGTACCTCTAGAGTAAAACACACTCGCAGTGTGGGATTGGTCAACCAAAGAATCCATCGGAAGAAAGCTCCGCGTTCAATCATCGTCGTCGTTATGGAGGGGTGCATGATTTTTTCTCTTTTCTTTTTTTAGTGGCAGTATTTTCTACAGTGAAACCATTGTCGATATGCGCTCCCATATTGCCGGTGTTGGACTGAATGACCCGTGTAGATTTCCTAGTAGTATTTTCATTAAACATTTACCGAAGCCCAAATTAATGAACGCTAGCAACTAACTACGTTCGATAACGTTGTTTTTTCTCCCGCTTCCGGCAACATGAGGAAAAGCAGCAGAGAGCTAGGCGGAAGGGGATAGCGCAGCTAAGGGAAGAAGAAGAGCAGGAGGCGGAGAAAAAGGAAGGCAACTTGTGCGCTCATATACGAGCCCCGGGGCGTGAAAAATGGTGGCCGCGGGCGATCGGCGACCGCGCCTGCGGTAGTATATGGGGTCGCGGATAGAGCGGGCGCCGCTTCGGACCCAGAGAATTGGTTCCAATAAGGTTTCGGGCCGTTCCATCAGGGCACCCGCAGCACGGTTCGGGCCCCGGGACGAGTGACGGGCCCGCCCAATCTCTCGGCGTCGTCAGGGCAGCCCTGGCCGCGAGGACGCGACACGGGCGGCAGACAAACGGCGGCACCACCTCGGCCACTCTACACCACTCCCCCTCCTTCTCCACGCCGACTCTTTCGCCAATCTCCCCAACTCTTCTCCTCCTTGGCCGTTCCCCTCCCACGCGTTGGCCAAACGACGACCGAGCGTACGCGCGTGTGTGCGCGCCTCCGAATTAAGCTCGGTGTCCCACGACAAGTGACGTCGCAAATCAATCTTGCCCCACGCGTGGCGCCACGCGAGCGCTGATACTGACGGTCGGCTTCGGCTTTGAAACTCGGCGGGCGAAGAACAGGCGCTGGTGTGCCGTACTGTCCCGCGTACAACGTGCCCGATACAGGGCGAGGGGCACCAGTTCGGTCGGCGTCAGAATGCATTTCCGGGTCCTCGAACGGGTCCGGGTCCTCGCGGAGTTCGCTCAAATTTTGTCCGCTTTATAAAAAAGGAGGCATTGTTTTGTTTATGAACTAATTATGCGCACGCTGTAGTGTCCCCGCTCTCCATGCACGAGACGTAGGTTCGATTTCAAGGAGCGACTCTTCGGCAGGCGGATAAACGGACAAACGGACGGACGGACAGACAGACAGGCAGACACACATTCTTCCGTTATTGTTTTATTTTGTTTCCTCCTAAAGTCTGCAATAAAACTAGATAGACCAAAACTTCATCGTTCACCTAACTCGGAATTCGTCGTTTAAGAATAGGGCACACATATGGCAGACGTGGTCATCTTTTAAATGGTACATCACAGCCAACTTTTGCTATAGATTCGGAGAGGCGCTTTCTGACTCCATGTACTAACGGGAACTCGAAACAGAACACGCAGCCATTTCGCCGAAGTAAATTTCAAAAGAGTGTTAGATTACCTTGCTGACGCCAACATTTTTTTTTTTTCAAATTTCATACTGTATGTAACCGCAGCCTGCTCCTCAGTGATAAGGACAGTGCTGAGGGCGTTTTGGGCTCGCCTCCTTGTCTTTAGCAAAACGCTTTCCTAGCTTGACCTTGTTCTTGAAATGCCTACGTATTTACGCGCCGCAAACTGTTGTTGTATCCGCTTAAAGGGACTCTGCAACACTTTCGATAGACGCCTTCACTCTTTCCTTCGCGTCTGGAGGCACTGAGAAAGCTTTAGTTAGCGCCAGCACAGAGAGGCACTGCGTGATTTGCTCGTCGCAACAAATACGCCTTCCGTTTCTGCTTTGCTGCTTTTGTGGCTTTCTTTTTAAAGTGGCTATAGAATGCGTCGAAAAGCGGTCGAAGAGCGGCGAGACAAATCTTTTGATCAAGTTTCTAAGTTATCTGATGGGCATAAAGCAGTAATTTTTGGCTGAGGTATTTAGCGACCCCCTAATCTAAGTACGCGATGTGTTGACTGACTATTGTCTGCAAACATTTAAGATATCAAAAAAAGCTTAAAAATGTGTTGCAGGGTCCCTTTAAATGATTAAAGATTGGTCATACGCACTAACTTTTAGACAAGCACCTCTAACCCAAAGGCACTGCACTTTTCTTGGCGCTCTTTGGCCTAGTAGCCGTTGCTCAATTAAGCACAATCATTATCATCATCTAACGATGGCAGACTATGGTGTTCAAAAAAGAACAAAAACTGAAGAGACCATGTTCCATCTGCGACGAGGATCGGAGAGAGATGAATTTTCCCGAGCCGGCTTTGGAAGAGGCCCACTGAACTGTAGTGTTTTCCGAAGGCCGACGTGGAGCGGGTCGACAGGCACACGCGATGCGGGCGCACGCTGTGCAGGCTCTCAAAAGAGACCAGACGATTGAAAGATTGAAAAGGGCGCCGAGTGGGGGTATATAGGATACGCCTTCGTATACCACTCCGCGGGAGCCCCTCCGGGCGGCGCTGCGCGCCGTTTGTTTTGCTCTCCAATGAAACTATTTCAATTCCGAGCAGCGGAGCAGCACACTGTCACACAACAATGAACACAGGCTCACCGCTATACTCGACAGAGCGTGGTGCCGCATAACGAGAGATGTGTTTGCGTGCCCATTTATGTTACCCATAATGGCTGAATTTATTCAAAATTCATTCATTCGGAAAATACTTAGCTTCAACAAGATGCAAAAAAACTATGGTTGATCCCGCTGTCATAGGAATCGGTAAAACACGAAAGAGAAATGTGCAGCGAAATCTGCAGCTGAGCATGATTTGCAGGTCGGCGGCTGTCTTGTGGGTGGTGCTTGGAGAGCGACGTCCTGCTAGGGGGTCGTTTCGGTGACGTCATTCAGTGACAGATACGACGCCAGTGAAACCTTGGTGTATCCCGGAATAAAACACTTTCGTGTTAAAATATAAAACCCAAAAACGAACAACCTTATTAAGTATGACGTACTTTTAAGTACTAAAGTTTGCTTCCCCGCATGATGACCCTGTGTGAAGGGGTGCACCCTTTACAGGCCGCTTGTTTCGTTGCACTGGCGCCATTTCCGTGACGCATTAAAAAGTAAACCCAGTTTCATCCAGTATGAAATCCGCTGAACCGGGGGAGCTATGATTCTTTCGTGTTGGTTCGAACGCCGGGCGCACGCCGCAGAACGGCAGCGCCGTCGTCGCGCAAATTCTACGGTTCGCGCAAAGGAATAAGCAGCTAAACGTCAGCGGCAAGAGGCCGTCTCCCCTCTTTCTGCCCAAGCGAGAGGGAGAGGAACCCGCCTCTGCGAGACCACCGAGACCACCGCCTGGGACCCGGTTACAGCGAGGCCTTCGGTGCGTCTGCGAACCTGCTGCTACCCCTGCGCACGGCGTAAAAACAAGACACGAGGGGAAACGGCGCTTCTTAGGGCGGCCAGGTAACGTCACAAGCGCTTGGCCTTTAAGCTAGCGGCATCTCTCGCGGCAAGAAACCGCGAGACTGCTGCGGAGTGAATAGTGGCCGTTATCATTCCGTATATTAAATCTGCTACACCGTCCTTCGCCGTCGCATCTACGAAGCCGCGTAGTCCGCGTTCGTTTTCATGGTTATCTGGTCGCTCGCCCGCGCTTGCCGCAATAGGCCGTTTCGCCTCCTATATATACCCCTGCTTCGTGCCTCTGTGTGACGCACGGCGCACAGTAGCCGGACGAAAAGGCCCGGATCTATAGCCCCAAATGCACTTATAAGGCGCCGAACAGTTCACCTCTCCCCTTCGAGATCTGATGATCGCGTAAGGGAAGGCAAGCTCGAACACGTACGGGCACCTCAAATATCACCCAAGTCTTGCCAAGTCAAGCCAAGACAACGACTTCAAAATCGTCTGTAACCTTCTGTAATGGTCGCGGTCGTTCCTGCATTTAACGTCCGCTGGAACGCACAATTTTGTACTCCGCCACCAGTTGCACTCCCCACTTGCATATAACAGGCTGCGCAGATAACGTGGTGTCGCGAATGAAAACGAGGTCACGAAATCTTCCTCACCGAGACGTTACCCCGCTGGACTCTTGGAGATGAAGTACTTGGCTTCAACCGAAGCTGCCGGCGGAGAAGGATCAATCCAAGGACGGTACATCAACTTCCGGCCTCGTACATGACAAAGTTCGCGTATTGCTTATATTCCTAGCTGCTACACGGGCGTTTCGCAGGCCTTTGAACCGAATGTTATTCGACTGAAACGCCGCCTTTGAGCACTACACGAAGTTTTTAAAAGGCATTTGTTTGAAATGCCATTTGAGTCAAAGGAACACTGCCTTTAATATCCTCAAAGGTCTTCTAAACGCGAATTATCGTACTTGCGGTCGCAGTCACTGCATGCCGTGTTAGAAAAATAGCTATTTACGCGTAAAGCTTGATTTGTAAGGGGCACGCAGTTAATTTAATGAATTTTCACTTGCTTTTGTTTTCTATAGTGCACTCGATTTACGATTAAGGGCAACTTAACACACAACATCGGCGCTGCAAAAAAAAAAAAAGAATAAAAACGCCCACTTTGTGCATTTTTTGTGCGTGTTTGTAGGTTATCAATTTTATTACTAATAATGCTGTTTATTTTTCCAAGTTTAACTTTAAAATAAAATTGTTTTCTGTCAAGTTACGACAGCCAACCTCGGCAGCAGTGGCGACACCAAAACATTGCGGGTGAACGCGGAAACTTTCAACTGCCTTTGAGAAGTGTCGCGTAGGTCGGCGGAATTCCTTCCAGATCCAATGGCATTTGAAATTTCTAAGGCCATTCGACTCAAATTTACTTTCAAACGCTCGTGCAGCTCGAGTACTAGTCCCTTACTGAGGCATGGTGTTGCGTCGCCAGATATTCAGCTGAGGCGAACGCACGCGCAGCCACACGACAATTGGGTATACGGTTTAAAAGCAAAAAGCACCAAGTACCATACACGAATGATACCACATGTGAAGTATCAAGTACCATACATGACAGCCTTGCCTAACTTACGCCCCTCATATTTAAGATGCTATATGCTTCGGCGCGTAAAACACGAAAGCTTAGTTGTAGCTGAAGATTACAAAAAGTGCGCATTACAACCGAAGTATTTCTTTATCACAGACTGACGACACTCCTTTTCAGTGAAAATTCAGTCGTACCTGCGTACGCACGTACATCATAGAGTCTTCGCACCTGAACTTTCTTTCACTCGATATACCCTTAGCGTTGGCATGGCAGCTACAGCCAAGAGCGAAATTTATTAAAAAGGCTGCACAAAAAAGGCTGCAGCACAAATTTATGAATGCCGCCTATGCACATTGGTAGATGCATTCTTAGAGAGGAGGATTTGATCACAGCCGTATCCTTCTGTGTTCTGACCAGTTTCTTTCAAAGATACACTAAACCTAGTTTTTTTCCTTTATGTTACCGATTAACTTCCGCACGCCCAGAAGTGCCACTATTTACATGCACATCAGTCGGAAGAGATCACGCCACCTGAAAGTATATATGACGGTAAACAATTGTAGTCTCCCCGAAATCTTTCACAGCGCTCCATATGCATACAAGGTCACATGGGGTAATATGACATTTATGTCATGGGTAATTAGTTATGATTATGACTGTGCTATGACTTATGATAGGTTTCTATGACTATGACCCGGTGCGTTTCGTAGGTATGCATGGTGTCAAAGCCAAGTACATACGACATTTATGCTACAAGTGCTGAGTTGAGATTATGGCTTTATGACCGGTTTCTATGACTGACTCGGTGCTTTTCCTAGGTATGCATGGTGTCAAACCACGTACACATAAAATTTATATTACAAGTGCTGAGTTGAGATTATGACTGTTCTATGACTTAAGACTAGATTTTATGACTATTTATGGCTGGGGCTATGTTCTATGACATGATTTCGTTATGCTATGACTGGGGGAATGTGGGATATAAACTGGGTTTATGTTATGAGTACTAAGTACCGTGATTATAACTTCTAGAGTTCACTGAGTTCTACCGTGGTTCACAGACCACACACTAGTCGACAGTTCCCACTTAGGAGTTTCATCGTTGCACCAGTTTTGCGCACCAGACGTACATGGCGCTACACGGGGCAGTGGGTGATTGATGTCCATGTGTTTCTACACTAACCACGCAACACAAAGATTTCGCGCGCTGTTGCTGCCCGCTCGTGGCTAAGGAACGAGGAACGTTTGCCACCGAGGATTGAACTGAGTCCACACAAGTGTGTGCTATACCTCGGCGGCCCTTCCAGCATATAAAATAATTTCCGCCTAAATTAGGCCGTTCAGAGGCAAAACGAAGCCATAATAATAATCTGACACACTCTTAAAGCCACCCACAGACAGTGGATTGTAGTGGAAGAAAAAAGAAAAAAAAATGGGACATGCAGCCCACGCCGAATTTTAGTGGAACATGCGAACAGAATTACGAACGATTTAATTTTCCCTAGGATTAAACGATATAAGGGAAATGAGATTCTACAGGGTAAACATCTCCGATATTCTAAGCTGGCCCCAAGTAGTTAAGCGGAGCGCCTAGGGTCGAGTTGCCCGTCTAGACTGCCTATCGTACGTTGCCTCAAATGAAGGCCTATTGCAAGGATGGCAGGTTGCTGGAGAACAGTCTCAACTCAATTATATCATCCCATTACTGGATTGCACGCTCGGCCCGTCGTATGACGGCTTCGCTAACCCCCAAGAAACAGCAATGTGTCTCAGAGTTTCGTCTTCGCCTTTTGTACTCCTTATGCGGCCATGTAGTCAGCCCAGATGGACAAAAATAATGTTTTACTTCGTCCGCACGCCAATTCGGGCGTCGCAATGGCAGCGCCTACTCACTAAAAACCGTGCACTCAGCAGCCCTATTGACTTCCACAGCAGTTTCGACACACAGCAGCCGCGCAGCGTCAGCCGCGGTCGTATCCGCCAGCGTTCCCCATCTCTCCGAAATGCGCTTCGGGAGTTGGCGTATTACACCATGAGTCGAAGCACTTGGGACCACCCCGGGGCCCGAATCAGCGGAAAGGCCCGGTTTCCCAACAGCGAGCGAGGCGCCGCACAAAGAAGCGTCGCCTTATGAAACCATGCCCGCATCGCTCATCGCGAACTTGTATATGGCGGCGGAGTTTCGCCGACAGGGTGCTTGGACGCGCGCTCCCGGTGATTGGATCCGCCGCCATGCAGATCTCAGCGCGATGCACGCAACTATAACGCTGGAAGATGCGCTATTGCGAGCGAAGGGAGGAATCGAGAAAGGAGCGTTTCAATTTATGGCAAGCGCGCCCTCCGGTCGGAGGAGCCAGCGACGCCTTTAGCGCGAACAGATTGGTGCTTGCACCACGCGCAGACTTTTCCGCATTCGCAGCCTTCCGTGGAGGGCAGACACGGACAAAGAAAGAAGCAAAGGAACGAAGAGAGACCGGTTGTAGTGGGAAAAGGCCCATTCCCGCTCCGCTCGTTCCATATGGACGCACCGCCCAGCGCGAGGGGAATGCCGAAGGTTTCGACGTACGAAGACGGTAAAAAAGAGCCGGCTCGGCGGCGGCGGCGGCAACGACGGCAACAATAACGAGAACGGCGAGATTGAGTTGCGAGGAGCGATAGCCTTGCGGAGCATGCGCGAAAAGTGGGCGGACGCTCCTCCGCAGGGGGAGCATTTCGTCGCCTGCGTGGGCTCTCAGTTTCTAACAGCGCATCCCAGAAAATCCCGTCTGCAGGACGCCGGAGCAATAGTCATTTACGCGGGAAATGAAGGGGGCGTTGCGTCCAGTGAAAGACTGAATTGCTAGTCAGGTTCGTTTTCGGATGTACGGACAATAAAATCGCGCGGTACTCGTAACTGGGCTCGTCTGAAAACTTTCACTACATTTTTTTTATAAGGATGGATTGTGCCAACGGCATGCCTTTATAAGAGGGATAATAACAACTAATATTAAAGTCTGGCTTGCGCTTCTTATGGTTTAAGAAAATTCGCTCGTAATGGTGACAAAGAAGTCACTAAGCAAGACGTGCCCTCGTCTCAAGCTCGGTAAGTTGTGCCTAGACAAGATTACGAAGTATGAAAAACAAAAAAACAAAAAGAAGAGCTTAAGAACACATGCCTGTGATTATGGAACCCTATTCTGTACAAAATACACGTGTCATGTTTAGTAACCAATGATATTGATTGATTGATTGATTGATTGATTCATAAAATGATCAAAGCTCATTTTCAGCACGGTTTCGAATTAAGGACATTATTCTTCAATTGCCCCATCGTAACCATGTTGGCATCCGGTGGACCCATATAAAATTTGCGATAGTTTCGCTAAATGATTAAGCCCCAATCTGAGCTAAATGCTCTGTTCTGCGGTAATCCTGCTTCGGCGGGGTCAGGGCAGAATGCTGCCCTGTCCACCAGATGGTGCGCTTCCCAGTGGAACGCTAAACTGTGAGGCGATGTGTGAGGCTCAAGAGAAAGAGGCGGGAAGGAGAGGGGGAAAGTGCGGGAGGAGGTTCGGACGCCGAGGCCGCCTGTGCGCGCAGGGGTCGACGACGGCGACTGCGACGTTGGGTCGCCCAGCTTCGCGTACCCCCGAAAAGAGCGCGCCCTGTAAGTGCCCAGAAACACGAGCGCTGGCCGTGCTAAAACCCGACAGCGGCCGGAATTGTCGACGGCTCCCGCCAGCGTGCTTCCGCTTGGCGCGTCAGAGGGACGCGAGTCTCTTATGCGGATGTAGGTGAATGCCTTTCATTAGGGGACTCGCCTCGGCAGACGCCACAGTCTTTCGCTCGAGGAACCGATAGCACCACCTCGAACTGCGTCGTTGTGTAGGAGATGCTCCTGGTAGGTTAGTGATCACCCAAATTAGTCTTTCTAAGCGGCTGCTACCTGATAGGTCACTTGTAGAGCCATAGCTCAGCCCACAGCTGGAGGCGAAGAACAACGGCGAGGGATTCTTGTCTTGGTGGCGTTGACGAGAAGCATCGCAGCGTGCAGGAAAAGGCACAGTCGTGCGTGCATTTAAATGCGTAGTCGCCGACAAATGAAACGCGGTCACACAAATATGAACAACACACAAATAGCGCTATTTCTTCCATGCATGTCGAATTGACGCGTGACGTAATTGCAGAAACAAAGATGGGTAATGTGACTTCCCAAATATACCAGTAGCGTGCCATTACCCGACCTCCACGAGCATTATTTCTCAATTCTGCGCGTTGTGGTTCTTCCTTCGCATTCGCATTTCATTCGCCTACGACTGTACGTGGCGATATGTGCACGCATGCATGTATAACCGTATGCATGTACTCACGAATTTAGGTGTGCGTGGACGTACCAACGCGTGCACGTGCGACGTATGAATGTACGTACGTACATTTCACTCCACCTCCTCCACAAGCTCCACGTGCCCTACATATTGGCCACGCATGCCTGAATAGCGCGACCACTTACCTCAAAGCGCTGACCGGGTAAACGATGATCTAATTATAGGAGGGCATCCGCTACGGCAGCTGCAATACCCAGAACCCTATTTACCAACGTATCCCTTCACGTTATTACTCTGCTACTAAATGGAAAGACCGCAGAATAGAGTAGTATAATAAGCGGCGTGACTTTCCCCCAGTTCCTTTACCCCCGTGATTGGCTGGTGGAAGATGAGTCCCTCGACGGCTTCCAGTGTTAGACTTACGTGCGGATGCTGCAATGCAGAGCTTCGTGCCCTTGAATCTCTTTTCTTCCTATCTAAACAGGCTCTATAGCCTGAAGACCCCAACTACTGGCTTAAAGCGTGACTGGACCACGCTACCTCCGCTTCTTTCCCTGTACACGCAGATACTGCTTTTTTTATTGCGATAGTATGCCTGTTGGCAAATACTATGTCACAGGTATGGACTTGGTTTGGCCGAGGCAATGCAGGCGGCCGCCCTCAAGGGTCGAGACGCCTGTGCGTGGCCGCGAACAAAAGACGCCCTCGTGGCATCCCATCGCGCGGAAAATATTGAATGGAGCGTCGGTGAACCAGTCTTTACGGCGTGCAGCGGAGATAGCGGGCCCGTGTCAAGGGCTTCAACAGCCTCCTCCCCGTCAGGATGAGATTTCACCCCCCTCTCCCCCAAGTTTTTGTCATTATTGCACGGAGGTCTAAAGGAGCGCCGGCAAATGGGTCGTACTACGGGGAAGCGTATACACAGTGGCCAACGCGCTTCGCTTGCAGTTTAGCTGGCCCGAATCGCAGTTTCGTACGACAAAGGGGCAGCTGAAATAAATCGCTGCCCCGAGGGAGAGAAGTGAAGTGCGGAAAGTTTATGGGCCGATGTTCGGTTATCGTGATGACGAAATACAGCGGACGGATTATTGCTTTTTCTTTCATAGTTTATCGCTTCGCTCTTTCGGCCGATCTTTTTGGCGGATTCTTCGCACGAACCAAGCAGCGATGACGAAGTGCTGCGAACAGCGCACCACAACACGGCGCGTGAATCTCCACGCTTAGGCCGTTGCCGAAATTGGGGGTTCAGTGTTTTTCGCCCTAAATATTAAAGTGCACTATCACAATGCGACCATAGTCGTAAGCTAAGTCATATGAACACGAAATAGCAACGCCAGTCGACAACGGTGCCGCAGTGGGCGTGATTGTTTGTGCAGTGCATTAACTGCTACGGAACTGCAATCCCGAGTAATAGACAACAGCACGCTTGCACAAGGGAATCTGCACTTGTACAGTATACAGTGGCTTGAACGTGAAGGAAAAGAACGTCGTTAGACAAGCGCTGAAAACGGAGAATACGATAAGGCAAAGGCCAACCTCGGCAGAAGCTGTATAGCAACCTAAGTTCAGATGCAGAGAACTACACTATCTGAAGGCAGGGTATTTTGTTTCGCCAGACGTATGGTAGGATAGCGTGCTCTATGTGTTAATCTATTTCAACACAAGGAATAATTAAAGCGGCTTTGATTACTCTGATTTGATTGATTGTGGGGTTTAACGCGCCGACGCAACGCAGGCGATGAGGCGCGCCGTAGTGGAGGGCTCCGGATTAATTTTGACCACCTGGGGATCTTTATCGTGCGCCGAAATCTCGTACACACGGGCGTTTTTGCTTTTCGCCTCCATCAGAAAAGCGGCCGCCGCGGCCGGGAATCGAACCCGCGACCTCGTGCTCAGCAGCGCAACGCCTTAGCCACTGAGCCACCGCGGCGGGTCTTTGATTACTCTGACGAGTCCAGAAGGCTCGGGGCGTGTCGTTGTAAGGCTGTTTATAACAAAAATTCAGCTTCGTCGAGAAGACGTCTATAATGTAATAAATTCAAACTGCCGCGGAATGCACCGAAGCAACCCGCCCGTTAAGACGAAAGCCGTAGACGAGTGCTATGGAGTAATTCATCATCATCATCATCACCAGCCTATCTACGCCCACTGCAGGGCAAAGCCCTCTCCCATTGATCTCCAATTACGCCGGTCCTGTGCAAACTGCGACCAATGTATCCCCGCAAACTTCTTGATCTCATCTGCCCATCTAACTTTCTGCCGCCCCCTGCAACGCTTGCCTTCTCTAGGGATCCACTCTGTTACCCTTAATGACCAACGGTTATCTTGCCTTCGCATTACATGTCCTGCCCACGTCCATTTCTTCTTCTTAATTTCTACTAATATGTCCTTAATACGCGTTGTTCCCTAACCCACTCCGCTCTCTTCTTGTCCCTTAACGTTACATCTATCATCTTCCGATCCATTGCTCGCTCAGTCGTCCTCAATTTAAGTTGAACCCTTCTACTAATCCTCTGCCCCGCAGGTGAGTACCGGTAAGATGCAGCCGTCATACACTTTCCTCTTGAGGGACAATGGTAGGCTGCCATTCATTATCTGAGAATCATCTGCCATTCATTATCTGGTCTGCCTGCCATCGGCCGACAAGCCCGTTGCACATTTCGTGTCTAGGTGGAGCGGCGCAGACTTGTGGGTAGTTGGTCTCTGGTTTGAACATTCACGTTTTGGAGTCTTACGCGAAGGAGCTACACGTGGGTTATAAGGCCCACCGTAGCGGCGACGCACCATATTCCTAAGTTGATTCGAATTCATCGGAGTCAGCAGGAGACTGTGCCTCTAAAGCGTGCTCTGCCACAATGTGCGTATTGTTGCGGAGAAGCATCGTAGCTTCTGGTATCACGGCAAGGAACTTCGCTTCGCAGCGTGCTCAAAAGACTGTGCCTGTAGAGCATACTCTGCCACAATAAGACTATTATTGAGGGAAAGCATCCGAGCCGCCATGAGTATTGTACGCTTTGAAAAGCTTCACCTGAACCTAAACGATCTGCCTACGAGTTTTAGGGGCGAAGCTCCTAAAGCCATGGGTCTGTCCATCCCTTGTGTCTCGTGGTACGTGACCGCCGCATGCTTTCGGAGATGTTGCAAAGTGGGCCGCGTTGCACGCGCAAGAACCGGCTGCAACCGGCAGCACAAACTCGGCACCGGGAGCGCGAGCTTGTCTGTGTTCGCCAACGGAGGCGCGAGCGCACGTGCACTGCGAGGGGGAGATCACGCCACGAACGCAGGCAGTCGTTCTCGGAGATCGAACGAGACGCAAGGACCTTTGCTCGTTTCCTCTCGTCTTGTTCGGGCACAAGTTCGCCCTAAATAAAAGTTATTTCTTTACCGTTGTGTCCCATCCTACGTGACAAATTGTGGTCGAGGTGCGGGGTAGTCCTCGATGGCGCGGGGTCTTTCACCAGGTCTGGGCCTGGGAGCATTGACTCCGAAAATAAAAGCTGATTTGTACAATGTACGCACACAGTCTTACGTCTTAATGATGTAATGGGCGAACTTTCACGGGAGAGTTACGGTTACCGATGATCTCCCCCTCTCGAGCTTCGCCCCACTTATCATTCATTCCGTGGATATGGCGTGTTTTTTTTCTTTTAGTTGCACTAAATATTCCGAATTATCTATTTTTCAAGGGCCTGTTCTCCTGTTGTGATCAATTTGTTCAATTGATCAGCTAGCGGAGCTCAGCTTTCATATGAGGAGAAATCAACGTACCAACACGCCCCTCCCCAGGTTCCACTGACGTGAAACCTGGGGAGGGCCGAAGCATGCAGTGCATAAATGCATTCTTCACTCTTTGGCGTTTTTGCCAACGGAGATAAAACCGTTGGGGGGTAGAGCTATATATACAGCTTTGCCGTAGAAGTCTCGTGTCTTTGAAGCAGGAGACTAGAACAGCGCGAGGCGTGAACGAGTGTCTTACAGAGCGTTTCAGCGTGAGGCGTAAACGAGTGTCCCGGTGTTTTTTTAGTACGCGTTACGAAACGTTCTAGCGCGAGGCGAAACGAGTGTCCGGCGGTGTTTTAGTACCGTGACTACATGAGGCGACGGCTACGACGACGACATAAGACGCAAACAGCCCGAGTCCCTAAGAGGCTCCACCCATAAAAGACAGAAAAAAAATTCCCGCGCCTTCCCGCGAGGGGAACACGAGTAAATGCAGAGCATTGGGGGTCGTTAACGCCGCGTAAAGTCGCGTTAGGGTGGGTAGTCGGGTCGTAGTTGCGTTGGTGTTGGTTTGGGGTAGAGAGAGGAGAGTAAAGTCGCGTTAGGGTGGAGCGAGCGTCAACCAAGGAAGGAAGGAGCAACGCAGTGACTGAAGCACGAGCGACCGCTAGCCGCTTTATATTTGCAGCGCGCGCAGTAGAGGGAGAGCAGTACGGGGGGGAGAGCGCGCATGCGCAAGCAGCGCGCGCCCTTCCACGCCCCACCGCGCTGCTATCACGCACCTGTTACGCCGAGACCGCGACGGAGCGAACGGGCTGACTACGACGCATGCGCGCGCTAGCTGCTGTTGAGAGATAGGAGGGAAGGAGGAGAGGCGCACCTGCTGCGGACGCGGAGCTGTGGACGCCGTCCGACGCAGGAAGAGGCGAGGCTAAGAAATGCTCTGCATTTAAAAAGTCGTGCACTCCTCCGTCTCACGACGACGATGGCTGAACGCGCAGCTTTCTCGTGAGGGATTCCTTGGTTGTCGTCTGAGGTTGGACTTTTACTTGTTGAGCTTTGACCGACCCGCAAGCAGTTTGGACTTAACCCAGCAGCTGTGACATTAACCCTTAGCCATTTGATTTCGCACGAAGAAAGCTTCGCGTTCAACCATCGTCGTCGTTATTAAACGGAGGAGATTCACAACGCAAGGGACCCAGGTTAGATTCCGACCACAGGAAGCGAAGCTTTTTACAAATCATAATTTTTCGTGTCCGCAGTCAAAAATGCCAAGAAATTGCCGAGCGCGCGCACGTGAGCGCGGGCCTCGCTGCGACCGCCCGGTAGTTAACAAAACCAAGAAAATGCCCAGCGCTCGTGTGTGCGTGCCTCGCGACGACCGCCCAGCGTCATCGGCGCACGTTTGCAGGCCGAACATACCAAACTTGGATGATTGGCCAAGATTGAACAACAACAACAACAACAACAGGATGGCAAATTGGGCGAGTGGGTGTTGATTCATCTTGAAAATTGGCGCGGAAAGACGTTGACTAAGAGAACTACACAGGACCCAACGTCTTTCCGCGCCAATTTTCAAGATGAATCAACACCACCGCCACCACCAACAACGACAACGACAACGACAACGACAACGACAACGACAACGACAACGACAACGACAACGACAACGACAACGACAACGACGACAACAAAGAACTCCCGCGTTCACCGTTATCGTGGCAACACTTGCTCGGAACGAGAAAGACAGGTCATGGCGCACGTACCTCCAAGGTGATGTCTAAAGACTATCGCTTCTAAAAAGTGAAAGAAGCTCACACTTATAGGAACAATAATGGCGTAATGATCGTTGCTGCGACAGAGAAGAGGCATTTTGGCTACTATCGTGGACTTAAACCGTCGTGATGGTCGTGAAGCTTGCGTGCAGTTTCGGTACCTTCAAGTTAAACGCGTTAGTGTGAGCTTTTTTTAATTTTTTTTTACTTCGCTTGACTCACGATTATAATCGACAGAAAGTTATGTTGTCTGCAGTGCGTTTTGTGGTGCGGGCGGGCGCCGTCCGTGATAAATGAAAAACTTCCTTTAAAAAGCTGAAAAGGGTGCATTGGATCCTCCTTGTATTTTTTTTAATTTACAATTTGATTACACGGCTACAAAATAGGACACTAACGTTTTATGATCTTCACCACAGGAAAAACGTTATTTTATCACAGCTATTGTTATCACGAAGTTACACTAGAAGCTTTCTTTTTGTGGGCGTCGGTGGGTTATTTATGTAAAAATACTATTTAAAAATACGAAATACTTTATTTATTTATTTATTCATTTATTCATTCATTTATTTATTTAAAGATACCTTACAGGCCCCATTGCAGGGCATTGAGTAAGGGGGTTACAACGGGTAAGTGTCACGACAGAATTGTAAGATAACATCAAATCTCCAATTAAGAAAAAAAGGGAGCAACAAATAACACGTTATATATCAGTAAAGAGGAAAGGACGATAACGTACACAAAAAATAAAGGTTATTTAAAGTTGCACATGGGAACATTGTAGGATCACATGTGCAACTTCAAATCATGCCTGTTGATACCACTAGGAGGGCGCTGACGTTTACGTAAATGGCATTTGACGTCCAAAGGCAGCGAGAAGCACGAGATCTGGCACAGAAAAAGGACGCTCCAAGCCCCCACGTATTTGTCGGGTGACAAACATCCCAACGCGCCGATACTGGCTCGATAGGGTTGAATGCGAGTGGCTTGATGTGCGATTGCTTGTGTGGAAGTTGTCGTGTCAGGCGCAATCACTCCAGGTGTCAGAACATGCCGTGATAAGGTTGCTCGGCCTCATCTCAGGGGGCGGAATTGATACCGATGTTATGAAAGGTAGGAACGGACAAAAGTACGGGAAGTTGGTTCTTGTTCAACCAGCTATAGGCTAGCGTCATAGTCTCGTCCCTTCCCTCGGGGCACAACAAACGAAAGAAAAAAGAGAATCGTTTTGATTTTATTGTTACGCGGGTAAGGCAAACAGCGAGCTTTCAGCGCTAAGAAAACGGCAAAAGATAAAACACACGTGAGCTTTAACGAGGCCAGCATGGGTGCGGCGAGCCAATTCGGGCGCATAGATTTATTGTGGGAATCGCGGAGCTTTTATTCACTGATTCACGCATCAGGACAAATCGTAACGCACAAACATCGCTCGGAGCGTTCAAATCTACAACTGTCTTCGTCACGAAATGGTGCCGGGAACAGATGCACTATCTTCATCCTCGCCTCTGTGAATTTCTTTGCTGGTCTAAGTCCGCGCCTTGGCTGCCTGCTAGGCTTCTCCGATGACATGGCGCGCGCTGGCCCCGATCAGGAATCTGCCTTCTTGCTTGACCTCGGCGCCGGCACCTTCGTGTTGGAATCCGTCTTTTCTGGATCGTGCCAGTTCTCCGCTTTCGTAGCGGCGAGCTCACCAAACGTGGCGTACACCTCGGTGACTTGTATCATCACCATGTCCCAGAAGCCGGCCGAATCCGATCCGCTGGTTGGCAAGGAATCGTGATCCGCTCTTTGCTCAATGTTCCGGCGGCACAGCTGTGCGAACTGCGCGAGCTTCTGGGTGGTGGGCAGGTTGGCTTTACCTGTCGTCACCCTCGTGTGACCATTGGCGTTCTCCGAGGTGGCTTCATCAGACAGGTCCCCTTCAGCCTCCATGATTCGAAGTTCCTGGCACTCACGGGTGCTTGACAGCGCAGACAGAAAAACGTGGCCTTCTCTCGCAGTTGGGTCAGATGACGGCGGGGCCTCGCTGGTCAGGGATCCGCACACCGCTGCCATTCTGTGTCGCCAACGCGATTAGATAATAAAAACACGGTTTTCGAAGCGGTGGGCTTCGATCTCTTTCCGCAGTGCCGTAACGTGGCAGGAGTGATGAGTATGATGATGATGATGATGATGTCTGGCGAATGGCACGTACCCAAACAAAAGATCGGCCAAACATCAGAGGTAGGAAAGTAGGAAAGATCTAATTTGACTACAGGGTCCCGTACAAAGGAAAATAGAGCGCTTGAAAATATTTTTGGATGTAAATTCAAGGTAGAGAAAAAAAATGAATTGGAATAAATTAAAAAACAACAACAACAACATAGTAGGCACGTTTTCTTCTTCCAGAGAGTGTTCGGGTGTGGGGGGAGGGGGGGGGGACGTAGTCACCGAGGGGAGGCTTGCAACTGTGGCTAATCAAGTAAACTACTCCAGCAAGAAATCCAAAACTGCAGAAAAAGAAAAAAAAAAAACGAATGAAAAATAATCCGGAAGAACATTTACGGTAATCGATTGCACCCAGCGGAACAAGCATGTTTTTTCCATGGCGCATAACGCCAATGTAACAGTGTAATATATTGCCGCCTACACTTACATAAAATACTTAAACACCATTCTTTACGACAGGGTGCCTCAATAACGTCGGGTAACATTTTCACAAGAGGTTCGCTGCGCCAATCACGAGCTATTATGCGAAACTGTTTTGCTTACAGTATACTGTTTTGGTTACAAGGAAACCGTTCTCCAATACTGACTTCGGGCATGCGCAACTTTGCGGTCTTCAGAGTACGCGCACAGGATTCAGAGTACGCATAGAGCTTCCAATAGGTACCGGTTGACGACGTCAAGCCTCGTCCTAAGGTCGCATCTTTAGGCTTAACGTTAGGCAACCTTAAAGGGGCCATGAAGACAAAATACAAGGTTGTTTTATTCGAAAGATTTCGTTATAGACCCCCAGCGCTTGTCAGGAAGGAGACGATGCTTTATTCACTGCGAAATTAATCAATTTAAGCTAAAATTTAGGTTTTCACGCCAAACCGTGTGTTTGAACGACGTTTGCAATGACATCATAAGAACAGGTCTTTCAGCTAAACTTGGTGTGAAACGGAGACTTGCTTACTGTTAGTCACCCTAGATGGCGCCACCACACTGCGGCAAGCCGTTTTCTGCCTTTGGTTTGTGTGTGACCTTATTTAAACCTGGCTTGTTCTTGTTCCTGCAGAAAATAATCGTTTCATGAAACATGCATGTGCTCGCATCTAAATGAAGTGTAGTGCACGCAGTACCAACAGCATTACGCATCGGTACTTCTATGTTTACATGTGCTTTCGTAACTTCCACTGTTTGACCCACCATTATTACTGACATAAATAGAGTGTGCCCCAAATTTAAGCGCAAATAGCTCGTTCGGCAAGCTTATAAGTTCTGCATAATTTGCGTTTTGCTTTTTCTGGCCTCCGCCAATCGCAGAGCTGGCTGGTATGACACCATAGCTTCTGTTGCGGGAATTGAGCTAGTGGGTCGCATGGCCATTCCCTTGTTCCCTAATTATGTAGCTTATTTGAGCGAAGTTTACGTTAAAAGTGGAGTTAGTATGATTCTAACGAGGCAATATTTTGAATGAATCAAACTTGCATTTTGTCTTCATGGCCCCTTTAAGCATTATGACCTGCCAAGCAACGTTATACTCACTGCACGTCGAGGTGCGGGTAATCGTTGACGACCTCACACCACATAGAGTGCCGTTAAGCTTACATTGGGCCGTCTCCCTCTGCTACGCATCAACCTTCACGCAAGCGTGTTTTAAGCTGGAAAATACGGGAGGGCTCAAAGAAAAAACTATTTTCAACATCCGCGGATACAGCCAAGGTAGAGTAATATACTGTTTTGGCACTGAACGTCCGATATCCCCTTTTATATCAGCCCATGTTCGTGGGTCCATAAAGCAATCGTTTTGAAGGGTCGCCGCAGTTAGGCCCAATGGGCGCACACAAGTGGCATATCTTCTTCACTGCACTGAAAGGCAGTCTGAGAATGACACGGCAGTCAAAATAATTAATTCCCACAATGCGGCGACGAAAGTAAGAAACAGCGGTATCCATACAGCTGGCAAAAAACAAAATTGCGAAACAATACTGAACCCGCGGCTGTGACTCAAACATCCCGATACGCACCGATTATAAATAAAAAATACACGGGATCGTGTGCAGAATCCTCGGTGGCTCTCTTTTTGAAACGTCAGCACGTACGCAGCATCGTAAAAGGACTCGCGACCGAGGACATAAATGTACGCGAATAACGCACAAAAGAGCGGCTGTCCATTTTACGGCAATACCACACTACCATAGGGCTACGGCAACGTGGCAATAACCCGTGACTCGGTACTTTCGGGAGTTGAAAAGGAGGCGGGGGAGGGAAGAGAAGAGGGGGGGGGGGGTGTCGCTAGCGCGAAGAAAGTACACCGTTGGCGGGTACTTGATCCCAAAGTCACATCTGGAGCAGTCACTGGCCGCACGCTGACCTTTACGACCGGCTGCGACTCTGCACAATACACGATCGCTTTGGATTGCTGTCCATAGATTGGATGCGAGGGTGTGTGCTTTGCGAGCCCCTGTTTCCGAACGACGTTTTGGTAAGTGAATGCGGGCGCTTGTTTGACGACCGGTGTAGCTTCGTGAAACACTGCAGCAAAACGCGGTTGTCAAACAATTCAGATGCCAGGAATGGGGAGCGGCCAATGCAGTCAATATAGGCCCGCACCCTCGTTGTCCATACACACGCGGGAAATCGGCCAAGAATGAATATGACCTGCGCGCCACGTACTAGGTAAGAGGGAAAGCAAACTTTATTTGCCCGGTTGTAGAGAGCGTAGGGCCTCCTTTGCCGCATTAGTCAGCCACGAGATTTTGGGTCCTGCCGACCTTTTCGGCTATCTGGACGAGGCGCAGGGAATTAGGAATGCCGGTTCCTTTGCTGGCTTGTTATATATCGTTTAATTCGTAAGTGAAACAAGACAAAAGTTTAGCCTGCCAAAGCCACGTAAGGCTTGACTGGCAGAGGCTAGTAATCACAGAAACCAAAGACACTAAGAAAGTACACGGCAAAACAAAAGCAGATAAGAGAACAACAAATTTGGGCAAGCGAATTGCTCACTCGCTTGCATTCGTGCCTGCTACTTGTGTTAGCTTTCTGGTTCTGAAATTTGCCGCATCTCAGTGTTGTCCTCCCAGATTTGTTTTTGTTTGTGTCTGTTAAAGGAGTACTGACACGAGATTTTTATGTTACGTTTTTTTCGCTGCTATGCGTTCCTATACCAGCCAACTAATCATAGAATGACAGATTAGACGGTCGAGCGCAGCGTAAACATTCATTTACGGCGTCGTTTATTCGTGCCAGTTTCGGTTTCGACAAAAAAACGCCGAGCGGCCGCCATGACAGCATGTATCACATGGCGTCACCATTCTTGCCGTATCGCTGCCTCTCTGGAAGCGCGCGCGAGCGAGCGCACGCGCGCGCCCAGACCGGCCGAGGTCTTCGCCGTCCCCACAGGCCTGGGCAGCATGACGTCAGTCCCAAAACCATGACGTCAACACACGCCCGAGCAGCGCGCGCCAACCACAGCCAGCGCGTCGGCTTCGTCACGGGAGCCCCGACGTCGGCAGTTTGGGGCACGTAGCAGATGATGTCACGTCGGCCCGCTCTGGGCTTTCTCGTGCGGGCGAAGATTAAAATGGATTTTAAATATGTTTCGCTGAACGGTTGCTGTTGAAACTTTCTGGGAGATATCTCACGATAAAAAGGAAGCGTTTTACATAGTTATCTCAGCTTTGAAATTTCGTGTCAGTACTTCTTTAAGACCCCGGAATCGAATCGAGACTTGCAAGTGAGCATGATTACTGCTGCAAAATAGGGCCGCGTATAGTAAGTGCAGCCCTCCGAAAACGTAATACGTCCCAAAGTCCCAAAAACGTGACACGTAGAACGAAGAAAAGTTGCAAAGAGGGAAACGCATTAGGCTAAAAAAAATCGTGAGCCATTCCTTTCTGTGAGGTGAATTACCAGCGAAGCTGTTGAGCACACGACACATAGATTACACGAAATTGTGAACACAGGTACGAAATTATTTTTGTGGAATAAGTAATTGTGACATGTTAATTAAGCTCGGTGTAATAGTACAGTTGCCTCTGCAGCCAATTGACACAATTGTTTTTGGGAAAGTTGATAAAAGAATAGTTGCAACTGCAATCAAACATTGCAATTGGAGTATTGCAATGAAGTCGTGAATTATGAAAACTAGTTGAGAATGGTGCAATAGCATATTAATTATATAATTATTTTTCAAGTAAACTCATTCAATTTTCCTTCAAATGACCCAAGGGTGGGGTACTCCTCGAGGTCGGGCAGTCTTCACGGAAGGTGATGTGTTTGATGGCTGATTTGAAATTTTCGGCACCGGAATGGTGCATGGCGTCCACGGAGAGATCTTTCCAGCCTGTGGCTAATTCGGGGGAAAAAAAAATCACGCCATATCCACGGAATGAATGATGATAAGTGGGGCGAAGCTCGAGAGGGGGAGATCATCGGTAACCGTAACTCTCCCGTGAAAGTTCGCCCATTACATCATTAAGAAAGACGTAAGACTGTGTGCGTACATTGTACAAATCAACTTTTATTTTCGGAGTCAATGCTCCCAGGCCCAGACCTGGTGAAAGACCCCGCGCCATCGAGGACTACCCCGCACCACCACCACAATTTGTCACGTAGGATGGGACACAACGGTAAAGAAAGAACTTTTATTTAGGGCGAACTGGTGCCCGAACAAGACGAGAGGAAACGAGCAAAGGTCCTTGCGTCTCGTTCGATCTCCGAGAACGACTGCCTGCGTTCGTGGCGTGATCTCTTGCGTGATCTCCCCCTCGCAGTGCACGTGCGCTCGCGCCTCCGTTGGCGAACACAGACAAGCTCGCGCTCCCGGTGCCGAGTTTGCGCTGCCGGTTGCAGCCGGTTCTTGCGCGTGCAACGCGGCCCACTTTGCGACATCTCCTAAAGCATGCGGCGGTCACGTACCACGAGACACAAGGGATGGACAGACCCATGGCTTTAGGAGCTTCGCCCCTAAAAAGAATGAACATGCGCAGAAGTATGGGCGTGCTGGCGGTAAACTGCATTTTGATGGTGACCAGTCTTGGGCAGTAACAAGTTACTAGTAACGCGTTACCGGTAACCGGCAGAGAGGAAGGGGAGGGGAAGAGGGAAAACAGTAAAGCGATGGGGGTGGCTGCGGGTTGGGGCGGGAGGACGACTAAGAGGGACCACGGACAAACGTCGCTTCGGCAATGGCTCAAATTGGTCTCCGTCTCCGTCCACAAGTACGAAATAAAAATTTAACGAAGCACTATTTTTTTAGTATCTTTCAAAAACACCTCGAAAACCGATGTACTCCCACGTCCGTTTCCCCTTTCCTACAAGGGCCTTCCGTCGATCCGCCACCTTCGCCCCCTTTTTCGCATACTCTCTCACTACGCAGGGCGGTCAAGAGACAGCATTGTAGGCGAAAATAAATTAAGTTGACATTGAAAGATTGTTTCGGCTCTGTTGTCCTCCAGCTCGGTATAGTTTAAGTTCGGCCTCTCTGATTCCAACTTTGAAAAACAACTAATTATATGTTACAATGATGTTTGCAAATACATTTCTTGCAGTGAGAGTGCAGAAACAAAAAAAAAGTTCCTTGTGATGGATAGCTAAACTTCCGTAATAAAAAAAATAAGGCGTACACAACGATTGTTTGTTTGGGCATGAGAGTGCATCATTTTAGGTTCCCCTCGTGTATTGCTTTACTACGTGTAATTTTTACTACCTGCATGCCTTCGTACGTTTCTATCAAAATAAGCCAAATCTTTTTAGCTATTACTTAGTTTTATACAGTAACGGAAAAGTAACGACGTTACTTTTTTGCAGTAACTGTAACTGTAACTAGTTACTTTTGGAAAATTCGTAACTGTAACAGAGTTACTTTTTTGGGTTAGGTAACTAACTGTAACACTTACTTTTTTTTGGTAACGTGCCCATGACTGGTTTTGACGTATGATGGTTTTGACGTGCAATGATGGCCTTACCAAGCGTTAGGTGACAGAATTTTTGACAGACATATTCGAGCGATTTCTCTTCTTATTTCGAGATACTCCCTCGCGAAAACGCTTTTCCGAGAGAACGCCTCCACCCGAAACATCGTGAGAAAGCAACCATTTTCCCGTCGAATACCTAACACGGATGCTAGGTGGTGGAAAAACGCAACGGGGGAAGAGAGAAACGGACTTGGGCAGTGAGTGAGGCACGCTCGGCAACGTGAAAAATACCACTAGATTCATTTCGCGGACCTAACATCACTAGCATCGAAAGACCGGCCCCACGAAAATTTGTCAGCTGCGCGGGTACGGCGTCTGCATTTAACGCCCGCGCAAAATTTTCCATCAAAACCGATTCCGGGAGACCTCAGCAGCAGCGAGTGAGCGCGCCAATCCACCTCCATCCCGTGGAGCGGAAACCTGAACCACGGAACACGCGCGCGCAATTTCGAAACGACCGCTATCGAGCGTAAGCAAGCCAGTCCACGCCATGCAGACATCGCCTTCGGTGTTCGATACGCAGGATAAAATAAATGAATGCGCGCGACTTTTGCGTGCAGCCGTGACGAGCGGCGGAATCGGCGAGGGCGTCGAGGAAGAGAACACTCGCCTGCTCAGTAGCGTGTTTCCACAGACAATACAATGGGCATTCGTGGCGCTTGTGACAAAAGCCCGCTGCTTTGCAATGCGGCAACTCGGACCCCGGAGGAGCGGGCCGGCGTCAATGCTTCGAGAGAGGGGGAGGGGCGGCAGGCTGCAGCGATGTTTGGCGCGGAGGGGGAGGGCAGAACGACCGGTAATCGAATTAGTGCGCCTGGCCAGCTGGCGTAATCTCATTGCACGGCGTATAAAGTTGTCCCAGGGCGTGCCAGCGAAGCGTTGTCCTCCCGGAGGCGCCATTCCCCTTTCCGAGTCAACAGCGAGAGGCGACCGCGCGCGCGCTCATATCGCAGCGCTCAGCAGTCTTATCGCACACCACTCTTGGCTCGCGCTTCTCGCCGAGCTTCTCCCATCCCGAACCAGTCTGCTGCCCTCCCCTTCGTTCAACAGCGCTGCGACATCTGCGTTCCTGTATACGGAGGAGGATGACTACGCGAGAGAGGAGGAGACAGAACAAATTTCACTGGTCGGTTTTACGTCGCGCTAGCACCGGCGGTGCTTTCGTAAGCGGTTTACACACGGTCTACGCACACCCGAACGATACACGCAGGCTAACTTGGTGGATGAGGTACATTGGGGCTGACGTTGTCGAAGCTTGACGATGTGAGGATCATTTTGATGTTGCTTTATTGCGAGTGGCCAACACGCAAGCATTGCACCAAACTTAAATCGTCAAGAGAGCTCCTTTAAAACACGCATATGCAAGTGCGCAGCAGAAAAAAATTGCAGTTGACTTTTTCTTGCGGGAGTTGTGGAGTGCGTAGAACATGAACATTGACCGTTTCATCCAGCAAGCCAACAGCGAGCAAGGAGTTTGCGCGACACGAACGCCAGTATGGCTAGTAAGCACGGTGCACTTATTATAATGCTTGGCTAAACCCCAACGTTAGTATGCATTATGTGACAGTGCAGGACAGTGTTTTTTCAACTTTCTCGTTCAATGTTGTTAGCTGTCAACAGTTGACAAGAGTAGCGTTTCTACAGGGGACTGACATGTAGAGTCCGTCCCCAGAGGGGGACTATAGTATAGGGGAACGCAGGTGGAAGAAGGGTCCAGGGCGATGTCCGCCCATTTTAAAATCCGTTTCTTCAAAATTTTAATATTCGTTCAGCCTCCCGGGGGTCGTACACGATTAAAAATCACGTTCTCCGTATTATGCGCCGTACCTTCTCGACTCGAAGTAGCCCTACAGGCACTTCCGCAACGAATGCTTAGCCCTCTCCCTCCGGGGAGCTGAAGCAGGGAACGCTCCAGCGAGTCTCAGCCTCCAGCGACCTCCGATATTCACAGGACCGGGCAATGGCTTTTGTTCCCCGCCACGCGTCTGCTTCCGGTGCGCTGCGCGTAAAACGACGCACTGCAGGCCTTCACGGCCGCTCTCCGCGGGCTCTCCACGTGCTAGTGGAGTTGGAGTTGTACAAACTAGAGCACTGGACGTTCGCCTGCGTTTCGTCGTGCAATAGACACCGCATTACACGGGCGCCGCTGCAGGCGGTGACCACGCAAGTTAGTTTCGACCCGTGCGGGGACACGCGGCACCCGGAGACCGCCAAATGGGACGACGACGACAAGACGGTGGAGGGGAAGACGGGAGACGGAGGGATGGGGCGAAACGAGAGGCTACAACATGTCAGGCGCGGAAAAAGGTCATCGTCTCTCGACGACATTTGCAGAGAAGCAAGCAGGTGTTTTTTTCAACATGTACTGACAACTAATCAGTAGACCTGTTTATTAGGCACACTTTTCGGGCCAATTCCGGCATATCTGTAGCAAGTTTCGGGCGAAAATTCCTAATCGAATTTCCGTGTGCATGGTAGCTGCATAAATCATGTTCCGCCTTTAAAAACAGCCCAATTCACCTAGGCGCGTAACTAAGTACTCACGAGGTTTTGTTGTTTTAACGAAAATTGCCATTTTAAGGGACTACAAATTTGAGGCACATTCACATTTCGGCGTAACATGAGTAGCGAAGCTAGTTGCCTGACGCCTCCGTTTGTTACGTTAGCGCCGGCCACTGTAGTAGCCTTGTACGCTAAGGTGAGCTCTTACTTTCCGCTACCCTAAAGTTCCGAAAGAACGCCGTCCCCCCGAAACATCGTCCACCTTCCTTTTAGCGGTTAAATATTCAATTTAATGAAGCACCCCAAAGATTGCCCACCCACTAAAATCGATGCTTTTAGGCGGATTGAGTGATCACAAAACAAACGCGAATCGTCTATTCATGTGTTGATACGGTCACTCATTTGTACTTTCCGCACTTGGACCGAAAGTTTGCCCATCTCGTATTTTTTCTTGATGACTCCGCACTTTTAATCGGCGAAACGGACACTTTTAGTGCCTGACCCGAAAGCTCACCAATCAAGTATTTTTCACTTGATATCTCTATACGTTGGGTAGGCGTTCTTACGGAACTTTACGGTAAGTATTTTGTGAGCGCTGAACATAGCACGGCTTCTCTACAAGTCACAGTTCAGTTTGAGAACAGGGCCCGCAAACCTTTAGGAACGCTTCTTGCCCCCCCCCCTCCCCCCCAAAAAAAAGGCACACTTGATGGTCGCGTCGCGTAAAGGATAACGATAATCTAACTCGTGAAGCGCAAATAATTTTTGCTGCTAAAGACCAGGGAGTGACCCAGAAGAAGATGCGGCCCTGAAAGAACATCTGGTCTAGCAAGCTATAGGCGCCTTTGACAGGGTAACCTCACCAGTACCATTAAAGACCATTCTCTCGCTCTATATGCAGAAGCCTGTCCAAACACTGCGGCCTGAGCTTCTGTCGTGGGAATATGCTCCAGAATTTCTTGTTTCTGCATCCTTAAAACACGCACAAAAAAAAGAAAAAACCTAGTATAGCAAAATGCGCAGCAAGCAGTTCGGGTTAACGTGTAGCACGCAAGACCCAGACGCTGCATGGCACAGAATAGATGCGAACGCTGGCCTCAACATAAACTTACACAGCTAGCTTTGACTACATGCGAGAACCTACCACAAGAAAAAGAGACCCGTTTTCCTTCGGACGAAGCGCGAAACCAGGCGGATCCTGCTTAGCGAATTAAAAGAAACCACAAAACAGCGTTACACGCGCGCAGTAAGTTACCGACAAAAACCTGCAATAAGGGACGACGGGATACTTTCACTCAGCTCCAAACATTATAATTTACAACCCCTCCACCTTTCGTAATATATCTTTTTTTTTCGTGTCTGTAATGTCCCGAATGGCGGCCGCTGGGTCGCATCTAAATCGCAATTTAATCAAGGCTTGATTCATTACTGCGACGAAGGCATGGTCAACATCACGGCTGCGCTCCTCACAGCCATAAGCCGCGGCATCACCGCGGCTCGCCAAGACAGCCGCTCCAAACGACCGACCACCGCACACACAACCCTGGCCACGAAGCGGCCGACAAGCCCATCAGCGGCGAGCCACGCATAAGCCGCCTGGTGAGCAGCGCCCTATAACGGCGCGGCGGCCGGGATTACTTTATCCCGCACGCGCGCTTCAGGCGCGCGCAAAAGCAAAGCCAAAGCCAAAGTCAAAGCTAGAAAGAGGCACCGAGAGGTTGGAGGGAGGGGGGAGGGGGAGCGGCAAAATGAGTAGACGCCCCACCAGGGCAAGGGGAGGCAGTCTCATTTTATTTTCTCTTCCGCGCACTCTTCTAGGTCTTCTTCGTCAAGTCTTGTTAAAGTCATCCCGAGACGGCCTGTTAGTGTCCGGGCTCCAGGAGTTTACGACGGACCTCGCTGTAAAAGCTGGGGGACGGGGAAGGGAATGCGGCCCGCTGCCGGCGTGCTCCCAGGTCTTCAACGCTCCGTATCGTTAAATTAAGCACAACGCTGCGCCGACCCCGCTCCGTTTTACCACGTGAACGAGTTCCCTGCACTGCGGCATGCTCAGGTGGTCAGACGCTCTTACTAATGCGCTAGATTTAGGACACGAGGGTGAGTTATGCAGGGAAACTTCTCTCCAAAGCGCTTCGCACGATGAGGAGATATATTTAGCACTTGGCGGTGCAGTTGGATGCGACCGGGATTATGACCGTTCGAATAGCAAATAGCCAGGTTGAAAGGGACTCGAGGGCCAAAATAGACGCAACATACGGAAGAACAGTTTACCAAAGCTAGGTTTATTACAACCACAAGAAAAACGACTGGCGCACGTGACCATAACCGAGTTCTTCAGCTTTAGAAATGTTGTCAGAGGAAGTTTTTCGAATCTGCAAGAAGTAAACCACAAGTTTAGAAAGCGCTGCTGACAAATTTATTGCTAATCCGCGGTTCGTGTCATGGAAAACCTTGAACAGATTCCGGTCGCAAACTGCTGCGCGCTGCGTTATCGAATGGCACTGCGATAGCGAGTAGAAAAATATGACTTGAAAGTTTTACCAAGGTAACGTCACGTCCAGGTATGTTATAGGCACGGTAGGCCAGCCGGGACATTTAATCCGATCTTCGGTCAGCAGGGCTTCGGAGGCAGGTACGCCTAGATGGCGGTAACTGGCGCGGTACCAGAAACATATTCTGATGTGCACGCAGCCACGCACGCACGCACGTACGCAAACAGAGTGGCGGCTCCCGCAGTTGACGACAATTAAAGAGCCCTACATTGAAGTGTTTATGTACAGGAGATACCAACCAAATGTCTGATGCATAGCTACATTCTTTTACCAGCGAAGTTGTTGAACAAATCGCTTGTGTATGGCATCCGCAGTTAAAAATACCAAGAAATGCCGAGCTGTCGTGTGCCTCGAGCGCACGTTCGACAAGCTAAGCATACCCACCTAGGGGGATTGGCCAATACCGCCAAAAAGAAAAAAAAGCTGCAGTGTTCGCCGCGTGGCTCGAGTGCACGTTCGTCAAGCCAGGCCTGTCCACTTCAGGAGATTGGCCAACTTTGGCCACAAAAAACTCCAGCGTTCGCCATATCGTGGCAACGCCTGCTCGGAACGAGAAAGACACGTCACAGCGCACGCCCATCGTTCGTTCATTCTCGTGTCGTCGTGCGCATGCGCTTTGTATACCGTAGAAAAGTGGCGACTTGAATGTCGAAGCTGCTGTAGGTGGTCACTGAATCCACATGGCCTGGCCGCGGGTAGTTCGCACGGCCGAGGAAGAAGGGGCCGTGCTTCGAGAGGCTCGGCGTGCGAAGCATCATTTAGGGACGATAAGTCGCGCTTGCAGAGTGGCGTACGAAAACGTCGACCAAAACGACGAGCTCACTCTGGCCTTGCTCATCATAAGGCCATTGAAATGCCATGCCACCGACGTCAACCACGACACCACAACGACACTAAAACTCAGCTTTGTGTCCGTCAATGATCTCTTACAACAGCTTCGCCATTCAAGTCTTGCACGTGAGTGCAAGGTTCCCGGAATTTTTTTGGCCATCAATAACGCGCTATAGTGACTACCTTTTTGTCTCCTTACGGCAGTTGTGAGCGGCCGGCCGCGGCGGCCGCTTTTCTGATGGAGGCGAAAAGCAAAAACGCTAGTGCGCTCGAGATTTCGGTGCCCGTTAAAGATCCCCAGGCGGTAAATATTAATCCGGAGACCTCCACTACGGCGCGCCTTATCGCCTGTGTAGCGTCGGCGCGTTAAACCCCACAATCAATCAATCAATCAATCAACGAGATAGAGAGAGAGAGAGAGAGAAAGAGATAGAGAGAGATAGAGAGAGATAGAGAGAGATAGAGATAGAGATAGAGAGAGATAGAGATAGAGATAGAGAGAGATAGAGAGAGAGATAGAGAGAGATAGAGATAGAGAGAGATAGAGATAGAGAGAGATAGACAGAGACAGAGACAGAGAGAGAGAGAGAGAGAGAGAGAGAGAGAGAGAGAGAGAGAGAGAGAGAGAGAGAGAGAGAGAGAGAGAGAGAGAGAGAGAGAGAGAGAGAGAGAGAGAGAGAGAGAGAGAGAGAGAGACTCCGCCGAAATCAAAGGTTACAAACTTGTGCGTTGCGTTGCGCACACTCTTTGCGAACCTGAACGTAGCCCCGGAAGTTTCGAAGCAAACACAAGCACCCCATTCCCCTCCAAAAAGAGAGAGAGAGAGAGAGAGAGAGAGAGAGAAAAGAAAGGCAGTAGGTTATAACCTGTAATTGTCTGCTGCAGCGTGAATCGAAGCGAAATAACAGCCTAGTTCGAACAAACCAGAAGGGCCTATGGGAAGTAATTGATGACATGCGACGCCTTCGCCGCCTCGAGAGCAAAGCGAAACACCCGCGGAAAAAGCAGTGAGGGAGCTGGCAAGGGCACGCCTATCCATCCACGCACCGGCTGAAGAATGACTGAAACGACCGTCTACTCGGGCGGATAGAGAGGGAAACGAAAAAGGAGGAAGGAAGAACGAAAAAAGAGAAACAGACGCAAGCCTGACATCATTGTTGTAGGCTCGAAAAAGCGGGCTTCTAGCAAACTGAGCGGTCTTCCCTAATGACGCACGAAAAAAAAAAGAATACAAAAGGAGAGAATTAGCTAAAAGGGACGAATGAAGTGCGGAAAAGGAAGGCGAACATTTCAAGGGAGAGGCTTGGGGGCAGCGAAGCCTACAAAGGCACTCCTCGGCAGTCGTGCAGAAAAGCGCCTCATCACCGTCCAGGATTCAAACCCAGAGGAACCTTGGCCCAAGTGCCCGGCCTGGGCTCCGCCCTTCCGGCCCCCCTTTAACTACAGTCTTCCAGAGTGCCGCGTTTTCTTTCGAATGAAAAGAGCGAAGGGGCGAAGGAAAAGGAGCAAATGAAGGAACAAGGGCACGCAGGAACCCAGCGTTGTCCGTTGAACGAAACGCTTCCGAAATGAGAAGTCAGGGACCAAGTCCCGAACGGACGAAACGTAATGAGACGCGACGTCTGCCTCGAAGCTCGTTGTTTTGTTTTCCGGAGGGAAGAACAAAAGGTATGGACGCGAACAAAAGCTTTTGTTCCGGATAAAGCTTTCTCCGCCGCTGTTCGAGGAAAACATCAAATTTCCGCTCTCCCTTGAGCTACGCGCTAAAAGAAAAGCAATACTTCAAGCGATTAGGACACAGTGACAGGCGGATGATAGCAGAAAAGAGGACATCGGAGAGCGGAGGAGCACCCGCGAGGGACCGGAAACAAAGGAGAAGTCGTTCTCTGTTACTACTTAGGAAACACCATTAACAAAGTATACTCGATACCTCATGACCAATAAGATGCTCACAAATATTCGTGCGTTCGGTTTACTTAAGGGCTGCGTACTAAAAAAAAAAAAAAAGGAAACGTGAATAAGCGTACAGGTGCATAGTCCTTGTGAATGTGAGGCGTTGATAATTCTGTGTTCATACATTTCGTGCGTGATTCCTAGGGCCGTTAACAAGAGAGGAAAAAACGAAAAAATTCACCCCACCTCCCCGAAGGGAATAGTGAGGAAATGCGAATGCACATGTCGAACACATATTTCGGGGTCTTCGGCTCGGCGTTGGCGTTTCGCAGCGGCTTCCCGAGCACGAAGTTCGGCGTCGGCAGCTCGCTTCAAGCGCTTGCGTTCGGCATCCCGCGCTCTTCGCTTCGCAGCCTTGTCTTCCGCTTCTTCTTCTCCTCCGGTTGAAGATGACGTTGAAGCCACTACAGTGACGTCACCTCCAGCGAGAGGTGTAATGCTCGAACTGGATTGTATTACACTTCTTGCTCGAGGTACCGTTGCCGGCAGACATTCCATTTATATATACTTGCGACCGAGCGAACGGGAGAGTGGGGCGAGCGTCGAGAGGAGAAGCACCGAAGCACCGCGCCTACCCTAGCGTACACTCTCCCACACACGCGGGAGCTCCGGCGAGCTCCCGCGATGCGAGCGCCCTCACACGCCCGAGCACGCTCCTCCTCTCCACTCACTCGCCGCTGATCCGCCCGCACCACCTGCTCCGGTTGCTAGGGGAGAGGAGGAGCGCGCGCGCGCTCACAGCTGTTGCTATGGGAGAGGGGGGGTGAAAGCGGAGAGATAACACCTGCGGGCGCGTGGACGCCGAACGGCGCCTGACATGGCTCGACTAAGAAATGCATTCGCATTTAAAACAAAAAACGTTCAAGAACCATCCCCAACTGGCAATTTCAACGTGCATTTAGACTGCGAGGGTTCGATGATTTTCTCTTGTGCGGTACACTGCCCTCCCCTCCCCCCAAACTTGCACATAGAGTGAGATAGAAATAGAGGGAGAAAGAGAGGGAGAAGCCAACGCTGCCTCATTCGCGTCAAAGCTACAACTAGGCCGAAGCGCGCATTAGACTGTAGGACATTAAGCCATACCACCATGCATTTTGGGCATTTTCGCATATACTACCGGCCTCCGCTGCTGACAAAGCAGATACGTAGCACGCGCAGCCCGACACCTTCCTTATCACTCAACCGCCACGAACAAGACAACTGAAATAAAGCACCAGAAAAAACGACAAACGATGGTTGTAACGACAACGACGTAACGACAACGATGTAACGACAACGATGGTTGAACAACGCTCAGCTTTCTCGCGAGGGATTCATTCGCTGTCGTTGGGGTTGTGGACTTTGATCGCTGATGGACTGGACTTTGCGTCGTTGCGTCGTTAAATCCGTCGGTCTCTTCCGTCCATCAGCGAGGCCATCAAAACTTCCCTTTAAATCCAAACTGCTTCGGCAGCGTCGGAATGGCGCAAACGGATAGACGTCCGCTTGTAACGCGTGAGACCCAGGTTTGATTCCGTCCACAGGAAGCGTTTTTTTTAACACGAAAGTGCTTTATGCCTGGATACACCAAGATTTCACTGACGGCGTATCCGTCACGGAAATGACGCCAGTACAACGAACACAGGAGAAACGGCAGAAAAAGTTTCATTGACGCGATGGTGCTGCCGTATAGAAGTGAAGAGAAGTAGCGCATCATGACGCTAACGAGCGCCGTCAGTTGCCGCCTTGATCGCATTTTACCGTGATCGCGTTTGGAACGTAGCTTGGACCGTGAACGCGTTCGCGTTCACGGTTAGCTTCACGGGTAGCTTCGCGTTAACGGGTAGGGTGAACGCCTTCGCGTTCACGGTTCAAGCTGCGAACTCTGCCTCTCGCGTTCCACAAGCTGAGCTCGTCGCAATGCAACCGTCTGCCGTACACGCCACGAAGCAGGACCGAAGTGGTCGCACCTTTGCCGAAGTGACCCACCAGTAGGACGTCGCTCGCCAAGCACACTCACAAGACAGCCGTCGACCCGCAAATCATGCGCCTTTCTCTGGAGATGTCGCTGCGCACTTCACTTTCGTGTTTTGCCGATTCCTACGACAGAGGAATCAAGCACAGTTTTTTCTTGGGGCGTTTGATGTACCTTCGATTGTACATCAAATCTACATTTGATGTACATTTGATATACCTTCGGTGTCATCGTCATAGTTCTGTGAAACCTATTGTACAAATCTGGCTTTCCTGCAGTGCATTTTGGTGACGGGACGGTCGCCATGGAGACGCACAGAAAGCTGCGCATTTAAAACAAAATATTTTCCTCCAGAAACCGGGGTGCATGCGAAGCTTGACCTCAGTGAAAACGAAAACGACCAAAATATAAAGCGTAATGATCGCGAAATGAAAACGAAAATTTTCGCGCCAAATTCAAAAGGCAATGACTGAAATGTAAACGCAAAATCACGGATAAACCAAAACGAAACCCTTTCATTTCGCTGAACTTTCCCCTAACGCGAATGTTTGGTACACGCTAGTGTAGGTCATTCTTCTACGATTATCGGGAGCTTTCGCGTTCTTCAATTTTCTTTTTGCGAAAGATTTCCCTACGGCAAAAGAAGAAGTTTTCATATGCACAACACTCCACCCGTAACGTTCAATGGCTGTCAGCTGTACCGCGGAGCGAACCACGCGAGTCCTACCTGTGCCGCGCTAGAAGGTGAACTGCCCTGCGAGAGCGAGCGACCGCACCTGCTATGTGGCGTGACGCGAGCGAGGACACTGGTTCGATTCAATTGCGGCGTGATATAGCGGGACACAATTGTGCGCGCGCGCCCGCGCCAGCTGCGAACGGCGAGGGAGAGCTGCACCTGAAGAGCACGTAAATTCAATATATGAGCTCCAACAGCGGCACAGTCAACACTTTATCCCTGGACAAACCCCTGGTGGGTGCGTGCCAAACACTTCAATGACGTCATTATTATTATCATCGTCGTCGTCATATGATGATGATGATGACTGCTATTGGTTTTTCCTTTGTAGCAAGATGATGACATGTCATCTTACCAAAAAGGACTAATATATCTCTGTTTTATACTCTTGGTTTAATAGTAGCGCTGCTTAGATAAGTGGATAAAGGTGGCTTTACCCCACGGCGTTCCGACGTACGCCACCACTGACGGCGCAAGTCGGCTAATACAGGCTTCGCTTGAAAAAGTAAAATTTATGTTTCTTTTTCCACAGCCTCGCGGTGTTCTGTAAATAACCAAGGTATCCTTCACCTCATCTCACCGCACAAAGGAGAAGAAGAGTACAGCAAGAATGCTTAAGGAGCTAATCTGCGTCAACGGCGAGGCAGAATAATCTCATCAAGCGACTTCTCATGAGCGGGGAAATAAAAAAAGAAAAGAAAGGATTGACAAAAAAAAATAAAAAACAAGAGTACGGCACCACGTAACAAGAAGCTAAAGAAACGAACGAGTGCGCTTGTAAAGAGAGATAGAAAAAAGTAAATAAACGCACGCGTTAGCTTCTGGTGGAACCGGCCTTCTGGCAAAGGACTCCTCTGTTGCGTATAGCGCGAGAGTCGAAGGCAGCATGCATCTTTCAAAGCAAGGAGGCGCCCGAGGCATTGATGCTGTACGCGGTCCTATGCCGGCTTGATAGCACGCTGTTCAAACCAACACACAGCCGCGCTGAATCGACTCTCCTTCCCCACGCAGACGCGCACCTCTTCCTCCTCCTCCTGCTCCGCTTCCGGAAGCGGCGGCGGCTCGTCGATAAAGATCACAAGGATGGCTCGTTACATATTGATGGATCTCGCCGCGAAATAAAAGAATTGTTCTCGGAGGAAAGAAAAATAAATTGCTCGGGGACTCGGAGGATACAAGAGGGAACTGCCGGGTCCCGGAGCCGGCTTTAATCGACTTTAGGCGCGCGCTTAAAAACCTTTCTTTCCCAACGCTGTCTCGGCTCGACAGTTAAGCAGAAACAAGGGGCGCCTACAGAAGGGCTGCGTGTCGCCGACACTGGACGCCGCGGAGACGGGGAGAGCGGAGAGGAGCGCGATGGCGGCGCAAGCTTTGATCGATAGCGGAGTTAACAGGCTTAGCGCGCGATCACGACGGGCAGAAACCATTATTATTCCATGAGATGCGTCGCCATGGAGACGATCTTTCGGCTCCCACTCGCTTCTCTCCCTAGGGGTCAGGTGTTGCTTGAAGACACGCGGACAGGAATAGGGTTGTCGTCGCGAGAGGGTGACGTTGCACGAAAAAAAAAAAAAAAAAAGAACGTGAGGAAAGCTGCCGTTGACAACCCTTCTGGGGCGTTTCTGTCGGCAGGCAAGCGGTGATGGTGCTGCTAGGAGGCTCAACGGCAGGAAATGAGCTTCTCTCGAGTGTAATAACTGCAGTTTGTGCTACATCTGACAAAGATGCGTCTGCTTGCCTGAGTGTAGAAGCGGTGCTGATTTTTCTTAGACTGATGTGCTATTCGCTTTGTATTCTGTGTCAATTATGTGTGATGCTCCGGTGTTGAGAATGGTTACGTATGTGTTCGGCTGAAGTATTCATGTATTAAGGAGAAAAACGACCATAACGATTTATTGAATCCTCGACTGAAACGACAAAATGACCCTCCGCTATTGAGTGAGCTTCACAGATCAGCTGAACGCCCGAAAGCGCGCTAAGGCAGTATTGGCTACGAGATTTCCCGTGAGAGAAGAAAAGGAGACATTGAGAGTTAATAGGCTCGCGCAGCCGCAGGCGTTTAGCGAACAAAGCTGACTGATTAAAACTAACTGATTTTCGTCAGATACAACCTAAATAGAACGCGGTTCTTTAAGCAATTAAACGTCTTTGGTGGCATCCAACTCGTCCTCGTATTTTACAGAAGAGCTGCCTCAAAGATACAGTAATACCTGGTTAACTCGAAGTAGTAAAAACAGGGCAATATTTCGAGATAAGCGGATTTTCGGGATAAGCAAAGTCCCGCGAATTGCCATGAAATATCGAGTTCTTTGCAAAAAAAGGCGCTACTTCTTACCAGTTCTTCAGCAGCAGCTTCCAATCTTGCTTTTCATAAAGGTTTGAAACAGAAAAAAAAAAAAGAAAAAGAAGAAGAGACGTTCGCCGGCCGGGTTTTGTGGCACGGCAATTTTACTTAGTAGAAAAGAACTGCTTAAATGCTGGTCTGCTTTGCGGTCGCACTTGGGACTAGTAAGGAGTCCTCTAGCTGCTTGACGCATTGCATGAGCCCATCTTCCCCGCCGCTGCACCCAACCTTATTTCGCAGCAAGTGCAGCAAATTACTCGTTTCGGCAGATGTCGACACCTCTCGAGGAGGATCGTCATCGTCACCCCCGTCTTCGCCGTCACTTCCTTTTGAGGCCACTTCAACTATTTTGACGTCCGTACGGTCTCCTGTCACGGGCACATACTGCTGTACCTCTGCGCAAGTCTCTACCGTCACAGGACGCGCCACAGGGTTGCTTGAAGAAGCTGATATGCCTAAAGGCTCAGACTTTACGTTCGGGGAAAACATCGGCTTTGTGGTAGGCGCGGCTAAACGAGAAAAAAGGCAAGGGACTTAGGCGCGGCCGCATCGCGCGAAGCTTCTGAAACGGTCCGCGGAGGCAAAACTTTCGTTCCACTCTCAGTAAAGATGTCGAGATATCCGGAGTTAGGCCCAAACATACTTCGAAATAAAGGGCGACAAATACGTGGGACGTATAGGAAATGGTTTGGCCCCACGGAAAATTTCGACTTGGCCGGTTTTTAGAGATATGAGAGTTCGAGTTAACGAGGTATCACTGTATCTTTCCTCAATTTTTGTGAGTCGATCACACTCGCAAATCTGCCGTACACAGAATGAAATTAGAGCGGAGCAAGCTTAGGAAGGGAAGGCACATATGGTTGCCAGAACGGCATGGGGCGGCTATGTCATTTGTTTTGACATCTTTAATCTTAAGAGGTTTACTTGTATTTTGTTTTCAACAAGGTCCTGCATTTCCTCTTCGACAATCCGCTGAACCTAAGCACGATTGCGACGGCTCTTTATCTGCCCCTTCCCTAGGCTACCTTTTTTGTGTACTCCAATACTCTAATCGCTTTGTGTTATTTTCCGCTGCAGACCGAACAATGCTTATCTCAACCGTTAAACCGGCTGCTTCAGAGGAGTGGACCTTCCATCCGTTTCGTGCTCGATGGATGCTCGGCATTCCACTACTACGCTCTCCACTGCTTGAATCTTTCCCACAGCACACACGGAAGACTTCTCCTCCCTCGCTAGTTGTTCATATTGGCTCTTGCTATTTTAGCAGCCAGCTCGGGACTCAAAAAAGAAACGCACTCCATTTACTAATACCGTAAGAATTCTCTTCCTTGATCTCTCGTGCGCCCGCTCTAAAGACCATCATTACCGCTTCTCTTTCCACCATTTCCGCCCACACAGCCGTCTTCGCAACTTTTACCATATTTTTTACGGCACTCTGGTCGTCTGTTAGCCCCTCAAACTTTGTATATTGTCGACAGTTTTGTCGTCCTCTTCCATCATTGAGAGTCCACTCTTTTAAAGCACATGTACCTGCGCACTCTGCATGCCTATTTCTTCTAATGTAAGCCTTTAAGCCCCTACTCAATACGCATTTTGCTTTGCACTCTCCTGGATTCAAAAAATAAAAGGCCCAGCCCATATCGCCCGGTGCTGCCTCATTTATTGTCTTACCATGAAATCCCAGTGCTAATCGGCCGACTGTCTTCTGCTTCACTTCCACACCAGACAGGATGTCTGACTAGAGTGTACTAGGGCATTCGAAAATGTCAACACTGGATCCATTACTCTCTTCAAAATCCCTCGTAATACTCCGTACTTATTGTACCCCCGGAGCATTCTGTAGTTCATTACGCTGCATTCTGCCTCCTTTTCTTATTTAGGGTACTTAGGCAGTCCTTTTAGCCAGACCGCGAAGTAGTTATACTGCTCGACTAGCGGTAAGGTTTTCTGTTGATTTTTACTGGCATGGTATGATCCCTGAATTCGGTGCGCTAAAATTTAGGCTCAGCCTTAGATATGCTGCTTCCTCACCATAGATGTCGCCAGCACCTGTAAGTGATCCGTATTATCGTCTAGTAACGCTACGTCGTTTGCGTGCATTCGTCCCGGATACGTTACTCAACTAACTTTCCATTTATTGGTGAAGTACGGCGTAAAATCCTAGATTCTGCTCTCACTGAAGGTCGTTGATGATATGCACAATGAAACGCTCGTACTGAAGAGGAGGAGACGTCTCGACGAGAGAGAGAGAGAGAGAGAGAGAGAGAGAGAGAGAGAGAGAGAGAGAGAGAGAGAGAGAGAGAGAGAGAGAGAGAGAGAGTAAGAAAGAGAGAAAGGAGGGAGAGAGAAAGGAGGGAGAGAGGAATTTCTTCCCTTATTAGGTTAGCGAGGAATTGTTGCAACGTTGTCATCCCACCGCTGACAACCCGTTGCTGCATACGGGAAGGCGTACCCAAGCCGAGCTCAGTCGCCTCCGACATGCGTGTGGTAGCGTTGTGAAGCGAGCGGCCAGCCAATGTTGCAGCCTTGAAGAAGATCAGAAGCCGAAGGCAAACTTATCTTTTTTACTTCATGGCGAGAGATGGCCGAAGCCAGACAAGAACAATGCCCCGACGGGCGAGGTTGCAGTACAGGACTCGAGCAGAGTGACAGCATTGATTCACTACTCACACAGGAATGAACTACAGCGCTTGGAGGGGTCCTATTTATACCCAAAGCGCTAACGCTCAAAACAAGCGTTCCCTCTAGGTTGTGCACACGACACGAACGGCACAGAAACGCACAACACTCTTTCCAGAGTTCGTGAGCGGTCGGTAGTAGCGGCACACGCTGAGTCCGAGAGAGGGGAGAGGAGGTCTTTGCAGCGGCTTCCGCATCTTTCGGACAAGTAGACGCATGTTGCGTCGGCCGCCACCGAAGTTTGATCGCGCCGATAGCGAGGCGCCAACGATCCAGACATGTAGCGACGCGTCTGAATCCGTCGGCTGCAAGTGTGAGTCACCGACAGGGAGACCTGCTCGACAGGCGCACGTAGTGAAGGCTTCGCCCCACAGCCGAGGAGTGTTGCAAAAAGTAGTGCGGCGGGCTGATTCGTAACAGAACGGATTAGGCATGAGGACCTCGAATTCCCTACTCCTCAGCGAAGGACGTGTACTCGCAGGTTCATTGCTAAAATGACCTGCCCTCCACATTTGTAACGGCAGCTTCAGCTCCTTATTTACCGCTGTCCACTACTGTTTTTAAGGGAAGAACTTTTCCGCATTATTGCAACACCTTTAAATCTTTACCGTCCCACTGGTCGATTTTTTTTTTTTTTGCAATCAAGGCCCGGCTGTCAGTGATACTTAAAATCACTCCGACCGCATTATGGATGAGCCCAACACGTGGCGATATTCCACCTGCTTGCTTTCGTAGAGCGATTCTCTCAGAAGTCAGAAACAAACTATCTGAAGTAACGAGGGTCAAAAGTGATGGAAAGGTTCAACCACGACTTTTAAACAAAACATCAACAAAAAAAATCAGCGAAATCTAGTTCAAGGGCGGCCAAATGTGTATAGTGCATGGGCTGTTCGCGACGCACTGGCCCACACTTTCGTTCACCGCGCAATTGGGAGCCCGTTCCCTGTCGCCCCCCTCCCCCCGAAAAGCGATGGGAGTGCGAGCTGATCAATACGTGTCCACATATCTTGACGCATATAGCGTCTCCGCAGTACACTAGCAAGTCCGAAAGTTGTGCAAAATAAAAAAATAAGGCCCGAAGTTAACGCGTTTGTTTCGTCTTGCTATCTTCTTGAGGGGGAAAGAAGATTAAAAAAAAAAGGAATCCCACCAGCAACGATTCTAATGATAAAAAACAGAAGGATGCGAAAAGCAGAGCCGTAGGAGGAGTCTGAGGGAAGAACGGGCGTTGTTGTTTCGTAAGTATATGCTGCCAGAAGACGCGGCGCCGGAGACAGGCGAAGCAGCCGCATCGTCGTCCATCAGTTCACGTCTGCAGCGTAGCCCACTTAGCCCCGCAGTGGCCGATAGTGGCCTGGCGCAGGCCTCTCTTCGCGCCCGATCGAAGTGCGGACGCGCGCCAACTGTTTCCCGCGCTTTGTGTTTCGCTTTCGTGTGTTTCATTCTGACGAAGGGAGAGCGGGCGCGCGCTTTTTAAAACATGGCCAGGAGAACAAAAAAGAATGTATGCTTAAAAACGTGGCGTTGCATTTACTAGTTGCATTTAGGCGCGGACGCAAGCACAGCGTTCTAGCACTGAAGCGGTACGAATCGACTGGAATCAAGAAAGACAGGCGTGAGGTGCAGTCTTGATCAAAAGTCCGCCACAGGCGATGCCAAAGTTCTCAAGCTATAAATATTTAAAACAGGAGCTGAAAAGCAATAAGAATATTTTCGCTGAAATAACGCCCTCACCAAGTTTAAAGTATAACACATTTCATTTTAATTCGTAAGTTGGGCATCTGCTTAGAATTATTTGTGCCCTGGAAAGTCTTGCACGACCTAGGGACTGTTGATCAAAATAATACAAATAAGGAGATGGACGCCAACTGATCTTGTTATGTGTTATAAAAGAAACGTGGGGGCGGAGTAAACAAAGCCGCTTTTTAAACTATTGTGACATACGAGCAAGAAGAAATGGCTTCTATCTAAGCAGTCATTAACGTTTCATTGCTACAGGTCGCTCGACTCTTGTTGCGGACAGCCTTTATAGTTACCACGCAATAATAAAAGAAAACCATTTACCCAGTAACTTCGTCGTAAACACGGGGCGAATGATGCACGCCGGTAATAGAACAGACACACGAGGCAAGACATTCGCTGTTTGCCGAAATCAGCATTACGTAAGTTCAATTATTCCAAGGGTCGATATCCGACGCTGAGCTGTTTCGAGTTGGAAGGACGACCTGTAAGCTACCATGCCTAGCTGGTTGCGACCGTCGCCACCCGAGCGACAGCGAGTCAAGAAATGCTTACCTCTGGTTCACCTGTCAAGAACGCCAACCACACAGGGCACGTACCTAAAAGGAAGAAGAAATAAGGAGGCACGTAAGCCAGAAGGTTTCGCTGAACGCGCACAACTTGCGCAATCAGCAGCGCATTAAGTGTCAGAATTCTGCAGGGCACTCTCGCATTCAGACTTTATAAAAATGAACGAGGGAAAACATTTACGCGCAGTTTTTTTTTTTTTTTTTGCCGGCTCTCTCCATCTAGCCCGACTCAGTCCTGGGCACCCGAAATACATTTCCTCGCAAAAGCAGCAGCTACTGGCAGCCAGGTAGCCACTGCACGGACTCATGTGCAACCGGTGTCGCACGGAGAAAAATGAACAAATCTTGAGAGCTGGGAGAAAAATCACAAGTTTGGCCCCAAGTTTCTTCGTTTAAATCCAGAAGGCCACGAGAACTGGGAAAAAATTGACAGATCCGTTGACGGATCTTTCACCTATTAGCTCTCTCGCGAACGCGAGGCTCGGCCGTATGCGTATGCTTCGCTTCTGGTTCAGGAGTCCATAACACGGCGTTTCTTGCACGCTCCTCGCGACCGTGCCAATAGCGCTTCGCGTTTGAACTGTTTCAGTGGTCACCTTTGCTAGATTTAGCAGCGGCATCGGCTGCCTGTCGGTCGTTTTGTTTTCACCGCTATGGGCGCGTCGTCGAAGTCATTCCAATTCCATCCTGCTTTGCCGCCCACTCGGTCCAGCACTCTCGTCACAGTCCATTTTGCGACGCGTACAAGCGGCGACGGGACGCGTCGAGACCCCCGTCACACAAAAACTGTGCCAAAAAGATGGCTTAAAAGGTTGGTCTACAGCGCAATGTAGGGTTTCGTGGATTATATCACCCTTATTTTGTTGCTTAAATATTTTTATCTCAGCCACAAAGAACAGCAGCCCCAAAGAAAGGCCGACGGGCGCGTCAGACGGTGCTAGCATAACGCTGCGGGCTCGGCTTGACATCCCCCTCTCCACGCGCGCTCGATTGTTCCCCGTTTCTCGTTTGCTCAATGTCCACAGATCTTCGAAGCATTTTTTTTTCCAAGTGACCTATCTATTGTTCACTCAATAAAAAAAATTAAGATGGAGCAAATAGTAGCGCCGCCAAGCAAAGCGAGCGACAGCTCGAGAACTCCATTTCTCAACACCATTTCTCGAAGCTCGTCTGGATGACCGTGGCTTTGCCTCACCGTGTCACAGCATTCAGGGCCTACGAGCGGCTGGCATTGAAAGAAAACATAGCTGGACAGTGTGCAAACGGGAAGGGGCGTCGGAGGACATCGGAAAGGGAGAGAGTAGTGTTGAGGCAATGCATGGCGGGAACCGAGAAATAAAGTTCGTCGTGGATATGGGGACATCAGCAGGCGGGGAGGAACACCCCGCCAACGCGTCCGAGCTCAACGAACCCATGGTGTCCCGATTAAGCAGGCCGTCGTAACGGCGCGCGACGGGCACTGAATCGACGGGCATCCATCAAGGACGGCTATCGGGGCCCCAGTGCACGGCGGGCAGCAGAGCGCAACGCGAAGCGACTCGCGGCGGCTATCCACGTCGCCGCCATGTCCAGCCGCTGGCTAGGCATCGCGCACACACCTCCTCCCGCGTGCAAGCACCCACCCCCCAACACGCGTGCGCTTTGAGTCACGCGGTCGGTCAGGCGAAACTGATGCGCTAGTTCACTCAATCTGTCACGAGAACGGCGGCCGGAAGGTTTATGAATGTGCACGGCTACTGAAAGAACCGAAAGAACCATCATCGTCACGTGCACTTGATGCGTGGAACTTGGGCTAGTGTGCCCTCCTTTTTGAAGCGTGGCTTAGCTGCGCGACCTGGTCCGTAGCGCGCGCTGTCAATGAGGCGCCTGTTCTGGAGATTTCTGTGCCGTACAGGCGTGTATATATATATATATATATATATATATATATATATTGATATATATATGGCCACACCCAAGAGTGACATTGAGATCTGTACGATCGACCACTCACAAAATTTAATTTGAAAGCGTTAGTCAACTATGCTGTACAGAAATCAGCTATCCATTGCACACAAGCTGGCCCACTGTTCAAAGGACAAAAGACGGGCCACTGAATGCTAGGAATGACGCAAAATTTCTCAGGGAAGCGCGTAAAGACAAAACAACTAATCGAGTCAAAAAGAAAATTGGGCAAACCTTGCGCTGGTCGGGATTCGAACCACGGTCCCCCCAGAATGCGAGACCAGCACGGACGTTCGACATGGTAACAGCGCGAAAAGGAAGATGAGGGACGAAAAAGAGCAGACTCGACGAACACTAGGTTGCTTTTTTTTGACATGAGAATACATACACTGCAAGGCGTGCGCAGAAAAAAACAAGAACAAAAAACGAACACACACACACACACACACACACACACACACACACACACACGAACACACGAACAAACACACAAACAAACACACGAACACACACACACACACACACGAACACACACACACACACACACACACACACGAACACACACACACACACACACACACGAACACACACACACACACACGAACACACACACACACACACGAACACGAACACACACACACACGAACACACACACACACACACACACACGAACACACACACGAACACGAACAAACACACACACACACACACACGAACACACACACACACACACACGTGCGTGTACAAATGCGGCGCCAAATATTATGTTTTAAGCTGTGAAAGCCAGAGAGAGGGTGTGTTTACGCACTTATTGCGCTCACGGAGAATGTAAGAAGCTTTACAAAAGCTTCACGTGTCCTTGGAAAGCAGGGGAGCATGTGCACCGCCGGCAATGGTCATCCAAGTGTCCTGCAGCCACGACAGCAGTAACTGCTGCCCGGTGCTCCCTCAGTTTGTCGTTAAGGCAGCGTCCAGTCTACACAGTGAAGAATCATCGGCCCCATACAAGTGCTATCCTGTAGGCAACATTACACTTGCACTTGACGAAGCGAGTGGCGTAGTTTTTGTCGCAGCGTTGCTTTTCTCTCACGCTGCTGACAAACGGGTACATCCGTGTCCACTTTCCTGGAGCCAAAAAGACAACGCGTGTGCCACACCTTTCTCGTACTTCGTCTGCTTTTCGCACTGTTACCCTGTCGAAGTTAAGCAAACACCGACTAGCCCAACTTTCTTCGTTAAATGAGCACGGAGCCCATTGAGCACCACACTTCGAATAGCGTTTGGCAGCCGAGACCTGCGTCACAATCGGTTAAGAGGAGCACCGGGAGCGAAGATAGCGCCTGCCCAGGGCTAGCAAACTGCTGCAATCTTGCCGACGCTAACCTTTACTAGAGTGCACGCCAGATGAGACTGACATGGACGACTGCTTAGACGGGAATCGACGAAATCGAAATTACAAACGTGCCCCGCGGACAAAACGCTCTGTTCATGTCAAAGATGTAACGTATCGCCAAGAAAAAAAAAAGGGTGGAAGAAACAAATCCCTCCCTCCCCTCTAGTGCCCCCGGATCAGTCTGCTGCAGCGGGTGACGACGAAGACTCGGGATGGAAGGAGAAAGCGTGAGAGGACAACATCTACGCGGATGGACACTCGCTAATAAATTGCCATCGCCTCCGGCGACGGCAAAGCGGCAGTCTTGCCCTCGAGGAGATGGCCGGCCGTCCCGTCCTCCGCGCCATCTTCCTCATCCCGCTCCATCGACCGGAGATGAGACGGAGGCTGGAAAAACAAAGCACGATGGATGGGATCTCTTCCGACACCCCACACTGCTTCCAAAAGTGACTCCCCCGTTGACTCGCGACGCAACCCAGCTCCCTTCGTGGACGTAAAAGTGCGGGGCATGCGGCTCGCTTACCATGTTATTTGTTTATTATTTTATGTCTGTTCCAAGTTCAGTAAGGACTACGTGTCGGCCGGGAAATAATGTTGTACTCTGACGGGTGCTCTGTCACATATGTCGAAACAAGTGGCCCGTAAGAATTGGCCGGGACCGGGGATATCTGCTAAAGCAACCAATCTGAGCGTCCGCAAATCAAAGCTGAGCTAAGGGTATGCTTAAGAAGATGTTGCGCATGTTTTTATTTTTTAAACTCACCTAATCGACACATTCCTGACAAAAGCAGCACTAAAGTAGTGCTTCGTAGCGAACTTAAACATCTAGCGCTTCGTACCTATCGTACAACTATTTTCGGAGGCACCCTCACGTATAGAACCTGCTTACGAGTCGCTACTGTGAGTATAAGCTATCGCCGAATTCCTAGAGCCCCAGAGCACTTCATGTATCGTGCACCACTTCGGTTGCGATGCCTTCGAAATTCGACTGTCCTGCGATCTACAAGAAAGGCCCCTTTTAAAGTACCCTAGTCAAGACAATTTACTCTGAATGATTTTCTTATCGCGGAATTTTGCTTTCCCGGTTTAAAAGGAGTTGGGGTTATACTTTTTGTCTCGAATGGATCAAAGCAAAGGTGTACAATGTGTGGACTCCATTTCTACCCATTTGAGTAGGAAGAAAAACGAAGGACATTGATGTCGCAGGAGTTTTGGGCTTCACACATGCACTGATTTGCTGTGACCTGCTCGACAGAAGAGGGCGAAAAGGACGAGCCGCACTCCTTACATCAATGCCTGCATTCAAAACGTGTATGTTCCTGTCCCATTATCTTCTCGATCCTGGTCGAAGCGACAGATGGCGACATCACAGCGACACGAACCATCACAGGCTTTTCGTTCCTATAGCTAGCGTGATCAAATGACGTCACTGGACAAAAAAAGTAACAGTAAAAAGGAAATGCGGGAAGCCCGTTTCATTACCAGTTATTGATTGTGATTATTTCAATAGAACTAGCTATTTTCACATCTTCAACGGGGGTTAATGCTGTAACTTTGCTCAGATAAGCTTAACGCCTGCTTGTAGAGTCGCCACTGTTAAGCCATTCAACGCGTTGGCAACGTTACCACGCCTAGGCAGGATTAAGAGAAGCGGAGATAAGGTGCAAGACATTCTTACTCAGGCGGTGTTGACGGCGTATGCTGAATTTCACTCGCACAGATACCTAGCAATATTTTTTTTGCGAGAGATGCTGCTTTGCGGCGTAGAGGTCCTCAGTTCTCATAGGCGAAACATTTCACCGATTTTCCGCGGAAACGCGACAAGAGATCGGTGCTGGGGGCCCCATATTCACCGCGGGGGATCTGGAGTTCCCCAGGGTGGAGCCTTGTGCCCCGAAGGCATTGCGTGGGTGTCTTTAGAAGTCGTCGGCAGGTTTATAAGAGATGGTTAGTGTTAGCTTTCGACGCAGGAAAAGTGTAAAAAGTGTTAAGGCTTGGGCGAGTTGTAAGTCAGCGTTCGTGTTTGTCACCTTGTGTTTTGTCTGAGTTTGCGCTGTTCCCCTTTTGTAAAAGGGGCTCGCGTCCGTAAACGGGGCCAATGTTTAGGTCACCCATGGCGATTACTAATCACACCCCTAATCCAGCCACCGCAGCAAGCCTCCGCAGCACTGAAGCCTCCGCAGCAAGAACTCCTCCTAGCGAACGAGCCTACTGAACTTGTGAACAATTTGCATGCTTCGGGTCAAGCGGCTTAGTGTACAACAGACGAGGAAATTACCTCTTCAGTGGAAAAACGTTTTCGCTGCCTGGTGGGTTGCGTACGCCGAGAGGCAGTCATCATTCTGCAGGACAGTACTTAAGCAGCCCTGCATGTGTTAGTGGGGATCCTGTAGGATCGACGTACGTCAAAGCCCGTACAATGCTCTCGTGTGGGCAGGCTACGCTACGTGTTCTAGGTAGCGATTCTCCGCTGGATGTCAAACGCAAAAAACGAAACTGCATACGATTAGTGAGATATGGGAGGTAAGAATGAGAGGGTAAAAAGCATGCAAGAGACTCCAGAGGAGAAAAAAAATTCAGACCTGAAAATTCAGCATCCTCTATCGGCGCACTTACGAATATCACTTGACAGTGGGACGAGCTGTTTGTTGCGGCTTTTGTTACCGCAGGTGGTCCAGACAATTGTCCTTTTAGTAATAGCGATTATAAAGCCCTTGGTGCGCCGTATATTGCGGTTACCAAGGAAAAAGTGAAGCTCACAACCGGAGCTCATGAGTGCGTACACAGGAGAAAAAAAAAACATGTCTGTACCTCTTGTTCCTGAACACATGGGAGATATGATAAGAGAGAAAAGAGGGAGCCTGTTTTAATCTCCGCCTCGCCCTAATCATCGCTGCACCCACTGCTCCTCGCAGGCCCACCCACTGCTTATTTTGCAAGCGACGTAAGCCTAAAAAGTCGAGACGATGAACAGGAAGGGTTTTTCTGCATCACCAAAAGGCGGAAAAAGAGCAGCATTGCGAAGTGTCCTTTCAGACACTTTTTATGCCATGAATAACTTTCCGTCTGTCCCCCCAGCTCTCTCCGCGTTTGTACAGTGCTCGTAAAACGTAACGAGATGAGGCTGTTTTCTCTGCCAGCGTCTCTGTAGCAAGTTGCTAGAGGGTGCCCGCAGCCCGCCCGCAGACGTTCACCCGAACACGTCGCTCACAACAACGAGAGTCGCCGCACGCGGCCAGTCTGCTTGGTGAGAGGCCAGACTCGCTTGCAGTGCAGCGAGATCTTCGATTGCCCCGCGTAGTCTGGTCGATTGCGGGCCGGAAATGAACACTCGTGAACCGCCCGGAAGGAGGTCAACAGGGCCGTATACGGGAGAAAGAGCAGGAGGCGGGGGAAGATGGACATGAATAAGAAATGCATCCAGCGCCGCGGCCAGCGTTCTCGGCCAATAGGGGCTTGACTGCGGGCTAGGTTACGGTAGCAGTATAGTCAAGAAGCCGGAGGACGGCGCAGAATATTGAGGGCAGCTGGTCTCGCCTCGGGCAGCCGCTTCATTTATTCGTCATCGAGGCCAAAAATGTGTTCTCGCGAGAGCACACGAGCCCTTTTCGTCGCACCGGTTCCTACTTGGTGCTTTGAGAGCGAGAGCTGCATAATCGACAAGGCGCCGGGAATGCGGCACCTCTGCGTAACTGAGAACGCGGACGAGCGCTCCCCGTACGCCGCGTCCGGCGGTGTTATCTACACAGAAAACGCCGCGCTCAGAACACGGCGTTCCCCGCACACACCGCCCTAACCGTGCTTAGCGTTCTAACCATCTCAGTGGTCAGGTTTTCTCGCTTCAACGGCGGCATTGGCTACCTGTCACTCCTTTCGAAAGGTCCATCAGTATAGCCATTTCGCCACTATCGCACTATTCTATCCTATTCGGACCCCTACCAGTCACTCACTAACATCACCAGCTAACTAACTTTGCTCAATACATTCGTTTCTTCCTCCTCTCTTAAACCAAACATTAACGACTTCCTTTTAAAATTTCATTTCCGTCCCAACATTGCTAGCATCATGTCCTTGTATCACGTTACACCGTTTTTTGCTCCGCTCTCGCTGTTGTACCCATAATGTCCAACATTCACCACTCATTAGTGTAGTCATCCCCCATTTGGCGTATTAAGTCCCTGTGACTAGCAGGAATGACCACCAGTTCAATTAAAGAGCCTCGCTCCCTCCCTCTATTTCTCTCTCTCTCTCTCGCTCTGCTGCTCATTACGAGATGAATTTTGATGATCGTTAGAGCTATGATTTTATGATCGTGCAGCCACAAAGGAGGCTCCACGATTCTCTCTCCGTCTCTGTTTCCTCCTTCATCCTTCCACGCTCCCTCTTCTCCTCCCCCACCTCTCCCTCGTGCCCACATTTGGGACAATGCCCTACGAGCTGGCCAATCCCAGGCTGGCCAGCGCTTGAAAGCTGGCCCTAGTGCGCGACCCAACTCGCTCTCCAATGCAGCATGGCGCAGCGAGCGCGAAGCGGGAATAAGAGCGCTGTTTTCGGGGCGAAAGCGAGGCGGCGGTGACCGCCTCGACAGCCGCGATAATTTTAAGCCGTGCGCGGGGGGCGGATTCGCTCGCTGCCCGCGCGCGCAGCAGCAGCGAGAGTGAGAGCGGGAGGAGGAGAAGGAGGAGTTCCCGGAGATCGGCCCCGCGCCGGGAAACAGTGCACGCCGAAGTGCGCGCCCGCCGCAGCGCAGCGATGCACACTTGAGACGTTCGCGGGTCGGGTTCCGTTTCAGCGCAGCACTCGGGGGCGCCCTTAATTAGCTATACAGGCCGGGAGGGGACACGCAGCGTTCCGCGGTCCTAATTAGCACTAAAACGCTCCTCCTTTAATTAAGGCTCGCACGCAGTCAGGCCGCGACTGCCTTCTCCACGCCTGCCTCGTAATCTACCCCGGACAAGACGCGCAGTTTTGCGAGTGAAGGATAAATGATAGACAGACGAGAAAGAAGAAACGGGTAAAAAGTTGCTCGGCGAGAGTCGAGAAACTTTCGTATTCATCCACTCATAGCGATGGATTTCGAGAGACAGCTGTAATGACGAACGTTGCAAGAAAGGTCTCCAAATGCGCACTGCACGGAGCGAGCCCAGGAGGAGGGTGAAATGTTCCACCACGGGTTCAACGAGAGCCCATCGGCAGTCGATTAAAAGCTACTCAAATGAAACGGCACATGCTGTTCTCCCTTCGTCTTCCCCGGTCGTCATGCCATAGCACCTACTGTTCTCGGAAACGTCCGCGGGTAGTGCTGCATCTCGGCTCAGCGATCTGTGAAAAATCCGCCGAATATTATTTCGACGCCTCGTTGCTTTTGGAAATTATCAGTTCATGCGCTCTTACTTCTGAGACGTATCTGGGGGTCGGAAAGCGTCTCGGAGGTGGGAAAATCTGTTGTCAGTGTTACCACGGCGACCCATTGGGGAAGGGGGGGGGGGGTGAAAATTTCTGCTGAGGAACTCCTGTTGTAGGCAGCATAGCTCGGCAAAACTCGATGCCACTCACTCACACTCACTCAAAAAATATATTTATACTAAAGCACTCACTCGCACTCACGCTCGCCACTCCGCCCTCACCACTCGCTCTCACTCACGCTCGCCACTCCGCTCTCACTACTCGCACTCACTCGCGCTCACGTTCTCCACTCGTGCCCAGCACTCGCACTCCCTCGCGCTCACGCTCGCCCCTCCGCCCTCACCACTCGCACTCACTCGTGCTCACGCTCACAACTCGTCGTCACCCCTCGCACTCACTCGCGCTCACGTTCGCCACTCCGCTCTCACTGCTCGCACTCACTCGCGCTCACGCTCACCACTCCGTCCTCACCACTCGCACTCCCTCGCGCTCACGCTCGCCCCTCCGTCCTCACCACTCGCACTCACTCGTGCTCACGCTCACAACTCGTCGTCACCCCTCGCACTCACTCGCGCTCACGTTCGCCACTCCGCTCTCACTGCTCGCACTCACTCGCGCTCACGCTCACCACTCCGTCCTCACCACTCGCACTCCCTCGCGCTCACGCTCACCACTCGTCGTCACCCCTCGCACTCACTCGCGCTCATAGCTCGAGGGTCGGCGCTCACAGTGGTAAGCACCGCACATCGCGCGAGTGCACCCGCCGCTCACGAGTGGCGAGCGGGGCTCACTACTTGCGAGTAGTGAGAGCACTCGCACTCGTGAGTGGTGAGAGCACTCGCACTCGTGAGTGGTGAGAGCACTCGCACTCACGAGTGGTGAGAGCACTCGCACTCACGAGTGGTGAGTGGGGCTCAACGCGAGTGGAACTCGCACTCGCGAGTGGCGAGCGAGGCTCGCCGCGAGTGGAACTCGCACTCGCACTCTCCAGCCCATAACGATGGCGAGGCTCACTCACCACTCGCTCATGAGTGGTGAGTGGGGAGTGTGTGAGTGCACTCGTGAGTGAGTTTGCCGACCTGTGCAGCACCCCAGGCGGCCGCTGCTTACCGGTTGGTTTTAGAAGTTTTGCTTGTTAAATAATTTCACAGTCGTAAATAGTCTTACTTCTTCATTTTATGCTACAAGGTTTTATAAAACCCGTTAAATAACTGTTGAGATTAAACGCTTAAAAGCTTGTACGTGGCGCTGACTGCAGCATAAGTTCTCTGGGGAACGCATGCGCTCCATACACATTTTTCATCGCAAAAGGGACCAGCTATCTCCGTTGGTTTTCCCCCCGCACGACACGCCTCTACCTTCCAGTACACTGTAACCCCGTAAATGCAGTCGAATCGAGATGACTGCGCATGCTCAGTGTCCTTTCCTTGTTCGCCGAGAGTGCGCGGTATACCGCAGGCGCAGCTGACGCCACCGTAGCTTGCGCAAAACAACGCCGTGCAGTTGAAAGCCTCGTTTGCTATTCCCAAATACAGCCGTGGATCAAGTCACCTCACATGAGGGGCGGGTGCAGGGAGGAAGGGGGAAATCGATTCCCTGCTCCCTCCTTCCCTGCCCAAAGCGCTGTTGGAACTATATACCCCCTCTCCCTCTAGGGGGTCATACAGGATACGCGAACACTTCTAATTTGAGAAGGAAGGAGTGACAGTAGTACGCTTACTAACGGACGCGGTGTTGGCCGAATTATTTTCGTTGGTTAAGACACGCTAATGCAAGCCATCGTTAAATTCCTGTTAGAATTCATAAAACACGTCTCCAATATATTATGATGATGCATAAAACAGTTTCAAGCAATAATACCAGAAGAGCAAAATCTAATCTATCAAATAAGCATATCACGTATTCAAAAAGAAAACATATTATCGCCCCAGCAACCGACTGAGCGACCATCCTGATCAACGATAAACGAAACAACAACAAAACTACCAGGGAAACGGTGAATCGTGCAACCCAGTTGAACGATCACCTCAAAATCTCCGCGCAGAAGTACTACACTTCGGTGGCCCCTCTACTCCCACGATTCATCACAAATCCGTCGCACTGAACCGCAAAAGGGGACCACAAGCTCCATGAGCCGTGTACATTTGCGCTGAACACGGGAGTCATTACGGGGCCATTTCGATCCCCCAGAGACCTCACTTCGCGTTTTATTATTTCTTCTTTCGCCGTCTACGGCGACGCCCGCAGGGCACACTCATAGGTAATCTAGCCCACCCTCACCGCGCGGCCAAAACGCACTTCATATCGGAGTGCGACGAAGCAACAGCCATTAGCCCGTCCTGGCTTTCGAGCACTCTCGAAGCCAGGGGTCTCCGCTTCTTGCTCTATCTCCCCCCCTTTCGCCTTTGCTCTGTTTCCTTTCTGTCATTTCCCCTCCTATGTGGTACAAACTGACTCGCCGAGCCGAGTAGCAAGCCGGACCCGGATCGAGGTTTCCATCAGCCGCCGACGAGGTCGCGTAGTCATAAGAGTGGGCGCCCTCTAGCAGCGGTCAATGAATCGATAAGTCATACCTGCATCTACCGGATCCGGGTCAGGTACATATGTACCAACCTGGCTTGCCTCGAACACTTTTGCATTCAAGTTCCACGAAGCCAACACTCCCCCGCCCGGCGACGAAGCCCCTTGATAGGAGCGGCAGATATGTGGTGCGAGCATAGCGCGCAAAGTGACGAAATGGCATACACATGAATTGTTTCTATCTTGGTGCCCCGGGAGTCGGGAGTCATTAGTTTACGCCTGCACGCGAGGGGTGGCTCAATTGAGACGTCTTTATAGTGAGGGAAGGGTTGCTTTGATGCACCGTTGGCGGGAGAGGAAACCATTAAAACTCGCTACAAAATGTGTCATCGATCAAGTCGTAACACACAATACACAATTCGTGTGGACGCGTCATTCGCGCCAGCAGTTATTGTCGTAGAACACGCTTGCATGAGACTGTATAAAAGTCACCAGAAGGGCTTTCAGCATTGACAGAAGCGGAACACGGGCTATTTCCTTCGTGACTGTTTCAATGTTCGTTTAAATCGTCTGCCGGATAGATAGATCGGATAGTTATAATAGACGGGTAGATCCGATAGACAGATTATATATATATATATATATATATATATATATATATATATATATATATATATATATATATATATATATATACACGAAGGTACATATATGAATAGGTGTAGGTAAATGCATTATTCAAGACAGGATAGTGAGGATGAGTTAGCCGCCCCGGCCCAGGTATCCGCTGAGGAACCAGAAATGACGGGAGAGCTGAACGGCCAGTGAATTGTAGCGGCGCGTAGAAATAAAATTCGGTAGAGACCTTTGCAGCAGCGGAAAGGCATAATAGCCCGTTTTTTTGTAAAAAAAATACTGACATCAAGATTACCGCACTGTTCTAATCCACCATTTTATTAGAAGTTATCCGCAGTGTTTAAAAAAGATCGCGTGGTTTAACAAGCCCCTTGTTTCCATGCCCCAGTCAACATTGCTACCTTCAAAAAACATTAATCTTTGAATCGCAGTCTGCGTTGTTCCTATTTACCGGCATATTACATCGCCTAAGGCTCAGCGACGTGACACTGGGAGAAGATGTCCCCCATATACACTTTATAGTACGCATGCGCAAACTAAAACGAAATAACATCGGCAGACCAAAACAGATTAAGGATATGGATCACTGGCCTGGCTAGGCCGTATACATGTATCCAGAGTTCCGCTACGAAAGCAGCCTCCAGCCCAAACATCGGATGCACAACGACGACGTAAACATCGAGAGAAAAAATGAGATGGGGGGGATAACGAAAGAGGGCGAAAAGCGCAGCACCAGTGAATGGCACCCGGGCGAACGCTTCTTTTCACTACGGTACATGTACATGTGTGCGTGTGTTCGGCAGAATTGAGGAAGCCAGCCTTAAGCAAGAACACGAGCGGAGCGGCCGCGGTAGCGGCGATGTGTGAAGCCTCTGCCGGCAGGCAGGAAACTTGGTCAAAAGATAGAGACGTGCGGCGCACGCACTGCGGGACCGGAATTACCGTGACGCCGCGGCAGCGCGGTGAGCCGTCGAGCGTGCATAATAATATAAACATGCTAGCGAAACATCTCTCACCCCTCCCTGAGCTCTGTACTGCGGCCTGCTGCATCACGGAGCGGTTCAACGCACCCGACACCGCAAACATGTCAGACAGCTCGGAGCGCACCGGGATCGCAGCGACGCGCACCGCGCACCTTATCGCGCCGTTCTCGCTCGCACGAGAGGACGAGAGACGTTGGACAAACAAGAGGACGCTCGCGGGACTGAGAGTGCTTTATAAACCGCAAGGCAAGCCACGACACGGGTCCCAGGTTCGGGTCTTAAGGACCTCTCGCATTGGCTGCGTCATGGCTAATGCTGATAATGTCACAGTTGTCGGCGTCTTTGACAGCAAGGCTGCATGAAGATTGATTGATTGATTGTAGGGTTTAACGTGCCGACGCAACGCAGGCAATGAGGCGCGCCGTAGTGGAGGGTTCCGGATAAATTTTAGATGCGACGGCATCTCATTCACTCGCCTTGTCCCTCCATACGGCGTTGTTGTTGTCCGTTCACACCCCTCCCTCATTCTCCTCGCCGCGCGAGCTGCGCTCTCCGCCACTCACCCCCTCTCCTCTCCGATAGCGAACACTCTCTCGCAAGGGGCATTGGATTAGATTCGATTGGATTGGCTTGGCTTGGCTTGCATTCGATTGGATTTGGATTGGATTAAAGTGGATTGTGTTGAATTGCGTTGCGTCATAGCCGCGGCAGGGGGTTCACGGCACGTTTCACGCGATGGGAGAATCAACCTAACGGAAACAACAACGGAACCCCCTATGCGTCGCATCTACACGGGGGTTCCCGCGAGGGAGGTGGGAGTAATTTTTGACCACTTGGGGATCTTTAACGTGCGCCGAAATCTCGTGCACACGGGCGTTTTTGCTTTTCGCCTCCATCAGAAAAGCGGCCGCCGTGAAGGCTGCATGAAGACAAACGCTTTTGAAAGTACCCAACATAAGCCAGGAAAGTAGGCATTAGCGTTATTTTTATGCCCCAAATGACGACGTCATTTCGAGAGCTTGTGCGATGGGGCGAGCAATCAGAAAATGATCGAGACAAAAACGTTATTAAATAGAAATATGGGTTAACTGCGACATTTATTACACACCTGGTTAAAAAAGAAATATATTGTGCAAATGTTCTGGTTAATTCACTTCTTTTTGCTATCCTCTTATTGTTTGCGGAACAACTGGTAAAGACGCGCATAGAAAGATCGCATATACTAACAAAAAGTTTGCGGGTGATAAAAAGATGTACCATTTTGGAGTCACGTTGGTCTTCGTAAAAAGCGTCCCCTCTTAAGCCATGTGTAATTAAATTAAAACTTATACAATATTTTTCATTCAGGCATATATTGCGAAGGCCCTCAAATACCCCTCAATACACTCACCTTACAAAAAGAAAAAAAATACATGCATACAAGACACGCCCCTCCCCCCCCCCCCCCCCACCCACACCCACAAAGAGAGAGAGGGAGAGAGAAAGAGAGAGAGAGAGAGAGAGACTGCTCTGAGTGGGGTAGTGGCATTTCTTTCATGCCAGTTACACGCAGACACATTTATGGGACAAAGCGAAAAATCTAAACGGTTTCAGCGACCTGCCCGTTACAGCTGCTATATTATTAGGCGACGCCCGCAAAGCTTGTCGAGCAAACCGAAATAACGGCCGCGCTTTTTCGGCGTTCAATTATTGCTAACAAATTAAAAGTGTTTACAGAATGTGCCTTCGGCAATGTACTAGAAAGAAGATACGACGCTGTTATTTCCTTATAGTATCCGCAGATACGACGCCCTTTTGAACTTATTTTGTTTCCCACAACAGAGGTTTAGAATAACGGTATCATTTCAGAGATTTACTTTATACGGGATATACAGGCTGGTTTGCTTCTGGCAACGTGATGACTTGCGGTACACTTACCAAACCTCTAGAACGTAGCACAAGAGTTAATAATAGCTGTTAGCACGGATGTAGCTATATGTATCACTATACAAATGATGTTGTTGCATTAAATCAATGGTAGAACGAACACATTTTCGCGGGGAAATTCTTGAGAGCATCCTATGCAAAACTGAGCGTTTTCTTCGCACCTTTCTGAGAAAACATCTGAGTCGAGCAATTTAGCAACCAAGAAAGCGCCAAACAATAAAGCAAGCGATCAAGCGAGCGAAGAAGCCACCCAGTAGCTATTTCAGGGAGTGTCCACCACTAACTGGACGCTAAAATGACGAGCCAACAAGCTGTCTTATAAGCAATTAAGCTAGTATGTATTTGAAAAAAAAAGGTAAACGCCCCACGAAGACAAAGGCGGGAGCCAGGAAGTCTCAAGTACAAGCAACGAAACCCAGCTGCGCGTCCACTGTGCTACTAGGCCTAACGCTCGGACACGCGTATCGCTGTGAAGCCGGTACTTAGCACATGATACACGCAAACGGTGTCCACTTAAAAAAAAAAAAAATCCCGGGACATCTCCACTAACCTCAAAGCTGGGGAGGGGCGAAGCATGCAATGTATAAGTGTATTCTTGGAGCCTTGGCGTTTTTGCCGACGGAGATGAAACCGTTGTGGGAAGGGGGAGGGGTAGAGGTATACAGCTTCGCTTTAAAAGTATCGTGTCTTTGAAGCACGAAGCGTTCTAGCGCGAGGAGTTGGAAAACGAGACTCCCGGTGTTTTTTAGTACGCGTTACGAAGCGCTCCAGCGCGAGGCGTAAACGAGTTTCCCGGTGTTTTAGTACCATGATTACATGAGACGACGATTACGACGACAGGAGACGCCAACAGCCCCAGCCCCTGAGGTGCTTCGCCCCTAAAATCTCACGTATGTGCCTACATGCGTGTATGTGTCAACGAGAGTGTGCTCAAGCAGCGACAGTGTCATTGGAGTGTCGTTTGCCTGTACAGCGTACTCCTCGACGAAAAGGCTATTATTGCGGTAAAACAATCGAATCACGGGAGATTGTGCCTTGAAAGAGTGCTCTGCCCCAAGACGGGAGTTATTGCGGAGAAGCATCTGTTTCAACTGTCGCAATGTACGAGGATATTGTGCCTGTAAAGCGTGCTCCGTCACAATCAGACCATTATTGCGGTTAAGCGTCCAAACCATCAGGAGAGCGTGCTTTTAAGGCGTGCTCTATCCACAATACAGAGTTTATTGCAAATAGTCATCTGAGTCTGCAGCACTGGAATGTCGCATCGGACAAGGAGTGCGTGTCTGTAGAGCGTGCTCTGCCACTATAACACCATAAATGCGGGGAAGCAGCCAAATCGCAGTGAGTGTTTTAGCGGAACGTTTTTGAAAATCTTCATGTGAACCTAAGCGGCCGGCCCGGCCTACGTGGTTTCCCTTTGTTGGCACTATTTTACGCGTCATTTACGTTTAGCACCAGCCTTCTTTTACGTTGTAATTTATAAAAAAAGTGTAGTTCACAGTTGGGGGAGAAATCAATGCACCAAGGTGAATATTTAATCTCTTGGACATTCTAAGACTATGCAACATTTGCGTAAAGAATCGGAGTCATACCTCGGGAAGGAACCGCAGCCTAGTAGTCATGGTTCTCGCTTCGGGAACAATGGGGCAAGGGTTAAAAAAATTCAGGCAGTTCCACCCAACGTGAAAGCTGTCGAAGTGCGGAACAGTGACTCGCCAGACGGGCTGTGGCGCCCTCTCTTGGTCAGTTTCAGTATCAGCCTGGCGTTGATACCGAAATTAGTCAAGACCGGGCGCTGCGGCCCTTGAAAAGGCGTATAAAAACACACCGAGTTTGAGTTTTCATTAAATTGAGGTACTTAATGCGTTAGTTAATTCGTGATGTTTTCCTTATATTATTATATTATATTGTGTACTTACTTGCGGCCCAGTAACGGCAGCCTCCATGACAACGGCGCAGCGGAAAGATCATCCCCCAACACTTTTCATATGATAACGCGTGCCTCTGTAGCCCAGTGCGATTGACTTCGGCATCGTAACGCAAAATCCCGACCAGGGGTGATCTTTTCGATGCCCCTGTCTGGGTGCACGACGAAGAAGGACTACGGTGGCTAGATATCATGACTCCAGACGAGTTACGACGAATAGCCGGGCCCCTAAAGTTCTCTGCACTTAAAATGGGCGGGTTTCCTGTGCAGAGGCTACACCTGAGCTATCAGGCAGTCCGTAACGGGGGGCTACGAAGAAATTAAGGCGCCCGGGATCTTTAACATGTGCGAAATATCGACGAAGAGAAATTTGCATTTTCGGCCTCCATCTGAGAAACGCCCGCAGCGGCCGGAAGCAAACCAGGGTGCTCGTGTTCACAACGCCTTAGCCACTAAGCCACCAAGGCGGTTTGGACACACGGGGTGCCATACCTAGTAATAATTCCCGAGTCAATAAACAACACCTGGGTTGAAGTATTCACGGAGGCACGCGCGATTTTAAATTTTGAAGAAAGGTTGGGCACTGCTAAAGCAGCTAATGTGTAATGCACGGATATGTCTAATTATCTTGCAGCCATCTTGCAAGTGGCGTTGGCGTCTCAAAGCAACGGAGAAAAGTTTGCAGGCGTAATGTAACGGCACAAGTTATTTTCGATATTGCGAGCTTGATAACAAGCTAGCGCTTAGTTGTATGATGCACATTCTCAGCATTTTTGAATGCTGCGAGGAAGGGCTGAAAAAGAGAGGTACGCCGAAGGACGTGAGGATATTGAACGTAAATAGGGTTTGGCTACCTATAATGACAACAACGACCCTGAACTACAGCGGCGCCATCGCAAAGTGCAGTAGGAACGGAATCTCATTTACGAAAACAAAGCTACAATTTGCCTACACAAAAAAGAGCGGTGACAAAAACCTAAAACATAGAGCAATGATTTAAAAAAAAACTGCGACTTGTCAGACGTGATAGAAATATTGCGAAACTGAAATACAGGCAATGACTGCTCGCTGAGTGTATACCGGGTGTAAAAAAAGCACAAAAAAAGCACGAAGGGTATACAACAAGACGGAAATAAACCGGAAATGAATATTACTGAGGCCAAATGAGCGAAATGAGCGGCGCAACAAGAAGGAAATAAACCGGAAATGAATATTGCTGAGGCCAAATGAGCGGCGCAGCGCCAAGCAGAACGAAAACGACCATACCCCGGCGGCGCTGGCGATAAGTCTCACCTTAAAGAGACGCGGATCGGCATAGGGCAGAGTGCTACACTCGGGAGACAAAGAAGCTCGAGAATGACGGAGGGGGCCGAGAAGGGGGAAAGCAGAGGCAGCTAAGAGTGGCGGTTAATCCGGCTGGCTGCATGCCGGACACGCTCGGAATGGCGGCCGCAGCTCGGCGGAGCGAGCCCCCTGCTCCCGGGCCTCCCGGTCCGGGAATCCCCGCCAGTGTCGCGAACACTCGTGGCTCGCGGAACTGCTACGGCGAAACCGCTGGCCTGTCGTCACGCAGGGGCCTCGCAGCGACGAAGAAGGGGAACAAGAAAGAGCGAAGCAAAAGGCAAGGAGCGGGCGGAAGGAAGCCGGAGAGAACGAAGACGAGGAGGGAAGAGAGATGAGGAGGTAGCGGCAGCCTGGTAAAGGGGAAGCCTGCGTTGGCGGCCGTGGTTGGGCACGGCCTTGTTTCACTTGTGCCCGGCGTGGACCGCGCGATAGATCGTGCTTAACAAGGGCCCCGCCACGCTCAATAAAGCCCACGGCGTCGCGTCAGCAGCAGCGGCAAGGCCCCGGGACAGGCGCCGAGGCGGACGGCACGGGGGCCTGCGTCGCTCAATCACGGCGGCGGCGGCGGGGCGATTAATTAATATCTTTCTCGGGGCAATGGGCATCGCGGAGGAGAAAAATGAGCGACCATGGAACGGAGAGAGGGCGAGAGGGGAGAAAGAGAGGAGAACTTGGATGGTAAAAGCAAGGAAAAGAATGGCAGTTGACATTTTTCCCCGGGAAAGCTACCGGGTGTGCGACAAAAAACGGTCTGCGCGTGCCAGCGAGCAAGCAAGCAAGCTGGAATTCATAGCATGGCGTTTGGGTTCGCAGCGTTCGCAGTACGACAGTGATTTGCGATTACTGGATTCCCTTCCCTGTTGGGAAGTAGGGAACTCAAAGTACAAACGCTCATACAAAGTCTGAACTGAGAAAGAAATGCATAAAAAAGATTCATAAGGGAAAAACAAAATGGCAAGCATTCGCGGCCTGTTGGGCAACATGGGTGCGCGATTGGGAGTAATGTAAGGAGGGTTCTGCAGTAACCGGCTGTATTTCGGTCGAAGGTTTGTATTGATTTCTTTTAATTTTTCATCGTTTCACTTCATGCCCACAGCCCCACAATGTAAAGCAGCCAATTACAATGGTTATGTTAGTCTCGGGCTTGAAAATAGTAACTATTCCCTAGTCTGCTCAAAGTGTATATAAAAATGATACGCATGGTTTTAGGGTCAAAGCGGCATGTTTACATCTTCAAAGTGGTGCACATTCAATTATTGAGGCGTATATGCTTGCTGTGAAAATCAGGCTTTGAGCGGCGTGCCACTTTGGCAGTGACCGCGCGAATATATCAAACACGCCGGGACGTTCGCTTACCTGGAATCCTAGCCTTAATAGCTCTGTTAAAAAAAAAATAAAACAGGACAGAGAAAGTGTGCCGTGGGTTCTCAGGGTTGCATTAGCCGCCTAATGGTATAGCGGCGGAAACAGGAAAACAGCCGCGAGGGACGCGTGTGCTTCTTTCGCGCGGGTACGCGATAACAGCCTTCAAAGCAAAGAGGATGAATTGAGTAGAGCTTAAACACTTTGTCGGGTGCTTCGAAAACTCTCCCAATCTTGATGAATGCACCGTCAAATTTTATTTAAGGAGGCGTGTGTTTCCATACTACCTTCCTGAAACAGCGGCGGCGACCCAGTCTTGAAGTAAAATACGCGAGGAAACGTACGAAGCTGCTGTATGGGGACATTGGTCTCGTTTGATGAAACACATTCTTCAAAGGTGAACGCCAGCACAGGGGAAACTATGCGCGAAACGCCGGCAAGCAATCCGCCCGCACATCTATAGAAGTTGGCCGGCACGGAAGTTAGGCTCCGACGCAACGTCTGTTGCGGAGCTGGGTGGAGGGGCGCTGCCATCTGGCGACGTGCAGAGGAGAGGAGACGCCTGCAGTACGCGTATGGTTCCTAGAAATAGTACGCGCGTCAGCTTGACAACTGACGCCATTCTAATGCCGTTGGATAAAAACTTGGTTACCCTTTGTGGGTCCTGGAAACGGCAGGATCAAAGTAAGCTGTGAATAAATTCGTCATACTTAGTTTCGCTTCTACGAGTTGTTTAATTTGTGATGGAATTAAACATAGTGGCGGCAAAGCAGGCCGCCGGCCTCCTTGTAACCATTATTTATGAATGAATGACAGTAAAAGGGACAGAAAAGAAGACGACATTATTTAAAAGTAAACAGCTCCGCTCCCTCAGTTCCGTTCCTCAATATGACGTTTGGCCTTACTTGCAGTACCGCTACAGTAAATTGCTTAAAAATTGCGACTCGATTTTGGGGACTTACTTGGTACGCCAAATTGCGCAACGTGATGAGTTGCGGCATATAACTGCCACCACCTCGAACATCGTACCGGAGGTAATCGCTGTTGTCTTAAACGACGCAAAGGACAAAACGTCGCTACTTGTGCGAATGGGGAACGCGTCCTCAACGCCGTGAGGTCGACGGAGGTGGTCTACCAGCATAGGGGACCCACTAGCACGCATCGGTGTAGCAGACGATAAATCTGAAAAGGCTCGGCTTACTCTCGACTCCCCGGCCAGCTGCACACTGCTAACGAGGGTGTCGTACTGATCCAAGTCACTGGAAAATGGCGTTTGTCCCCAACAATCCGTTGTAAGCGAATCAGTTTGGGTCTAAGAACAACAACAACAAAAAAAAAGAGTGTGCTCTCATTTATTGACAAATGAAACAGTCATTCCCATTACATCTCTGCCAAGAGCATCTTAAGTTAACATAGTTCCATGCCCAATAGGCAATGAGAGAGAGAGAGAGAGAGAGAGAGAGAGAGAGAAAGATAGAAAGAGAGAGAGAAAGATAGAAAGAGAGAAAGAGAGAGAGAAAGAGAGAAAGAGAGAAAGAGAGAGAGAGAAAGAGAGAGAGAGAGAGAGAGAAAGAGAGAGAGAAAGAGAGAGAGAGAGAAAGAGAGAGAGAGAGAGAAAGAGAGAGAGAGAGAGAAAGAGAGAGAGAAAGAGAGAGAAAGAGAGAGAGAAAGAGAGAGAAAGAGAGAGAGAGAGAGAAAGAGAAAGAGAAAGAGAGAGATAGAGAGAGAGAGAGAGAGAGAGAGAGAGAGAGAGAGAGAGAGAGAGAGAGAGAGAGAGAGAGAGAGAGAGAGAGAGAGAGAGAGAGAGAGAGAGCTCTTTCAAATAAGAAAGCTCTCAACATGACTGATAGTGGACGGTGGTTCCCGCAAACTTCTTTCGGCAGAAAGGTAAAGCAAGGCTGGATAGAAGGCAGCTGCAGCCACGCAGTCAAGTCAGGAACGAAGGCAAAATAACTCGAGTAAGCCAAGATTGATGGCGACGAACTTCCAGGCACTCAGTAGCCCCCAGAAGGCCGAACAAGTTACGCAGTCTGGCGAAACAACGGGGCCGGGCAGTACTCGATAAAGAGGTGGGCACACGGGGTAGCGCAATGTCGCGGAAGAAAAAGTTGGAGAGGCGAGTTTGAAGCGGGAGGAAAACTAAGATGTCACGCGCTCCCCTGCAACCTTGTAAAGTGACACGGAGAGTAGAAAAAAAAAAAAAAAAAGGTCAGAACACGAAGGAAAGAACGCATTACTTGAAGGCGAAGCACTCAGCAGAACTGCAGTTCGACGAAGCGCTGAAAATATCGATTCAAAGTGCGTGAAAAAGGTAAAAAAAAAAGTAAAAGAACGGAAGGCGAGAAAAAAAAGTGCCAAGAAAAACCGAAATAGCAGGCGTACATACGCTCACTCAATGCTTGGTTTCTTTATTTCCAGCAAACGATTTCTTCGCACATCGCTCGCTCCAGTCCGTCACTCAATGACGGAAACAACAGGTGTCATGCTTTACCCGGGAGCCACTCGAGATCGTTTGGGGCAGCGTTGCAAAGATTTTTCTCCTCCTCCTCTTTTCTATTTCCGGTTAAAAACAAAAGCGTTTCAACGCTCACCCACCGCACCTCCCAACCACCTACGAGGGAAGGAAACAAAGAAAAGGAAGGCGAGATAGCGGGGAAAGAGGGCAGGAATAAAAGAAGGTGGCGCAGTCGGTAGAGCATCCGCAATCCCCACTCCATCACGCTGCCACTTCCGAAAGTTTACGCGGTACTTCCTCTCGTCATACGGGGCGCTGCTGTTCGTCGCCAACGGCACTCCGGGGGCGCGATTGCCGATGACGCGCAGGCCAGACGAAGCGTCGCCCGACTTTCTCCGATGCGAGGCCGCGTGGAAAGAGTTCGCGCGAAGCAGAAAAACTAAGACAATAGAGCGAAACTGACATGCAGCCCGAGGAAAAAGGCCGAAGGCGAATAGAGAATGGGAAAACAGAGCAAGGAAGCAAAGCCAAGAGGAGCGAAAACAGAAAAAAGTACGTCTGAAGGTAGGAACGAAACACAGAACAAAGCTAGGAGATGTAAGCACGGGAAAAGAACAGTTCAACGGCAAAGCGCGTGACACAACGTTGCGTCGTTTTTCCCCATGGCGAGGAAGCCGAACGAGCTGCAAAAAGCAAAAACAAAATAAAACAAAAAAGTTCGCCTCACAGCGAAGACTTTGGCCCCTTTTGCGTCTTTCAGAAGCACGTACGCAGCCGGCGCGAACAAAAAAGCTGGAAGACTGAGAAACGTGGGAACAAAGATGAAATGGAAATAAACGTGAACGAAGAAAACAAGCGGAATGAAAAAAAAGTCCCGCGAGGAACCCGCTGTTCTCTGAATATTTCATGGCAGTCTAAAGTTTTAACTAACCAAGGAACGTTGCACTTTGCTTTACTGGAACAGAGAGACAGACGAAATGGAAAGACTTAATTTGGCAGCTGCTTCAACCAAAGAACAAACATGGAAAGAAAGTTAAAATGAAGTACCACGTCCAGCGAGTCGTACCGAGCTGCTCTAAATAAATTTCTCTTTGTACGGCTGTAAAAGACGGCCCAGATATTCTACGTTCGTGCGTTGAAGATTTTTTTTTTTTCCGCTCTTCACGTACATAGTTTTCTTTTTCCTTTGAGATCTCTATGCACAAGCGTGTCTGTTTTATTTGGTTTGTTTAGTCTTTTAGCTTTCGAACAAAACGAGCGGATTAGCTCGGTGCAATAAAATGTGTTTGAACAATGCTGGATCGCTTTCGTTACCCTTTGTTATTTTATCTCTACCGCTTTCTTTTTCTAACCCTGCTACTGGAGCACGGCGACACGGAAAAGCCCGACAGTACGCAATGTTCGTTTGTACGTTCTTTGCATTGTTTCAATTCCGCATGCGCTCACAACACGAACTGCTCGATGCTTTCCGCGCTGCATTCAGACTCTTCCGTCGAAGTTTTAAAGCAAAAGTATGAGTTAACTCGGAAGGGAAGAACTACGGACTCGTGACCAAGTGAAGGCCCAGAAAATTGCTGACAGATGGCACACAAACAGTCGACGCTTTAAAAAGAATTTGGTGAAACAATGCTTAAACGCGATGTACATATGGGCAAAGCAATTAAAAACTATTAAAATTGCTACAATGGCTCACTCATGCCAACATTGTTCAACGCAAAGGAAACCTGTGCCATATTAAAGGGACCCTGCAACACATACCATCGGCTACTAGGAATGTATTTTAGAGTAAAGTCTATTGTCCCAGCAATCTCCACCCGCAAGAATTATGAAAATCCGTTCACTATCACCGAAACTATGCCCGATGAGAAATCGCGCATAATCTTTCCCTTTCAACCGCGGACAACGTGACGAAAGCTGCGCGCTCTCTCCCGGAGAGGGGGCGGCTCGCGGATTTCTCTTCTGCGGCCTTCGATATATCACATGCCGGGGACTTTTCTCCTTTTCTCCCCAACGTGGAGGGGACTATTCCCGGTTTGGTGCCACAAAAAAAGCAGGCATGGGTACCTGCTCGCAAGCGCGCGCTCGGGCTGGTGGGGCGTTTTTGAAGCAATAAACGTTTGTTGTCGAGTGATCTGGTTGAAAGGGAAGTATTGAGCTTATCACTCAAACTACGCGCGCACACAAAACACAAAAGAAACGGCAAAACTGTGCCGACAGGTTCAAGCATAGAAGAGGTTCGTACATAGCGCCGGCAGCGGCGGATCATCACAGGAAATGAGAGACCTCGAAGTTGACCAGTGACAGCCGATCGGACAGCCATGGCCTCAATGACGTCATTTAGGCCATGCCAGGGGTGCATAATGAGGAGAACTGAAGAGAGCGCGGTTGGTTTTTCCGCGTCTTTCACAGCGATTTGCGCGCTCACTACTTCACGTGTTGACGTGCAAGTGTAATATTTGGCTCAGGTATTTCTTGAAGTGTAAGCTAAGCGTCGCGCAGGTTTACTTTCCCTGCTCAAAAAGTGTTGCAAGGTTCCTTTAAGGCAAAACTTCAGTACAAAACCAAGAGTATACCAGCGTTCTTTTAGTTAATAGTTCAAGTTGTATTGGTTTTTACAATATCAAATGAAAAAAAAAAAAAACAAAGGAACACAGCATCATAAACAGCATCGATGAGAGGCGAGAAATAGGCGAACACCGAAACAAAAGTCGTCGGCTCGAACTGCTCCGAGCACAAAAAAAAAAAAGATAGAAAAGACGCGCGCTGTCCCCATAGATGGCGCGGCAGCCGTGAAAACGGGGGAAAATTTATTCGAATAAACTTTTTTGCGAAAAGAATGGCGTATGGATTAAAAGGGGAAAGGGGAGGTAGGAACATGAGCTGTCTACGTGTGAAAAAAGAAAAAGGCGCAAAGAGGAAAGGATGATAATAAAAAGATGGAATGCGTTCGCTAATTGAACACTAATGCTTTTGCATTCACTACATCAGAAGAAGCGCTTAGGTGACCTTCTGAGGTTTCTACGCATTCTGTTAGCCACACGAACTCCTTGCTTTTTTTAATTTTCTTAGAACGAAACTCTCAACGCCCCCCACCTCGAGTTTCTTTCTGTGTAGACCAGTGAAGACTGCGCATGCGCGGCCTAGGAATAGCACGACGCGACATTTTACAGACTGCGCACTCCGCGCTCTCGCTCCGCCATTGTTACAACGCCCCTTGTGGCTTTCTGCCTCCACCTACCACTGGCCACAGTGACTGATGCACGGCACGCATTGAGCGGCCATGCCACAAGTCTAGCCATCAGCATCATCACTCCGTCTAAAATTGGCACGAAATTAGCATTGCGTCTTCGTTGGTTACAATACTAACGTTGCTTAATATGACTAATAGTGTAGTCGCACGTTTTGTCTTTTATTAGGAACGCCACAAATGGTTCCCAAGTGTCACGTAAAGAGGACCCTTACCCTGGTATTCTGAGTCCTTCCTACACTCGAGCGTGCACTGGAGGAGATCCTTGAAGTCGATTTCCCCATGCATAAGCATTGCGGAACCCTTCCCTCAACTGAGTGGAGGGAGCAAATGGAGTGGAGGAGGGACTCAGAATACCGCCATTATTGTTCTTATGAGAGAGAGAGAGAGAGAGAGAGAGAGAGAGAGAGAGAGAGAGAGAGAGAGAGAGAGAGAGAGAGAGAGAGAGAGAGAGAGAGAGAGAGAGAGAGAGAGAGAGAACTTTATTACGCAATAATGCGAGAGTGGTTCCTCAGTCCAGGAGCCATGTGCTGTCCATGCTGCCGTAGCCCTGGTCACAGGCAAGAGCTGGTCCTCAGGTCGACAGCTGGACAGCAGTATCTCCCACTGCTCAGAGGAAGGGGACGGGTTCAGGGGCGGAACGTCCGAGTTTTTTGTGCAGTCGAATAATATGTGTGCCAGAGTTCCTGGTTCGTGGCAGAATGTACACTTATCAGAGTACTGTGTAGGAAAGAGTAAATGCATACGGATGGGGTGGGGAAAAGTACCTCCTTGAAGTTGTCTGAGTGTGGTTTCTTGGCTTTTGGTCAAAGATGTGTGAGGACTAGGGAAGGTCTGTCTCGTGGTTCGGTAGTATTGGGTGATTTCTTGGTAGGTGAGGAGAGGTGCGGAAACAGCCCCGGTCCCAGCGGCTCGGTGAGTGAGGTCTCGAGCCTGTTGATGAGCAAAATTGTTGCCCGTCAGTGCAGAGTGGGCGGGAGTCCACACAATGTCCACCCGATGGGCAGGCGGATGTTCATTCAAAAGTCGGTTTGTGGCGGGGGCCACCCGTCCCGACAAGAGCCTGCGGCAGGCGGCCTGCGAGTCCGTCAATATAATCTTGGGGGTGTTTGGGTAAGGGCGAGCGCAATAGCTAATTCGTCAGCGTCCAGGGAGGAAGTTGTCCGGATTGAAGCGGTGGTGATGAGGGCGTTCTTAGATGTTACCACTGCCACCATAGTTTGGTTATCTGGGTAACTGGCCGCATCTGTGTACATTACGTCGGATCGGCTGCTGTAAAGTTTTTCGTGGGCTTTGCTTCGGGCCTCTCTACGACCAGGGTGGAGGTCCGGGTGCATATTTCTGGGAATGGGGCGCACAAAAATGGACTGGCGCCAAGTGTCGGGGACGGTGACCAGGTGAGTCTGGTCTGGGCATGACCATTGAATATTTCGAAGGACCGCGCGGCCTGCTTTGGTTTGGGCAAGTCGAAGGCGTTGACTAGAAAGGTGTCCTTTGATGAGCTCCTCTATGGTATTGTGGAGCCCCATTCTAAGTAGTTTGGCCGTAGACGTACTCATCGGGAGACCCAAAGCTTGCTTTGTTGCTTTGCGAATGAGGCGATCGAGTTTGTCGCTGTCGGTTCGAGTTGGGACAATATATGGCGCGACGTAAGTGAGGCGGGAGATGACAAAGGCCTGAACGAGCCGAAGAGTATCTTTTTCTTTCATGCCTTGGTGTCGGTTGGTAATGCGACGAATCATATGTATTACCTGATCAGTAGCTTCACTGAGGTTGTAAAGTGTTTGGCCGTTTCTAGTGTTGGCTTGGATAGTAAGACCCAGGATCTTCAGGGCTCTAGCCGGTTAGATAGTGTGTCCGTCGAGGGTAATCGAGATTTGGTCAGGGTCAGAGTTGAAGCTGTGCTTACGAACTATAATTAATTCGGACTTTTGAGGAGAACAGCGGAGGCCATTGGCTTGGGCATACGCGTTCACTGTGTCCGCAGCACGTTGGAGAGTTTCTTGAATGCCCCCGAGGGAATCGGTGCCCGTCCACAAGGTGATATCATCCGCATAAAGGGTATGTCGAAGGTTGGGTATTTGCTCTAGGGCATCGGGAAGGCCAAAGCCGAACAAGAATCGCCGCGTGGGTCACGTTGTCAAATGCCCCCTTAAGATCCAGGGCAAGTATGGCTCGAGGGGAGTGACGGGTGGCTGGTGCGATTATTTATTCCTTCAGTTGAAGGAGCACGTCTTGGGTGCTGAGGTGCTGACGAAATCCATACATGGAGTCTGGCATCTGTCCCGTATCTGTTCTTATGAAGGAGTATCGTACAGGTCCATCCTTCGTATAAGTTGTCGAATAGCGCTATGCCAGGCTTCTTTACTCCGTGATCTGGCAATGCTTTCACCACAGCGATCATGATCAGGGAGTCAAATGCTTTTTCATGTAAATGACAAGTACATAGGTTTATTACATCTCACAGAGTTTCTGATTACCTGGTTGATAGCTTGATGATGATGCATAGTTGCCAAACCTGACCTACAGCCAGCCTGTTTTCCCGGTTGTTAAAGTCTAGGGTGACGGTTACGCGATTAAGTATCACTTTCCTGAATGAAACGCCAAACTTGAGCGTTGTTTTCTAAACTGGTTGCCTCTAGCTCCCTCAATAAGCATAAGCTCCATCGCAACAAATTCAGTTGTTCCTCACAGTGGAGTGGCGTCACCCTCTCTCGCGTCTTACAAAATTTCAATAGCAAACAACTCGCACTCAACAGAGAGCATGCTGAGGGGACAACCCCATTTTAGTGGATTAGCATAAGGTCGGCGTTGTTCTTGCCTAGGGTACCTCTGAAGCCCGAAGGCGTCGTGAGAAAATTTCTGCGAGCTTTACTTCAACAATGTCTCTACAATGGCGTACATCGGCTGTAATTCCGTCGGCACCCGCATCTTCGCTGAATTTCATCGGTTTGAGTTATCTTAACGATTAAGCAAGATGCGGTATAAGCATACTTTACGCCGTTATTTAAGCTCTATTAAACATATTATAATTTCTCCCTCCCCCTCCTTCGTTTACTCCTCCTCCTCCTCCTCCTCCTCCTCCTCCTCCTCCTCATAATAATAATAATAATAATAATAATAATAATAATAATAATAATAATAATAATAATAATAATAACAATAATAATAATAATAATGATGATATACATCATCATCAGCCTACTCAGGTCCACTGCAGGACGAAGGCCTCTCCCATTGACCTCCAACCGCTCCTCTCCTGCGCAGCTCGAGTCCACAGTTTACCCCCGAATTTCCTTATTGCATCCCTGCATCGTGTTGTTGGCCTTCCACTCCTTCTAGACCCATCCCTTGGTATCCACTCTGTTACCCTAATTGTCCACTGGCTGTCATTTCGCCTCACTACATGGCCGGTCCAGGCAAATTCCTTTTCCTTTATTGTAGCTGTAATATCATCTACTCTAGTTTGTTCTCGGATCCAGGTACCTCGTTTCCTGTCCCCGAGTGTTACTCCTAACCTTATTCGTTCCACGGCCGGTTGAGCCGACCCAAGTTTGCTTTCTAGTTGTTTAGTAAGGCACCAAGTTTCAGCTCCATACGTCATAACCGGTTGTACGCACTGGTTGTAAAGGGACAGAGGTAGCTCACTTTTTATTCTTTGGAATTGCTTGCCGAGTGCTCCCCAACCCGTGCCTATTCTGCGCCGGATTCCTCTTTCGGGGTTGCGGTCAGCACTAACCATAGGTCCCAGGTAGTTGCATTCTTTTACTTCTAGCGTTTAGTATCATAAGCTGAAGAGGACGTTTTTAGCACGCTTATTTCTCGTTACTTTAGTCTTGTTCACATTTTTAGCCCCACGGCCACTCTTTCTGGTTATAGGTGTTGGCGACTGCTACTGTCTAAACCAGCACCTTCAAGAAAACGAAATCCCGGTAAGCTCTTCGGTTCCACATCAGTGCCGTTGTTTACCAAGAAAGTAAAGAGAACCAGAGTTGTGCCGCCACCGTTATCCTGACGAGACTGTGCCAAGACTTTCTTCACATTAAAAAGGCATTGCCATCTCAGCTCGCCCTATTTGCTTCTCTCTACTGTCCGTATACGCCTGTTGCGGAGGCGCGCTGATCTGTGCTCACTTCCGATCTGGGCAGCGCGGGTAAAAGTAGGTCGAACGAAGCGTGTTTCAATCATGACGGACAAAAAAAAGATACCTAAAAGAAGAGAGTACACAAACGTCTTCTCTACCTGGGTAGCGAGGAAGGAAATCAAACGCAAAAAATGAAGAAATCGATACGTGAGCGAACAGGAAATCAGAGGAAATCAAACGCAAAAAATGAAGAAATCGATACGTGAGCGAACAGGAGGCTCATCAAAGTAGCGACATAACGTCGGACAGAAAATCGTTGTTACAAATTGTAGCTGGAAAGCACACAGCGAACGAACGTTGAAAAGGAAGACGCCAAGCTTGATGCTACATCCGGCATCCTTAAAGATGACTGAGGATTTAGACAGAAAATCCCCAGAAAAAAAAAAAAAAAAAGGATAGGGTGGATGGAGGAAAAATCTCTGCCTTCCCATTGCTCGGACGTTCCGAACAGTAGCGGCAGTGCGGGCGGGTGGCGAATTGAGCTATATTTCAAAACGGGCTGCTGACAGAAAAATAGGCGAAAAGAAGACTGTTTAACGAAATGTTTTCTCTGCGGCCGTGCGCTACGTAAAAGATAAAGATTTGTCGCTACCGGCATTGCTATTTTTTTTGCCCGGATAGGTCAAGTTGTTTAAACCGCCCCTAGGGGGGCGCTTCGCGACAATTTCGTCGTTCAAAAGACCGTACGGTTAAATACCGGGCACGCAATATAGCACTGTAAGCAGAACCACTTTAAAAGTGAGCAGTGGGTGGCCTGCGCGAAAAGCTATTTTTTCTTCTTTTTAACCCCTGGGCCATGACTCGAGCCGAGCCGGGCCGAGCGGTTATTGCACCAGACGCGTATTCATTTCTTTCTCTATTTTTTCTTTCCCATAACGATGGGGCATACTAAAGCAAAGGATTGGAAACGGCTACTTATGGAGGCTTCGAACCGCGAAAAGCAGCATCCACTATTGTTATTTCACCGCATGCAATGGAAGAAACCAAACTGGCTAAGCATTCTAAGATCGCCTCGCAAATCCACCAACTCGATTGGTCTCGTACACTGAATGCGGAATGGGCCAAAGGTTTTACAGCGAAGATGTAAAACCTCTGGCCAATTCCGCGTTCGTGTCCGTCGTGTATAATATCGTGTCCGTCAGCAAAATCGCTTAGAACAAACTTTTCGTCTCCAGATCTAGTGTTTTGTGTTGCTTCTGGAGTGACATTTTGGCCGGTGTTTTTTTTCCCGTCCAGACACGAGCACCTTGAAGGGCTTCTGGAGGTCGCTTCATTTTACAAAAATGCAAAAAAAAAAGAGAAAACTTGACAGAACATGTGAAAATAGCGGTTCAGGCACAAAAGGCGCTATAAAAGAAAGGAACGGAAAAGAAGTAAAAACAACAACAGCAGCAAGAAACTCAAAATAAAGCGTGAACACAAGAAGAAAGCCAGATAAAAAAGATGGACAAAATACTCACAAAAAACTTACAAGAACACGGAACAAATTAAATAAACACTAAAACAGTTTACTGAAACTGAACGAGAGTGGATAAAAATGAAACGAACGCTGGCGGTACCACGTCGCCATATCTCAGAGGCAAATATTAGTTCATATGGTTTTCCCGGAGGCATTTTTCTCCTTGAAAGTGCTCCCTGGCCGACGGACGACCAAGAGAAAACAGCATGAAGAGTGTGCGCATATATCAACGGCCTCCATCATGCGGAAAGAGAGATGACCGTCAGATATAATAACAAACGCGGCGTTTAGTGCCAGTATTTCACGCCAACGCAGGTTTCATACGAATACGCCGCCTCAAAACATCCGGAGCAGAAGTTTCCCAAACAATGCCGGCTAAAAGCAGAAAGCACTGTCTGGAGGGAAATTAGTTTCCTATCCTTACATCAACAACAGCAACAAAAAAAGCGGGGGATACGTGCATGCGAGCGGTGCCTTACCGAGCTCTGTGCTTGTGAGAGCAAAACGAACGCTCTTAACGATGCTTAGTGAAATCTATTCGTCACAAGTTACGCGTCAGCGAAGTTCTGAATAGGACGAGTGTATGCCTTAAGCAAATGCAATCATACAATAGAAAACTAATTTATACCCCGGTTACACAGATTTTGCAGCTTCAGTCATCGTAATTGCGAATGCTTTGGCGTCTGCCGAGCAAACAAAAGGCTGTTCTACCATCACTGGTCACTCAATGACTTATTACCATCGATGACTGTGAGAGAGCAGATGGTGCACCAGATCCCAGTAATAGAGTGTATAAAGAAACGTCGCAGAAAATAAAATGGCATTAAAAAAATACTGTCAGATATATCTGTGGTTAAAAGCGAACAACAAGACCGGAATGCTTTCTCCAATCATCAGATGTCTGTATCGACCCAAAAGTTTATTGCCGGAGGCGTTTTTTTTTCTACACACAAAGTCGCGGCTCATATTTCCGGGCACGGGAACTGCATTTTTTTCGAATGATACCCAAATGCGTTCTTCCCCCCCATGTTTAATTCGCAGACAAGATATGCGTCATAGCTCTAGGTAAATTAAATCTTTCAACTGAACTTTTCTGAGTGACTGGCCTTTTTCTTTTTTTTTTCACAATAATTTCAAACAAAATTTTGTTACTGATATGCCTCGTTACCAACAAATAGCGATATTTCTGGCTGATTTTGCATAGTACGCCCTATATTGTATTACATTGTGGGGATGATTCGATTTTTTAGTAGACAAAGAACGAACGACCAGTAACCATGGCCGGTGACACATAAGGTCGCACAACAGGCCTTTCCAGTTAACTTTTCAGGTTGTCGAAATCGAAGCGCTGTGCGCCACCGGTTCGCTGCGGTGCGATCGAAGATTGCGAAAACACGTTAACCCTCGCGACCTGCTAGCTATCCCACCACGTTCCCTTCGACATGACAACAAACACACCACCAAGTAAGTTGTTTTGCCTTATATCCGCGCTCAGAGGTGGGCCTTTGGGTGTTATGCATGATGCGTAAAGCAAGGCGTCGAAAGGCCAGCGGACGATATGCTAAAATAGGATACCCATAGCGGTATATTTCAGATGTAATGGTCAATTAAGATCCAGAAGACAGCCATATGGCTTCCCATTCCCCCTAAAATTATTTCATAGCAAGCAGCCAGTTTGGAATGCAAAGACCTCTCACGATTCGGATACGCTCGAAGCCATTTACTTCAGTAGCCGAGGCGAAGGCGATAGCATCTGTGCCCATGTACCGGGCGTATCCAGGCCAAATGCACGTATTTATGAACGCGTATGTCAACGAAGGACTGAAAAATAGACAGAGCAGCGACCTTTGTGATCCCTGCCGTGAATGATTCATGGGCTTTTCGTCTCAACTATATGACGTCATTCACAACAGCAAAATGCGCTCCCCTCATACGGCTACAAAGACACTTCGAGTGCTCCAAGCTGTAACTCGAACAAACTTCCAACTATTGATTGATTGTAGGGTTTAACGCGCCGACGCAACGCAGGCGATGAGGCGCGCCGTAGTGGAGGGCTTCGGATTAATTTTGACCACCTGGGGATCTTTAACGTGCGCCGAAATCTCGAACACACGGGCGTTTTTGCTTTTCGCCTCCATCAGAAAAGCGGCCGCCGCGGCCGGGAATCGAACCCGCGACCAAACTTCCAACTAACCCAACAGCTTCTGCATGAGCGCACGCTCATGCTTTTGAGGTCTCGCTAAGAAGCTCAATGAAGATTGGCTAAATACATATACACTTACAGCAGCTCCCTTCGAGCGGCGCCTTCGCATATCCAATCCAGCCGATACACTTGGCATTCCCGGCCGCGGCGGCCGCTTTTCTGATAGAGACGAAAAGCGAAAACGTCCGTGTGTTCGATATTTCAGCACACGTTAAAGATCCCCAGGCGGTCAAAAATAATCCGGAGCCCTCCACTACGGCGCGCCTCATCGCCTGTGTAGCGTCGGCCCATTAAACCCCCACAATCAATCAATCAATCAATCAATCAATCAATCAATCAATCAATCAATCAATCAATCAATCAATCAATCAATCAATCAATCAATCAATCAATCAATCAATCAATCAATCAAATAGGCGCAGTCTACAGTACCATCTAACTGTGCAGTCGCATCACAGTCAATTGAACAATCCAGGGTGTTATCGATGTTTAAAGGATGAAAAATATCTGTCGTATTGCTAGGAAACGAAGGTGCTGACAAGTTGTTCCGCGAAGCACCTTTATTACCGATCATCATTTTATTTTATTTTAATTATTAAGGAAATGCGACACGCGGAAGGCTCATCGCTGTTTAGCACCGAGGCAAATTGAGCAAGAATACCGGCGTGAATACCGGCGTGCAACTCTGTTCAATGTTCGGCGTCCAGACTGACGTCCACATTTCATCGCGGACGTTCCAGATCCTGGTTTATAAAATTCAGTTCGGTAACACTCCACACTTTCGAAACTACGCGTTACTTGAATCAATCATCAATCAATTTTTCTACGGCGTTCTGCTTGGTGCTCTCGCTATGAAATCCGTTTTAAAAAATCAAAAGTTGTTCGCAGTCCAGGTTTTTTAAAGTCGACGCTTCTTTCGATGAAATAACAAGTTTCCGCGAGTACAAATTCCGGTAGCTAGGCCTATATAGCCCCGACTGGTCAAGTGAACATGGGAGATACAAAGAAGAAAAAAAGAAAGAAAGACGAAGCCGAAAGCACGTTCATTTCTCCACAACCACTGGCCACGTATATGGCTTTACGGAAAGGCTGCCAGCAGTTTGTCCCCGCATTATCACCCCGCAAGTTTCTTGTTGTTGTTGTTGTCAAAGCGTAACTGTTTCCTTTTTAGTACGAGCGCCCGCCTAGCCTCCGAGCTCGTAAATCAAAGTGCAGACTCGCTCTTCTGATCCCAAAAGCAAACACCCACACTTAGCAAACGAAAGAACTGTCCTTTTCAGACACGCCGGAAGCTCGGCCGCGGGAGATACAGAGAGCACGAAAGCTACTCGCCAGGCTTTCGCCAACCACGACATCAGGGAAAGAACAGTCGGTCGATGCGAGACTGGAACGAGCAGAACACAAGCGAAAGAGCGGCCAAAACACCTCGAAGACAACCGAGTGCAGTAGAAAGGTTGACATGAACCGACTGCTTGAGAATAGGAGGCAATGTACACAAACAACTTAAGAAGGATACGCTGATAAAGATCAGAAAAGAAGCTACAGCATGAAAGGCGTCAGTATGGCGGAGTCAGGAAATGCAAAAGCGGCCGCCTCCTCTGCTTCATCTCAACAAAAAGTATATATTCAAAGGAACAAAAAACGATAAATAAAGTAGGCAGCTGCCGCGGCTGTAAACTGAAACTGTGTCAAAAATCGGGTGAAGAAAAGAAAATGTTATGGGCGCAGCCGGGCAGAGGTGGCAGCAAAAAGAACGTCGGCGTAAAAAAAAAAAAATACAACACAATGCCTGGAAAGTGCGCAGCCAGCATACGAAATATGAAACAATGTGGAACAACGTGGGCTATCAACGCTGAAATCTTCCAATGCGCGCTTTCTGTCGTAAAGCGTCTGTGCCAGCGGACGGAAAAGCTGAAAGCAGGCCTTCGCGAAAAGAAGCTGACAGTGACGAACGCCGGGCGGTTTTTATGTTATAGCGACTGAGGAAAAAAAAAAAAGAAAAAGAAAACAAAACAAGGCCAACTCATGCCACCGGCAGATATCTCTCGCGAAAACAAATAAAAGGCGTTCGCAACTATAACAAACAAAAGCTACGTCACCCCCTTTGCTCTTTTCTTTAAAAATAAAACACCTGCCCTTCATTTCATACCTGCTCCCCCCATTACCCACCTCCCCATGAAGGAAAGTCGATTCCAAAAAAAAAAAAAAAAAAGACTTAGGCTTCAACAAAGCATGCGTGGATAAAAGGAAAAACAAGAAAAGAACGCATTCTTTTATCTCCCGAACGGGGTTGATCGGCCGGCAGGCTGGAATCCCGCTGGAATGTTGTCTGGTTAGGCGGGTGCTGACGGGCCAGTGATGGAAACACAAAAGCATCCGCAATATGTGCTTGTTTGTACAACAGAGCTTACGTTTCAAGTGGCTGTGAAACAAGCCGTGCCTGTCTTTCCGAACGCCGGGGCGTTTACGCTGGCTTAAAAGTGATGCGCGCCATACAAAAATTGGAACGTAGCAACCCCTTTTCTAGGGGTGGATGGTGAAGAATAAACAAAAATACCAGAAAACGCGTTTTCCACGCGTTCGCTAGACGACTTAGCACAAAAAATAGCGAGAAAATTAACTTTCATGGGCGGAGCTTGTGCCTGTGAAGCATGCTCTGCCACAATCTGCCACAATCTTGGACACAGTCTGCGCGAGGTGGCAGGAGTAAACCGTGGTTTAACGCTGAAATTCGCTCAATTTATAATACAAGACAGAAGATTTACAAAAAATATAGAAAGAAACCAACACCATTATTTTATGCTAAGTTGCACGCTGTTAATAAGCTTTTGAAAGCAGAAATTCGCAAAGGAAAGCAGATATTCTTTGACTCCTTTCCCTCAAGACTAAAGAAAAACCCTAAGGAGTTTTGGCGTTACATAAAACGGAATGGTAAGGATAATATCAGTATTCCCTCACTTAAACATTCCGGAGTATTGGTGGTAGACGACCTTGAAAAGCCTATTTGCTTTAATGATTTCTTTAGCTCAGTATTCTCACCTCGTTCAGCTCATACCATCTTATCCGGTCCAGCGGTGAGGGACATTACTGACGTGGAAGAAATCCGAGTAGATGAGCACGGAATAACTGTCCTTCTTCAAGGATTGAAGGAACATAAGACGGAAGGTCCTGATGGTTTACCCAGCAAGATGCTAAAGTTATGTGCACAGTCGGTCTCACCTTTCTTGGTCGTATTTTTGCAAAATCGTTGGCCACATGTTCCCTACCAGATGACTGGAAGATGGCGGGCGTTGTCCCGATTCACAAATCGGGTCCACGTGATTTGGTTGTTAACTACAGACAAATTTCCTTGACGAGCATTGTTTGTAAAACACTAGAGCATATTTTGTACACAAACATAATGAAGCATTTAGAGTCCCATTCATTGCTCAATTCGAATCAGCATGACTTTCTCCAGGGTGTGTCTTGTGTAACTCAATTCACGGAATTTATTCATGAAGTGAGCGAAACTGTTGGCAGCCACTCTGTAATAGATTATGTGTTTATAGACTTCAAAAAAGCCTTCGACTTTGTTTGTCACGCGTTGCTCGTGCAGAAATTGCGGTCTTTGAATATAAATGAACAAGTTGTTAATTGGATTGAAGAATACCTAAATTTAAGGTCTCAATTTGTAACTATACATGAGTCACAGTCGAGTATCATTGGTGTTACGTCAGGTGTCCCGCAGGGGTCCATCCTAGGGCCTCTGCTGTTTTTGATCTATATAAATGACATAATGGAAAACATTGGCTCCTCTATGCGTTTATTCGCAGACGACTGTGTAGTGTACCGAGAAGTGAAAGATGTTGAGGATAGCCGCGCGTTACAACGTGATTGGGACAACATTCAGCTGTGGTGTCAAAAGTGGCACATGACTTTAAACCTGAAAAAAACTGTACACATGTGTTTTACGAAGAAAAGAAATGCCTTCAAAAGTGTTTACGCTATAGACGGGTACTCTTTGCAAACTGTTAGTGAATTTAAGTATCTAGGTGTTTTCCTTACTTCGACACTGTGCTGGCATCTGCATGTTGATTTTAGAACTTCAAAAGCCTGTCGTATGTTGGCATTTCTGCGTAGAAACACCAAACAGTTCCCCCAAAGTTCACGAGAGCTATTATAAAAAAACCTACGTCAGAACGGTATTGGAATATGCATGCACTGTGTGGGACCCGCCAACAGCAATGGATAAAACAAAATTAGAAAAAGTACAGAACCTGGCAGCTCGTTATGTTTCTGGAAATTACGCGAGACTTCAAAGCATGACAAATTTAAAAGAGTCCATGGGGTGGGAATTGCTAGAACTAAGAAGGAAGAAGTTGCGGTTAAAGTTATTTCATAATATTCACTACAATCAAGCTAGGATACCCCGCGAGAAGTATTTACTTTCATCACACTACATATCGCAGCGACACGACCACAACCATAAAGAACGTGAATATCGCAGCAAAACTGAGTTGTTTAAGTTATCTTTCTTTCCCAAGACTATCCGGGAATGGAACGCCCTGCCTTCTCCAACAGTCAGTATTGGGCCTCCTCGATTTACCAGCCCTGGACGGTCCGCGGGCAGTCCGAATACCGCCCTCGGACGGGAAGCCTCATAGGGATACATGGGAAAAACGAGCGCCGGATCGCGTCTCGGGCAGTCCGCGGACGATCCGGGACTGATAATCGAGGAGGCCCATTGTTTATAATGAAGCGTTTGCGAAGGCTTTGTGAAGATGTGTGTGCGCATGTATTAGTGTAAATTGGACGTTGTTACATTGTTTGTTTTTTGCTTGCATTGTGATTTTTCATGTATGTACCCTCCACTGTAATGCCAGTAATGGCGATGTGGATAAATAAATAAATAAATAAATAAATAAATAAATAAATAAATAAATAAATAAATAAATAAATAAATAAATAAGGGTAATATTTAGGTGTAGCATTCCAGTCAGTACTTGCATAAGACACCACCAGCCAGGAACGCAAGCGGTTAAAAACATGAATTAGTCAAGGGTGTGAAAACTAATTCAATGCTTTTTCAGAAGTGAAAAATTAAAAATGAAACAGGCAGTGATCGATTACAGATTGTTCATTTTGTACACTTCTAACACTTTAGAAACGGAGAAACAGACCATGAATGGCCGAGTGTAAAAATGCAAGCGCTCGTACAGAATTTATTTCTTGTATTTATTGATCTTTTACAGAAAAGTTCTTACAGGGAAAATTCTCGTGGGTCTGTGTGACCTAGACGTGTGCAAAACCACGTTCCGAAAAACGCAACTGGACAGAGGAAATCATGGATAAAAATAACTTATAATCCCCGGCGGTAATGCCATCAGTCATCTCTTAAATCAAAACAGGGCATCTCAGCAACTACTTCAACAGAATTAAGCTTATATCTTCAATGAGTGAATTGAACAAGTGAATCTATTCCCGTTGAGGTTACAGACGCTCCAAGGAGGGTTACTGGACAGTGATTCTCTAGGGAAACTTGGAAGCCCAAAACGCAAGCGGGCACTGAGGAAGCTCGATTAACATCTTAAGTTAGAACAGGACCACGAAGGCGCTAACATTACAAAGAGAAAAACACATATGCGAAAAGAACTGACCATAGCACACATCGCAAAGCCACATCACCATTCATTGTGAAAACTACATCGCCTGTAAAATGCAAAGAAAAAAAAAAGCTAAAACAGGTAACATGGTTCCCGGGAGCTAATGTGGCACAGTGGGCGATAGCGCGGTTTTCGAAAAAACATCACGAGGTTATTAAAAAAAAAAAAACACGAAGTCGACAACGATTGTACTTGAGTGCTCTGATATGAAGGGTAATACAATAAAGTTGTCAGTCTGTGACAACAGATTTATAGGCTGTAATTTGTTCTTGACTGTTTGTACGAGCGACATTTCTGGTGACTTGGGGTGATCGGACATTTCACGAGTTTTTAAATGCCCTGGTTCAAAAAAAAAAAAATTACCACATTTATTTTATGTACAGAAGAGGTCATCAAGAGTCATACAATTAATTTTTAATGAACCCAGTTATTGCAGCAGGGTGGCTTGTGGCGAAGTAATATGAGCTGCATTTTACTAGCGAAAAATAGACGCGGACGAAGAAGAAGTACACAGGACACTCGCTAGACACTCTAGACACTCTAGCGAGTGTCCTGTGTACTTCTTCTTCGTCCGCGTCTATTTTTCGCTAGTAAAATGCAGTCAGATAACCAACTAGCCCAACTTTATGCCTTAATATGAGCTATTGCAACTAACTTCTCTTTTGTGCCTACCAATTAAACGGTTGAAGTTTGTAGTCGATGTCGTTACCCACGCAAGACAGCGACAGCTTACTACCAAAGAATAGAGAATTACAGAAAAGTAGTTTACTGTAGCACGAGTGGTGTTTTAGACGAAACACCGTGCCGACGACCTGTGAAAGCTTCCCGGATAGGTAATTACGGTGGCTGCAGAAAGACAGACATTCATAAAAGTGGATAACAAGCGTTTTGTCTGAGGGAATGATTACAATTGCGGAAGAAGCCGTTCCAATGAAAGAGTTGAGGACATTTTTAAAACAAGCTTCAAACGAGAGCGCTTTGTTTTGTATTCGCATTTATTTTTAGACGCTCATTAACAGATCATGTTAGGGTATCATATAACACAAAATTACAAACTTAAACTAGAGCAAACGCAACATCAAAACTGAAATGCATATCTGCATCATCTCTCAGATGTGCGGTGACAAAAATCGCGCGAGCTTGCGGATTAGCAAGACAGAGACAATTTGACTAGTAGTTTTATTTTTATTAGGGAAGAAGGCGTAAAGATAACTGTGACTACAACTTCCAAAACAAGCGAAAACACGCATTAATCGTCGTCACCTCGACTTTTTAATTGTCGCGACATCAACTGTGGACTAAGTTACTATTCCTAGGTGGTCTTTATTTTCATTGTGTTCTTTTTTATTATTTTTCTTCGGTGTTTTCGCTGCGTATACCGTTGTACTTTGGCAGAAGCACCCCTATTTATTGCCACCACAACCTTTAAGGAGGAAACAAATGAAATGAAACTAAAGTCATTCACCTAGCGGATTGGCATCAAACTGGTAAGAGGCACCACCGGTGCTACTCCAACAATACTCAGAATTTTCTGTATTACACGCCTAAACACCGTTACCACAGTGTGGGAGGCCTCGATGAGCTTAAAGCATCTGTGGGGAGCCGTTAAAAAGATTAGGTCCGCAAGAACGATGAACAGCTCGCCATAAGAAAAAAAACTGAAGTAACGCTGAAACAAAATAGCACGGCGCGGGCCCTTGATCAAAAGTAAAAAAAAAAGGAGGGGAATAACAGGAAGGCAGGGGAAAGCACGCGGAGATCGAAGTGGACTAAGGCGAAACTCTTCCCCTTGGCGCACTTCTTGCCACAACGTCTTTCACCTGTCCCCTCAGGATTCGCCGCAGCGTGTTTGGGTTCCAATCCATCTCCCGAATATTCAATAAGCCGGGAGGAAGCGAAAGAGGAGGAAGGAGTTTGGGGAGCGCTCATCGAAAGCACCTCCCCAGCGTCTTTCTCAGAAAGGGGAAGGGGGGCATCTCTATTCATCGGTTTAGCCCGCGGGGAATACTAATTAAGGCCGGCCCGGTGGTCTCGGGGCAATGCTCGTTAAAGCCCCGCTCGGCTCCCAACGTTTCGGGGGACAAGAGGGAGGGGGAGAGAGGGAGAGAAAGGCCAACGAGCTCGAAACGGTTAGCACGTGGCGCAAGGTTTTCTTGGGGAGAAAGGTGCGATAGGGAAAAGTGAGAAACCGGGAGTGGGATCAAACTACGGCAAACAGGGTGCGATTCACCCCTGGTTCCTTTAGGGTTTCGTCTTTTGTTTTTAGGTCCCCTCCACTCGCCCTTTCGTCCTCGTTCGTTGGTGGCGCATATACTGTTCCCGTTATTACCCGTAACCGCCGCAACCTTCGCCCTTCATTCTTTATTTCTCGCTCGACACCGGCTATTCACGCACGCGGCCGACCCCGTCAGCACCGCGGAAAGCGGGGGGGAGGGAAGTGAAGGGGGGGAGGTAGGGGCGTCCCTCCCAGACGTGCGTGCGGCCGGAGCAGGCGAGAGCAGAATACAAATAAGCGCGGTGAGCGTGTTTCGCTAATTACGGAGCCGCCGCACGATGCTAACAAGATGGGGCGTCGAACGCAAAAAAGGAAAACGAACGGAGGATGAGGAGGTAGTTTGTGTGGCGCGGGAAACGCGAACGTCGTTGGCTGCGCGAGAGCCGAGTGTATAGCGCCAACGATTGGGTTCCGGGTCGCCCCACACAACGTGGTGCGGAAAGCACGTGAAAGGCTTGCGCGCTCAACAGAGCACGCGATGAGGACTTCGACGCGGGCAATTTCAATAAAGGCCAGCAATGAATCATTCTTCCCGCCAGAAGGGAAACGACGGCGTTCCGGGAGCACCGAGACCACCGCAGGGTTTGTTTCGCTCCGCAGACTTTTGCGTATGTGTGTTGAGGAGAAATGGGTCACTGATATGCTTGTGATGCGACGATACTATAAGCAGGAAGGACGAATGAAAACACGTCGTTTGATGCACCCTTGGAGATAAGCTCCGCTCAAAAAGTGCTTTATTCAAGCTATAAGCTACATACATTCCTCAACTGAAAGTTACTTGCACGGCGAAAGTTTGCCGAGAATCGCAAATCATTGCGAAGACAGACAATTCGATATTTTAACAGAAATACCAACCGAGACAGCTATTCACACAAGTTGGGTAGTTACGTTCAGTTTCTCTTATGTCTGCACTGGTTGAATGCCTCACCAGTAAATAATACAAATGTCGATTGTTTTATTGCGAGTTCCATAATTTTACGCTCCGTCTTGTCGTTCTCAAAACATGAACACTCACGGATACCTAAAGCCAAAGGCTGAGGTTGTTTTGACCACAGCAAAGTTTTTAAGACACTCTTTACTAATTTGCAATCAGAATACCTCATGCCGCCTACTTAATGTACTTGCCGAGTTTAATGTACCGAGCTTAAAATTACCGAGCTTAATGTACTTGCCCACACTTGTTCTTTCTAGAGGTCTACCACCAGACGGTTCAAAAAGTATCACTGCCGTTCCTAGCTCTTTGGGCAGTCTTTTGCAAGAAGATGTGTTACCTATATAGACAAGGCCTCAGCTGAATATCACTTCTGGCTCTTGCAGCGTCAACATCACCGCCATGGTGTACTAAAATATAGAACTGTGTCGTGCGGGGTCGAGGTAATAGAGAGCGCGGGTCTTCATTGCGATAACAATTGTATGGAGAGCAGGCATTTTCCCAGAGACCTCCTTTAGGGTGCCTGGATGTTCCTCCTCGCCCGCCGGAGGAACATCCAGGCACCCTAAACTCCAGTTGCAGCCAGAGCCCCCTACAACTTTCTTTAACTGCAGGGTTCTAAACCCTGCAGTTATTAAGATGTTCTATAGAATTTCGAGCCATAAAATGAAGAAGTAACACCATTTCGAGCAATACATAACGGCAAATTTAACAAAAAAAAAAAAAAAACTTGTCAAACCATCTGGTGTGACCACCAGGAGCGCTGCTCACTGTAGGAGCTCCTCAGCAGAACTTTTCATCGCAAAATGAACGCTCCTTACCTCCACCTCCGACCAGCCCCGGACGACACACCTCTCTCTTCTAGCATCAGGAGAAAGCTTGCGTATGTGCACTGGCCCTCGGCAAAGATTTGTCTTTGTCATTTTAAATTTTCTGATAACTCAGCGACAGCGCGCTCATTTGGAAACAACAACAATCAGCTTTGAATTCGGCTAAGTCATAATATTGTTAAGTGACGTCGGAACCAACGACTGAAACCATGGTTGATGATGAGGCGGTGTATTTACAAGCTGAGACGATCTATTTAGAAGCAGCCACAATATAAAGCATTCTTTGAAGTTACGGGCATAATTGGCGGTTTCTAAGGGGTTCGGACGAAACTTTTATTTGCGCTTTTCCTGCTGCAGTGGTTCTCAAAATCACGGGGAGAGAAGCGGGACCAAAGTGTTTCCAACGTTTAATCACACGCCTACCTCTCCCCCTCTTGATACACATGCCCGCTCTACGTTTCGCTCTTCTCTTCTTTTCGATTCCTTGCTCTCTGGTACTTCCGCGAGTCGCAGGACATCGCAGTTTAGAGGAAACGCGTAAGAAGACGCGACGTTGGTGCTTTTCCTGCCACCCGCTTTCTTACTTTCATGGGTCATCGGCCAGAGGAGAGAGAGAGAGAGAGAGAGAGAGAAAACTTTAATGAGTACTGAAGAGGTTAGCCCCACAAACGGCGGGGCTTGCTACTTCAGATGGGGGTGAACATAGCGAGGTGAAAGTTTTGCACGGTCTCTACTGAAGTGCTGGGAGATAAAATTATCCCTGCTTTCAACGAAGTATTGCTTATAACGAAGTCATTTTTCCGTCTCGGTGGCTTTGTTGGAGCGAGTGTTTGCCAAGGCGCGCTCGACGGAATGCATGCTCAAAATCACGGAAGAGTCACGCATCCACTTAAACATCCATTGAGAATTTTGATTGTGTATTGCGGGCAGACGCCAACGAGTATTACAGTAAACCGGGTTGGTAAGTTGTCGTTGGTAGGTTACTGTGGTTTGTAAGTGCGCCGGTAAAACAAAATCAGGACAAAAATAAAAAAAAGAGGCAAGAACTCGAAGATAACCTTTAAACGAAACAAACGAGTGCGCGAGCCCACGAACTGTAAGAGGAGCGGCGGCAGGAGAAACCGCTTCCTCGGGAGGTCGCTCTTTCTACCTCGCTCTATCTTCCCTCCAAGAAAGAGCCGACAGGGGAACACTTGACGCTTCGTAACGCTTCGGTGACGCTGTAATCCAGCCGGCGAAACCACCGGAAACCTGTGGGAGCGCCACAAAGGGCTCCTTAGACGCTGCGCGCGACTACTTCGAAGGAGAGCGCGAACGCCAACCAACCTTGACATCAAGTGCACAAAAGAAAAAAAAAATTAAAGCAAGAATGATTTCCGCACTGGTTGCGAATTTTTATGTGGATCAGAGGTTTAAAAGCGGGTTGAAAGCGACCTGATGGGACGCGAAGTTAGGAAGCACTTACGCGTAGACCAACGGGTGTTTCACGAGTCAGTTGGAAGTATGCCTACAGACTCCTGATGGGAGGTTTAAAGGAGCGGGGAACATGATCATGCTGTATTCGTTATCGCATAATGGTTATGGCGAGTAAAAATCGGTGTGAGGAAACGAGTTACGAAGCCGCCGGTTGACAAGTGGATGATTTCGAGGAAGCGACGAAGGCCATCACCATTACAGGTGGGATTCAGATTCAGACTTTGGGGGGTTTTAACGCGCCGAAGCTACATCTGAGTTCTGAGGTGCCCCGAAGTGGAGGGCTCCGGATTAATTTCGACCACCTGGGGATCTTTAACGTGTGTCGAAATATCGGAGATTGGCTGATTGATTGATTGATTAATTGATTGATTATTTGATTGATTAATTGATTAATTAAATGATTGATTAATTAAATGATTGATTGATTAAATGATTGATTGATTAAATGATTGATTGATTAAATTATTGATTGACTGACTGACTGACTGACTGACTGACTGACTGACTGATTGATTGATTGATTGATTGATTTACTGTACCGTTTGAACTAAGGTCGTAGATCGCCGGTCGACGTTTTTTGTGCACACAGACAGAAGGAGAGTTGGGAGGGCCCTTACCTGCAGAAATAGAGAAGGAATACAAAAGTAAATACAGCGTTTTTCACGGAATCTATTGCACGAACGAGACTGAAAAAATGACGAGTCATACGCATGTGTGCATACAAGGTCACTCTTTAGAAAGGGTACAATAGAGATCGCATTACAGCATCCGTCAGTAGACTGTCCTTTTCGGGTGTAATTTTCGAAGGTAGGTAGGAAAAACGAGAAGCACTTCTTGATAGAACTTAATTAACCTTTGCGAATGAAAAGCAGAAGAAGAAAAAAAGACGCTCCGCGTTCTGCAAGTAGAGGATTTGCAGTTTAGAGGACAGCCGTTGCAGCCACAACTAAACACAAGTACACAGAATTCCGATATTAGCATGTCTTCCGAAACTTTCGAGCCCTAAAGAAGTTTCTCGCAAGGAAAAATAAGAGGTGTAAGAGTTGGCGGTAATATACGCGAGGCCGTTCCCCCACCCGGCCATTCGAAGTTAGAATTGAAAAAGTAAACTGTGCTGTGGTGGCTGCATTAAAGTTAATTTCCTGGCGTGCAGCTCGTTTACCCTCTGTCGTACGTTTTGTTCGGTGTTTTCGCTTTGCAGTTGCGGCGGAGTGTTCTTTTTTTTTTATTTTTTGAGCAAGAGCCGCCTGACGTTCTACGAGGGTGTACGACTGAACTGCTCTAAAAGCGCGCAGACCCATTTATTAAAGCACAAATTGGGCTCAATATTTAATTCCAACCGTTAATATGCTGCTGTACAGGCAAAATAAAGTAATATTCATCTGTGGTTATCCGGAAGGAAAATCTCTCTTAGTCCAGACTGACTTTCACAACCATCAACTATGCTGCTGGTCACAAGTCACGATGTGTTGCCGGAATTATGATTAGATGAAGGGTACTTTTTACCCTTGTATTAATTTTTCAAATAAAATATGAAAAGCTTCTAGGACATCGTCAAACATGTGTCCAGTATCGAGAATAGAAGCCAGATGAATTACTGCTCTACAGGATACGCCTATCGAATAACTCTGAATTAGGCTGACAAAAGTTTTCCTTCATTCCGGGAATTGTTTGCTGGTTTTGGTGACGTCACTAAAGTGACATCGGGGGCCCTATTCTCGACTGCACAAATTGCCGGCATTTCGCCCATGTTGTTTTGCGTAAGCACGACGTAAGCAATCAGTGACGTACTGCACCTATAGCTATGACGACATGCAGTGTAATTTGACGAGTCACTCATAAAGATCGCTACCAAGGTATCAAACATTGTGCAAGAAAGATATAAAAACACTTGGCATGTACTATAAAAATTAACGCGGTAGCTGAGGCTGACAAGAAAAACACATTTCTGTAGGTCAAATTTGGCGTCAACACCACAAGGCGATCGAGTAACGTTGATCCAAAAGCGAGCGAAAGGCGGATGTCGAGCTAAAGAACATCACACAAGTTTTTTTACCGTATCTGTTCATCACTTTCAATCGCTTTTAGTAACATAGCTGGGCTCTCTGCTTCAATGCAATCTTTGTTGCGTTATCCCCTTCCCTGCCGCCACCGCCGCCACGCCATCGTCTGCTGCTATGTTACAAGTTTATGGCGTGATCACAGAAAAAGACGGCCGCGACCATCGCTTCTATGACACATAAGAGCAGCGAAGCGCTACGCCTGATAACCGCGGAGCGCACCGATGTCGCCGATTCACTCATTCGTCAAGCTCGACTGCAATCAGAGCTGTAATGAACTAAATAGTCACTTTTCATTGTTATTTTTCTCTTGAGTTCGATCATGTGACCCAACAGCTTACTAGGACAAGTATGGACAAATGCCACGCATTGGGTTCTCTTTGGCATGGAGAGGCTTGTACCGCCCTCTTATGTTGCGGTTACGCCAAACAAATTATTTTTATTTCATTGCCAAACATAAAAGCAAAATACTGCATGTTATTTGTATGTTCCATGATCGCTGACTTGGAAGCAGTTGAAACTATAATTTGTTTCTGTAGGAAACACGCTTTAAACAGCGCGCATGCGAAACTGCGCCTGCTGCGAATTGCCGCACATTTCGCGGCACCGTAAGCCGGGCAATATTGTGCCCTATTGTGCTTGTATTTTGCGGCAGAAACAGCCGCCATTTTCAAGCTGTTACGTAGCATTACGTCACTTTTACGCAGGCTGAAGTTGCCAATACATGACGTAATCGTTCCCGCCAACTGTTTAAATTGCGTCACGCCTTCTCAGCCAATCACAGAGGGGGTGTGTATTACAAGCAGTATTGTTGTTGAATAGCAAAGACAGGCTTACGTTGTCACGTCCGCCGCATTTTGTCTGGTTTTTCATTGCCGGCCAAGAATTATGCGCCTTTAGTAACGAGAAATAAGGCAAACTTTAGAACTGGTGTCCGTAGACGACATGAAACGTCAAAATGACGACAGCACACACAACCGATTTGTCAACCGGAAGCACGTGACCTAATTTGAAAGCCAATCACAAAAGACTTCCGGAAAATTGCCTGAATTGCCGGCAATTTGTGCAGTCGAGAATAGGGCCCCGGGGCTGTAGTGGCAGGCTGCGTTTCAGTTGTAGCAATAAACGCATTCGATAGCCCCATTAAAGAAAATCGAAACAGAAACAAAGCAGAAACTAGATAAGGTAACTGTCGCAAGGAGCAGACCAAGCAGTGGCGCTCTGTGCTGGCGATAACTGAAGATTTCAAAGTGCCTTCAGGCGCAGAGGTAATAAACGGCAGTATTGCCGGCCCCTTTAAGGGCTCGTGTTTTTTTTTCTTTCTGTAAGGGTCACAGCCACGGTCACAGCTCACTCACTAACGCGTCAGCGGGCAAGGAGATCGTTTTACTAAGCAAAAGACGCGTGTACGACTCACTGAGCATGCCCCAAATACAATCCCCCTTCCCGTTCCATCAGTTCACTTAGGAAAAGCAGACTGTTGTCACAAGTGCTTCGAAAAACGAAGAAAAAAACGCAGAATGTGCAGCTGAGACGATATTTCGAAGCTCCAGACTCATTCGACCGTCTCCTAGCAAGCGACGGCTCACTACAGCGCAATATTCGCTACAGCGTAATATTTAATTCCCTGCTCGTAGTCAGGCCCTACCGGAAAGAGTGGCCCTACGAAGTGAAACCAGAAACGCGTGTGCTAACGTTTCGGACCAGAGCTGAACAACAAACAACTAACTTGGTCGCGATAACGGCCCTCATTAAGAAAGAACGGCCCGCCGACGTTTCCAACTAGGAACTTGGTGAAAGGGAGGAAAAATCAACGTAAATCATCGCAGAAGGAGTTGACTGAAAAGAAAACACCAACGGACCTCAGTGTAAACAGGAACAAACGTAGTAAAGAACAAACGCTCAAAGAAACAGAGAAGTATCGGTGGAGCGGGGTTCGGAACTGTGCGTCAGAAACCACGCAGCCTTCTTTTTCTTTCTTTCCTTTCTCCCACCCCCTTGCGCACCCGTAGTTTCGTCCAGGCGCCCAGAGAGGCCGGCAGCGCTAGCAGCGGTAACCGGCTCGAAATTAATGAGCGCACCCACGCCTCATCTCGGCGCAGCGTGAACGCACCGCGCAAGCACTGGCCGAGTGCGGAGAACGTAAAGGTGAACGATGGAATCGCGGCCGCGAGCTTTCGTTACTGCGCAGACAAACGACGATAGGAACAATGTAACCGCAACAAAACATAACGCAGAAAAAAATTAAGAAGAAGGAACCTAGGAACTGCTGACACTATAAATCTCGCCACGTCGTCGTTACGTCATGAGGAATGAGCGAAAACAAAATCTTAAGCGGGTTACTAAGAGGTGGAACATCATCGGTAGCCGAAAGTTTTAAGAATGTCCGCCTGAGCGGTCAGCTCTCAGCTACAAAAAGAGCAAGAAACATGCCAGCCGGAAGCAGAAACAAAAACAGGCTTGGAAGGCTGCACGATTCTCACGGGTATAGCATTGATGTCTAGCTCTAAATCTAAGCTTGGTCCTAATAATGGAGGTGCAAAAAAAAAAAAAAAAAAAAAAAAACCAGCACCAACCTGACAGATGTACAGGAGCTGGTACGTGTGGCCCTTCGCTACTACCGTGTAACGCGGAATGAGCGAGTCTACTTTATTCATGGGCACTCAAGCCGCCCCAGAGGTAATTAGCACCTTCGGCCCTGCCCGCCCCTTCATAGGTTGCCATTTAGGTCGAGGCGAGGCGAGACGAAGGCCGGCACCCGAAGCTGAAAGCTTAACGCGCAGCCACAGAAAAGGCAGGCACCCCTTGGACACCCGATTGCCGTAGAATGATTTAGGAGGAGAAGGAGTAGCCAGGCAGCGAGAAATAGGACTTTTGCAGCGACAAGGCCACGCCGATCTTAGCGTCACTGTTGGAGTGATGAACAAAGATTTCCCCTCAGAGCGACCGAACGGACTGAAGTAATGTTGTATTTTCGCCGCATAATGAAATAACGCATTTTGCTCACATCCTCCCCTTAGAACACCCCACCCCTTTCCTTTTTTTCTGGTGTTGCTAGTTAAGTTCAATATATCCATATTTACGAACAAAATCAGGAAAGATGTCAGCATTCTGCTATGGTTGGGGTCTACGGGCCCCCGCGGAGTGCATGCCGGGGAGAAGAATGTCGACGGATTGAAAGACTGCGCCTTCGAAGAATTGACTTTTGCAGCGGATAGGCGCTCCTTCTGCTTGTTTTGTCCACACAAGCGCGGAAAGATGCGTCACGCAAGGGCATGAACCATGGTGCAATGGTTTCCAGATAGCCGTAACACACGCACGGGGAATACTGGCGGCTCGCTCTGATCCCTAACTCCACAGTTACGCAATCACTGACACAGACGAAACAATTACGCTGACACAAACAAAGTAATTTCAGGGCAGCGCAGGCCACAAGGAAATCCCTAGGAAACGATCACTCTGGTGGCCGATAATTTTTTGCTCATGACTGTACATCAACGCCGCCCCTCGCAAGCCCGTCGTTGTCCTGTAAAGCACGCTCTGCCTCACAAACTATCTTTCTGTTAGAAAGCCAGCCTTACGAGCTAACGCAAAGGCCGCGCGCGGTGGAGGTGGCGAGGAGATGCAATAGAGAGTTTTAGCATAGCGGCTAGCGTACGCTGCGCTACGTGCGGCAGGTACCGGGACTTGACTGAACATGTGCGCATTCGTTGATTGATTGATTGTGGGGTTTAACGCGCCGACGCTACTCAGGAGATGAGGCGCGCCATAGTGGAGGGCTCCGGATTAATTTTGACCATCTGCGGATCTTTAACGTGGGCCGAAATCTCTAACACAGGGGCGTTTTTTCTTTTCGCCTCCATCAGAAAAGCGGCCGCCGCGGCCGGGAATCGAACCGACATCCTCGTGCCGCGAATTCGTTACGGTGCCCGCCTCGACGTGCGCGTGCACTCGTTCCGGTGAGAATCCGCCTCTTTCACAACCCCACTGCGCATGCGCAATCCCCTAGCGGCCAAGTCCCTAAGCAGTCCAGTAGGGGCAGCAGACGACATTCCCCACAGCTCCCGCACCAGCGGGAAGGGGTCGTGGTTGTATTTACATCGTTCGATTTTTTGTGTGTGCTCGTTGTGCGCGGAACAATGCCCACAACTTGTGCTGCGTTCCGCTGTAACTCGGAGTGCCGAAAAGGGAGCGGTGTCGGCTTCTATCGCTTCCCGTCGGCCGCACGCGATCGGCTACGGCGGTTTGCGTCGCTCGCGTCGGCTCGGGTGATGGGAACTATAGGCTTAGCATCCTGGCGGATATTTGAGGGCTGCTATCTGTGCAACTGCGAATTACAATCCGCAACACAACTTTTCACTACACTATCATCCCCTTTCTCGCATGTGGAACTCTATTAAGTTATAACTGCCGTTTGAGCGATCGGTGACCAAGACATCTGCGTAGCCTGTTTCGATGCTTCCGCGCAGGTATCGCCATCTCTCGACCGCTCGGCGCACCGCGCGCCGCGGCGACCGGTCAGCGTAGGCGGCTTGCATCGCGGCAGATATATCTGATCGCCGCTTTTAAAATAAGCCCTGACAACAATCCCTAGCACAATTTTTCACCACACTAACACCTACTTTCTCGCATGTGGAACGTTTTAGCGATCAGATTGATTCAGAAGAGCAGCGACAAGCGCGGTTGCTACCGTGGTCTGCGTCGGTTCGAGCCGCTGAGTGTGCCGAGCTGGCAGGCGCGGCCGGCGTGTGCGCGGACTGTTTCCGAGGGCAGAAAACGCTTCACGATTGCTTGCTTTATCCATTTCTTGCGAACAAACGCGCAGAATCTACAAATTCAGCTCAGCGATCATCGTAGTTGACCATGGAGCAAAAACAGTGGGCGGAGCGACGCCGACGACGCATCTCATGCGCGCATCGGGCCGTCTCAAATTCACGCGTACGACTAGTCGTGGCGACAGTCGTAACGATCAGTCGCATGCGAATCGCGTGTACCAATCGTACATGTGTCCAGCGCTTAAAGGCATTTTGCGAACGGCCGGCCTTTGTTGAGCTGGCGATCGCACTTCATGCCAGACGACTCCAAGTACTGCTCGCTCTGCTGCTCGGACGGCGCACGGATCTGTCCGAGATTTCTCTGCCAGCCCTCATTCAGTGATAAGAAGCCGCCTGGTATTATGTGATGACCAGGGGCTGTCATCTTAAGGCGTTATAACACCAATACAGAAGAAAAACTTCAGCTGCTCCTCGCCGTAATGTGGGATTGCCGTGCATACAACGAGAACGCAGCCGGAGGAAACGCCGGCAAACCCTACGACTTCAACTTCCGCTAGGCACGCTAGGTGGCAGCACACCGCAATGAAAGAGGCGGATTACCCGCCTCGTTGTGCCCGCGCGCGCATGCGCAGTCGGGTCCCGGTACCCGCCATCGGTAGCGTAGCGTTCGTTGGCTGCAATGCTAAATCTCTCTGTATGACTTGCGGCTAGTCGCACTGTGCGCAGAGAGGTACTGGTTTAGATGGTAAAAGACGCTCACAGATGCAAAATATACGCCAGCAAACGTATAAATTACGTTTAGTTGTATTTCATACAACTCCGACCTAATTTAGGTTCCTTCAACCCTCATATTCAACCCTCATATAAAATGTAGGTAGTGCCGACGACCCGCCTACATCCAAGCTAGCGAATGCTAGGGAGAAAGCGAAAAAAAAAAAGCGCGATATTTTTAATTTCCGGAGTGTTCAGCGGATTATAGGGCGACCAATTAAGTGAGTGAAAGCACGAAGGCCGGAAATAAAGCAACTACAAATAATTCTAAATTACAGCGCGCTTCTATTTTGGTTCTTGTCCCATCCGGCGTACTCGCTACAGACCATAAATCGGCGGAGAATTATTGCGGTGATAACAAGGAAACGCTGCGGAAAATTAGGCGGGGAAACATTTTCCCGATGCTTTAAGTGAATTACGAGCTCGCGAAGCAGGCTAAAGACGCCTGGGCCTTCAATCTAGCGCTTTTACGCGCGCTCGTTCTACTAAACGTTGCTATTTTTTCATTTATTTCACTTACTTCCGGACTCGCACATTGTTAGCGCCAGAGCAATGGCGGGCGGAGATTGCGAGCCTATTCTGTCTGCTTGGCGCCGCGGCAGCGTATAGCGTACGTTCTCTCACGGTTTTCATTAGAAACTCTGCGGCAGAGCTCTTTGACTCTTCCCTTACTCTTTCTTTTCGCACCGCGGGCATTAATTCCCCCCCCCCCCCTTGTAGCCCCCTCCGCTCCATTTCTGGGCGCAGTATTTCTTCATTAGTAGATCCAGGGAGAGGAGAGCTGCTGCTTTGTGCCCCCAAAAAGTGGGGACGTCCCAGGCCGCGCGAATGAAGAAAAGAGGCGCTTTGGCCAAGCTTTGCACCAAGAGCCGCACGGCGCGCGCGGCGCGCTTTACGAGCGGAAATAAATTGGAATTTGCGGCTGCTTGTTTCACAAGTCGCAGCTGCTAAACATGTACGGGACCGCCCACGCTCCGAGAGAAGCGGCATTAATGCGAAGCCATTTTGCGTCCCGTCCCCCCTTCGCGCGCGCGCGCGCAGAGACGCTGCTAATCACGATTAAAGGCCCCTAATGCGGCGCTCTGATTGAAACAAGGCTTCGATGCTGAACCGGGCTGGCGCGCACGGCCTAAAGAACAAGCAGCCCGTCGCTTGGAGAGATTCTGTAAAAAAGGGCAGGCAGGGCTTTTATAGCATCTCCGAGAAGAAGATAGCCCGCCGTCCCCGGACAAGCATATTACATACACACACATACGTGAATACATACATACATAGACACATACACAAATGATTGACTGTAGGGTTTAACGCGCCGACGCAACGCAGGCGATGAGGTGCGCCGTAGTGGAGGGCTCCGGATTAATTTTGACCACCTGGGGATCTTTAACGTGCGCCGAAATCTCGTACACACGGGCGTTTTTGCTTTTCGCCTTCATCAGAAAAGCGGCCGCCATGGCCGGGAGTCGAACCCGCGACGTCGGGCTCAGCAGCGCAAAGCCTTAGCCCTTGAGCCACCGCGGCGGGTACACATACACACACACATACATACACACACACAAATACACACGTGCATGCACACACACACACACACGCGCAGGGTAGGATTTTGAAATAGGAATGTTTGGAGCTGAAAAGCTACCCATTAGGCCTTGCACCAGGTTCAATTCTAAGCACGCCGAACTGCACTAGAAATTCAAGCAAAACGCCACGCAAGAAAAAGAAAACGGTGGGCCGATAGATTCATATAATGACGGACTGCCCAGCGGAACGGTTTCGGTTCATTGGGTTGCACGCCTTCCCGCAACGAAAAACACTTTACGGTAGCGCAGTCTAAATGGGGATGCACGAAACTTCTGCGCTGTGCCAGGCGGCGGGGTCGACGTCGTTGGCATTGGGAGCCTCTGTGTCGCGTTCGACGCCGCACTATCTCTCCCCTATCCCGCGTTTCCGCTGCCGCAGCGCAGGCCGCGCCTTTCCCCCTCTCCGCGTCTCCAGTGCAGTGCGGAGTACCGGCACCACACTCTACTTTTTCCGGCCGCCCTTGGCTACTGACGCACCGCTCCCTCTCTCCCTTCCCAGTTTTCTGGGAAGGGAGAGAGGGAGCGGCGTACACGTTCACGTTCTGCTCGCGGACATTTCTCCACCCGCCCCTTCTCGGTAATGCTGAGGGGGATGTATACAAGTTTTAATGTGTCGATGCGAGCTAGTTGGTACTTCATCATGGGAACAGGTTAAGTGACAGGCACAACTGGAGGAAGAAAAACAGACAGGAAAGGGGCGCCCCTTTCAAGGACTAAAAGTGAACACCCTTTCTGTAAGAAAGCACGCTTGAAATAGGCGACTTCGAACTGCCAGTCAGCACACGGACATCGGGCCCGTGAAAACCCAAAATGACTCAAAGCGTGAGTGACCGTCTTTCAAACCTGGCAAAGGGCCACGCGCCAAGTATGGATAAACCTATAAGGCCAGTACACCGAGGGTATGTTTCAAATAAAAGAAACAAAATAATGAGAAAAATATTGAGCGGGCGAATTAACCCAATCAGACAGTACTAAGAAACGATAACTCAAGGAGAAAATAAACTAGTCGGGTTCTTTTGACTGCTACCACTGAGTCATGGCGTCCGCAACGTCTCCAGCGGTCGGCTTGGAGACAGGCAATACAACAAATTTACTGTATTTCAGCCTCGTAACAATAAGCCTCGCTGCCCCCAGGATTGGCTGGAGCTCCGCTGTCGTGGATGAAGCGAGACACGTGGACTTTCAATACTTTGAACAAGATTTCTTGACTAAGGGGTGAAAAAAAAATAACATAACCCATTTTAGATCTTTCCTTTGTCCCACTTCATTTTTTCAGTTGAAGAAAAAAAAACTGTAGTTGATTCATCTCTCATAGGAATCGGTAAAACATTAAAGTGAAATGTGCAGCGAAATCTGCAGCTGAGTATGACTTGGGGGTCGGCGGCTGTCTTGCGGGTGAGCTTGGCGAGCGACGTCCTGCTGGCGGGTCGCCTCGGGCAAAGGTGTACCGGCGTCACTTCCGTGACGGATATAACGTCAGTGAAATCTTGGTGTATCCCCGCATAAAACGCTTTCGCGTTAAAATATAAAACCAGAAAACGGTCAACCATAAATATAACGCACTCTTTATACTAAAGGTTGCTTCCCCGCAAGAAGACGCTATGTGCAGGGGTGCACCCTTTACAGGCCGCTTGCTTCGTTGTAATGGCGTCACTTCCGTGACGGATATGACGTCACCGAAATCTTGGTGTATCCGGAATAAAACATTTTCGTGTTTAAAAGGGTGGGAATGAACCTCCTGTACACACTCAGCCCACGCCTTTAGCAGGTCTCGTACAACTTCGGCTGTGCCCACCACCGGCGGTGTGCACGTGATCGGCAGCTGGCTACCCACGTGTTTACGGTGTGGCCTAGGACTTAAGTTATTCGCATGTGCATCCCCGGGAGGGTTTGCGGTAGGCCAACGTAATATGCTGTGCTTTTCTTTGTGTTTCATAATAGAGGAGCGTCCGGTTTGATATAAGCGGTGCGTGTACCCACTTCGCCCTTCACCCGGTTCTCGCTCTCCCGCTCCTCCTCCTGCGTTCGCTCCTCTCTTCCAGATCGCCTGCCTCAGACTAAATCTCGTCGATTTCACAGACGGGGCACTTTGGCTTGCGCGTACAAACAGAGAGGCGATGACAAACAAAGAGGTCGAATTTCAGTCCGGATGACCTCTGAACACCACCGAGACTAACCCAGTGTATCAACTGCACCCTGTTGCTCCAACACTCCAACACCAGCGAGAAAATTAACCGCCCCACCTTAACACTGGGAATGCCCATGCACACACGCGAAGAATGCAAGCAGCCCCTAGTTCACAAAGAAAGCTGCCCTACCGAAACATCGAAGCATGTGTCATGACGACGGACAAGCACCCCGTAGGCTGATACTTGAACACTACATCATCGCTGAAAGGAGGTAAAAAAAACAGCGGCCCTCGGATAACGCCGACTCAAAACAAGATAAAAAAAAACGAATACGGGAAAGAGATGGTGAGAGGGACGGAGGTTAACAAAATGGAAAGGGAGACCGAAACGACGTAGTCAGAAAGAACAGAAACTTTTTCAAGCTCTCCATTTAAACGCCGATAGCACGGCTCGCTATCTCGTTAGCCGCTCCTCTTCGAGCGCAACAGGGCGCCCCTCCTCACTTGCACTTTAATGACGCGCCCGAACCGTATGCAAATTATATTAAAGAAGTGCTCCACAACCTCAACTGCACATGAGCCCCCGCGTGATGTTTTTAATTAAAACGGGGCCGCACAGCCTACGCGCTCAATTTCATTTTTCCGCGGAGCCGTGTACCGGCGTCGCTTGTTTTGCCGCCCACGAAGAAGGCGGCACGAGCAAGATGAACCGGGCCACCGCCGACAAAAACAAGGATTAATAAAAAAAAAACGTAAGCTTCTTTCCGCAGGATCCTAAGCCTCTTTATCAGGGCGGAGTGAGCTGCGTGTGGTGCCGAAGAAAGGTAATTAAACCTAAGGTTGCAGCCTCGTGCTTCTTTTTTTACTCCTCTTTGTGGGTTTGTGGAGCGTTGCCCTTAAAAGTAGACATCAAGACGGAACGATTAGTTTAGTTTAGAATACGCCTTTTTAACGCATTTTTCTTTTACAGCACAGGGCCTTTCGGAGTTCGTCCGATGCGTCGGCACAGCTATAATGCAGGCGAGGACGGACGAAGAGAACAGAAAACCGCGCACTTTTGAATCTAATTGCAACGTAACGGTCCTTGCAGGGCTTTGAAAACTGTGCGCGTAGGAACGCGTTGTCATAAGCTTTGGAAGTCAAACGCGACCTAGATTTCACGGTTTAACAGAAAAAATTTGGTGATAAACTTAAAGGCCAACTGATCTCAAAATTTCGACCTTTTGAATACCTTGTTTCCATGTAGTCTGCCTAAAAAGACTGCAAGACACAAAATACGGCAGCTGAAATACGCGTCGGCACGGCGCAAGCGACCATCAAAAAACCGCGTTCTTGAAATCGAAACTGAGAAGAGCGCGGCCATTACGGCCACGCTGAAGTGACGTCGCAGCCGGAAGCGAGCTGCCGGCCGGCCGGAGCAAACCTGCACGCAACGCTTCGCTCTCGCAGCAGCACCAGGAGAAGCGCGGCCAGCGGAGCTCTACCGGTCTCCCGTCTGGCCGTAGGAAAAAGCGCAGGGCCGGCCGCAAATGTCACTTCCGCTTCGTGGTTCTTTGCGCGATTCGGCGGCAGGTGCAGCGTCGTTTGCAGCGGAAATATTTTAAACGCTTATAATGATTAAGGTGGCATTTTACGGGGCTGCCTGTCGTGTACCAGTTGGTTTGGTGGTACGTACTGCTCATTCAAAATAAATTTGCCCGAGGTGAAATTTGAGTGCAGTTTTCCTTTACAGATAAAATGAAAATTTATGTCCCACAAGCATGACGGGAAACTGCCGTTTAGCGCACGAAATACGAGAGTGCAATTATTTGGGACATTTTATCAGTTCGAGCTCACGCCAGTAAAAAAATTCCCCCACATTTCCCCGAAGGGGAGTATGAGGAAGTGCGAAGCACGGGGTGATGCTATGAGGGGGAGTTTGTTGAAGTTTGGTGGCATTTTGCCCGTTAGTTACATTAACACCCCCTCGTGATCACGTTCGGCTTAACACGCCTCGTTTGTCCCTCTGCGGAAATCTTGGTGAATTAACGTGTATGTTCGAGAGGAGGAGCGCACCGCACCGCAGCGCACCGCAGCTGCGAAGCGCCGACCGGAGTGAAGGGAGAGGAGGCGCAGTCACGTGAGAGAATGCAGAACTAGCGGGTTTGTAGTATCACGTGTACACCACGCAGTTATCAAGCCGCTATAACGCCGCTGAGTCGCCAACGCACGCCGCTGACGACGTAGTTTGAATGCGTTAAAGATATAAGGCGCGTTACTAACACTGATATCAACGTCGCGTCCGTGGCTTAGTCAATAAAGAAAAAAAAAGCGTCCGTGGCTTAGTCGGTAGAACGTCGCGCTGCGGCCGCAAAGTCCGCAGATCGAAACCTGGCGCCGGATGCTGTTTTTTTTTATATAGTGTAGTGGCCTGGCTGGCGCGCCGAAAGAGGGTGTTGCGAGCTGGAGAGTAGTAAAGGGGCTTTAGGAGAGTAGGCGAGGGGGAAGAGGAGGCGCTATGCGAGCGCGACGATTCAGGCTCGCTTAAGAAGTGCATTCGCACTTATTCCTGGCCAATCTCCCACGTGGGTATGTGCCATGTCAGCGGCCAGGCAGCGCGCGCCCATCTCCCCCCGTTGCTAAGGAAGACGAAAAGCGCGCGCACCCGCAGCTGTTGCTATGCGGACGGCGGAAGGTTCGGGGTCGCTTATAAAGTGCATTCGCACTTAAAAGAAACGATGCGAACGAGTAGGGTGAGCTCAGCACAACAGCTGAGCCGCCAAACCAGGCTGCGAAAGGCTGAAGCACATCGGGTACGAAAACAGCGAGCCACGCAGCATAGAGACAGAAAGTCTACCATGAGGCGCAGTATACCACGCAAGGATGCGAGACCAGCACCAACATTGATTAACGTCCAGGGTTAGCGTAACACTACTCATGGTTTGAGCAGTTGGGACGATTGTGCAGAACACGAGTCGCGGTATGCCCTGCTAAGCTGAACAAGTGGCACCATTGGCAGTGGTGGCTCAGCCCCGTGACCCTCAATTTAATCGCTCAGAAGCGCTTGGTCTCGTAGTGTAGTACTTCCGCTCCTACGACAGCCCCGGTCGACACTGGCCAAGTCTGAAGTCTTAACTTGGACTTCAACCGTAGGCACAATAAATGTTTGTCCAATCCAATCCAATCCGCTCCTGCGAAGCGAACTTCGTAATCATGGTTCAAATCCCGTTACCTCTTTTTTTTTTCATGGGTTCGTCATATTTTTTCATTTGTTTGTTTGTCAGAATTGTCATATTTTGTCATTTTTATATTTGGTCATTTGTTCGTTTGCCCCCATTTGTTATCCCGAATATAATCTATTTATGAAATCTTTGTGCATTATAAATAGGATTTAGGGTATTTTCGTTGCCTTTAGGTCAGTTTCAGCTATTTCTGTTGAACATTTTTCTACACCCTGGTTGTTAGCCATTACAGGTCCATTTTGGCTGTTATTTATTTCAGTTAGGGTGGTTTTGTATGCTTTAGGTACGTTTATGCTGTCATATACTCCCCATAAGCAAACTCAGGTGACGGCTGGCTGTACTGACTAGGAAACACATTGCAGGAGAGGTGCGTTCGACTACACTCGGGAACAAGTTAAGAACGGCAATAGCTCATACACGGTAACACTCCGCGGATGTCAACGGGAGCGCGCGTTTTGAATGAAGATGCTATGCATGAATGCGTGATATCGTCTGCCTTTCCTCGCGTAGTTTGTCTGCCATCGCTGCGGTACTTTATAAGCATATTAAGTAAACAAAATTACGGAAACGGCAAGTGGCATGTTCAAAATATTCCCAGTAACGCACTACTTGCGGCGCGCGGAGTAACATCCGGCTGCGGTGATGAGGGACAGCGGCAACTTCCGTTGCCGTTCTTAAGTTGTAACCGAGTATAGAACCACTTGCCGCGCGTGATTTGGTACGACCGAATTCTCGCAACGGACTGAACCCGCAAAGCTTCGCCCAGAGAAAGGTCTGCTGGCTGAAAAACGCGCCTCAACACTGGAGGAAGCGACAGATGGAGACCGGCGCTAAGGCTTCAGTATCAATGATGATGAATAAACATTTTTTGAGCCGAGGTACTGATGTTAGCGCACCCACCAGTATAAAAAAAAGCAAATGCAAGTGCAACCTAGACAAATATGCTAGCAAATATCGGTATTGTTCAACGAATGGTTCTTAAACCTTTTGCGTTCTTGAAATTAAAACGATGGCGCAGGCATAAGGCTTGAAATATACCCCGAACATTTTTATTAGGTCAATTAAGAGAGAGAGAGAGAGAGGCAGAAAAAAGACATGCTTTGTCCGCTTCTAGGTAAAGAAGCGCCGAGCCGCGGGCTTGAGGGAGCCCGAAAAGTTCACACTGTGTTACCGCAGTGCATTGGGGGTATATTTGAAATGACACTTAAAACTTTGAAACTGCAAGCTATTAAATTAAAAAAAGCAAAATGGGGTTCGGTCGGCACCAGAATCCCGGGACGCTCGCCGCCGAGTCTGTACACAAAGCAGCCGCGTCGGCGGATTGCCTCGAAAGCGCGTCATCCCTATTTCATATTTGCTGCGCTTTCGAGACGCTTTTTCAAAGAAAGTGCTACGAGTTGTGCCGCGCCTCCGCCAGATGGCGCCCCGGGTCCCGCGACCGAGAGAAGACGCAGTGAAACACCCCCCTCGCGAGGGGCACGATCAAATGCAGAGCATTTCCGGGGGCGCACGACGTTAAGTAGTTTGCGTTACGTTAATGTTGTTGCACTTGTGGCAACTGCTGACGAGAGAGCGCTCGTCAGCAGTAATTTGAATTAGTCAACGATATAAGGCGCGTTCGTAAGCTTCCATTCTGAGTCGGCTTTGTGGCGCAGTGGGTAGAGCACCATGTACATTGCGTTCTGCCCGCAGGGTCGAGGGATCGAAACCTGGCGCCGGATAGTTTTTTTTTATATAGTAGGGAGGGGTGCGGTGCGGACTACGGACGTCAACGCGGGTGACATCGTGAGTTACTGAAATGCTCTGCATTTAAAAAGTGCTCGGAATTTGAATAGAGTCAAAGAAAATGTACCGAACGGTGTAAATGTTCTGAATCTAAAGAAACACACGAGAAAGGTGTTCAAGAAAATTTAGAGAGCAATGTTTTCTGTATGTATGAATGGAGCGCGCCTGCCAGAAAATCCAGAGGCATGAATGGACTCTGGTTGCGAAGGGCGTCAGAGGTTGAAGGTCAACTGGAGATGCCTTTGTCCTGCAGTTGATATCAGTATGCTGCTGCTGCTGCTGATGATGATGCAATTATGATGAAGATGATAACAATACCAGTTACAGACAGGCTACGCAATTTATCCTGAAATCTAGTCGATACTCTAAAAGACGTTAATCTGCGGCAAGAAATGACACGTACCACGAAAATAATTACCATACTCTCTTTTCTTCCTTTAAATGAGTACCGACGCAAAATCCAGAAAGCTCAGATAACTATGTAAACAGCTTCCTTTGTATATGGAGATACCCCATCGGAAGTTTATACCGTAACCGTTCAGTAGAACATTTTTAAACTCAATTTTAATACTTGCACGATGGCGCGGATGAGCTTTCTCGTGCGTGCAAGATCATGACGTAATCTGTGCCTCGAGCCAAACGGCCGACGTCAGGGCTAAGGTGACGTATCGAGGCGGCTGCCGTGCTGTTGGCGCGCGCTTTACTGCCTTGGGCATCCCGTCACAGTTTTAGGGACTGGCGTCCCGTACGACTACGGCCGGTCGGGCCGCGGGTCTTGCGCGAGCGCCCAGACCGGTTGTAGCACGACGAAAAAAGTGACGTCAGGTGCGCCTTTCTGTCGTGGCAGTTGCCTCGGTGTTCACTTCACCGAAACTGACACGAATAAACGGAGCTCGAACCAATTATTTATGCGGCGTTTCCTAATCTAATGCGCCATCCTGTGATTAGTAGGCTCGTGGGTACCTATAGCCGCGAGGAAAATGTAACACAAAAATTTCATGGCAGTACTCCTTTAATACTGGGGCCAAAGAAACCTTCACGGTCTCCTTGCGTTAAGCGCAACGGGTCTCTAGCGCATATTTTGAGCTAGTCGACACATGGTTGCACCGAGAGTTCGAATATTAAAAAAAAAAAAAAAAGACGCTAGGGTGAAAGGACGAGCAATACACGGAAGCGCCCGAAACTCTAGCTACTGCGGCGGAGACGCCTCAGCAAATTATACACCCTCGCATAAGTACAAGCGAGCCTTAACCACAGCCTAACGACGAGTGCGCAGAAAAAAGACGCGGATTTGCATCCTCAAGTACGCGTGCTCCCCCAGACACACAGCGCGAAAGGCGAAGCAAAAAAGCGGAGGGCTTCGGTAAACATGGGCACGCTTAGAGGAAGGCGTCCACTAGTTTATTTAAGGGCTGAATGCACACGGCGCCAGCCAACGCGAACGCACCGAGTTTTAAGACGCTAGTTCTGCTTCAAGGCCGGGTGGGCACGAATTAGTTTCAAGTGTGAACACACGCAAACACGACCGCGAAGGCACGCGTACCTGCGACATTAGGCAGGGACGGAGAAGAGAAGAAAAAAAAAGAGCGGTTTTACGACGAAAGAGAGCAATCTAAGCGCATACTACCGTTTCGTGGTAACATTAAAAAAAGAGGACAGAGAAGCAGCTAAACTAAGAGAAAAAGGGATGTTGAAGCGGGGGTTCGCTCGGGGCTCAATGCGGGCGCGGCCAAACATAAAAGCCGCGTATCACTGGCGGGCATAATACCGAGTACTCGGTCGACCGGCCGCAGCGGCAGCTCGAGCGGAATTAGGGGACTGCGGCGTCCAGGCCCCGGCCTGCAGGGAGTTCCCGGTGATCTCATTTCGGAGGGGGGCTTTAAAACGACTCAGCGGCATCCGGCGTGCTTGGCGAGTGAAAACAGGGGAGCCCGCTACCTCCCCCCTCTTTTCTTCCTTTCGCTTTGATATGCGGGCGAGCGCATGTTTAGAGGGCGGAGCCGAAAAAGGCCGCCGTAACTGTGGCGACGCTGCAGCCACTGAGCCAACAATCACCCGGCTTTCTCCAGCGTGAAGACACCCGGGGGTGGGTAAACACATTACCCTCTTGCGGTTCTCTATGTGGGTTGCCGTACACAGGTTGTTACTACCCAACAGCAGCAGCAGCGGTATCCCCGCAAAGAAAGCGGGTGAGGGGCGATGCAACCAATCTGGGCATCACAAACTCCATAGCGCTCCATAGACCTCTTTTGTGAGGTAGATAGGCCTGCTCCATTACGTGGATTCTATGCGGGGCCTTTGTGCAACGCGATTTCGATGGGAGAGAATAACAAGAAGGAACAGCGTACTGTTACTCGACTCTTTTTTGTAGTGCACGCTAGAAGCCCCTGCTCGCCGGAGTCACATATACCAGGTTTGGGAAAAACAACGCTGCGGCTAAAAGGTTTTAAAGAAATTCCTGCTTTCGTTCTTACTTCGTTCCTTACGCTAAACTATTCAAATTATGTCTGGAAAGTATGGACAGTCCCGCCATTTACTTTATTCACAAGGCTACTTTCATCGCTCATATTTGCCAGCCTGCTTTTAGGTTAAACAAAGGCAGAACGGCGAAAAGCAGCGAAGCCGAACTCCACGTGCGCGCAGTCAACACTATTAAATTCAGGCGCGAGTTTTCTTTTGAGACATCATTTTTACCCTCAGTCCGGCACGACCTCAGCCTTATAGATAAGCCTATAGTCGCAGCAACAAAAGTAAACGGAAACAGTCCCTTGACATCTAAAACCTCCGACGACGACGAAACTGTATAGCAGCGGATGAAGGCTGGAACCACGGTTTCGCCGTTCTAGCTTTTTCTTTACAGCCTGCGGTTGGACAAAGAAAAAAAAAAAGAACCAAGAGAGAAACGGGAACCACGGTTTGCGCCGAGCCTGTAGCGGCTCCGTGTGCGTCATTGTAAACCCACCAGAAAAACCAATTGGGCCACCACCGCCGGTTTCCCTCCCCCCTTCCCCCTCCCTCGTTTCGTGTTGCGTGCCTAGCATTTAGCTATGTGGCCAGGAATTTTCTTTCGCTTACGTTTGCCTTCACATCTTTTTTTTTTTTTCTTTTCCAGCATGGCTCCAAGGGGGCGCTGCGGTAGTTCAAGCCTTTGAGCTGAGCTAGGCCGGCGAAAGTCATTTTCAGAACCCGCGCACCCGGGAGCGCGCCTTGAAACACAAGGAGGCAGCGTGGCCCGCTTGTAATACGTCGGAGAAACTCATCTCCTCTCTCTACATTTCTATTTTCAATCAAGGTTTCATCGTCTGTTGGTTGCTTTTGTATTCGTACTTCTCTCGTCTGTTCTGCAAAAACATGGTTAGTGTGCGCGAGGGTTTCTTTGTCCCAATCTTTTTCCCAATCTTCGACGAATTACGCAACGAAAAGACATCTGGAAAGTTTGTTGCAAGACGTTTTCGCTCCGCGGTATCGTTCGTTCAGGACTAGTAGGACGGACGTAAACAACGAAGCTTACAGACGCAACCTCTCGCGTATAGCAAGCCAATTTTGTGAAAAAGGAACGAAACGTAGCTTTTGCTTCGGAATAAATGGAGGGGAAAGAGCCCGGAGGCACAAGGAAATCAACGACCGCGCCATTGTGTATGCTTATTTCGTCAACTGAGTGTGTCTACTTGTTTTCTGAGTTATTTCTTGCCATTTCCTAGGCTTTGTCGGGGTAAAGTCCCGGGAAAAACCAGCTCAAATTCTTCACGACGGTTACATAACGTAAGTGTACGTAACTAAACATCCATTTGGACAAGCGACCTTATGCCTACTTCGAGGAGCGTTCCAATTGACCAAAAAGATTCCCGCGCCCTCCATGTCCCAACACAGCCGACAATGTAAACTTGAAATATTTTTGTGCATTTCGGTGAGGTGACGAACACCGGCCCAAGAGAGAGGGAGAACATTCGAGCGTGCAGCGGGCTCACTTTTTTCCTCGAAACGCGTAGAAAGTTCGGGAGTTTATAGACGCCCTGGCTGACGGGGCGGGTCTAGGTCTTTTCGGTACAGGGCGTTTCGGGACACGGGCGTTTCGGGACACGGGCGTTTCGGGACACGGGCGTTTCGGCGCGAAAACGAATTCGAGCGAGCGTTTGAGGCGGCCAAATTCGCGTGCGTTGTTAACATGGGAGTTGCAAGTACGCAAATCTAACCTGTTTATTACAACTGTTGTTGCTTGTATTTCTGCGTTACTTTAGTCCAGTAGAAATTTATGCGGCCTTGCCAAAAAAATGCCTATTTGCGTAACTGTAGCCAGAAGATGTATAGCTTGTTCATTACTTCGTTTCTTTAGCGACAATATCATCATGTATTTTCTACCCGCCGCGGTGGCACAGTGGCTAAGGCGTTGCGTTGCTGAGCACGAGGTCGCGCGTTCGATTACCGGCCACGGCGGCCGCTTTTCTGATGGAGGCGAAAAGCAAAAACGCCCGTGTGTACGAGATTTCGGCGCACGTTAAAGATCTCCAGGTTGTCAAAATTAATCCGGAGCCCTCCACTACGGCGCGCCTCATCGCCTGCGTTTTGCGTCGGCGCGTTAAACACTACAATAAAAAAAGAAATATTAACTATTCGTCCTCTCGCGGGGCTGAATTTTTTATTTGCGCCCTCGCGTTTCCCATACCGTCGTCGCCCACGTGATCTCTTGGGCTTCGGCGCATTCTGCTAAAAAAAAAAAAAAACATGCCTTGGTACCCCGAATGGTTAGCGGCACGAATGTCAGCGGGAGCCCGATCTTAGGGCGAGCGTTTTAGGCAAGCTCCGCCGCAAGCCATGCACGCTCCTCCCCCACTCTCCGTGCGTCTAGAGAAATTCTGGTAAGACAGGTGACTGACCCCACGGGGAACCTCCATTGGGGTTCCGCAGTCCCTTCGGTCCAAAATTTTGGTCCAGAATAAAAAATTTACGGGTTTAAAGAGTTTTCGCTGCATGAACATATCAGTTAGTTCTTTATTTTATTTTGATTTGATTTTGCACAGGATCTCTAGGATCTATTTTTAAGACGGCTTCTGAGCTCATATTGTGATTATTTAACGCCTACTTACGAATCCGCATGCTTTTCAAGCGATTTCTCCTGTAAATATTTGTTGAGGATAGTTCCTCGATCCTGTTTCATTTGTTTATTTTTCGCATAAATGTTCTTTGAATCGATTATTCAATTACTTAGACATTCTTTTAAATTTTGTTCTGAGTAGCGAAGTTCTTTGTCACAAAAGTACCGTACTGCAGAGGTACCAATGAGCCACGATCCAACGTAGCTCCTATTCGGGGGCGCTGCTTTGACGTGCATGTTTGCTGCGGGAAATATTTCTTACGCACTAAGCGCTCTTCAGGGCTGTTACACTAAGTAAACAACTATCTTATAAATAAGAATGAAATGGTTTAACAGTGCAGTTAGAAACATTATCCGTCGGAATAGTAGCGCTAATGTGTTACACTGGGTTTTTCACTTGCATCATCCCACGCGATTTGAGTTGCAGCGGCTCATTTTAACCTGATGCCTGTTGCAGTCGGCACTTGTTTTTTTATATATATGCCATGTATAATGTCGTGCCGACACCTGCTTCTGCGAACATCATTTTAACGCTGTGCGGCTCAAAAAAGTACTGATTATGGGGAGCAGCAGGTGACATTGGTCTCAGGTCACGACCATATTAGCAAAACGCCAAGAATTTCAGGTGAGCAGTCCTTGCGAAGAAGAATAACTGTATGTATGCTGCATAAAACATTACAGAGTGCTTTCAACGTCATTACAAATCATTTCCAAATTTGATTCACAAACACAATAAACCCGCCGTAGTCCCTGCTAACTACGAATAAGTCGGGACGGAAGCGTGCGGCAAGGTAGAATAGGTGCCTTCCGTAATGCATTGCTAATAACACCTCAAGTACTTGCGTTATCAGAAGAAAGCAACGCACACAAATGCAGAAACACAAGAAATTGCAACTTCTTCGTCATTACGTTATAAAGGGACAGGTTCCTTCCCCGTGCGGTGGGACTCATTCCCGCAACCGTTGTCGAAGGGTTTCCGCAAAGTGCAAAAAGAAAATATTTACCTCACTGATTTTCGAAAAAATAAACAGGTGATAATAAGTCGTCAAAAAAACGAGTGAAAAACACGATGATACTATCACTGATTTGTTATATAACATTCTGACGATAATAGGTCGCTAAGAAACAAAATAATGAACACTTATAGGTTGTCTGAATGCCACGAATATCGCAGCTAATATTTAACAAATCAACAGATGTTTTTTTGGGAAGGCCGCATAACCAACTGCTGGCCTAAAATAACGCAGAATTTCGAACAAGAACATCTGTAATAAATAGGCACAAATTCCGTGCTTGTAACCACCCTGTAAACAACGCTCGCAGCCTAAAGCGCTCGCCGAAACGAAACGACCTGTACCGAACCGCCCTGTACCGAAATGTCCTGTACCGAAAGGTCCGTGTCCCGAAACGCCCGTGTCCCGAAACGCCCGTGTCCCGAAACGCCCGTGTACCGAAACACCCGTGCACCGAAACACCCGTGCACCGAAAAGAGCGTACCGAAACGCCCTGTACCGAAACGTCCTGTACCGAAAAGACCGGAGCCGTGACGGGGCTGTAGCCAGGCCCGAAAGCGCGCAGGTTGCTGCGCCCCCTGTCGTAAAAACCAGGCTACACCCTCGCGAAAGCCCAGCAGCAGAAACAAACTGAGCTCCATATAGGAACCACGCACGACACGACCCCTCCGTATGTTTATTCCTCGCGCGCTCATTTTGTATGCGAAGTCCGCGAACCAAAGCCACGACGTATACCCTCCAAATTGTCGAAAACGTAGCGGAGGCCTTCGCTTCTTCTTGCTTTCGCTGCCAGATCTCAGTGCGACCACACGTCTACTCAAAGTTAAACCGAGGTACTGCAACGCATAGAGTTTCATACTAATATATACTAGAGGGAAATCTGTCGCTGCAGTCGCGTGCCGCCGTGGGCGGCGCCATTGCTGCTAGCGACGTTCCTCGCCTACTTGACTTAGCTAGCCATACGACTTCTTTTTTGTCTCGAAGCCAAAATTTACAAGAAAGGGTACCATTTTTTTCTTCTTGTTCATCGTGCATGAAGCTTTTACATAATAATTGACAAATTATTCTTTGTGGATGTTCAATTTTATAATAACAAAACAAATTTAATGAACCTTGTACCGTAATATTGTTGCTTTTTTGCAGCCAGAGCTAACTTTTCAGCCTGTTCATGAGCCATGCCAAGGACAAGTGGAACGTGCCTGCCCGGTACATGAACGCTCGCCGATGCGCGGCTCACCTAGACAGTGGCGCCAGATTTCCCTCTAGTGTTAATTAGTATGAAACTCTATGCTGCATCGCGACCGAAAACCAGAAGTTCCGCCATCTTGTGTGGTCGGATTGACGGCTTACGTTGGCTGCATAGCGGGAATAAGCGTTGTGAAGCTTCAAGAGTTGGTTTAACACAAGCGACCTGCGTAAGACACCAGGCCCAAACAACAACCAAGCTTCGGTGCCGCCACTTAGGCAACCCCTTTCGCCAGGGAGAGAAAAGGAGAAGACTGGATGCGCGTTACGAAGCCGATACACCCATGCGATTCGAATAAAAATCATATCTAGCTCAGATTTTAAGTAGATTGACCCGAACCAGCAGGACATCAGGATCAAACTGTCTGCACAGTGTTATTTGCTGTCCGATGTAGAGGGAGAAACTTTTAGCATAAACTAAACTCTCGGAGAAAGGTGAGAGGAATGTTTTGGGGTGAAACAATGAACACACTGGGCCACGCACGCACGCACGCACGCACGCACGCACACACACACACACACGCGCGCGCACACACACACACACACACACACGCGCGCGCACACACACACACACACACACACACACACACACACACACACACACACACACACACACACACACACACACACACACACACACACACACACACACACACACACACACACACACACACACACACACACACGCACACACACACGCGCACACACACACACACACACACACACACACACACACACACACACACACACACACACACACACACACACACACACACACACACACACACACACACACACACACACACACACACACACACACACACACACACACACACACACACACACACACACACACACACACACACACACACACACACACACACACACACACACACACACACACACACACACACACACACACACACACACACACACACACACACACACACACACACACACACACACACACACACACACACACACACACACACACACACACACACACACACACACACACACACACACACACACACACACACACACACACACACACACACACACACACACACACACACACACACACACACACACACACACACACACACACACACACACACACACACACACACACACACACACACACACACACACACACACACACACACACACACACACACACACACACACACACACACACACACACACACACACACACACACACACACACACACACACACACACACACACACACACACACACACACACACACACACACACACACACACACACACACACACACACACACACACACACACACACACACACACACACACACACACACACACACACACACACACACACACACACACACACACACACACACACACACACACACACACACACACACACACACACACACACACACACACACACACACACACACACACACACACACACACACACACACACACACACACACACACACACACACACACACACACACACACACACACACACACACACACACACACACACACACACACACACACACACACACACACACACACACACACACACACACACACACACACACACACAAAAAAACAGTGGAGATTATTTAACAAAATACAAGTCGCTAACAAAATACAAATCGAGCAGCGGAGATTTTTGGAGTCCAGGGGACTAAGTGAGGTCCGCAGTGCTAAGCTGAACACATCTGTAGGCGGACCTGTAGGCAGACCGGCCGGCTGCTCCCAGCGCGCGTCTTGCCACCCATAAGGTCCCTGAAATTCCGCGGTAACATTTGCACTCGCAGCGCCTGCGTCACATCCACGGTCGCTTTTTAATTAAGCGCCTCACGAGATCAGTGGGGCATTCGCAGAAACTGCCGTCGATGCGGATTCGAAAGTGCTACGGCGGCTCTGCTCTGTGATATCCCTCCGACGGTCACGTGGTCAGCTTTGTTCACACAAAATCCATCGTTTCGCGGCACTCGCTGAAACCGAAACTGCGACTGGCCGCATTGAAAATGCCTCTAATTAAACAACCATCGCACGCTGAAGCAAATGAGGTTTCTACAGGTTATAAGTAGGTCACTAGCTACTTATCGCAACAAAAAAAAAAAGATGCAAAATTTTTGTGTCAGTGCCCCTTTAAGAACGGCACCGGAAGTTGCCGCTGTGCCTTATCACCGTAGCCGGATGTTTCTCCACGCGGTGCAAGTAGGGCGTTACTGGGAATATTTTGAACATGGCTTGAGCCGTTCCCGTGATTTTTTGGACTTAATATGCTTATAAACGACTCCAGTGACGACAAACAAACTGCGTGAGACATGGCAGACGATATCACGCATTCATAGCAACCCCCTTTTCAAAACGCGCGCGCACTGACGTCACGGGTCCGGCGCTTTGGCGGAGTGATACACTACATGAGGTGGTGCCGTTCTTGAGTTGTAACCGAGTATACACCTGGGTGTGAGGCGCGCCGTAGCGGAAGGCTCTGGATTAATTTCCACCACCCCATGAGGATCTTTAACGTGCGCCGGAATCTTGACACACCGGCGTTTTCGCTTTTCGGCTCCATCTGAAAAACAGCAACCGCGGGCGTGATCGAACTCGCGTCCTTGGGCTCAGCAGCACAACGCCTAAGCCAGTGAGCGACCGCGGCGGGTGACGATGCCGCGTACTGATACGCAAAAACTCGAAAAACCAATGAAGAAAAATGCTAGAGTACGGCATTTTAAGGCCGCCTTTCTGGACGCGGGTGCGGCCTATTGTCTGAAAATTGAAAACAAAACAAAACAAAAAAAAGCACCGTCCTGTTGAAAACACTCATGCGAGGGGAGTTCGCTAAAACGCGGCGCTGAGTGCCCAGATGAAAGGCCGTCCCGCGTGAATAGTCGGTGCCGAAGAAAAAGAAGCCATCAACGGCGGCGTCTCGCGCAGAATGTCCCCGAGTTGAGGCCCAGCTGCGGCTCCCGGACGAGGCTCGCGCGCATGCGGCAAGCGCTAAGAGAAAGCGGCAGCGGAAGGAAGAGAAGAAAAGGAAGGGGCGGAAGGAAGGAAGAAAGCGGCCGCCGGGGCGGCACACAGCAACAGGGCGAGACAGGAGTGAGTGACGGCGACGCTGGCCCTGGTCGTGGCCGGATCCGTTGCCCCGGCAACAGCATCCACCGCGGGACGAACCCAGCCGGCCAATATGGCGCCGCCAAACAGGGAAGGAGCGACAAGCCGGGGAAGAGAAAATGGGACGAACGCCGAGCGCTGGCCCGCAGGACACCAGCCGGGGTTTCAGGACGCGCGGCGCTTCCGTATACGGACGCACATTTCAGCGCAGACGCGCCACGGGTGGACCTAGCTCGGCGGGAGAGAGCGTTGAAAGTGCGCTATAACCATTTCCCTTGCCGATCGAGGAGCGCCACCATGTAGCTAGGAAAGCGGGGTGGAAATGAAATTTTGGAAGGAAGCTTTTATCGGTAAGATGAGCGAGAATCTGAACTATCCGAATGGGGCTCGCAAAAGTCTTCGCTGCGGCAAGCAAGCACCTGTTGCCGCCGAGGCCTAAGTATAACCAGAGTCCTTCAATGCTTTGAAGGACTCTGGTATAACTTTTGTTCTATAGACGACTGCAGGTTCTAATCTTCGCGCAGACGATATTCGTTTTCACACTTACAAAACTGCGCCAGTGGTACCACGGCGCAAGTTGTGCACTACGGTGCAATGTGAATTCGTATTGCCTGCTGCTGTAAAAGTGCATACGTCAACATGTATAAATTAGAATGCTGGGGCGACTTTCGTGACATCTGCACTACGCTCCAAAAATAATGACGCGCAAAAACAATGAAGAACAACACGTGAATTCCACATTGATGCAACCAACCGCAGCGTTCTATATAGAAGATCCACCCAGAGCTTAAGTCAAGGCACGCTAATTCTGCCTTGGTTTTGGTTTCGGCGCAGAGTTCTATTTACAAGTATCGCGACAGGAACGCCAGCGGCGCTGCTGTCATGGCATGACTTCAGCAGCTTCAATCTATCCTAAACAGCACCCCCACCCCCTCTTGAAACAAGCAATGCAAGTTCGCGAGCGACGGCGACGAAGCGGATCAGTCATTAGACAAGATCACACTCATGTAAGTTGCCATGCGCGAAAGGCACTGCACAAAGTGCGGGTCAATTAACGAAGCCACGGGGTGAGTAGTTACCCCCCCCCCCCTTCCCCCCAGGTTGTCTCAACGCGGATATCCGGCGTATGTGTGCGTTCCTTAGTGAGCATAGCCATGCTGTCGTCTAAACTAGCTATGGGGGTTATATGATAGCAAAAACCTACCTGCAGCGCGCGCGCGCACACGCACGCACACACGCACACACAAACCACCCGACCGAAAAAAACGACAGCAGCAACGACTGCACATGGGCCAAACAACGCAAAGGTTAAAAAGTAACCTACATATAAGCTTACCGCTGCTAGTTCAGCCAGCCCGTTGTTGACCTATATGGTGAGCCGAAACCAGCCTAAAGCGGACAAAACAAACCCAAATTAAAAAAAAAAGCGTGAACCACAACCAGCTTAACACAGTAAAAACAAAGTTTCGAAGAAAGAATATACAACAAAAGTAGCCAAAACAGCATAAAAAAGAAAACCATAAACGTGCAAAAAGCAGTAGCTTGAAAATGACATGAAGGGAACACAACTACCTGAAATCCCACTTGCAATGCGTAAATCTGACACAAACGGATCTCACGCTTGATAAAAAATTGGTTCAATTGATACCAACAAAAAACGTAACAAACATCTGCAGGAATTCAGACAATTATCTACTAATGCGTCGCATTTTTACGCCACTCGTCTAGAGTGTGAGCTCTTTAGAGCCATTTCTTTGTTTTTCTAAATTCTGTTAGACAAATTATACCTATTTAAGCTACTGTTATAAGGATTACCGGTGGAACATCCACCAACTCTGCATTTTTGCGAAAATGCGGTGCGTTACACGGTTCGCCCCTTCTTGCTATTCTTTTTATTTTTCTTACTTTTTGATTATTCGAAATTATGTTTGACCAAATATCTCATGCATGCTGTTATAACGATTACCGATGGAACTTCCGCGATATCTGCATTTTTGTGGAAATGAAGGGCGCTACACGGTCCTGGCTGTGGGGGTACTCGGTAGAAAATGCCACGCATTAAAACCGAGCTTATAGATGCAAACCCGGTTTCACGAAGTTGCTATCTAAAAGCGGAACCACTACATCATGTAACCAGACAATGCTGTTCAGTTAAACAGAATATCAGAGGCACATGCATACAGGGGCGGATCCAGGTTTTTTTCTAGCAGTGGGCGAACCGCCTGACGAGCCCGGACCTTGGGATCCAGCGTGAACTGGTGAAGAGGGGCCTCGGCCGCCAGCCGAGCTCAGGGTATCCCGGAATAGAGAAGCCCCCACCGGGCGGTGCCCTAACATCTGCACCAGCTTGACAAATAAAGATTTATTCATCATCATCCCGAGGAGAGAGTCAGCTTCTTCCGGTGATGATGATGATCATTATGACAAAGAGTAGGAGCCTTTTTTATTCACCGAAATTTTGAAAACCAGAAATGCAATAGAAAAACAATTATCAACTGGACTTTTTCTACGACGTTGGGGGCCATCTTCATGGGATATAAATTCATAAATTAAGGGGTGGGGGTGGGGGGGCAGGACATCCGGACCATCCCTCTGGATCCACCATTGCATGCATTCATTTTCAAATGTGCCCCTAGATGGCTCCACGTGTCACATGACTGTGCTCCTAGGAAACGCATATACTCGAGCTTGATGTGCTGTCTTACTGGGATAGGCGCTAATGAGATGGCACATCAACAGGCTGGAGCTGCAGTTCTCCGGAATCCCGTTTAGCTTGCACCTATGCACTGCGTCCATGAACTGACCCGATCAGCCACGGCCGCTCGATGGAAACTAGGTTTCCATCGAGCGGCCGTGGATCAGCTTTTTAAAAGACGATAGTCTTTCTTGGGCTACTTAAAGCCAGAAATTTTGGTCTGTCTGTATGTCTGTCTGTCTGTCCGTCTGTCTGTGTCTGTGACTCGATTCAGCCACCCGGCCAAAGCAAAATAAAGCCTGCGCAATAGTCTTATATAGTCACAGCTAAATCTACCCGTCTATGTCTGGTGTAATGTTCCTACTTGTCAACATTGTTGAAGAAGAACAAGACATTACGCAAATATGAGACAACAAATCAATACAGAAGTGATATTTGCAGTGTTCCTTCATAAAAAATCAAACATGCTTGGATTTTACGAAATTAAATACTTCATCAACTGCAGAAAAAGAATTCACTCCGCCGTCGCCTGCTGTCGCCCGCGCCACTATACCTTCTGGCGCCATTTTAAGAAATCAAGTGGCAAGAGTTACGAAAGGTTCCACTAGATAGGTTCCACGTTCTGCTTGCAACGCACGTGGAGTAGGGAAACGCGGTTCTATAAACGTTGAAGTAGGGCGTCTCGATTAACGCGCGTCTTCGCCGTACGGCAGCGTTCGCATCGAGACACCCGGTTTGGAGCAGTGGAACGCGGGAAATTTAAAATGATTTAAGCAAACCTTTGGCGTCTTTACCTTGGGAGGAGCGCGACTCAAGGGGAACAACATGAGAGATGAGAGGGAAAGCGAAGGAGGCATTTACTTCGCAAAAGCGATAAAGACTATCGCCTTTTGACGGCATTTGCAACGAAAGGAGCAGATATGCGGCCAATTTTTTAAAAGACGATAGTCTATCTTGGGCTACTTAAACGCAGAAATTTGTCAGTCTGTATGTCTGTCTCTGACTCGGTGTGTGCGCGTGCGCGTGTGCGTGCGTGTGTGTGTGTGTGTGTGTGTGTGTGTGTGTGTGTGTGTGTGTGCGCGTGTGCGTGTGTGTGTGTGTGCGCGTGTGCGTGTGCGTGTGCGTGCGCGCGCGCGCGCGCAGTCATGGACAAATACAACACAAATACAAAGATATGAGGCAGAACACGAAAAGTCAAAGAATACGGATTGTGGAGATAAAAAAAACGGCCTGCTAGTGGTATATTTGGAAATGCACATTTTCAAGCATTGTTGCTGTAGTAAAGCCACGGGACAATCTGACTTGTATGGAAAAAAGTCGCGCTATTTGTGTGTTCTGCTTCCCATTTTCGTGTTCGCATTTCATTTGTACATGACTACGTGTGCGTGAGAGCGAGATCGCGAAAGAGCATGTGCGTGTGTGCGCGCGTGTGCGTGTGCGCGCGCGTGAATGCGTGAAGGGATCAGCATAAAATGGGCAGCACAAAATTTAGTCACAAAAGAAAGGCTCCAGAACTGAGTTTTCATTGTTATTAAAATTGTTTGGGACATTATTCGACTGGATGTATAACTGTAATCACTAACAAAATCCTGGGGGAGCATTATTAGAATAAAAGGTCGAAAAACGATACACGATACGCTGAGGCATAACCGGCAGCGCCCGCTGATCCATAGAAGCAAGAACTAGAGCACATGCCCACTGGGCGCAGGATTACGTTTCAGTCCTTTTGTTCATACCGTGGCAGATAGGCTTTCAAAGGGATTTGTAAATTAATGCAGCTCCGCGAGCCACATCCTGTTTCGAATACGCAGGCAATAAGCCAGGCAGCTCGAAAGAAAGTAGCGTTCAGGTATGCAGCAAATAAACTGTTGAAAATGTGCGCATGATTTGGTCACGTACACTCAGCTTAAGTAATGAGATACGCCTGCCGAAGTTTTGCCTTTCTATGAAAATCTACACTCCACACGCAGAAACCAGTAAAAGATACGGTTAGGAGATAAAAGTACAAATGGAAGTGTCTTTTTGTAAGGACCATGTAAGTAAGCTGCCATAAGCTGTTCTTGTTTTTATATTGTGCACCTCTTTACATACGAGAAAGTTTGCCTTTTTGAGTTGCAAGCTTAATACGTTTTCGATATTATAGCTTAATAAGCAGTCAGATGAGGCTGGGTTCAGGTAAATACAATGTATAATCTGGTTACTTTCTAGCATATATCCGCATAGAAAAGCCAGTTCACTGAACTCTAAATCCCAGGCTACACCTACAGTTTATTGCATGTTTCCCGGGTTATTGACCGCAACGATTAGGCTGACGTGCTCAGTAACCCCGGAAGGCATCAAAACACACACACACGCACACACGCTCGCGGACACGCACGCGCACACACACGCACGCACACGTAAGTACACTACTGAAAGATAACTTTTAGCGGGATCGTTTATTCGAGCCCTCAGCCGACGGAAGCACCCAAGCGTAGATGATGATTATGTACAGGTGACGATGATGTAGATGTCACCAAGGTAGAACTTATGAGAGTGGTCCTCAAATGTCCTCACAATATTGTTATATGGCGGCACGACAATCAAGACGAACCATGGGATGGGGTGTAGCGATCTATGTTAAGAGATGTCGGCCATCACAGCACCGAGCCGAGCGACGCACAACCCACACAGCTTCGTCCTCTTCAACTACATAAATTCAGTGGCCTCAGAGATGTTCAAAATAACGAAGGACCATTCACCCTTTTAATATGATTAGGGTACACGTTTCCAAAAAAATATTACATCTATCTTAGACATTACTGAACTTTTAGACAAAAAAAATCGATTGAGAAAAAACTTGATTAAAAGCGAACTGAAAAGTGTTGCAGGCGCAAAGATATTTTGTTAAAGCGCAGTTAACCCAGATATTATTCAAGTAATCTTGTCAAATAGAAGTGTCTAAAAAATTGGTCTTGGAGATGTGTAGGTGTAATATTCAAACTTAAAAGTAATACAGTTAAAGCTGGACATAACGAAGTTCACAAACATTCGTATTTTTTCGTTACATCCAGATTTTCGTTACATGCACGTTTTGAGTTAAAGCTCGCGGGAATGAAGCAGAAACGAAACCAATATACTAGGCATCAGTGATGCTGAACTCACCCTTGCTTAAGGACATATTTCACACTGAAAAACAGTGATTTGCGCTTGATGCTACTACACGTCCCCTGAATTCACAAACGTAACTAAGTATCCCTTTTGCTTTATGATACTTTTCGGTGCCTTAACGCGTTTAAAGAACCAAACTTACGCTGAAAGGGCGCCTTTTCTCGAACTCCATGCTCTTTTCTGCAGTCAAAATTGTTGAAGGGATGCTATCTCGTACGCTGTAGCGGGCTATCTCGTACGATGTACGTTCTCCTTTCTCTCCGGCGGAGCAGGCATTTAAAATTGGGAGCTTGCCTTGAAAAGAGAAATCTTTTCGTATTCATGTTACTTTCTCTCTCTGTCTCATATATACATATAGTAAAAGTAAATTTAGATTAACGAATACTGAATATATACGAACGAATACCTTGATATAGTAGAGCATTTCAAAAGCTAAAACCACGAGAATTCGCACTACGATTGCGCCGCTCTTGCGTACAACAGTTTTGAGGCAGTTTAACGCGCGATTACAGCTTGCGCTTCGCCCATAGCCCCGAAGAAAAACAACCGCAGAGATTCAGACGCCATCTCCCTGTGCTCCGACGACGTCGTCGTACCACCGAGCCCATCTCCGGCACTCCGCACAAGAGCCCGGCCCGAATAGAGTCGTCAATCGGGGCGAGCCTCAATGGCGCCGACGGTGGTGTGCGGGCGCTTTCTGAAGAGACGCGAGGCAGCGAACGGCGCTCCAGTTGTGCTCGAGCCGCCGCGCGCCCTTTATTTACGAGAGGGACGCGACACGGACGATAACGCCCGCTGGCCTCCCATGACTGCGATCGATATCAGCGCCGGAACGCGGCAGAAGCCAGCGGGGGTTCCTCGTTTACTCTCCGTGCGGAGCGGGAACCCAGTGCGCGCACAAAAGGAACTCGGCGACGGCGAGCGGCCGCCAGCGAGCGGCCATCACGCTCGAGCGAAGACGCTCGGCCCACACGTGTACTGAGCGCACGAACGCTATGCGCGCGATCGCCGCTCGAGGTATGTGTGCGCGATACACAATGCACGCGCGCACCTCGCTGCTGCAGGCGTAGGTGAAAAGCGTCGCTTTCATCGCGCCATCCTGCCTTCGTGTGCCATCAACGAAAGAAGTCGACGCGGGTGCCTAAAATAGGCCCGACTCGAAGCGAGGCGATAAGCGCGAGCGGTTCCTGGAGTCGGCGATGACTTCAGTAGTGCGGTGCTACGTGAGAACTGTCCTGGGCGCATCGGTCGTTGGCCAAAAATGCTAGCGGGTACAATGGGTCCGACGCCGAGGATTTCACTTCCGGGCCAAGCTGCGAGCGCGACACACCGTGATCTCGGCGAGCTGAGGGCGAAATGAAGCGGTAGGTTCAAGAAAGCTTTGCGCTTGGCTCCGTTTGAGGCAGCGAGCGAGCAAGCTAAGCCGGGTTCCCATGGTTGAAGAAATCGAGACGGAAACATGACCCCGGCGTGCTGTAAAACTATTTTGTCCAAGCCTGGCACCCTGTACGACGTGGTATGGGAGTGCCAGGAAACCCCATCCCTTGCCCCCAATCCTCACCCAACCTACGAGCAGTGGGCGGGCAGCTGGACAGCACCAACCTCTCAGTCCAGAATAGCTGGATAGGAGAGGGTCTGGACAGCCTCCGCGGAACCGGGGCTTCCGAATAGAGGAGGCCCCCAGCCAGGCGGGCGCTCACCATCAGCGCCCGAAGCTCGGGGAAATGAAGTTTATTCACCAACTCACCCACTCCAGAAAGCTGGCGACAACACATCAGCTTCACTTGACAGTTATGATTCTGCGTTTAAATTCTTGGGTCCTAACGTCGGCCGCCAATCTAGAGCAGTGTGAAGCAATAAACTGTAGAACTTACATTGCAAGTTAGGAAATGTAAGTAACAAATTTACTGAAAAAAAAAAAGGCGGTCCTTTGCATCCATCCTGAGAAATGGTTTTTGATTACTTCGCACAGTTCCTTGCAAAAAATAAATAAAAACAAACCAAGAGACTGGAAAGATAAATCCGAACACCCTAGACGTATTTTTGTGTGAAGAGGGGTTTTTCGATGAAAACGACCGCAAGCTCCAAAGCAGAATCTTGCGAAACCAATTCCGTTGCCAGTGATGCCGCTCTAACGTCCCTTCACTTGGAAGACATTTTTCCCCAGGTGCTTGGAAGTTGCTATATTCAATTCAATTAGTTCTGACAGACAATGTTTACAGTTGTAGCACATTCAAAATACAGCACGGAAATACACACTGCTTTCAAGTAAGTGAGACGAAAGGCGACTACCTGACACCCGTATGTTTATTTCACGCGATCTGACAAACTTGCAAAATTAAATATAATAAATTACGATTTCCTGACAGGAAACGACGTCCCTTCTTGTTTTAATTTTGCAACGTTCCCGACATTTCAGAATGCGTTGCAGTTACTGCTGACTACACAAAATCAGGTTTCAATGTAAAGAACACAGTTTATTCAGAGATTGAGAGACGGCACAATTTTTCACGCTTTTCGTAGCGCAAATGGAGAGAGAGAGAGAGAGAGAGAGAGAGAGAGAGAGAGAGAGAGAGAGAGAGAGAGAGAGAGAGAGAGAGAGAGAGAGAGAGAGAGAGAGAGAGAGAGAGAGAGAGAGAGAGAGAGAGAGAGAGAGAGAGAGAGAGAGAGAGAGAGAGAGAGAGAGCTCTTTAATGCGGACTGGTGAGGTCGGCCCTGCTATAGGGTCAAGGCCTGCTGCGCCAGATTGGGGGGGGGGGGGGGTGACTACAATGTTGAGTGGTGAATATTAGACACTAGGGGTATAGCAGGAAGAAGACAAACAAGAAACGCTAAAAACGAGAAACAAGGGAATGCGGTTCGTAGAGCCCGGACATAAAACTACAATTGAAAAGAAATTCGTTACTGTAAACGCTGAATCAACATGCAAAGTAAACGGTGCAAGAAAAATCCCAACACCAACCCAAGAAAAATAAATAGGGGAACGCTACAGCGCGAAAGAGCGCGCGCATATCATGAGACACTTGCGCTGTTTGTCATCTAGAGAGATTTGTCCAGTTCAGACTTTCGTAGGAACCGGAGCAGAACTCTTGTACCCAAAGTACTGCCAGCCCTATCGGCCCAGGGCCCAAAACAGTGACCAAGTTCGAGACAGCCTCCAGTGACGTACACGAGACAAAATTAAGTCGGCAATAGAAGCAAACTATTATAAGTGAAGGCCTGCAAATTGACTTGGGAGAAACCGGAAAGGATTGAATGAAATAGATTGCGAGAAAGGGACGAGCAATTCGGAAAGGAGTGACAACCGGCCCACACGTAAGGTCGGGAAACCGGCAACTAACTGAGACCACAAACATCGGAGGGCAACGGAGGAAATGCATTCTGTTCAGAAATCACTATCGCCCATCTGCGGTGCACGAGCCTTCAATCAGTTACGCGTACGCAGTCCACATCTGCCGGAGGAGTGAGACGTCTTTAAGTGATCGTAATTGTCAGCGAACAGGACCTGAGCCGTGTGTGCAAAGTGGTGCCGTCAACGAGGAACGGAAAGAAAACGAAGCAGAAGCGGAGCAGCCGGCACACGCCATGGGCCTCTCCTCTCCAGTATACTCTCAAACCCGAGGTGTTCCCCAGGGCTCTGTTTTGTCTCCCGTGCTTTTTAATATTTTGATGAGCTCTGTTCCTATAAGTCCAGACATTCAGGTGTACGTTTACGCTGACGACATTGCTTTTTTCGCGTCAGGAAAGGACATCCACACGTTGTACGTACGCCTGCAGGCCTATTTATGCGCCTTAGAGATTTGGCTGGATGGCCTCTGCTTCACCCTAAATGTGCAAAAAAGTGCTCTCCTTGTATTTCCGGCTGGGGGCCCAGTCTCCTTTTCTCTCAGCTACCGCCAACAAAACATTCCCCAGGTCGATTCTTTAAAATACCTGGGAATAATATATGAGTACAATCTGGATTGGCGCCCACACATTGATTATATTTCTACCAAAGGAGCACGGTCTGTCTCTGTTTTGAGAAGATTAAGTAATAAGAGATTTGGAATGCGCCGTGACACTTTATTAATGATCTACCGAATGTACGTCCGGCCAATCCTAGAATTTGGATGTGTGCTTTTTTCAGGAAGCCCTCAGTACAAACTTCGGCCGCTAGTAATGCTGGAACGTCAAGCCCTAAGACTATGCCTGGGTCTTCCCCGATATGTACCGATCAACGTTTTGTATATGGAAGCCAGAATTCCCCCTTTACGTTTCCGCATGCATGTCCTCACTATTGACGCATTCATAAGGGTAATGGCGTCTCCCATATCTAGACCGCAAACTGCCTTCGTAACATGGCCTTCGCTGTTTTTCAGCAGTCCATGGCCCCGATTCAAACGCCCGCAGGTTATAGTTGTACAGTCTTTACTAGACCCCTTACATGTGGCCCTTTTGTCTGTCCCTGTTCCTAATCATTCAGTATCATCTTTAGAGATAGCCTTTGATGAAATTTTTCCCACGAACGCTAAATTACTCCCATTGAGCCTTTTAACGGGCCTTTTGCAAGATCACCTTACCGGTTTCCCCTCCCATGTAATCATTGCAACCGACGCCTCTGTGCGGAATGAGAAGGCAGGAGTGGGAATTTTTTCTCCCGGTTTGGATTGGGCGTTTTCCCTCCGATTGCCTGACTTCACTACATCTTTTCATGCTGAATATCTAGCGATTGTTCTGGCCCTTAGGAAGCTACATTCGGATACAAATCACGCAATTGTGCTTACAGATTCTCTTTCTGTTTGCACTGCCCTATCGGGCTCAAAGTCTTCTCCCCTACGTCGGGCCCTTGGGTATTTACTGCCTCCGTCTTTACAAAAACTTCGTTTGGTATGGGTGCCTGGCCACGCAGGTATCTGGCTCAACGAAGCGGCCGACACTCTGGCGGGCATTGCAGTGGATGGCCCAGTGATGGAGGTTCTACCACCCATAAATTTTGTCACCTCGGCACGCTTTCGAAGATTAGGCCTGCTACAAAGCATGGAGGAATCTGCGTACGCAAGTTATGACCTCGAGCACCTTCGGCACTCATGGAAGTGCCGGATTAGTCAGTCACGAGCTTGTGAAGTTACCCTCACCAGCTTTCGGTGTGGTGTCCCAAACTTAAATTATTACTTGTATCGCTGCAATCTGGCCCCTTCACCACTCTGTGCATTTTGTAACGAATTAGAAACAGCTGAACATTTTTTCCTCTCCTGCCGACGGTACTCCTCCATACGAAAAAGATACTTGGAAAACAGCTTTAACAAATTGGCCTTCCCACTGTCTGTTCCTCTGATCTTATCGTTCGGGGCGAAGGCACTGGGTTTTAGCCGCGCAGATCTTTGCTCCGCCGTGCACTTGTTCATTTCGGAATCTGGCCGTCTCCCGTGCTAGCCCCAGGCCATGCCGGGCTTCCCTCAAAAAGATCCCTGCGTGTATGATCGCTACTATCAGTGCCTTCCCGCCCACTGCCTCTCCTTCGCCAGCTTCCCTTCTTGTTTAATTTCTCTACGTACTTTTCATGTTTTCTTTCCTTTATTTTTTATTTTTTATTTCATGTTGGTTTCAACACTTCCTGTTGCTACGTCTCATGTTTGAGCAGTTGTTTTTTTTCTGTATATATTTCCCTCATATTTTATTTACCTCCTTAAATGTCTTTCTTTAATTACCTTGTAATTTCTCTCTGTGAGCGCCCCTTTCCTGGCCAATCCCCCTGAGTGGGTATGAGCCATCTCTTTTGGCACCACCACCACCACCATATCCCCCGAGAAAACAAGGGGACTCGCTAAGGCTGGGACAAGCAATGTTGTGATAAACACCGTCCGAAGAAGGAGTTCAGGAGCGACTGCAAAGGACGACGTCGCATCTAATCAGGTACTGTTATGTCACCCGCAAACACCGACAAGGTAACGAAATGGCGGAAAACAAAACAATCTCTTCCTGGGACAGCGTCGAAGCACATGTCTAGCCTCATTACAGCTGACCTCGTGGTTACTTCTAGGCATGGGAAGTTGTTTTCGGCTGTGGGCAGAGTACAACAAATGTAGCAGAACGGGCCATCTAAGGCTATCACCTTGCGTGCGCGCATGGAATTTGGATTGGATGCTTCGGGTAATCGCGGAATGCTGTATTTTAATTCTAGAAGCAATACTATGGCCCCCGTCAATGATTTTGTTGCTCTTTTTAGATTATCGACACTGTTACAAGCTACAGCGATATTTATTCGTACACATTAACTTCTTTTTCACAACATCAGACTCAATTACGATCAGTCGCACAACGGAATGCGGGTAGCTAAACCATAGTCCTGAATATCTAATCATATCCGCATGTGCGGGGAACAGAATTTTCGCTTCGTTCTGAAGTTTTACGCCTTACTGTTTTAAGGCCAAACAGCAAGATATATCGGAGCAGCTTCGCGGACTCCGAGGGGAAGTGAGAAATGTAGTCCACGTGCTCAGCGCCTCGATATTCGCTTATTGGCTCTTACCGAGGCGGCGAGTGGTATACACGCGCGGGGCAGTGCGCGCACATCCTGCGAGTACAAAGAGCTCCGCGTTCCCGGGCCCCGAGTATTACTTTGCATATCAAAGAGGGCGGACGCAGCAATGATAATGCCATTAAGGAAGGCACTCAGGCTCCGGTTATGCCTTTTCGATCGGGCCAACGCGCGCAGCCTGCCATAAGCGGGCCGAGTGCTGGCGAACGTCGGTACCTTTGTTACTAATGCATCCGCGTTCCAATTCGGTATTAGGTTTCTGCTTCTAGTTTTTTCAACTCCTTATAAATTCGGAACAAGTGTGCCTACCGGCGAAGACAGCTAATGGTGGACAGCGCTGAAGGAAAAGAAATTAGGAGGGCTGGGGAGAGGGAAAGTTCGAGGACGAAAGAAAAGGCCGTATGCCCTGGCTGCAACTACGCCGAGCGCGAACATTTTTTTTTTTTTTTTTGCACTGTACACGATTTTTTTTTTTGCCTCGAATAAGTCGGGACATGCGCGGAAGAAAATATTCCCGTCTCGTTTCCCGCCCACGCTAGCTCTATAGTGCTCGCCCCAGGTCATCGAGCGCCTCGTGTGTGAGGGCACACGGGCCCTTTACGTAAAAGCGCTTCTTGCCAGATGCTCGGCAATTACGGAGCCCTCCGCCGGTGCGAGTGGCATCGTCCCACGCTTGCAGCTGCATTTCCATCTCGGCTCGAGGCCCTGACGAGACTCGCAAGAAAACGGTTAAGCCGAACAAGGGCTGAGTGAGCGAGGGACGGAGTAGAGAAGAAGAAGAAGCAGCAAAGTGTGTCACGGTACACGGTGTTAGAGAAGGGGACACCAACGAACCTGGGTGGATGGGTAGCCAGCGGTCGGGCCCCGAGTTATTGGGGCGCTCTCATGACGGTAATCACGCCGCCAGCTGCATCAAAGCGGCGAGGCCCAGCTTTGTTCCTACGATCGCGCGGGTGTCCTTTAGCGGAAACCGTGCGGGCAACAGCCGCCAAGGACGGCCAGCCAGCCGGCCGGCAATCGAATAACTGCGCCTCTCCTAAATCGTCGCGGCCGGACCGACACCGCATGCGCAGCGGCGAGGCGATTCCTCGCGGTCGTACGCCGTTTCCGAAACGAGGTCTCGCGACGGGCCCAGAGAAAGGAGGCTGCAGAGCAGGAACGCCTTGTTAAACGAGTCTATGGCCGCTGGGCGGTAAGCGCCACATTGCGCTGTTTATGCCCGTGGAATCACGTACTGCAGTGAAAAAACGTGGCTCTTGTGTGGGTTATCGTGAGGTAGTCATTCCTCGGTGAAATGTTTTAACACGAGGGTTACACAAACATTTGAATGACGTCATATCCGTCGCGGAAGTGACGCCAGTATAAAGAAGCAAGCGGCGTGTAAAGGGTGCACCCCCGCACACACGGTCTCCTTGCGGGGAAGCAACCTTTACAAACAAAGAGTAGGGTATATTTAGGGCTGTTCGTTTTCGGGTTTTATATTTCAACACGAAAGTGTTTTTATCAAGGGATACACCAAGATTTCACTGACGTCATATCCATCACGGCAATGAAACCAGTACACCTTTGCCGAAGCGACCCGCGAGCAGGACGTCGCTCACCAAGCACACCCACAAGACAGCCGCCGACCCGCAAATCATGCTCAGCTGCAGATTTCGCTGCACATTTAACTTTAATGTTTAACTGATTCCTATGACAGAGGAATCAACTACAATTTTTTTGTGTTAAAGTTGAGTGTATGGAAAGGTGTTACCGAACACTTTTCCAGAAATTGCCACATGAGAAAGAAGGGGGAGGGGGCACAAGAAAGGGATTTCGTCTCGATTTCCCCACATAAGCGGCGAAGGCCTGAGGGAGAGGGTACTTATTCCAGGCCCCCCTCTCCACACTTTCGTCTTCATCACCGCCGACGGAGTCTTGGCCGAGGCAGGTGGCGAGGAGAAGCGATACCGTCACTCATAGGCGAACGCAGACACAGGCGGATAGGCTTCCCCAATTTTCGCTTATTCATTACCATATTAGGCTCGAAGTTAAGTACACCTGCCGTGTGCCCCATGCCGGTGTCTTTTATGAATGTTCCAGGATACGCCCCCTCTCACCCGTCCGTCCGCACTCCTCTCGCCAGCTCCCGCCAAGCGACTTCGAGCCCACAAGCTGATAGAGTCTCGAGAGGGGAAACCACCGTGGAAAGCGTGTGCTGTTACGGATGAAAAGTCAACACAACCAAAATATCGCATTCATAATCTATCTTCCAATGCCCGTATGTCACTCATGCAAAACAAGGGCAAACACAAGAGAACAAGCGGCCCGGGTGTCGCAAGAGCCTTTTCCAAGGCTGGGCGGCGCCACTCCGAAGCAACATTGTTTTCTCCGGGCCGAACAACGGAGCTGCGCTCGAAAGTCTACTAGACGCGACACTGGCGTGAATTATTCATCGCCGCAAAACCCGTGGCGCCGGGCTCTGCGGCCGGCTACACTGATCCGATCAGGGCCAAAGTTCGTCCACAAAGAAGAGGAAAAGAAAAGCTATTCAGCTTTGTTTTTTTGTAGTTCTGCTCTGTTTCTAGAGGAAACCTCCTAGAACCTTCCAAGAAAAAGCCAGAACAAAGCCACGGGGCCGCTATAAACACAGTTCAGCATTTGGGGAGCTGCGCGAGCACGAAGAAAATTGCGGTCTATCCGGCATTCTTCTAAGCTGCCAATTTGGAGACACCGTCGTAATGCATTCGTAACGGCTGAGCAGCCTTCAGAGGCAGCCGTTTTCCTCGCGGCTTCTCAAAGTGGGCGCTGCAGCCTCGCTCGCGCGCCTTGCAACAACACATAGAAGGGTCGTTATGCAAACGAACCGGCGAGTAATAAATTGAAACGGACAGGCTTTGAATGCGTCCGGGAGAAATGCGTTTCCAGTTTCGGGTCAAACTCGAAATAACTCCGGGCGTTCTGAGGCCGCCGCTGCTGCTTCTCATTTAAGGCCCAACCACATGCAGCGTATTTTCGGCGTCGCGCCAGCGTCAGCGTCGTTCGGCGTCGACGAGCGTCAGCGCGCGCGCCAAAATGCATGGCGACGCGGGCTGACGCTCCGGCGACGCCGATATCTACGCTCGGCAGATCTCGGCGCGAGCGCCGGAAGCGGCGCTGGTGCCAGTTTCCGGTTGTGCCAGTCCGTCTCGCAGTTTTAATGGCGGCCGACATGCCGAAAATCAACGCTGAGGCACTAATAAGTGCAGTCGCTGCCCGCCCCGCTCTATGGCAGGCTAAACATAGAGACAACAAAAACAAACACCGCAAACAGGCGTTGTGGGACGAAGTGGCAGCAGCCGTGGCGCCCGTGGCGAATATGGCGGCACACTGTTGCTCGAACGAAAGGCTTTCGTCGGCTTGATTCAGCCGGCAGTTTTTCTTCAGCATTTAAACAACGCAGTTGGATGCGGTTTAGCAACGTTAAAGTCACTTCAGTGCATTTATAAACAAAAATAAACGTTTACTTTAAAGCCTAATTACAAAAAACTCTGCACAACTTGTTTATGTTGGCACAGAGCTAGGCAAGCAAGTCTGGCAACACACACAGACGCAGCGTCGAGCGCGCACGCCGGCGCGTGATTTCGCCGGTCCCATTCGGTTACTCGCCCTCTCCTGCGGGCGCGCACGTTGACGCCGAACGACGCTGACGCTCGCGCGACGCCGAAAATACGCTGCATGTGGTTGGGCCTTTACTCTTCCCCCTAGAGGCCACGTGGAGGCCTAAGCCTCTCGCACGTTCCTCGCTTGACTTGTTGGGCACACGAGTTTCAAGGCGCGGGGGGTGTAAGCATGGAAGCTCGAATGCAAATCTTTAAGCTTTTGCGGATTCTTTTTTTTTTGCTCAAGGAATATCTGCTTGTCACAATGCCTTATGGGTTCGTTGTAAGCAACGACGGGACTAACAGACGCTTTTCAATTCAGTAATTAAATTTAGGCATCTCCTTGACTCCCCCCCTTCCGTTAGTTTCGCTTTCCAAGAAAAGACTTAAAGGCTGGTTAGCATGGTAGCTGCTAGCGCGGAGCGTCAAGGGCTCCGTGGCGCAGAAAAGTGGGCTTCGTCGGTGGTGTTGGAGAGAGAGAAGCGCCAGAAGAGGGGTTGGAATCCCTGAAGTCGAAAGGCAACTGGAAAGTCACAAAACTACAGCTAAAGTAATTAAACGCGTCCTTATATTTTTGAGTACTTTATGAATAACGTGCACTTCCAATTCTGCGACACAAGCACTTTTGCCAAGTACAATGCGACTCGAGAAGAAGGGCATTTTTCAAAGCCGCTTTTCCCCGTGGCGTGAGTTTTCGTTGTCGAAGCGGCCAGCACAGTGCGGTCCACTGTTCGGCGTGCGCGCGGCCGCCGCACGCTCCGCGAAGCACCGGCGCCGAGAAGCGGCGAGAACTGGAGACAGCCCACACATGCGCTCACCGCAGAGCGCCGGTTCCCTTCAAGAGTGGACCAGAGCTCTTCAGTATATACCAGTTGCGAACTGCGACGAGACTCCGCTTCAGAATGTTATTGTAACGCTCTGTGCTGCTAACCCTCTTTCCACAGGTGAGAAAGGGAACCGAATGCGACACCGGTCACTGCTGTTCTACTCGTAAACACACAAGACCGAACGCACAAAAGCGTACAGAAGTTGTACGCGGCCGAATACACATCATCCCGGAGAATAAATGAATAAATTTATTGCTGGAAAAATTGAGAGGAAATTCCACCAGCAGGCGTAATTAGTCACACATAGGGGTAGAGACCGGAACGCCTGCTGGTGTGGGTGGTGGGGGAGAGGGGATGAGAGGCAGATAGAGAGGAGAGAAAGAAGTGAGATTCCTAGAGAGTACCTTCTCTGTATAAGAGCAAAGGTGTTGTTGCTGGCCGTAATGTGCGCGGCGTCATCAAAAGAAAAAAAATCACGCCATATCCACGGAATGAATGATGATAAGTGGGGCGAATTTGAGAGGGGGAGATCATCGGTAACCGTAACTCTCCCGTGAAAGTTCGCCCATTACATCATTAAGAAAGACGTAAGACTGTGTGCGTACATTGCACAAATCAACTTTTATTTTGTTCTTTTATTTTGTTCTTCCGGGACGCCAAATACCAGCAGATTTGACCTTCTTGACTGATTTTCGAGGTCATCAATCTTAAGTTCTAATGTACGCACAGTAGTTTGCAAGTGAGCGACTTGGTCTATACAGGAGGATACTTTCTTGTCAAGCAACGCAAGGCTTTCAAGCTTAGTTTCGATAGACTGTAGTGAGAGGAAACGAGCAAAGGTCCTTGCGTCTCGTTCGATCTCCGAGAACGACTGCCTGCGTTCGTGGCGTGATCTCTTGCGTGATCTCCCCTTCGCAGTGCACGTGCGCTCGCGCCTCCGTTGGCGAACACAGACAAGCTCGCGCTCCCGGTGCCGAGTTTGCGCTGCCGGTTGCAGCCGGTTCTTGCGCGTGCAACGCGGCCCACTTTGCGACATCTCAGAAAGCATGCGGCGGTCACGTACCACGAGATACAAGGGATGGACAGACCCATGGCTTTAGGAGCTTCGCCCCTAAAAAAAAGGGTCGTAGTTACTCCTGCCTTTTACCGCACACATGAGCACGCGCCTCACGGGGAGCGCCCGGCGTCGTCCAGGCTTGCGCGTGGCGCTCGTAAATATTACCAAGAACAGAGTTCCCGTACATCCGCGTTTTAAGGGGGTAGCACGACAGCTCGCGCTACAGACGCCCAATTCGCGAAGCCGGTGGCCGCCGGTTCTATCGCGCGCTGACACGTTCCACTTGGAGAGAAATGTGAAAGCCTGCGGACAAAACGATCAGGGCCCGCCAGCCATGCATGATGAAGACGACGATGTAGATGGATATGAAGATGGCTACTGCTACCACAATGAAAAGCGACGACGGAGCATGTATATAAACCGTTTCAAACCTAATGCAATGCGTGCTGGTTTGTCCTTCAGTGCTTACATAGACATAAATCCTCCAGCTCCGCTATGGTTCAAGCCTTGCGCGACTTGGTGCAAGCTTCGCCATTTTTTTTTCGAACTTGTACTATCTTTGGGCAAAGTGACTTGTAGGCAACAGCCGCGATATGCTGAGTGGTAAGCTACTTCAGGACAACAGTGGCACGACTTAGTGTTAACACATCACCGACACGGTTCGCTCTACCGGAACTGGCAGGTTTAAGAAACCGTGAGATCGCCTGTTTATGCGTTGGTTCATACAAAGGGTAGTGAATAAAATAGGTGCGCTCATACACAAACAAGTAGGAAACAACCTTCGGGAGAAACGTCCATACAGTTATACGCACGTTGGAGCACGCCAAATCAAACCTTAATACACGCAGACTTCACGTGAGAACACGCAAGCGTTCCCACATTACAACCCACAGTGCGAAATCAGGCTGTTAACGGTGTTCAACCCGCTTCCTCCCCTCCTTTCTCCCGCACCTTACACCATTTCATAGAGATGCCCTTCAGACTTCTAGTGAAACAACTCCAGTCCTTCAGACATATTGCCACAACCCTTATATCCCGCTCCTAGTTCGTGCAATTTGAAGCCAGAATATAGATTTCCGTGCGGCCCGAAAAAGCTCTGTGATTAGCTCGCCCTAACCGATAACTTTTGTTAGTCCTCCTTTTACTTCCGTTGAAATTTTTGGGCGCTTACCGAATGGCTTTATTAAGCTGTAACTTAAAGGGACCAACAAATTGTGGCCATTCTGCTTCCCGACGTATCGCAAGCGCACAAAGACAACTCGGAGTTTGGAGCCCACAGGAAAGAGACACCGCGTAGTATTTTGATGTTGGCGTATGTGGGAGAGCAGCAAAATTTGGCTCGAGTATTTTGTAGCGACCTAATCTAAGGTCTGGACATGGCTATTGACGATTTTCTAAAGACGTTTCAGACGTTCGAAAAAAAAAATAGTAAAGAAGCATCTTAGCGCCGGCGAATAACGAACTTCCCTTGCGTAATCCGCTGTTGAATAGGTAACCTTTTTTGAGCGGCTGTTACGTCGGCGAAAGTGGAGCACACAACTAACGATAACGCCAATAAACTTTGTTTCTAGTTTTTAAAATGCTTAGTGCCGATCATGTGTCGAAGGTGTGCCGTAGAGGAACGGAAATGCAATATGCTGGCCAGCCAACATGCCCAAATTTTGTCGGTAGCTTAGCGATTCGGGGAAAAAAAAAATTCTGAACCGCATGCAATCAAGTCAAATAGCCCGTCAGATGCACGGGGAAAAGTCGTAAAATCGACCTAAAAGGGGTTTGACGAGGAACGTTTGTGCTTGCACCGTACTCTGACTTTCAATTTTATTTTCTCTGCGCGGCGAATTTTTCCGGAATATAAACACACGGACTAGATGCGGCGAAAAACCTGCATAACGCACCACAAAGAAAAAGAAAAAGAGAAACCGTGTACATACGTCCTTTTTTTTCTTTACGAAGTGCATGCACGCAGCTGGAAGCAATAAAAAAAAGCTTTTTTTCGCTGCATCCGAGGCACGCCGCATCCGAGGCCCGCGTATCAACTTGCAGCGAAGCACTCGCAGCGGCTATTACGAGATGCATGCGCCCATAACGGCGACAGCAAATTGTTCTAGGGATACGTGCACGAATGCGTCCGAATCTTCGTCATTTCTAAAATGCCTAGATTCAAATACGCCTCGTCAGCAGGTAAGGGGGCGCCCCGTGGCGTAAAAGTAAGAATAACGACAAGAAAGACAAAGAGAACGGGATGATTAAGGCAACACCGAAGGAGAAACGAAAACGGGAGAAGAGTTTTGAACGATGAAAGTGCCTGGGGCATCGGGCGCTTCGTTAAAATCTACACCCGGAACAAATGGGCGGAAAGGAGAAACGGCTGATCGTACGTCACCCCAAAACGTATTAGGGCGCCGAACAATCTTCTTCTGTTGTGAATACTGGAGGAAAAAGGAAAACGAACGCTATAAAGCGCTCCCGTTTTAATTGGTACGTTTATGCTGCGTGCAATATTCATCTTGGCTGTGCCACGCAGGCAATCCGGCCACTGCTCTTTTTTTTTTTTCAAAGCTAGCGCTTACCTGAATTCTTAGGTGACACCCAATAATAAATTCCGCCTCATAGTTTATGCTAGAAAGAAAAGCCTGACACGAGGGGAAAGATTGCGTAGAAAAATGCATAAAGTCGAGGTGTATCGAAAGATCGCTCCAACGGCTTATTGGGCAGGCGTTTAAAGTGAAGCCAGCGAAGAGGTTCTCGCGATTTAGCTTACCACCGTTTAGTTTTCTTTTTCGCAAAGATGCAGCTTAACCAAGGGGCCATTCCCAGAAGAAAGAAATGATACTGTTCAATATCGACGAAGAATGCGATGGCACGCATTTATTCGCGCAGATGTCAGGGAACGAACAATTAAAAGAAAAGGTAAAGCCCTACGTGCACACCTCCGTCCACCGTTGGGGGCTGTGATTTCATAGGGACACGTAGTGGTGCCCTGAACATACTTCTTACCCCAATATTCTTATAATTTGCCGTTCCTTATCGCCATAATCTCATGCCCTCAAGGAAGCAAAATAATGGGAGACGATTATCCAACAGCTAATAAGAAAAAACTAGAAAGAACAATCTTTAATGAGTCTGGCGATGTCAGCCGAGCTACGCCACCTGACATGCTACGCCAGATTAATACGCTGGCAATGATGATTGTAATGATGAAGAGGAACACGCATGATTCTGACTATTTACAAAGTTTGATCAAGGCTTGTGGCTTTTAGATAGGCCAATAAAACTTTTGTAGCAAACAGGCACGTCTGGAAGAATTCTAGGGACCTAATACGTCCCTCAGTTCTAGTCCTACGGAGAGCAGCAGGCCGAGAGACACTGCGAGACACGTGCAGCTATTATGCTGACGGTGTCACTACGTAGCGAAGACATTGCGGAAACACGGTGGTGATTACCACAATCGTCAAACACGAATCCGCAAGCACAAGCGACAAATTGTCACAAGTTCGCAATAAAACTATGCCTCGCGCTCGTGCACAGAGATCTCGTTGTGGTGGTACAGTGTGCGGCACCACGCGATAAGGTCACTTTCCTTCACAGGCCTCGCTGCTTAGCGCGGGTTTGTTTCCTGCCTGTTGGCAATGTCTACTGAACAGTACGTATTTTAAAACAAACAAACAAACAAACAAACAAACAAACAAACAAACAAACAAACAAACAAACAAACAAACAAACAAACAAACAAACAAACAAACAAACAAACAAACAAACAAACAAACAAACAAACAAACAAACAAAAACAAACAAACAAACAAACAAACAAACAAACAAACGAACGAACAAACGAACAAACGAACAAACGAACAAACGAACAAACGAACAAACGAACGTTTCTGGAAGCCCTTCGTCGCTGCGTGCGCTAAAATCTTGAGCAGGTTAGGCTTGTATTGAAATGATTGTATTATGCCGGGCCTTTACCGCAGTCATCCTGTATATTCATTTAATCATGCGACTAAAACCGGCCCTCACTTCCCATAAAAGCTGCCAGTAGGGGCCTGATAACTCCTTATCGCGTTGTCACTGTGCATGATTAGCCAATTACTGCCCTTAGAGGATATGTGCTATCAATGGCACGCGCGGTGCTTCGCCGACACGATCTGGCCTAATGCGCCAGCAACAGAAGTGATGTAAAAATGTTCACTCTTACCTGCTGTCTTTGTTTAACCCAAATTATATATTTTCCCTGTGCACTTGAGGATAAACCGACATGTGATAAGGGAACATAAATATATCAAGGAAATGTGCGCCTCTAAAGCACATGCTCTTAAATTTGTGTCTGTCTCCATTAATGCCTGATGCTAAATTAGAATGGAGCGCCCCGAACACTTTGTATGTGGTTTATGACCCAGACCGAAATGGCACTTCGCACATAGAAATTGTGGTTGTAAACCTGGGCTATAGGGCGCACCGTAGTGGAGGATCAGGAATCAATTAAACGATCAGGACATTTTTAATGCGTGTAGAGATACCGGCACGCATTTCTTTTTCTTTTTCACATTCAGCAGAAACAAACAGGCAAAGCTCCCGGGAATTCGTAAGCTCAATACAATAAATTTGAAAAATAATCCAGCTTCTAGCGGGAGAGCACACTGCTCACACTGAAAAGGCAGGGTTAAAAAAAGACACATCGATGAAACGGAAACTGGTATGTAAAATGAAACGCGTAAATGCATGCAACACTACCGAGCTCCTTGCAAGAGAGCGATACCGGTAAAGGTGCGAGCGAAACGCCCTAAATTGGACCACACTCAGCTAAAACGTTATTTTGTGCGCAATGAACGCGCATCACAACACTACGGAAAACTGGCTGAATATTACAGCGCACTAACACTCAGAAATTTTAAAAAAAAACTACGTCAAGCAGACGCCACCATCGGATTTCTTTTTCTGCAATAAGCCGCCACGCTTTGTTATTCTTCCGGCAGTGTCACTGACGAGCTCGCAGTTTCATAACCCGGAGCGCCCTCGCGTCAACAGCGAGAGGAGCGAGCGCGCAAGCAGCGGGTGGTGCGCCGATATTATTACGCACACCGCCACTGCCTGGGGGAGTCCAACGCAACGAGGCGCCGTAATTGCGTTTACGGGAGACTCCGGGCGGGCCATTGTTTACTCTCTGGTTCCCCCCGTCCAGACGGATAATTCCGCTAACGTTCGCGCAACACGTACCGGGCGCCAGCTAATCCCTCAGCAAGCACCGCTCGGGTAACCCGAACAGGTCCGGCGCAGCTTCCCCAGATCCCCGTTCTCCCCTTCAGCGCGATAATTCTCCGTCCGCATCCGCCTTTCTCGTTCGCTCTGTTGCCCCATCCTTACCGGAGTTCTTCCCTGCGGCGTTCACCGCTGCCAGCTACAGAAATCAGCGGCTGCTTGCAACGGCAAGCATTATTGTTTGCCGCAGCCTCGATTTCGCGACGGCAAAGGCGCGGATAAATAAAAGAACCGCCCCCAAAGCCCTTCGTTTCGAGACGCGAGGGAGCTCAATTTATTTTACAAAAGCCACGGAAGAAAGGGTAACGGCGGAACAAAAGCAAGATGGGGGAAAACTCCGGATTTTGAGTGGGAGAAACAAAGGGCACGGAGATTGCGGTCAGCCGCAGCCTCTGAAGAGAAGCGAGCTCCGCTCAATGCCTTTCTTCGGGGAAACTCGAAACGACGCCGATGGCTTCTTCTGACTTCAACGTGCCCTCGCTTTCTCTGGCAGCCGTTCACCGTTACGGTCTGCTTTTTCCCCAAGCTTGCCGCCTCGCTGAATGTTTAAACACAACAAATAAATTGCGGAAACTCACCGGTGGGACGAGGACGATGAACAGCAGTTATTTGAAGGAGGGAGTCGTCGGATAATTCTTCCCTACCATGCGCAGATGCATTGTAAGCAAAGTATCCTTCCGAGGTCGGTATAAATATTCTGGTACTGAAGTACGAAATGCCTACAGTGCCCTCTAGTAATACCTCCATAAGACCGTTCGTATCCCTAAAAACGGCGATCTTTAAAGTCAGCTTCACTATTATACACAAATTCACTGTTGATAAGTCACTTCCTCAGAAGCAATATAAGCGTTTTTTTAATGAAAATATGAAGGCTTTGAATCTATTTATTACAGCCTTTGCGCATGCGTGTCAAGTGTGACCCATCACGAGTTAGTGACGGACCAACGGGTTTCCTCATTATTAAGTAGGAATAAAAAGACCTCACGCCTTTAACAACAACAAAAGAAAACTTAGCAGTCTGCGGGCGGCAGATTGTTCCGGCAGGTCAACCTTGGGTTCGAAGGCGCGCACAGAGCAATCTGGACTCAATGGGGTCCGCAGCTGGGACGGCATCGGTCACACGGCGGCCAAAGACAGAAAAGACGATTCGGGAGACGCTGGTCGCGAAGACAAGCCAGTGGCCCGGCCAAGACCACTGCGGCTGCGACCGCGAGGGCGGAGGGGGGAGCGGAGCGACAGAGGTCGCCGTGGCGGCAGCGGTCCGGGCGTCCATTTGTCAACGCCCCGGGGCCGACCCAGCTCTCTGCAGAGCCCGGCCAGAGTCATCAGCCGCGGGGCCCCCGGGAACGACACGAGACGTCGCCGACCACAACAGGACGCCTCGGAGAAGCAATCGATTCGCAGACAACAGCTGAGTGCGCGCCCGCGCATGTGTGCGTGTGCCCTAGAAACGCACTTCATTGTTTTTTTTTTTTCTTGGACCCTTTGTTTTGTTACTTCAACAACAATGCGCTCACATTGGGGACGAGTGCGCAGCTCTGATTTCCCACGCTATCTTTGTACCGAAACCAGAAATTAGCGTTTGCGTTATTTACAAATGAATAAGTATTTCTTGAGCTAATTTAGAGCTGTTACACAGAGGAAAACGAAAAAAGCAGAAGCTACAGGGATTCCAGTGACGCAGCCTTTATTTCATGTGGCGGCAAGAATTTCGCGACAGTGTCTTAAATCAGTTTTTTGTTTTGTCTTGTGAACAACAAACCGTAAATGTTATCCGCAGACTTAACGTGACACCCTAATACGAAAACACTGGCCTACTTTCTTTTTTTCTTTTGTCGTGGCAAGCAGAAATTAAAAACCAGCAATTTCAAAACAATGTCGCATTGTGCGGTAGACTGCATCCAATCAGCCCGCATTGTTGGACAATACGGGCGGAAATGCGCCGAGAAAAAGCAGGTCCCGGCTTCACGCGCGAGTTTCCAGTTAGTCCGGAGGAATCCTGAGCAACAACTCTCCCTGCGAGTGACCCTTCTCGGGGCTACGGAACGACTTTGCGACATACAGTCTCCGCCCGATAAGGCTATAAAACAGTGCGCCGAAGTCTGCACGGAAGAAAGACGAGCGTTAATCTCTCCGTCCACACAAACGGCGCCTGTCGAAAGCCGTCAGGAGTGCGTTGAGCCCATGTGTTTATCTATGCTATGCTATGCTATGCTATGCTATGCTATGCTATGCTATGAGAGAGAGAGAGAGAGAGAGAGAGAGAGAGAGAGAGAGAGAGAGAGAGAGAGAGAGAGAGAGAGAGAGAGAGAGAGAGAGAGAGAGAGAGAGAGAGAGAGTGGTAGAAAGGGAAAGCCTGACAGAAATGGAAAGAGAGAGGAATAGAAGGGATACATTATATATATACCTATATACATATACATATATAAGAGAAGAAAAACTTCGAACAAGGTAAAAGCACGATTGTGGCCTACGTTTCAGCAAACAGAACTTGCTTTCCTCTGATTTCCCACGCTATCTTTGTACCGAAACCAGAAATTAGCGTTTGCGTTATTTACAAATGAATAAGTATTTCTTGAGCTAATTTAGGCCCTGAGGAAAGCAAGTTCTCTTTGCTGAAACGTAGGCCACAATCGTGCTTTTACCTTGTTCGAAGTTTTTCTTCTCTTGTGTTCTCTACCATCTTCAAAGTTCTACTACTCCCTGGATTTCGTATACATATATACATATACATATATACATACATATATACATATATACAAAGCAGCGGCCTGCAGTGGCTCCAGAAACTGCAGTGGGAATCCCAGACGGCACATAACCATTTTTTAACCCCGCCGAACCCATGTAGAAGAGGCGCGGCGGCACAACCCCGAACCACAGTGCCGGCAACGCCTACCTCCCCCCGCAGGAGACCGGGCACGTTGCGAAATCGCGCGAGACAACGGAGGAGCAAACGAGCGCGTTGCGACGTGGCTAATGACGCGCGCGTGCCACCGCCGACTCCGACGCGGCAACGTGTAACAGAGGCGGGGGCGTCGCGAGCACGACTCCCGTGCCGGCCAGTCACTTCTCTTGCCCGTTTTGTAGCGAGCGGGAGCGCGGCAGGCAACGACCGCGAATACGCTACTTACCGATGGGGACAGCCTCATTGCAAAGGGCGCGGTCGGGGCGGCAGGCAGCAGCCGCTGCTACAACGCCATTCCGAGACTGCCGTTATTGCCACCGGGTCGGGCAGGCCGCATGTGCTTGCTCGGAGCGGAGCCTCTCGAATCCCGCGTGAAGTCGAACAGAGAACGTTCACTGCGGAAATTACGCGAAGACGACAGAAAGAACACGAGACAGGGCGCCCTGTCTCGTGTTCTTCCTGTCGTATTCGTGTAGTCTGCGGAGTAAACGTTCAGTATGATTTACCAACTCGCCCAAACCTGTACCTTTATCGAACAGAGGCTTGTTGTGTTTCAGAGCTCAGCAGTTAAAGCGCGTCCGAGGATACTGGACGCGACCCGCGAGAATATTTTCGAAATGCACAGAACGCTCTATACTGGTAGACAGGCTAGATTACAACGTGCGCGTTGGAACTTGAAACCTCCAGGGGAGTCCCACAACCGCGGCATAAGAGTCAATGCCTGATGAAAGGGCATCCTACATAAATTAGGTTTAATAAAATCTAACACTCCAGTGCATTTCCCGGCGACGCAGCGGCCAAACTCACGAATCGGTTGCCCTAGCATTCGGGGGTGGGAGCTACAAAAGATGGCGAAGAGTCAGGAAGCCGCAAGCTGCTACGAGTATCTTTTCCACCCTAATTTGTTACGCGATTTCAATTAGGAAGCTAACCCGCGTTTTTGTGCCCGCAACCTCTAGCCTAATATGAGGCTGCAACTAACAACTCAAAGTTCCTCATGCTACCTCCGAATCGTCCGCTTGCACCCATACGAACAAGAGCTGACTGTATAGGGAAACTTTCTGATGGAGGCGAAAAGCAAAAACGCCCGTGTGTACGAGATTTCGGCGCACGTTAAAGATCCCCAGGTGGTCAAAATTAATCCGGAGCCCTCCACTACGGCGCGCCTCATCGCCCGCGTTGCGTCGGCGCGTTAAACCCCCACAATCAATCAATGTATAGGGAAACTGCACCAGCGCTCGAAAACACCAGAAAAAAGGCACAGAAAAGTATGACCACAAAAATTATCCCAGAGAATAAATTAGACATATGCACTCGCAATAAACTGAAAGTTTCTAAGGACGCAGTGGACATTCGGACACGTCAAACAATATCAGTTGCCCTTCCTTAGAAGACTTCATTAAAGGATATGGGTTAGAAGACTGCGAACGAGATATATCCGTAATGGTACGAAAAACGCGTTTTTTATTGTTTTGCCCACCAGGTATCAACAGGAGTCGGGGGTTCAGAATTGCGACTGGTTTCGGTCAGCTTGAAAGCGGGCAAAAAAAAAAAAAAAAGAATGCAAGAAGCAGATTATAAGGAGTAAGGCTGCGAATAACTCATCTACATCAGAGCCTGATTCGGAGTAAATTTGCGTAAGTGCTGAGCAAAAGAGGGTCAGTGGGGAGTCTATGAGATTTCTTGGATGTTTTCGAATTATCCGCAAATTTAACGGCCCCATGCAACAACCCGCACCTTATGATCGACGAATGGGGCTTTGGCATTTCTCGTCAAAATGTTTACCTTTTTTTTCGAATAGCTGTGCTTTTTCAATTAGCGTTACAGGCAGACTAATAGGTGTTTAATCATTGCTTATCAAGCTGTGCAGTTTATGTAAAACAAACAAAAAGAAGTGGGACCGTAATACGTTACAAACTATTCATTGCTGTACTGCACGGCAGAAATATAAGTTAAAGGCTATTATACACTCAGGACTCGCTAGTACTTCCATCGGTGGATGTCTACAAAAAGAGACAAGAAAGAAAAACGAAAGGTGCATACGTATAGGCAATGATGAGGGGCAGCTGCTCGTGCTTATGCAACCAGAATGTCTTTGTTGGACATACAAGGCCATCAGCCCAGGGAAGCGAGTTAAATGATTGACCGTTAAAAAAAAAGCGCCTGTTCGAACGAATTTCGGCGCGCGAAAAAAAGGCAGTATGATGTGGTCACCCTGCCACCTTTCTGACGATAATTAGGCATACGTAATGAACTCGTTCAATGAAGCCCAATGTCCAGGGCCGGCGGGCGGGCGAGGCAGAGGGATGCCCTGGCGGAATGAGATAAGAAAATTCGAGGGCCAACTGTCACGTCGCCTGACGCAATGGAACAATGGGTTGAAGTTAATGCGAGAGCTTTTTTCTCAGCCGAATCACGGGACGCTTGGTGATTACATAATGGAGGAGTGAAAATCAGCAACAAAAAAGACTGCTGCGCTACGTGCCCATGCGGAGGTGTTTCGGAATGGGACAGCACTGTGGACCGGCGGATAGTTCGCTAATCACGAGCCCGACCTGCGGAATTTCGCTTTTCAACCAGGTTTAAAGGAAGAGCAACTGATAACCGTATCCTCACATACGCACGCAAGCCTACACCGAAATTAGGAAGGGAAAAACGTAATCAACCATCGCCCCCCCCCCCCCAAAAAAAAAAGGGGGGGGGGGAGTTCCGCCATTATAAAAAAGGTTGTGGCCAGTCTTAACGAACTTTGCAGGCAGAAACATTTAGCGTAGGTAGCCCTGGAATAATGCTGAACAGAAAAAACTCTAATAAAGAACGTTCGTAGGCTAGTTGGTGATGCATAAATATGGACGGGAGAAGCGCTTACAAGGACAGCAATAGGACACGCGCGGAAGAAGCGCTTACCCGCACGTGTCCTTTTCATCTTACTTTCTCAACTGCGATGTCCCCCCCCCCCCCGCCCCCCCCCCCCCCCTCTTCCGTGCTAAAATCTCGGAAGCCTAGAACGCGAAAAGGTCAGGCGCTGATCTACGGACAGTCGTCGGCCGTTTGACCAGGGCGAACCCTCAAGCAGTGTTGAAACCGCAGTACGTCCGCTCCATGCAGCGAGCGAGAACAATGGAAGTGGAGGGTGCGGAACCGAAGCGCTAAGCCTTCGGGCCGTGCTAATGACGGCCCCGACACGTGCGGGGGATGCATCTCACCCGCGGGAATCGGAAAGCGGCTTTCGGCAGAGCAACGCCCGCTGCTACGACGCCGGCGTGCATCTCCCGCCAGAGCGCTTAGCGCCGCCGTCACTAATGACCGAGGAGCGGCGGCGTTTTTGCAAATCAGCGCCGACTGCTGGGGCGCCAACGGCGCGGACACCTTTTCCGCCACGCTTGCCACAACGCGGTCGTCGCCCGCCGCTTCGAACTTCGACGACGGGGGCGGCACGACGCGCAATCGCATGCGCACTTTTTAGGACTGGTCGGCGGCAGCCCTTCATTAAAATGCCATGCCTGGGCAGCGTCCATTCAGGTTCCGCTGCACGGCTTATTTGTGACTACCCAAGCCGTAAACTTAGCGCGATCCGGAGGCTCGAAGTGTTACTGACTGGCGTGATCCTCCCTGTCGCGACGATTTTTCCCGAAAAAAAGAGGTCAATGTGCTCACTTCTGCTTCGCAATTTCCAGTTAACTGCTGCTCCTGTAACGATGCCAGAAAAGGATTTATTCAGGCCCTAACATCCGGCGATGTGTATCTCCAACTCGCAACCGCCCGCTAAATCGCCCAAACTCGCCCACCCGCCCACTCACACGCCAACTCACCCATTCACACAACCAAAATGCCCTATCTTGTTTATCGCGCATGAAATAATTAGCCAAGCTTGCAGTAAACAGTGCTGACGCCCTCCTCTGCTTTGCGTTTTACCGGAATTGAGACGCATTGGTACATGCATAGCTAAACTAACACGTGGACAATGCACATATCTCGCACGCTACAATACGCCACAGGATATCGCGGTTTAAGAAGCAAGCGCGACAGCAGCGGTTGTGAATGACAGCACGCTATGTCGTCGATAACTGGCGGGATCGAAATGCCGGCGGCAGGCGGCAATCCCTTTCCACTTTGCTTGCGAGCGAGAGAGGCAGGAGGGTGCGTCTGTCGGGCGCTGACGGCGGAGGGAAGGAGTAAACAAAAGCAGTGAATCGTGGTTCTACCATGTATGCCTTTTTAGTAAATGTGCCATTCTCAAGCCGAGCCGAAACCTTGGAAACACCAGGAATAAAAAAAAAAACAGTTAAAACCCCTTCCTCCCCAAAATAAGTGCCACAGACGTAAAACGCCGACCAAATGAGCATCTACAAGTCCTTCTGTTTCCTTTTTTTTACATAAAGGCGTTCGGACCAAGTAAACAAACGGCAGAAAACATACTTTTTGTTTGCACGTAAGGGTCATACGTGCGCGCGAAAGGAATGCACACGTTTGATAGAAAAACCTGAAGAAAAGTATTTAAATTTCAACGTTTGTGCGACTAAGGGAGTTCAATCTTATAAACCGCCACTCTGGCAGTGCTAACGTATGCATATCATATCGAACCTCACAATACGTACGGTGAGGTTTTTGAAACCAACAATTTTTTTTTAAATCAAAGCGCTAAAAATTACTAACACCGCCTTTGCTGAAAGATTTTTGACACCATTCTCACATTAACTGCGATACAAAATGTTACTAGTAGATGATTATAAAAATCAAAAATTCAATTTTCGATTACTGGTTTGAGGGCGAGTGTCTTTGAATAGTAAAACAGTCAGTAATAACCCCAACCGTCCCACTTAAAAAAAAACACCGGACCCTCTGACAGACACGCTACACCCACTACCAGCCACTTACTCCGAAATCTAATCGCACTATCGCCACACGAGCCGAGAGTGCCCTCCCCCACACCCTGCACTCAACAACGAAGAATCCCGCATCTGGGGACGTCTCCAAACAAATACACTCTACAACGGCACCATTCTGTCTCGTATCTCCCCCATCCGCTTCACCTACAACTGCCCTGACTGCGTATTCTTCTGCCCACACTATATCTCCCCGTTCCCATCGCCAACTCCCGAGCAGCCGGAATGCGCGCTGACCAGCTCGTACCGGCAGGACCAGCAAAACCTGAGCCAGCGGGCCACCCGAGCACCGACAGCCCATCTGCTCTAAATGTGTAAAATAAACGTTTGTTCCTCCTTCTTATCCACCGCAACTGGCTTGTGGGTAGAAATAATTCGGAGGTCAATTCTGAGGAGGAGCATATGATCACAAGCCAGGCTCATAATTTTCCAAGTGGGATAGTTTTTGTAATCACTCGCCTGAAATGAAAGTAATGAAAGTAATGAAAGTAGGAATGAAAGCATTACTACCAACGGGTATTTATTCGAGCATAATTATTATGACTAATTTCATTACTAACTATTTATTATCACTAATTTCCAGCTTATGTTTTTTTATTGCAAATATATGTCCGCATGGGCGGAAAACTAACCTGCACTAACGACATTTGCATACCTCTCACATACTTATGCGAAAATTTATTGGTGGGTTAAATATGCCTAAAAATAGATACGCCTACATATACTTAAGCATGTCTTGACTAAACGGCGTCTGATGCCTAACTCAAATCACCTTGTACGTCATGGCATCAGACGCATCCTTGCGACGTGTAAAACCAAAGAGCGACGGCGCCGTACAAGTCGCGAAACTGCTTCGGCTCTCTGCAATTAGAGGCGTGGCCGTTATCGCGCGCAATGGACACTAATTCGCCCATTCTTATGAAACGGGATCAGAACTCCGTGCGAACTGCGAACGGATCATTTTCTAGCTCGGACTACAGCTAGGAAAGCCGCAGTAGAAAGCAGCACTAAAAAAGCCGGCAATGTTTCTAGCGCCTGTAAAGCGTGCTCTGCCTCCCTAAAACATTTATTGCGGCGAAGCCACCTCTGCGGTGATGAAACGACCCCACTACTCGCAGCACGGGAAGGTGAAGGAAAAACTGGGGAGGAAGGAAAGGAAGACACATGACGGCTTCCACGCTAGCTTTTCTTAACACAGTACATTGTTATGAACAATACAGAATAAAGAATAGTGAAGAACCAAACACAAAGTTTGGTAGCCCCCCGATCGCCCCCCCACCCCCACAAAATAAAAAAGCAGGGTTTATTAGGGGTATTCGATCGCCAGTCAGGTAACTTAATAGACAGCATTAAAAACGCAATGTAATGGGTCACACAGACAACTTGCCGCAACATAACGTAAGCCAATGTAACGTAACGTGATGTGAATACGTGCGCAACTTAAGATAAACTGAACACGTAACTTAAGATCGCGCGTAAAAGTAGTCGGCAACAAAGAGTCAAATGACCCCTCATATGCCTTCGCAAGCACCTGCTATTTGGAAAATCCAATCATACCAGAGACTAGGACGCACGGACGTTCCAAAACATCAAGGACAGATGGCTTATAAAGGCGCTCCACGAGGAGAGACCCAACAGAAGGAGACTTCTGTGATTAGATGGATTCGTTAACGTGAGCGGAAAAACCAGGCAAAAGTCATGTTTTCGCGCCTCCATCGAGGATATTAACCAATGGCTTACCCAGGACTCTTCGTTTGTTGGGAAAAGAAGCGAAAAAAAAAAGGGGGGGGGGGGTCGGAGGCAGGACAGGTTTTTTTTTCTTTTCTTCTGACTGGTCTGCAGGAACAAATAATGAAGTCATCTAACATAATGACATCGAGTATTTACAGGGCTGAGCCGTCACGAAGTGCCCCTTCCTTCCTCGGTTCCTCTAGATATCCATACAGAAGACACCATTATAGCTCTCCAAAGAAACAGCCCCATACTTAAGGCCAAAGGAAAATGGGGAGGCCCGTCCGACAGAGGTAATTCAAGTTTGGTTGAAGCGAGGGCGATCAGAACAGCCCTACGCGCACGCTGAAAGCGATGTAAGAAAACGAGCAAACGCTGCGGCAGGGCCAGATGCGTCGTCAGCAGCACGTCGAAGGCATCACCATCACCACAGAGGGGGCATCCATTCTCTCCCAGATCCATACGCGCACAAACTGCCTTTGAAACGAAGCGGTCCTCAACGTCTCGCCTCTGCCACCGAGCACGGGGGAAGTTCCGAGAGGCTGATTGTTACGACGTAAGAACAGAGGCCGTCAGCGCTTCGATGAGATGTCGCTTCCCGAGCTGCCGGCGGTAATCGTTTCGTGGCGGCAGGGGAATTCTTCGCTATTTGGGCTGACAGAAAATGCAGAAAAGAAGAAGAAAAAGGTACATTGCAAAGAGGGAAGGGGTCGGCGTAAGTTCTCAAACTTGTGAAGGGGTGCGGTGTGGAAAACCGTTCCGGAAGGAAAGACAATTAGATACCGGGTCTTTCTCCTTTTTTTAAGACACTATGGAGGGCCGATGAGGTCACTGCGTGGTGTGTACGTGTGTCCGCAGAAAACGGAGCGGGATTGAAGAGACGTTCATAAAGACCGCGAAGAGTGTCCGGATGAAGGGAAACGAAGAGTAAAAAAAAAAACTGTTCGAGACAATTTCCTCGGAACATTTACAGCACCTTCCTTATGAGCGACACGGGAACCATTCGGCAGTCATCGCAAAATTCTTTACATTTTAGTTTTCGCATTTGCTTTGAGGTGCGCAGGCGGGCTGCCGCGTCAGGTTTGCTCAACGAAATGGATAACACACAGACAGAAAAAAAAAAAGACGAGACGGCACTGAAAGAGTGCGCGAAAGCAGACGTCTCCTTTAAGAGGTGCGTAAATTGTGCAATTCCTTCGGTGCTGATGAATTCAATAAGAATGGCGACAGCCGCCACTGCGAATTGACTTTTCTTTTTATCAGAACGGATCAGACGAAAGATAGCGCTAACAGTTCCCGAATTCTAAATAAACGACGCGTGGCTGATGAAGCTTCGACGGAATGGAGCGAGATAAAAACAGGAATAAAAGGCGGGGGAGAGAAGGACGGTATACTCTTCGTGGACGAGTGGTAAATTTAAAAGCGATCATGGCAACGGATATTTGCGTTAAACGACTTTAGGCGCCTTTTTTTGTTTGTTTGTTTTAGTACCCGGTGTATAAAATTACAGACGTGAAGCGACAGCGGCGTGGAATGAAGAAGTGTACGGGGAAACAGAATGTTAAGATAGTTCCTTAGTTTTTCTTCGTTTTCTTTTTTTGGGGGAGGGGGGGGGGGCTTAGCCTTCTTATGGCTGCCGGAAATTTTGCTGTTGTCCAAAAAAGAACTCGTATCAGCTTTGCTATGATTTCTGCACCTTTCGTTCTACAGAAAACGGTTTACCATTCAGCCACATCGCTGTATAGAAACGGAACCGGTAAACATGTTTTTGACTAGCCAATCTGGGATTCTGACGGCTTCATCGATCAAAGCGCGCTTCTTTTTTTCGGTCGAAATAAATGCTCCCGAAGACAGTTTCTATTACACAGGTATGCCAATCAACCGATTACAAAACGTCGCGGGGATAAAATGCGGGGAGGTACATTTTTTCGGGCTTTTCACTTATAATTTCATGCGAGCACGTCTCGGCAGTTTAAAATACCGTGGATTTACGATTTGTGTACGAAGACCACTTTTTCATCGAGTTATGTGGGTCTCAGTCAACAAAAAAGAAATAGGTCTGGCAGGGAAGAGGTGGACCGTTGACGCCGTTACAGCTGCGCCTTTTGCGTTCATCTCTACTGACTTGGTAGGCTTACTTTTGAAATCTCGCTCATTTATTTTTAGCGTACGTCATCTGTATTCTTTTTTTCGTTAAACGGATGCGGACGAAATGAATTCCGAAGCCCTTTAACACGCAAGTATTAAACCCGTAACCACCATACCAACGATTGATGCCGGAGTTAATTAACGCCGGTTCGGAGCGAACTTTGCGTGCAATTAGCAGCTCCAACTTCAAGGAAGTGAACATGGCGAACTTTTAAGGCCGTACGGACACAGCAACCGGGTTCAGAGCAATTGCGTCAGACGGCGCTTTAATTACCGCCGACAGCTCCGGAAAGACTGCTGTGTAGGGAGCCAGGTTTTTGCAGGGCCATTTATTATGGGCCCTTAGTCGCCGAGCGCAATGCCTGTTCGAAAATATGTCAGCTTCTGCCGACGGCAAATGTTTCGCGCTACTTAAATGTTGCGATATATGCGTTCGATAATTTGCGCAACTGTCCGTGTTTTGGTACTTCGACGGTAACAGCGGGAAACTCAGGGATCGTGTTGCCTGCGTTCCCGCTGTGACGCTACACAGGAAAATGAGCTCTGCATTTACCGTTCAGAGGACAGGAACACTAACCGTCGTTGGAGTGCATGCGCATCAGAAGAATTTGGTGGCGCTACTGCGCAGGTGGCAGCCTTTTCACGCACACGGCGCGCTAACGAAACTACGCCCAATCTTTATATCAAGCCATCGAACGCGTAAAAAAAAACAGCCGAAGACATTGGGTTTTTTATGCGAACCGTTCACTTTCATCGACACCATCCATAGATGAGGGTAATTCGATAATGTTGGCAAGACCAGACGCAGGGACTCCCCGCGGAAATTCACTATTAGTTACTGATGTACACGAAATACATCAGATTAGAAAACATCACATACGCGAGTTTGATTGAGGCCTGCATGTGCACTGCTTACGCACGAATTTATCGCGAGAATCACGGGACTTTGAATTGTTCGCTCATCAGGATGAATATGGCACAGAAATAAGATCATGGGCGTTTAAACTTACGAACCTCCCACCGGTCCGTCAGAAATAAAATGATGCGAACAAGAAAAAAAAAGAATAAAACATGACGTCCTCGTCGCCGCGCGATCATGCCGGGAATAGTTGCTGCATCTTCATCCTCGCCTCCGTGATTTTTTTTTTTTTTTTGCAGCCCTCCGTTTGTGCCTTGGCAGCCTGCTCAGATTTCTCAGATGACATGGCGCACGCTGGCCCCGACCGGGAATCTGCCTTCTTCCTTGACCACGGCGTCGGCACCGTCATGTTGGAATCCGTCTTTTCTGGATCGTGTCAGCTCTTTGTTTTCATAGCGGCCAGCTCACCGAACGAGGTACGCACCTCGGTGACTTGTATCATTACGAGGTCCCAGTAGCCGGCCAAATCCTACCCGCTGGTTTGCAGCGAATCACACTCTCTCTTTGCTCAATGTTCCGGCGGCACAGCTCTTTGAAATGCGCGAGCTTCTGAGTGGCCAGCAGGTTGGCTTCACCTGTCGTCACCGTTGTGTGCAGCCTGGTGTTCTACGAGATGGCTGGCTTCATCAGACAGGTCCCCTTCAGCCTCCCTGATTCGAAGCTCCCGGAGGTTTGACAGGGCGGCCAGAAAAACGTGACCTTCCCTCGTAGTTGGGTCAGGTGACGGCGGGGCCTCACTGGTCAGAGATCAGCACATCACCGTCACTTTTTGTGGTTAATGCAGATTAGATTATATAAACACTTTCAAAGCGGTGGGCTTCGATCTCTTTCCTGTGCTCCGTGACGTGGCAGGACTGATGATGATGATGGTGATGATGATGATGGTGGTGGTGGTGGTGGTGGTGATGATGTTCATTGGTGAATGGCACGTACTCAAACAGATGATCGACCAAACATCAGAGGCAGGAAAGTAGAAAAGATTTCATTTGGCTACAGGGTCCCGTACACAGGAAATTTAGAGCGGTTGAAAAGCTTTTTGGACTTAAAGGTAGAGAAAAAGACAGAATTTATGAGGCGCGCCATAGTGGAGGGCTGCGGATTAATTTGGACCACCCGCGGATCTTTACCGTGGGCCGAAATCTCGTACACCGAGGCGTTTTCGCTTGTCGCCTCCCTCAGGAAGGCGGCCGCCGTGGTCGGGAATCGAACCAGCGCCCTCGTGCTCACAACGCCTTGTCCACTCAGCCACCACGGCGGGCTCACTTTGCTAGAATAACAGCAGCAACCGTCGGGTATGCACCAGAGCGTAGGCCAAGCATTTTGCTCCGGCGTATTACGACTTCAACCGTTATCCACAGCTTGACGTACAATGAGAACTTTTTCGAATGCGCACCGGTACCTTAACGTCTCTGTTTACGCTTAACGTTAAGTATACATTAGCTTCACGTTTACAACGTTGCAAGCAACCCCGTATACTCACTACCTCGTCGAGCCACGGTTAACGTTTCTCTAAATCCGACATCTCGACATCCTAAAGCTTGACGTTAGGCCTACCGAGGGACCATCGCAAACCCGTGCCCTCCCCTCCCTCTGCAGCGAATCAACCTTTGCGCAAGCGATTTCTAAAGCGGTAAATATCGCAGGCGTCCTTAATGAGGCTTCAAGTCGTTAATGCCAAATCGCCGAGATAGCTTAACAATGTCTTCACAGTAAGAAAAATTCACGCATCTCCACGAAGTGAATCATGACGAGTGGGCGACGCACTGGGGATCGTTCTTACCGTAAATCACCCGTGACATTGCCCACACGCGCATGGAAATGAGTGACAACGCGTGCGTACAGTATATATAATTCCAATCCAAATCTAATTCAATCCAATCCAATTCAATCCAAATGCAATGCAATTCAATCCAAATGCAGTACAATTCAATCCAATGCTCCTCGCGCATGCGCAGCACGGCTCTCCAGGAACCACGCGAAACTGTTTACCCCCCCCCCCCTCTCTCTCTCTCTCTCTCTCTCTCTCTCTCTCTCTCTCTCTCTCTCTCTCTCTCTCTCTTCTCCTCTCTCTCTCTCTCTCTCTCTCTCTCTCTCTCTCTCTCTCTCTCTCTCTCTCTCTCTCTCTCTCTCTCTCTCTCTCTCTCTCTCTCTCTGCCATTTTGTGAACCTTTTATTTTGTTCTTGTTAACCTTTTGTGAACCTTTTGTTCACAGATGTTTCGATTTACACGGTGCTGTGCCGTGACCACGGACGCCGGACGGACGCCAGATGGACAAGCCTCGGAGCTGCTTTGCCCCTAAAATCGACTATGTGTGTACGCGTCTGCTTGTGCCCACTTTCATGCATCGCGACACTCCGGCGTATACTCCAAACGCGTTTTTGCTCAGAATGTCCTCGCAAGTAAATGCAGCAAAAGAACCCCGAAGCCAGCCGAATAAATAACGCGCTGCAATAGCGCGGGCAGTTAGGCAACTCCGAGATGTCCAGTTCGGGGAAACACGGCGCAAGACAGCGCAGCGCAGACGACGGAAGATAAGGACGAGCTCCTACTCCCTCCCAACTAAGACTCCGACGCTTTCGGCGTTAAACGCAATAGCCCGACTTGGCTGTTGGAACGCCAGACCGTGGAAGTAACAGTTCCAATAAGAGAAGACCGTGCGGGAGGCGTCACCATTCTGGGCGTTTCTTTTACAGCGATTCTATACTCGATTTCAAGAGTCGCTTCCTCCAATATTTTTTTTTTTACGGCAAAACGCCGAACGATAGCCCGAAATGTTTGTTCCATCTCAAACGTTCCGTTTTCTACTGGCATCTCGTCGGTGACACGAAAGGAAAACACCAAAGAAAAAAAAGACGAGAAAGAGAAGGAGAAGGCGACGGAGGCAAGTCGATGCGAGTCGGCGCTTCCCATCTCTCC